>NC_142869.1:164490000-165115000 GCF_051225735.1 Oryctolagus cuniculus
CGGGCGGCTTGACTATGCAGCTGGTCGGGTGAGACACCGCTCTGTGGGCAAACATCAGGCCAGACACCCGCAGAGCTTGGGGTGGGGGGAGTCTCAGCTCTCTGTAGGACCCGGGGCTTTTCGCTGCTTTTCGGGAGCATCCTCCCAAGGTTGGCCCTGGCTCCCCGGCAGGACCCAGTTCCACAAAGGGTCATAGGCAGAGTCCTTCCACCCTGGTGGGGAAAGACCAGGCATGGGGCAGGAGAAGCGGCTCCGAGGGCGAGCCTGCTGCAGCCGGCTTCTGGGCTGACGCCGCCCTCCTAGGGGTTTCCAGGCTGGGTTCCAGCCCACGATGGAAGAGGCTGTTCCCCCAGCCCATGCAGATCAGCGCCAACCTATGAACGGGGGTTATCTCAGCGTGGTCGGATTAGGGATGACTTTGTTCACGCGGCTTTGCCTCTCTGCCTTTTCTAATTTTCTGCAGTGAACATGATGATTTGGGCAATTAAATAATTAAAGGGAAGGAAAAGTCGCTCTTGTCGTCTCAGCCCTGCGAGACTCCCCAGCCTTGTGCTGCCACGATCCAAGGCGCCCCCTGTCTGCGCACCGGCTCCCAGGGCCTTCTGACCTTCACGCCAGCCCTCTGCCACCCCCTCCCTCTCCCTTCACACCCCCCCCTACCCACACACTGCATACCAATCGCTCAGAACCTGGCAGATCCCAGAGCACTCCATGTGATTTCATGGGGAGCCATTGCTCAGGTCTGCGTGGGGAAAGAAGTCAGGATCCATATCTCCATTCTCGGTCCTTTGTGTGGACTTCAGCCCCGTGGACTGCTGAGCACCGGAAACCCACGTCCGCACAAGCTTCCCCCCACCACCTCCCGCCCCGTCACATGCACTCCCTCCCCAGTTCTTCTCAATCGGCAACACCAGCACTGAGGTCTGTTTCTGTGGGAAGCCAACGGGAATATGGCTGCTGTCTCCCTGGAGGGTTGGCCGTGCAGCCCACGGGCTGGTGTTCTTTTCCTCAACATGCATTTTGGATTTTTTTTTTAAAGTATTTATTTGAAGTCAGAGCTACAGAGAGTGGGATAGAGCGAGATCTTCCATCTGCTGGTTCACTCCCCCAGGTGGCCCCAATGGCCAGGAGCTGGGCCAGGATGAAGCCAGGAGCCAGGAGCTTCTTCCAGATCTCGCATATGGGTGCAGGGGCCCAGGCATTTGCTGCTTTCTCAGGCACATTAGCAAGGAGCTGGATTGGAACTGGGGCAGCCAGGACATGAACAGGTGTCCATATGGGAAGCCAGCATTGCAGGCGGCTGCTTTACCTGCTGCACCGCAGCGCCAGGCATGGGTCTTTCTCTGTCTCCTCATTACCTGTCACTCATGCTCCTGAGCTGTTGCAGGGTTCCAGGACTGCATCTCACTGATTTTTGCACCTGTGGGATACAGCACGGTCCCACGCACATGCAACACTGCTGCTTCTTGACTCAAGAAGAAATGTCTGGGCCAGTGCGTGTCTAGCTTTTTATAACTTCTTACTTCGATTTTAATCTCTTCCCCTCACAATTCTTCCTACATTTCCCTGCAAGTTGAATTTACCAAAATGGTGACTTAACAGTGCAAATCCCTCTTGTGTGTTTCATGACTCCCATTGACTGTGAGGCCATTTAAAATCCAGCTCCCTCTACCTCTCCTTGTAAAGATTTTTCTTCTGTGGGACCAGCATTATGGCACCATGGGTTAAACGGCCACTTGCGACACCAGCATCCCGTATCAGAGCCCCGGGAAATCCTGGCTGCTCCACTTCCAATCCAGCTCCCTGCAGTGCACCTGGGAAGGCAGCAGATGATGCCCCAGGCGCTTGAGTTCCTGATGCCCGTGGGAACGACCCAGATGCGGCTCCAGGCTCCTGGCTTCAGCCTGGCCCAGCCCTGGTCATTGCAGCCATATGGGGAGTGAACCAGCAGATGGAAGATGGTGTGTGTGTATGTGTGTGTGTGTGTGTGTGTGAGAGAGAGAGAGAGAGAGAGAGAGAGAGAGAGAGAGAGAGAAACTCTGCCTTTCAAATAAATACATAAATAATTTTCTTAGAAAAAGAATGTTCTGTCGCCCTGAGGCCCCCACTCCCCGCCCCCAGCCGACCTGAGCCCTCTGCTGCCCTCCTCTATTTGCCCTCGCTCTCTCTGGGGGAACCACTTGTTCCCAGTGCCCAAGCTGGCTGTGGGCTCATCCTTTCAGGGGCTCAGTGGCGCCCCCTCCTGGGAAGGGCTGACGACAGCAACAGAAGCCGTCCCCAAGGCCTCTCCTGTGGCTACTGGCTCCTCCCACAGCGGCTCTGGCTTTATAGCGCATGGGAAAGAAGGAATGTGATGCGCTTGCACATTGGGGTTGGCCTCTTGCTGCTCTGGGGCAAGTCGACAACCGTCACCATGGACGGAAACTCAGGCCAGCCCGGTCACGCTCCCCATCCCGGCTGAGAGCCAGCCCGCCCCTGCCTGTGAGGACCCACGGACACTGCAAGGCTCGCGCTGGCTGACGGGGAGGAGCTGCTGTACCGCCTCCTTTGGGCACTCCGCAGGTGCAGCTGCGGCACCCTGGGGCGGGGAGGGGGGAGCTATGAAAGCCCCACTGAAGCTCTGCTCTGTTGCTCATTGCTTCTAGCGCAGGCGGGAGGCGGGGCCCAGGAAGGCGTCCCCAGAGCTCGGTTGAGAGCAGGCAGCCTGCAGCAGCGGCAAAAGCCGGGTTGGAGGACACTGGCATCATCTGTCGAGGGACCACGTGGTTGCCTCCCCCACTGCTTCCCTAATACAAACACACAGACGCCTTGCAAGACAGACGGGGCTAGGATGTAGCCCAGAAATGTCTGTAGCCCAAAGGCTCCTAGCCTTCTCATTTTCCTACCACCCACCCACTCTAGCAGCAAACCATGCCTGGACGGATGCATGGAAAGGCTGAAGACCGTCCCAGACAGCAGCCCAGACCCTCCCCACCATGCGGTAGCCGCACCTGGGCACGGGCGGGGATGCCTGGTGCTCAGTAACTTTACGTCTTTGTGAGCAAAGCCTTTGGAAAGTGGGGATCCCTGAAGTCCTCTGGTGTTGGAGCAGCCCCCTACGAAAGAGCAGGTGGGGCCGGCGCTGTGGCACAGCAGGTTAATGCCCCGGCCTGAAGCGTCGGCATCCCATATGGGCACCAATTTTAGTCCCGGCTGCTCCTCTTCTGATCCAGCTCTCTGCTATGGCCTAGGAAAGCAGTAGAGAATCGCCCAAGTCCTTGGGCCCTGCACCCACGTGGGAGACCAGGAAGAAGCTCTTGGCTTCTGGCTCCCGGCTCCTGGCCCCGGATCAGCACAGCTCTGGCTGTTGCGGCCATCTGGGGTGTGAACCAGCCGATGGAAGACTGACCTCTCTGTCTCTTCCTCTCTCTGTAACTCTGTCTTTCAAATAAATAAAATAAATCTCTAAAAAAAAAAAAAAAGAAAGAAAGAAAGAGTGGATGTCAGGGTGTCTCTCCTCCCTCATCCTCCTCTGCCAGGAAGCCTGCTAGAAGTGCAAAGCCAGAGCCAGAGACACCCAAGTAAAGCAAAATCAACGGGCTGCACAGCTGCACAACAGACTGAGCCGCCACCTGCAGTGCCAGCGTCCCACAGGGGCACTGGCTGCTCCACTTCCGATCAGGTTCCCTGCTGGTGTGCCTGGGAAAGCAATGGAAGATGGCCCAAGTACTCGGGCCCCTGCCACCCAGGTGGGAGACCAGCATGGAGATCCAAGCTCCTGGCTTTGGCCTGGCCCAGCCCTAGCTGTTGCGGCCATTTGGGGAATGGACCAGTGGATGGAAGATCTCTCTCTCTCTCTCTCCCTTTCTGTTTCTCTCTCTTTCTATAACCCGACTTCCAAATAAGTAAATAAATCTCTTTTTTTTTTAAAAAAAAGTGAAAGTTGGGGGAGGAGCTGAATGAATATAACGGGGTCCTTTGTTAATGAACAAATCATCAGACAAAACTAGAGAAAGTTCATCCATAGGTCAGGTCCACGGGTGCCGAGGCACCTGCAGGTGTGGTCCCACAGAAGCCAGGGGAGGGCCTCGTGGAGGGCTGTGTGTCTGACCCCAGCACGGCTGGGTGCCCCACTGCTGGCCGGGCTCCACTTGGTCAAGAAATCTTCTCTCTGGCCTATCAGGTGCAGGTAAGTACTTGTTGCCTTGTGGATTTAGAAACAATTTAAAAAATTGTTTGAAAGGCAGAGACAAATAGGGAGAGAGAGCTTCCATTTGCTGGTTCACTCCCCAGATGCTCACAACAGCCAGGGTTGCAACCAGGCTGAAGCCAGGAGGAGCCTGGAACTCAGTCTGGGTCTTCCACATGGGTGGCAGGGAGCCAAGTACTGGTGCCATCACCTGCTGCCTCCCAGAGCGTGCATTAGCAGGACGCTGGAATCAGGAGTGGAGCCAGGACTCGGAGCCCAGCACTCCGGGAGGGGATGTGGGCATCTTAACCATTGCGCCAAATGCCTCCCCCTCAGAAGAGCCTTAGCATGAAGTGGCTATCACAGTTGTGTGTTTATTCCATAGATCTCTACTGTCCCAGGCACGACCAAGCAGCAAACTCCTGCTCAAGGCTCCTTTCCACAGTTGATGGAGCCTCTCCCACACGTCTGTCTTGACCCTTGTGGAACTTGGGTTCTCAGGATAAAAAAAAAAAATCACATAAATTAGGAGAGAGAAAGAAAAACTGAAGAGTCTGCATAAAGCCTGAACTCTAATTAATGATAATGTACCAATATGGCCTCATTAATTGTAACAAATGTAGCATGCTAATGGAAGCTGTTAATAATAGAACTGGAGGTGCAGTATATAAAAACCCTCTGCATTATCGTTATCATTTTTCTGTAGCTCAAAAATATTCTAAAATAGACAGCTTTAGGTTTTTGAAGAAAGATAGATTAGCAATTGACTGATTGATTATAGCTTTGGATTGGTGCCACACAGAAATAAATAGGGCTGGGGCAGACAGTGTGACACAGGGGGTTCAGCCACTGCTTGGGATGCCTGCGTCCCGTATTTGAGTGCCTGCTTCCAGCCCCGGCTATTCTGGGTTCCCCATTCCGCTTCTTGCCAATGCACCTGGGAGGCAGTGATTGACAGCCCTAGGTGCATGGATCCCTGCCACCCATATGAGAAACCCAGTCGGAGTTCAGAAAGGTCAGAGTGTATTAAGGGAGGCTGCTCTGTTGAGGGCAAAGAAAGGCTTCCCATATAGGTACCAGTTCATGTCCCGGCTGCTCCATTTCCAATCCAGCTCCCTGCCAATGGTCTGAGAAAAGCAGCGGAACATGTGCCAGATGTTTGGGTCCCTGCACCCACATGGGAAACCTGGATGAAGCTCTTGGCTCTGGGCTTTGGCAGAGCCCAGTACTGGCCATTCACTGGGGGAGTGAACCAGCAGAGGGAAGATCTCTTTCTCTCTCTGTCTCTCCCTCTCTCTCTCTCTCTGTAACTCTGACTTTCAAATAAACAAATCTTTAAAAAAAGAAAGGCATATTTCACACAAGAGAAGCTACTTGGGACCACATACAATCAGAACAGAATGGTCACCTTTGCCTGCCTTTCTTCTCCCCCAACAGGGCACCACCGGTCACTCTGTCAAGCTCAGGACGGGAGAGAGGGACCTACAGATCCCGGCTCACCCAGGTAGATCCGAGCGCTCGGCTGTGACGGCGACTCTCCACTGTCAAGTTCAGAACTGCAGGGGCCACCTCCACTGAGAACGGTGGCACCAGTGACCTTTCCTTGGAGGAAGCCCTCTTGAGAAGATGAGCTTAGGTTCAGCACCTAAAAGCCTGGCCACTCTGGGCCTCTGGACCCCTTTGGTCGCACAGGGAGAAGACCTGCCCCACACCTTTTCGTGGGCTGCTGATGGAATCAAATGAGATGGTGAAAGTGTTTTGAAAACTAAAACACATTATTCAAGTCTAAAGTGCTGCGACAACATTTTTTTAAAAAAACCGTGAAGGTCATCAGGACTAGAACATAAAGGATTTTTCAGGTTTACTAATTAGTCGTCAAGGCAAGCCTAGCAGATGTGTGGCCATGCAGCATGGGTGGGTATAGCACTATCTCCACTCCTTCCTCCAAGCTCAGGGAGCACCGATTAACGATTTCAGCTAAGAGGAGGGCGTCCCTTCATCCACTCTGACCTACCCCAGCCACTGGGGAGGAATTACCATGGGCTCATGGCAACCACATTCCACTTGGCCAGTGATTGGCCCAGGGGTGGGACTATGTGTCAGTTCTGGCCAATGAGAAGTAAGAGAAAGCCTGACTTCCCCGACTGGACTGGAAACAAACATGAAACTTCAAGCAGAGAAAACCTGTGGTCCCTACCCCAGCTTTCCTACTGCCATGAGGATAGGATGCCTGGAGGGGTAGCATCAATTGTGCAACTTCGAGGAGGTAAGCAAGGACACCCAGGCCCAGGCAGGAGGGATCAGAGGAGGAAGGCACTGAGCTGTTGCACCCCCCACCCCCGGGCTCCTGGTGAGGAGAGATAACTAAATGTCGTTCATGCTTAAGCCACTGTTACTGACAGTCCATTACATATGCAAATTGTACAGTCTCTAAGGAAAGGAAGTTGGCAATATATTTCTGTGTGGAATGCACATGCCCTTTGAGTCACAATTCTCCTTATCAGAATTCCTCCCATAGACATACCCAGACAGCGCTCACATAAATATATTAAAAATATGAGTTACAACATAATGGACTTAACGCTATGTTCAGATAGTTCTTGAGGCATGCATACAGTGGCATACGGACTGACTTTTAGAAGTTAGCAGCTCTAGGTAAACCAGTAAGAAATTCTATTTTGGATACAGTGAGTGAGCAAGGTGAGATCATTAACTGTTGAAGCTAGATGACAGGTGCGGGGCCGGCGCTGTGGCGTAGCGGGTAAAGCCACCTCCTGCAGTGCCAGCGTCCCATACGGGCTCTGGTTCGAGTTCCGGCTGCTCCACTTCCGATCCAGCTCTCTGCTGTGGCAAATGCTTGGGCCCCTGCACCCGCATGGGAGACCTGGAAGAAGCTCCTGGCTCCTGGCTTTGATAGGCGCAGCTCCAGTTGTTACGGCCAATTGGGGAGTGAACCAGCAGATAGAAGACTCTCTATCTCTGCCTCTCCTTCTCTCTCTGTGTAACTCTAACTTTTTTTTTTTTTTTTTTTACAGGTAGAGTTATAGACAGTGAGAGAGAGAGACAGAGAGAAAGGTCCTCCTTCTGTTGGTTCACTCCCCAAATGGCCGCAACAGCTGACGCTGTGCCGATCCAAAGCCAGGAGCCAGGTATTTCCTCCTGGTCTCCCATGCAGGTGCAGGGCCCAAGCACTTGGGCCATCCTCCACTGCCTTCCTGGGCCACAGCAGAGAGCTGGACTGGAAGAGGAGGAACCAGGACTAGAACCTGGTGCCCATATGGAATGCTGGCGCTGCAGGCAGAGGATTAACCAAGTGAGCCGCGGCGCTGGCCAATTTTGACACATTTTAACATAAATATTTTTTACATTTTATTTGAAAGAGAGAGAGAGTAATCTTCATCTTCTGGCCCACAGCAGCCAGGGCGGGGCCAGGTCAGAGCCAGGGACCTGGAACTCAATCCAGATCTCCTGTGCGGCTGGAAGGAACCCAAGGAGAGTGCAGAAGACAGCAGGAAACTGATGAGAAGTGGAGGAACTGGGACTATGATACAGGCTGGCCGTTGTCCCAGCAGGTCCTAACTGATGCACCAAATGCATACATTTTTGAAAGATGGAAAAAGAATGTCCCTGGGAGAACAGGACAGAAACTGATGACAACAGCTACTTCTAAGAGAGGAAGACCTGGGGAGGAGACAGAGTTTTCATATCTCCTTGTCTCTTGAATTTTTTAAACTGTATAGTCTACTATTTATTTTTAAAATAAAGCAGTATGTTGGCCAGTGCCACAGCTCACTAGGCTAATCCTCCACCTAGCGGCGCCAGCACACCAGGTTCTAGTCCCGGTCGGGGCGCCGGATTCTGTCCCGGTTGCCCCTCTTCCAGGCCAGCTCTCTGCTGTGGCCAGGGAGTGCAGTGGAGGATGGCCCAAGTGCTTGGGCCCTGTACCCCATGGGAGACCAGGAGAAGTACCTGTTTCCTGCCATTGGATCAGCGCTGTGCGCCGGCCGCAGCACACTGGCCGTGGCGGCCATTGGAGGGTGAACCAACGGCAAAAGGAAGACCTTTCTCTCTGTCTCTCTCTCTCTCACTGTCCACTCTGCCTGTCAATATATATATAGCAGTATTTTACAAATAAATTGAATGCAAAAAAAAATAGGTATGTGATGGAAAGTTAGACAGGCAGCCCATAACCTCACAATGTGGTCTCAGTGCTCTGCATGCATTCAAGCAAAAACCCCAGGTCCCAGTGCACCCGGAGAGCCCACAGAAGGTGATGCTCAAACTGATGAGCCCTGCAAATAAGTGCTGTCTTTGCGCAGAGCAAAGCTACGTAGATATTGGCCCAAAGAACAGCCCAATTGGTTACCTCTAGCATCAATACCAAGTGAGTGCTACAGCCTGGATGGGAAAAGCAAGAAAAACCCATGGGACATAAAAGGTGTTTCTTTAAAAAGTAATTTCAGGGGCTGGCACTATGGCACAGTGGGTAAAGCTGCTGCCTGCAATTTAGCATTCCATATGGCTACTGGTTCGAGTCTCGGCTGCTCCACTTCTGATCCAGCTCCCTGGTAACGCTCCTGATAAAGCAGCAGAGGATGGCCCGAGTGCTTGGGCCGCTGCACCCACGTGGGCCATTTGTGGAGTGAACCAGGGAAAGGAGAATTTCTGTTTCTCCCTCTCTCTGTAACTCTGACTTCCAAATAAATAAATAAACTTTTTTTTTTTTTGACAGGCAGAGTGGACAGTGAGAGAGAGAGACAGAGAGAAAGGTCTTCCTTTGCCGTTGGTTCACCCTCCAATGGCTGCCGCGGCCGGCGCGCTGCGGCCAGCGCACTGCGGCCGGCGCACTGCACTGATCCGATGGCAGGAGCCAGGAGCCAGGTGCTTTTCCTGGTCTCCCATGGGGTGCAGAGCCCAAGCACCTGGGCCATCCTCCACTGCACTCCCTGGCCACAGCAGAGAGCTGGCCTGGAAGAGGGGCAACCGGGACAGAATCCGGCGCCCCAACCGGGACTAGAACCCGGTGTGCCGGCGCCGCTAGGTGGAGGATTAGCCTAGTGAGCCACGGCGCCGGCCAATAAATAAACTTTTAAGGTGATTCCAGGGCCAGCATTGCGTCATAGTGGGTTAGGCCACCACCTGCGGCGTGGGAATCCCATATGGGCCCCTGTTCATGTCCTGGCTGCTCCACCGACGATCCAGCTTCCTACTAATGGCCTGAGAAAGCAGAGGAAAATGGGGTGTGGGGTGGCTCCGGGGCCGGGGATGGCGGCGGCCTCGGGTGCGGCGGCTCCGGGATGAGCGGGAGGAGCCCTGGGAGCGGGAGCGCTGTGAGATGGGCCGGCTCCCAAGCCACCCGGGAGGACACTCATTACAGCTGCTCAGAAGCACCAGGGGGAGCTCAGATGTGGGCGCCCCAGCCAGCAGCAGAGAGGGATGCAGGGAAGCCACAGAGAAGCCCCTTCTGATGCCCCAAGGAGCAAGCCGACCCCTTCCAAGCCCCAGGAACACCACAAAGCAATATGAAACCTGTTCATGAGAGGAGTCAGGAATGCCTTCCACCAAAGAAACGAGACCTCCCCGTGACCACCGAGGATATGGGGAGAACTACCAGCTGCTCCACTAACCACACACCCTCCAGCGATGCCTCTGAATGGTCCCGAGGGGTTGTGGTGGCCGGGCAGAGCCAGGCAGGAACCAGAGTCAGCCTGGGGAATGATGGAGCTGAGGCCATTACTGGTCTGACAGTGGACCAGTATGGCATGCTGTACAAGGTGGCTGTGCCACCTGCCACTTTCTCACCAACTGGCCTCCCATCCGTGGTAAACATGAGCCCTTTGCCCCCCCCCCCAAAAAAAAGGCAGAGAAAAATGGCACAAGTGATAGGGACCTTCAACCACGTGGAAGACCCAGAAGAAGCTCCTGGCTCCCGACTTTGGATCAGCCTAGTTCCAGCCATTGCAGCCATTTTCGGAGTGAACCAGTGGATGAAAGACCTTCCTCTCTGTCCCTCCCTCTTTCTCTCTGTAACTCTCTCTAATAAATGAGCAAATTAAAAAAAAAAAAACTGATTTCATTTGAGACCTATCTAGAAAGTAGAAAAACACATTTGAGAGATTAACAATCATTCCTTAAGCCACTCCTGGCAATGACTGCATTCTTTCATGGCGTGTCTGTGTATGTGTGTGTTTGCACATGTATGATGAGAAAACAGCTCCTATTTTCTGATCTGATTCTTCTCTTATAAAATATAGTTGTCCTACATCATTGTGATTTTAAAACAGAACGTTAGGCCAGTGCCATGGCTCACTAGGCTAATCCTCCACCTTGTGGCACCGGCACACCAGGTTCTAGTCCCGGTCGGGGCGCCAGATTCTGTCCCGGTTGCCCCTCTTCCAGGCCAGCTCTCTGCTGTGGCCAGGGAGTGCAGTGGAGGATGGCCCAAGAGCTTGGGCCCTGCACCCCATGGGAAACCAGGAGAAGCACCTGGCTCCTGCCACCGGACCAGCGCGGTGCGCTGGCCGCAGCACACTGGCCGCGGCAGCCATTGGAGGGTGAACCAACGGCAAAGGAAAACCTTTCTCTCTGTCTCTCTCTCTCACTGTCCACTCTGTCTGTCAAAAAAAAAATTAAAATTAAAAAAAAAACAAAAAACAGAACTTTAAGGCCTGCACGCTGCTCTAATGTTGCTTTTCAATGATCTCAACTGTTCCTCATCTCAGCTGGCTTCCTTTTTGCTGTTGGAATCTGGTATAAATCATGGCACATATTAACAATTTCTAGTTTCCACAAATACATAGCTCAATTTCCTTTCTTCCTTCAATAAATACTTATTAAGCGCAAAACAATCAGGTTCAAACAAAGCGACCATAAAAAACATTCCTGAGACATTTGGGGGGATGTTGATGTGCACTAGCTCTCTCACAATGTTCAGGATTTACTCTTGTGTGATAATAATCTTGCTGTTATAGAGAAATTCTCATCTTTTGGGAAGTACTGAAGTATCTAGGGATAACATGTCATGATGTTTGTAATTTCCTTTAAAATATTTAAATGAAACAAATGAGGCAAATCCAGAAAATGATAATTGCTAAATCTAGACAATGCCATGTCTTATTAGTCAACTGTACTATCACCTACTTTTCTGTATGTTTGGAACTTCCGTTTAAAAGTACATTTTATTTTTTAAAAGATTTATTCACTTATTTGAAAGGCAGAGTTATGGGGCGGGGAGAGGAGACAGATAGATCTTCCATTCACTGGTTCACTTCCCCAGATGGCCACAACTGGGTTGCAGCCAGGAGCTTGGAACTCCATCCGGATCTCCCACATGGGTCTCCCAAGTGGGCTAGCACTTGGGCCATCTTCCGTGGCTTTCCTAGGAACATTAGCAGGGAGCTGGATTGGAATTGGAGCAGCCAAGATTCAAACTGGCACCCATAAGCGATGCTAGTGTTGCAGGCAGCAGCTTAACCCACTACGTCACAACACTGGCTCCTAAAAACACATTTTAAAAATGAAATACTTTGTGCTAGGCACTGGGCTTGAAGTGGAGTACAGCAGTGAGCAAAGCAGATTTCTACTGATGCCAGGTGCAATGTGGCCACCACCTCCAGGACCTGCGGGAGCCTGGCTTCCCACGGCCCCTCCACATCCCCGACACTGCAAGTTTTAAAATAAATCTCCGCCAGTCTAGAGGAATCCCCACCCAGTGACACGCGAATAGAACACACACCACAAATCAGCTCCTGGGAGTGTAGTGGCCCCTGGGTGCAGCTCAGAAAACTTCCTGGGCACCCACGTGACCTTGGCATTGGGAAGGGACCAGGACTTGGAGAGTGGGCAGCCAGACCTCTTACAGACCACCCAGCCCAGCTAGCTGGGGAGGGGCGTTGGCTGGAGGGGCAGCCAGCAGCAGCGGGCTCAGTGATGGCGACAGCGATGCCCCACCCAATACTGACAAGGGGAGATCCTGGAGAAGGGTGGGGCCCGAGGCCAGGGGGAGGCGGCTCCTAGAGCGTGTGTTCCCTGCATCAGGGCTTGGCACCCGTTTCACTACAGGTTAGCTCTGCACACCAAGAAGCCAAGTCAAAGAGCATTCTGTAGGTACCGACACCTATTATGAGAGGCAAAACGCCCAGCAACATTTTGCTGGCAAAACTCACAATTTTACTTACGGACACCAAAGTGTGCACTTCGTATTATTTTCAAGTCAGAACTATTCTTCCTCCCACCCCCGTGTCCCCAACCACCGGAGGGACAAGCCGTCCTCACTCAGTGCATGGGCGGTACCCGACCAAGCGGTGGCAGGGTTTGGGTCACAGGCACAGTTCTTAGGGGAAGGGCGTGTTCTCCGCGCCGCTTGTCCCGGTGCGGCCCCTCCACGGCCTCACCTTCGTACACGGGAAACAACGGGAAGACGTGGAAACTCAAGGCCGTGGAGGCAGGCTCGCCACACCCAAGGGAGGGATGCCTGCCCCCCGGGGGCGCCAACCGGAGACCATGCGCCCTGAGCCGGGCAGCCCGCTCTCCGCGCGCCACCGCAGGCGAGGCGAAGTCAGCGCCCTCAACTCTGCCTGGGACGGCGCGCACACTGCGGGCAGAGCTCCCAAGGGCTTCTCGGCATCCCGAGCCGTCCATGCTCCGTGGGCGAGAGGTGCGCCCTGGAGCCCCCAGCCTCCCAGGCACCGGCGCCTGGCCCCGCTCAAAGCACCGTCCGGCCGGGCGATCCTTGCGCCACCGTCGCGCGGGAGCCTCTGGCGGGACTTTGAGGATTTCTCGGTGCCTGCGGCTGCCCCCAGCCTTTCGGGACGCACTAGTGCGTGTGCGCTGGGCTCCTGGCACCGGAGCGCACGACGCACTGCCGCCCGAGGCCCGCAGCCGCCCGGCCCGACGCTGCCCCGCAGGGCGGGGCGGGAGCTGGCGCTGGGGGTGCGCCGGGGCCTGCCGGGGAGTTGCGTAAGCTGCGCTGGGGCGGCTATAAGAGGGGCGGGCAGGCATGGAGCCCCGGAGGAGTCCCGGCGCCAGCAGCTGCAAGGTAAGGCCCAGTGCGCTCCACTCCTTTCTCCTTCGTCTCCACCTTTCTTCCTTGGTGGCCACCGCTCCCCACTCCAGACGCTAGGGAAACTGAGGCAGGCGGCAGCGAGGGCAGATGTCTGGATTCTGGACTAGGATAGCTTTGCACCGAGTTCCAGCCAGAGGGCAAGCAGCCGTGAGCTGGGGGCATTGGATTCATGGCTGGGCTGTGCCCAGAGGGCAAGGACCCCTCCTCACAGAACCAGCCAGGACCCCAGGAGACTGCTGGGTCCGCAGAGCTGGGCAGCTTTGGAAATTTGCTTTGAGCGCAGGCCAAAGATCAGGGTGTCCTACCTCTCCCCATTCAGAGGGGACAAAGTTGGCAGTGCAGAGGGTGCAGGGTCTGACAACTGGACAGAGCCTTGCTCTCCCAGGGGGAGAATTCTGGTCTTATTTTCCCAGCAAGGGCCCTGCCCTGAAAGGGAGAGACCGTAAGCCTGGAACAAGGGCTTGGATGGAGTGGAAGTGGGGAGAAGCAGTTAGGGAAGAGAAGCTGGGCAGGACCTCACCCATCGCGCCTCAAGGCAGCCGGGGTCTGTTACCTGCATGTTCCTCCCTGTGTCGGCGATTCTAGCCAGGACAGCTAAATACACACTGCTGACAGGTGAGCTCCAGGTGAGACCCCCCCTCCCCCACCTAGCCTTTCCTCCCTCCAGACCTGGTTTGCATCTCCCTGTGGGTGCGGTCACCTTTTCACTCCCGTGTCTGCAGCCAAAGCTGGCAGCACTTTGGATGGGGGACTCCTTAAGTACGGTTAGGTCCCATGAGACAGCAGCTTCGGCAAGGACGAGATGATTCAGGTCTGTACCAAGGGTGGTCTCCAGGGGAGGCGGGCAGAGCGCAGGCACCTGGTAGACCACCCTGGAGGGACTGTGATAGCTGCGGGTCCCTTGGTTCTGTAGCGCTGAGGCGGGCAGGAGGCAGCTGTGACGGGGGAGCAGGAGGGGTCTCGGGTTCTTTCCCACCCCGACGATCAGCAGAACGGAGGCATGCTGAAGGGGAGGAGCTTCGGACAATCGACTGGCTCCCGCTCAGCGCCCTCAGGGTCGGACAGGCCACGTGGATCATCGTTCTCCTTTGGACAGCGAGAGCTGGCAGACACAAGAAAGCAGTGTGTGCTTTTAGCTCTTTTCCTTTCTCAAGCAGTGCAAGACATGGGGCTTGGGGGGACGGGGAGACTGTTCCATGTTGGCCAAAGGAGCGTCCCTCTCATATGTTATACATCTTGGGCCCAAAATAACTCTTCTTGGTATCTGGGAGAAATATTTCCACCCCTCTCTGTTCCAGGAAATAGCTCCAAGCGCCAAGGACCGAGCCAGGGAAGTTGCAATGAATTCTTGCCCTGCAGCCCCAGGCAGATGCCTCGCGTGTCTGAGTGGCCGGTGCTGGGCACGGAGGTGGCCATCTGGGACTGCTCTGCTCAGAGAACCCGGGCCATAGTCCTGCCACAGCCTAGGGGCCACCCAAGGGGACGTGGGAGTTGGGGGAGGGAAAGGGCTGCAGAGAGGTGGAGTCCTTGTGGGGTGTGCATCCATGAGCAGCTTCTTGGGGTTTAAGGAAAATCAAGTTCAATTCTCCAGCTGTCAGTCAATCAGCCAGCAGCAGGGCTACGATCCCAGTCCCTGCGGCTCCTCGCTGGGCCATTGGCAGAGGGCATGGAAGTCTTTTTGGTCCGTGGTAAATCAGAGGAACGGGAGAAATTTTGTGTGCTTGAAAACCGCACCCGTGGGCCAGGCCCTGAGACTCCTAGCACTCACTCCACGGACACCGCACTTCTCAGCGGACTGCATACTACTGTCTGCCACTCAGCTTCTTAGCTCTCTGCAACTGTGAACCCAGAGTCAGCGGCCATGCCAGCATTCCACCGACATCCTGGATTTCATTCTCCTTCTGCATCCTTGATGTTCTTGTTCCAGATGCCCCTGGCTGCAGGGATGCCAAGGAAGTGGGGAGAAGCCAGGAGGGCAGAGCAGAGGGGCAGGAGCCAGGCTCATGACTGGAGCTGGGGCAAGGAGCTCCTGGGGGTGACAGTGGAGATGGAGAAGCTGAGCCCCTGTGGGTGCCAGAGGACATGCAGGAGGTGCAGGGAGATCTCGTGCCCTGAGAAAGAGATCTGGACCCTGAAGGGTTTTTCGGTCTGCATCAGGACAGCTTTGTGTTTGCAGGTGTTTGAGGGTCCTTGTGTTTTGTTTTATTGTGGCATCGTCTCACCCACCCAGCCTGCTCACTGGCCCTTCCACCATCAGTCCCCAGCCTTACTGTCTGTGACATAGCCACCTTCTGTGTCTGTTGGCTGAGAAGGTTTTCCTGTTACTGAAGAAAACAGGCGAGTTGAGGGTGGGTGTTGGAAGCAGTGGTTACGTCACTGCTTGGGGTGCACTCATCCTTCAGTGGAGTTCATGTTCATGTCCTTGCTCCTCTGCCTCTTGGGAAAGCAGCAGATAGGACGGCTCAAGGACTTGGGTCCCTGCCGCCCACTGGGAAACCTGGGTGGAATCCTAGCTCCTAGTTTCAACCTGGCCCAGCCCTGCTGGTTGTGAGCATTTAGGGAGTGAACTGGGAGTTGGACATTCTCTCTCTCTCTCTCTCTCTCTCTCTCTCTCTCTCACGCTCTTTCTCGTCTCTCCAGCTTTCAAATAAATGAGAGGAAAAAAGAGACAACTTCTTGGGAATTCCTTCTGGGCAAAAGTGAATTCTAGGCTGTGGCTCCGATGGGAGTAGGTGAGCCATCATAGAGATGAATTAACCTGGTCAGCCCTGGAGGACCCACAATGGGAAATACGTCATTTATTCATTCAACTAATATTTAAGGAACACCTGCTCCAGACCCTTGGTAGATGCTGGACAAGCGCAGGCATCAATAATTGGCCATGGCACCATCTCCCTCTGAGTCTGGCTGGAGCCTCAAATTCCCCTATACTAAAAATTGATTAGAGCTGACAGAGGAGTTGAAATCCATTTGCCATCCTCAATGAGATCAGACCTCAGGGCAGCTCCTAAGAATCTATAGCCCTACTCACTTCCTGGCTGCTAGGTAAGGAGATTATCAGGATTTCTCAAATGCTGCTTTGGGTTACAGAGAAGAGAAAGCCTGCTCACGGCAGCACAGTGCTGTTCAGATGGTGTGCTGTGACCAACGTTTGAAAAACAACCGGTACCTTCTGGGCCACACCACCCGTTCCTCTTTCAGGTGTATCTGTCTGTTAAACAAAAATACATTCAGAAAATCAAAAGCTGCTCAAGTAAGAATTTTGTGGGGAAATATGGAATCTAATTTCATTTTGGTGCACAAAAGTTTGAAATCCATTCACGGATTTTTTCATAATATGCATTTGCTATGAACTTTTGAAGTACCCTTGTGTGCATGGGTTTCAAAATGTTTTTTCACCAGGATGAACCTATCTCTTAATTCCATTTTCCATGAACTTAAAATATTTATTTATTTTCAAATAAATAAATATTTATTTATAGAGTCAGAGATCTTTCATCTACTGATTCACTCCCCAAATGCCTGCAACAGCCAGGGTTGGACTAGGCTGCAGCCAAGAGCCTGTCACTCCATCCAGGTCTCCCATGTGGGTGGCAAGGACCCAAGTATGGGTCCATCAGTGCTGCCTCCCAGGGTACATGTTAGCAGGAATCTGCATCAGAGGTGGAGTAGGCAGGACTGGACCCAGGCACTCTGATATGGGATACGGGCATCCCAAGTAGTCACCCAGCAGCTGAGCGCAAAGCCTTTGAGGTCCCCTCGTAAGTAGGAAGGAGTATCTTCCAGTGAGGGCTGAGGAGGGGGGCGTGGCCTCGGGGAGGTGGCGCAGGGCCCTGCCGGACCTGCTAGGGGCAGGTGGGGGTGTGAGTCGCCTAAGGATCAGTGCAGGGGCAGCGCCAGCCAGGACCCGGGTGAAGTCAGAGAGCGGGACACTGGCGGGGTGGGCGGTGCCTTATGGGAGTATGAGCCTCTCCGGGCTTAGCCTGTCCTCGGTGATGCTGCTGCCTTTCTCCAGGTGGTCCCCGGGGCTGCATTTGCTGTTCTCTCTCTTTCTTTTTTTTTTTTTTTTTTTTTTTTTTTTTTTTTTTTTTTGACAGGCAGAGTGGACAGTGAGAGAGAGAGACAGAGAGAAAGGTCTTCCTTTGCCGTTGGTTCACCCTCCAATGGCCGCCGCGGCTGGTGCGCTGCGGCCGGCGCACCGCGCTGATCCGATGGCAGGAGCCAGGATCCAGATGCTTTTCCTGGTCTCCCATGGGGTGCAGGGCCCAAGCACCTGGGCCATCCTCCACTGCACTCCCTGGCCACAGCAGAGGGCTGGCCTGGAAGAGGGGCAACCGGGACAGAATCCGGCGCCCCGACCGGGACTAGAACCCGGTGTGCCGGCGCCGCTAGGCGGAGGATTAGCCTATTGAGCCGCGGCGCCGGCCAGTTCTCTCACTTTCTGTCCCCCTCAAACCCACGGCACGGGTGACAGGGGTTGGGGGAGTGGCGGGACCTTGAGTAAGGCCGCCTGCGGCTGACAGCAGCCTTTCTGCCCACCCAGCCGCGGCCACTGTCCTCAGTGGTGGTGCCCCCAGCGCTCAGGGCCTCCTCTACACCCCTTTCTTGGGCAGTGTCCCCCCCCTTCAGCCTGTCCCCAGGCCTCCTCTCACCTCTCTCCATCCTCCTGGTCCCCCGGAATGCAAACACCTGCTGGCTCCCTGGCCTTCACAGCCCCGCCCTGCCGGGATCCTTCATCTCCTCGACCCTCGGGGCTGTCCAGCGTCTCCCAGACCCTCACAAACCCACTTGCTTCCGATTCTCAGGGCCTTTGGCAAATGCTGCCTCTTCTATGGTGCCTCCCTGGTTCCTTCTCCAGAAATCGTGGTGATGAGAGCTGACAGGTGTTGAGCTTGGCCATATGCCAGGCATAGAGTCAATACCTTTTGTGCTTTATCTCATTCTTGCCATAGAGCAGCCACAGGTGGGGATTCTGATTTGTATTATCCCCAATGGACAGCTAGGGAAACTGAGTCTCGGAGAGATTAGCTGACTCTTCCAAGGTCCTGTACCCTGACTCAAACACAATTCTGTTGCATTCTAGCAGGTTGATTTCCTTCCTGGGTCCCTCATGGAATTTTACTGCTTAAATGTTCTTCCTTCTATTATAGTTCATTATGTAAATTTCTTTTTCTTTTCTTTTTTTTTTATTTTGGAGCTAGGGTGTGTGTGTGTAAAGAGTTATTTATTTGAAAGACAGAGTTACAGAGAGAGAGGTCTTCCATCTGCTGGTTCACTCCCCCAAATGGTTGCAATGGTGGAGCTGGGCCAACCCGAAGCCAGGAGCTTCTTCCAGGTCTCCCACTCTGGTGTCAGAGCCTGCGCACATGGGCTGTCCTCCTCTGCTGCTTTCCCAGGCACATTAGGGAAGCTGGATGGGAAGTGGAGGAGCCAGGGCTTGAACCAGCACACATACGGGATGCCAGCACTACAGGTGGTTGGTTAACCCACTCCATCACAGCGCCAGCTCCCTTCAAGCAAATTCTGAGACTGATTGCTTAAGAACTCTGCTTTGGCTTTTGCTTTTATTTTTGCAGACAATCTATATATGTATACGTAGTTGGCAAAGTCAGCCTCTACCCAGGCTTCCAAGGACAAGACCTGGCCTCTGACCCGATCTGCCCCAGACCTGCCTCCCGCTTCCCAGGGACTTTCCGTCCATCTCTGCGCCTGGTCTAGGATGGACGGTTGCTGCATGGCAGCTGCTGGCCCTAAGCACGTGCTAAGTCCTCGTGCTCCATGGGGCTGTGTTTGCTGTCTTGAGTCATGGCTCCGGTCCCTGGTCCCTAAACCCTGACCTGCTAGCCAGCCCCAGGCCATCATCGGGCCCCATGGGGACTGAGATGCAGGAGAACCGAGGCAGACTGCTGTCCACTCCCCCCTGCTGGCCCTAGCAGGGGACATTAGCTCAGTCAGCATAAAGCGTGGCTGTGTTGAGCAGAGTTCCAATAGGACAGCGGCTCTCGAGGCGAAGGCTGTGTGTCTCGCACAGTACAGCACGGCACGGCACGCACCCAGTCAGGCAGGCTGACTCAGCGGCCACTTCTCCATTCCTGTGATTGATGTCCATGTGGGCTGCTGGAGGTTACCAGTGTGAGGGACGGGCTGCCCAAGCTGTTTGTCCATTCAGGTATCAGAGGGGACTGTCGTTATGTGACCGTGACTAGGACCGGCGCTAATCTGGCAAGAGATGCACTTGGGAAGCAAGGGGTCATGAACACGTAAGTCTTAGGAAAGGAAGTGGAGTAGCCAGGACTCGAACCAGTGCCCTTATGGGATGCCGGCACTGCAGGCCGGGGCTTTAACCTGTCGTGCCACAGCGCCGGCCAGTGCTGCCATTTAAAGAGAGCAAACAACACAAAGCATTCTCCCAAACTACTTAGTATTTTTCACAGTGGAAGTTGACGCAGAGGGTGTGACTTCACAGTCTCAGCCTAGAGAGGATGTGAGCTGCCAAGCCCCGTGTTCCCCAGAGCCAGCCTGGATGAGGGATTGGGGTGATTTGTAATTGGAGAAGCAGGTGGGGCGCAGGGAGCCCACCAGCCTGGCTGCCCAGGAGGCCCCGAGTCCAGATCCTGGATGCTCCGTGTGGCTGTCTGCCACTGGGGAGACTGATTCGGCTTCCTGAGCCTCCTTTATCTCTCCTCTGTAAAACTGAAATCGAAACGCTTACCATTGTTCAAACGTGGCGACTAAAGCTCCATACGCCGTGTTTATGTGTGTTACGTGGCCAGAAAATGCATCAAACGGATGTTGCCACCTATGGACGGAAAATGTAGCACCTGCTTCCTCTGGGTCCAGAGGCGGGAGACCGTGGAAAGCCGGGACGAGCTTTCGCCATCTCCGGCTCCTCCGTCCCCTTATTTGCTAGCATCTTGGTTTTGTTTCAGGCTCGCGCACGGGCTGCAGACTCACGCGCACTCAGCTTGATTGCCTTTTGCCTCGCGTGTCTCATTAAGTTCCAGCAAGGAACTGCACATTTTTACTTTCGTGATTCGCGCCTCCTTGGCTTTGACAGTTTAACGCGCCGGGTGCACGTGTGGTTCTTCCCACCTCGGACCTCGCCCCAGCTGGCTGCTCAGCTGCCTGTGGCCACCACCGTCTGCCCTCCCCGACCGCTGCCCTGGCTTTAAAGCCCAGCTCAGGTGACACTTTTTCCAGGGAGCCCTGTTTGCTGTCCCGTGATAACTCTTTTTTCCCGCGTGGGAACGGCTTGTCTGTGTCCCCTGGGATGCGCTAACTGAGCTGGCATCATGGCACAGTGGTTTAAGCTGTCCCTTGAGATGTCACATTCCATACTGGACGGAACGCTTCCCATCCGGCTTCCTGCTAATGCACACTCGGGGACACAGCAGATGATGGCTCAAGGACTTGAATCCCTGCCACTTAAGAGGGAGACCCAGAAACTGAGTTCCTGGCTCCTGGTTTCAGTCTGAGCCCCAGCTCTTGGGGAGTGAACCAGCAGATGGAATAAGTCTCTCTCTTCCCTCTCCTTCTGTGTCTCCCTCTCCCCCTACCTCTTTCCCTCCCCCTCCTTCCCTCTCCTTGCCTTTTAACATATATATGAGCCTTTGGGAGTCGAGAGCACCTGCTGTCCACTGCATCCTTGGCGCCCAGTGATGCCTCTGACATATGCCTCACCAGATGGTTCTAAAGTGCTGGCTGGGTGAGAAAGCAGGTGAGAAAGGCCAGGGCCGAGAGAGCAGGGCTGCCGTGAGGGCCTTGGACAGGACAAGGCAGCCCCGTCCTCGCCAACAGCAGGCGGTGAGAGCACATTTCTCAGCGCCATGGAGCCCCTTCACGTGCATTTTTTTCCAAAGAAAACCTTTTATTTAATGAGTATAAATTTCATAAGTACAACTTCAGGAATACAATGATTCTTCCCACCATACCCGCCCTCCCACCCACACTCCCACCCCACCTCCTCCTCCCTCTCCCATTCCCAGTCCATTCTCCATGAAGATTCATTTTCAATTAACTTTATACACAGATGACCAGCTGTATACTAGGTAAAGATTTCAACAATTTGCACACACACACACACACACACACACAACTGTTTGAAAATAAGTTTTACTCTCATAATACAAGTTAACTCTCATAATACAACTCCTTGAGGACAGAGGTCCTGCATGGGGAGTTAGTGCACAGTGACCCCTGTTGTTAATTTAACCATTAACACTCTTACATATGACGTCAGTGATCGTGTGCATTTTACCTAAATTGATGCTCATAGAAGCCTGGAGATGGGCCCATCACAGGGATGAGGGTGGAGTTTTTAGTCACTCTGTGATGTGCCTAAAGCTGTTCTTTAAAGATTTATTCATTTGAAAGGCAGGAGATGGCCGGCGCCGCGGCTCACTAGGCTAATCCTCCGCCTGTAGCGCCGGCACACCGGGTTCTAGTCCCGGTCGGGGCGCCAGATTCTGTCCCGGTTGCTCCTCTTCCAGTCCAGCTCTCTGCTGTGACCCGGGAGTGCAGTGGAGGATGGCCCAGGTCCTTGGGCCCTGTACCTGCATGGGAGACCAGGAGGAGCACCTGGCTCCTGGCTTCGGATCAAGACGGTGCACCAGCACACTGACCACAGCGGCCATTAGAGGGTGAACCAACGGAAAAAGGAAGACCTTTCTCTCTCTCTCTCTCTCTGTCCACTCTGCCTGTCAAAAAGAAAAGAAAAAGAAAAGAAAGGCAGGAGAGACGGAGAGATCTTCCATCCACAGGTTCATGTTCATTCTCCAAATGGCTGTAATGGCCTGGGCTGGGCCAGGCTGAAGCCAGGAGCCAGGAACCCCATCTGGGTCTCCCACAAGGGTGGCGGGGGCCCAGATACTTGGGCTAACTTCCTCTGCCTTCTGAGGCGCATTAGCAGGGAACTGGATTGGAAGCCTAACATTCAGATGTGGGACGCCAGTGTCACTGGCAGTGGCCCCCAACGCTGTCCCCAGTGTGCCTGATGTTATGCAGTGTGAGTGGTTAGATTCAAACCAGACATTAACAGCTTTTCCCTTTGCCTTGAAGCAACCCTGAAGTCTGTGCTGTCACCACCAAGTGCATTTGGTCACAGTCGGGCTGGCTGCTCTGGGGGCCTGCGGGACACCTCGCCGTGGTTTTATGGACCGGACAAGAATCTTCTTCCAGAAGGGACGCATTTCATTAATAGACATCTAGATAAAGGCTCAGCTTTGGTGCAGAGGAGAAAGTAGCCAGAGTACAAAGCAGATCTCAGTTCATCCGCGCTAGGCAGTGTGGCTGGTAGTGGGCAGATGGGCACAGTCTGAGCTACTGGCCTCTGTAATGGGTGGTGGTTCCTTCTGCCTTCAGGCCCGAGAAACACATCCTGGGAAGGAAAATGCGGTGTGGACCCCTCTGCCGACTCCTGTGGCTGTGGCCCTGTCTGTCCTGTGTTCCAGCTGTGCCCATGCGGAAAGTCCAGGATGACACCAAGACCCTCATCAAAACCATTGTCACCAGGATCAGTGACATCTCACACACGGTACAGAGGCTCCGGGGACCAAGCAGGACCGTGGCCGGAGAGCACCCTCCGAATGCCAGCGCCTCCTGGCAGTTGGGGGAGGTTTAAAAGCATGGGGCTCCTGTTCAGTCTCTCTGCCTGCTGGGCTTCGGCAGTGAGCGAGTGGTTCTGATGCTAACCCACTCCAAGGGCGCTGAGGTTTGCCAGGTGTTTCTGTGAACGGATCGCAGGAATCTGATATCACAAGGACGCGTAAGGCAAGCTGGGTGCAGAGGTTAACGGAGGGACATATGGTGACACCCTCAGGCTTTGCAACCTTTGCTCTTCCTGCTGCACGAACCACCGCCTCTGCCTGTCCCTTCTCCCGTGGGCTTGCCCGCTTCCTTCAGTCCTGGTGCCTGGGGCTAGAGCAGCCTCCAAACCTCTGTCACCGGGATTCTCGCAGGGGCAGTTGGACTAGCTCTGCAAGCTTCTCTCTGCCCTTTCACTCCTGCATTTCAAGGCCACGTGCAAGAGCAGGGCGACCCTGGTTCCCATCGGCCCATGCGGCTGCACCTGGCTTTCCCTGGGCTTTCCTCTGGGGTCCACAGGCCTAGCCCTTCGGCTGTTGCCTCGAGGAGATTTGTCTGTGGAGTTAGGAAGACTGGCTGTGAGTCTTCCACATCTGCTGTCTGTCTGAGATCTTCAGCTAGCTCCAAAACGCCCTTAAGCTCTGGCGTGGTCATCTGCATGATGGCGATCAGATCATCTTCCCAAGGTGATTATCAGCCACTTACATGACCACTGGCACATGGTCACTGTAGATGTTTGAAGTGACTGTGGGTGGCCAGGAGGTGCCAGAGGGGCAGAAGCAGGGACAGCTCAGCTCCAGACAGAATCTTGGGCATTTCATAGAGAGAAACCCTTAAGTCTCCTGCTTTCAAAACAGTCCCTCCACAAGGCCGTCCCAATGTAGCTGGTGACAAGACTGAGTGTCAGGCCTTGAGGACTGGTAGAACCCCCCGGCAGCCAGAGCCACCGGAGCCGAGGAGGGAGGGGGGTCCCCATCAGGGGTGGCCTGGACCCCTAAGGAGGTGGGTGCATGAGAACCTGAATGGGAGCCTGCAGAGGGAGGGAGGGAATGAGGGCAGCAGCGGCTGGGGGTGCTGACTGAGGAACCCAGATGCTTGCGAAGAGGCTAAACTCAACCAGAAACATGGAGATGCGGCTGATTCTTGCGCAGGGGCCATTTGGAGAAAGGAATGACCAGAGAAGGCCGGTCTGGAAGTGGAGGAAGCAGTGGGTGGGAAGGGTGGGCATCCAGGAAGCCAGGGGTCCCTGGGCACAGGAAGAGGGCACCTGGGCCAGGTGGTGAGGAGGGAGGCAGAGGTGACGCGGAGAAGGGGTCTTCAGGCTCTGGGGAGCAGAGAGCCTTTCAGATCCACGTCTCTCACGCTTGCTCAGCGCTTGTTCTGCGTCTTTTTCCCACGCAGCAGTCGGTCTCCTCCAGACAGAGGGTCGTC
The DNA here is from genome assembly GCF_051225735.1 of Oryctolagus cuniculus. NCBI lineage: Eukaryota > Metazoa > Chordata > Mammalia > Lagomorpha > Leporidae > Oryctolagus > Oryctolagus cuniculus. Next base: position 164,514,246 of record NC_142869.1, read on the forward strand.
GGTTTGGACTTCATCCCTGGCCTCCACCCCAACCTGAGCTTGTCCACAATGGACCAGACGTTGGCCATCTACCAACAGATCCTCGCCAGTCTGCCGTCCCGAAATGTGATCCAAATAGCCAACGACCTGGAGAACCTCCGGGACCTTCTGCACCTGCTGGCCTCGTCCAAAAGCTGCCCTCTGCCCCGAGCCAGTGGCTTGGAGACCCTGGAGGGCCTGGGAGGCGTCCTGGAGGCGTCACTCTACTCCACGGAGGTGGTGGCCCTGAGCAGGCTGCAGGGGTTCCTGCAGGCAATGCTGCAGCAGCTGGACCTGGGCCCTGGGTGCTGAGCCCCTGGGGGCTGCTCTTCCCCCAAGGACCACGCTGAGGAAAGAATCCTGCTCCTAGGGTCCCCAGGACAAGAGAGCCGCATGTGGACGTCCCTTCTCAGCACTCTCTCCGTGTCTCTCGCACTCCTCCAAGCCCTTCCAAAGCACAAGACTCCATCTGGCTTAGAACCAAAGATTGCTCTGCACACCAAGAAGGAGGGGGATGCCCCTTCCAGCAAAGAGCAGGCTTCAGTCATCAGCAAGAGCCATGCTGTCTCTCTCTCTCTCTCTCTCTCTCTCTCTCTCTCTCTCTCCCCATCCTCCAATGGGATCCAGAGAGCTTCAGGCTGGGGGCGGAGCCTTTGGACCATCAGAGCAAAGCTCCCCCTGGGAATTCTGGGGAGCGGCCTGAAGGCTACATCCACACGTGGCTGGAAACGCCCAAGCAGCCGTGGTGGGGGGCACGTGTTTATTTATTACGTGTTAGATTCCGAATGGACCTGAAGCCAAGAGTCAACTTTTCCGGGCTCTCTGGGGTCAGCCAGGGCTGAGCATGCTCCTGGGCTGCGGCTTCCAGTCCCGGCGAGGGGTCTGGCCGAGGCAAACCCTTGTTCAGTGACTTGAGGGCTGGGGTTGACCGGGCAAGGGGCCACCGAGGTGGCTGTCATGTTCGGTCTCTGCTAACTGGTGTTGTGTCTACTGTGATTGGCTTCGAGTGACAGTGTTTGCAATGGCATTGCCCTGAGTGGATCTCCAAGGGCTGGGTTATTTTTAGAAGCAGGTTAATTTCGGCAGGTGTTGTGTGTAGTTGTGTGCACCTGCTGGGGGTGGGATGTGTCGGTGGGGGAGGGGAAGGGTCTAGACTGGGTTTCCTAAGTGATGCATGTTTGGTGGGCTCTTTGGATGGGGTGAGGTCGTTTCCTTATCTTCTGCAGCCACTTAAGATGGTTTTCTTGAAAATAACAAAAGAGGCCGCTCTTTGAAGGGACTTGTAAGGATTTGCACGTTCCTTTGAGGGAGGGGGCTGAAGGTGGAGGCTGCTGGCTGGGGCAGCTGTGAGCTCAGACAGCAAGAGTCCCACGCCACACCCTCCAAATGAACAGTTCACAGGTGGCCCCGCTCTGGGTTTACAGCATGGCTGTGTCCCTCTGTCCCTATCCGGGGGTTGAGTGCCAAATTATAGTTCTTGTCTGATTGGTTCATCCACAGCAAGGTCATGTTCCCTACCCATTCCATGGGGATTCTTATTCCAGTGGGAAAGGGAAATCCTTCAGCAGGTGGTCCTAAGCAGTGGGCCAGAGCGTTTGGGTGGGTGCCAGAACGCCAAGCCAGGCGTCATCCTGGCCACTGGAGGTCAGGTTCGCAAGGATGAACCAGGAGGCTTGGGTTTTTCCACCATCCTGCTGCCATGATGCTGCCGTCACACCGTGGGTGGTGGATCTGTCCAAGGAAACTTGAATCAAAGCAGTAAACCTAAAGACTGAGCACCTGCCCCGTGTTCAGCCCTGACCGGTGCTGTGAGCTAGGGGAAAGCTCACCAAATAAATGTGCAAATCCAATCCTGCCCTAAGGGACCTGACGTTCCCACGGCAAAACCCCACTTGCTGGTTGCCAAGGCGATGGTCCACCACGGCAGCCCACAAGCTGAAAGCACAGTGTGGCCCCCAGCAGGTGCCATGTGGAGTGATCCGAGAGTGGCAGTGCCCGGGGGCCCACAGGGAGCCCTGCATGTACTCTGTAGCTTGTGTAGACTTTTAGGACACTGCTGGACCTAGTGCTGTGTAGCCACATCTTTTTTTTTTTTTAAAGAGAGATTTATTTATTTATTTTTTAAACTCAGAGTTACAGGAAGAGAGGGGCAGAGAAAGAGATCTTCTGTTCGCTGGTTCACTCAGTAAGTGGCCACAACAGCCAGGGCTGAATCAGGCGAAGCCAAGAACCAGGAGCTTCTTCCAGGTCTCCCACGAAGGTGCAGGGGCCCAAGCACTTGAGCCGTCTTCTACAGCTTTCCCAGGCCATCAGCAGGAAGCTGGATTAGAAGTGGAGCAGCCGGGACTCGAACGGGCGCCCAAATGGGAGGCTGGCATCGCAGGTGTTAGTTTTACCTGCTGCGCCACAACATTGGGCCCTAACCACATCCTTTTGGAGCAGTATACCTGAAACTTTAAAAACAAGAAATGACAGGTTGAGTGTTCCTAATTCAAGATGCTTAGGACCAGAAGTGGTGCACACTGGATTTCAGAATATTTGCATATGCATAATGAGACATCTGGGGGATGGGATCCCCAGGTCCAAACACCATATTCATTCATGTTTCATATACTCTATACACATGGTCTGAAGGCAATTTTACATAATGCTTTTAATAACCGTCTTAGACAAAGCTTCATGGCGTGGCATTTTCCGCTTGTGGGATCATATCGGTAGGTGCTCGGAACATTTCAGCTTTGGGAGAATTTTGCATTTTCAAATTCAGGATGTTCGACCTGTCCCTAGGACTGTAACAGCCAACAGGTGGCAGGAGCAGGTCTGGAGCCCAGAGCGTCCCTCACCCCGGGTAACGCTCTCAGGGCAGGGGACACGGGAATCCTTTCTGTATGTGATCTTAGTCAAAAGGCTGAGAAGTGATGGGAGTGCTTTCTGGAAGAGAGACATTTTGCAGGTGCTGAGGGAGGTGAGTTCGCTGCAGGAAGGAGGTGGTTTTGTTGGACGCTTGGTGTGTGCAGGTGCATGGGTGTAGGAGACGGTGGGAGGTGCAGAAGAAAGAAGTAGGAGGGAAAAGGACATGTTGAGGGGCAGCTGAGGGCCGCAGAAGTCAGATGGTCAGACAGCTGGGACTCGCAAGTTCCGGAGCAGAGGCTGGGTGGTGGCCAGGGTGGAACCTGCCCAGAAAACCGTGACTTAGGTCATTGCTGCCTCTGCACTGGGCTGAGGCGTCTCCAGCTCTCTGCTCTCAAAACCTGGCACAGTGTGAAACTCCCCAAATGCAAGCGATTGTCTTCCTTCCTTTTTTTTCCCCCCATAATTTAAAAATGTTTGTTTTACTGAAAAATAGATATTTAAATAAATCAACTTCGCCCCCTGGTTTTCGTTTGCTGTCGCCTTTTGGGGTGTGTGGGGGCTTCAGGAGAGCTGTTTGTGTGTGACAGGGCAAGGCCTGGCTGGTCTGCAGCCATCCCTGGGGTCAGCCCCGCCCGGGCTTGGCCACAGCCAGCTGCTGGTTATTCAGGCGAAAGGATTACCCCGGCGGGCGCGCAGAGCTGGCCAGGGAGCTTGGCCTGCGCCAGAGGCGGTGAGTGGCTGCAGATCAGCCCCAGGCAGCACCAAGATACCCCCCACCTGCACCCACTAAAGTGCTCCCCCCATCCCCGCCCGCAATCAGCCAGACGGAGAGCGTGCAACCCAATCACAGACCCAGCCAGGTACAGAGGGCAGAAAAGACAGAAACCCAAGGCAAAATGACCTCAAATAAAAAGAGAATGGACTGAGCCACGTGGCCCAGAAACCCAGGCCCTGCCTTCTCTGACGGGTCTCTCCTCTGTACCTCTGTGGTGGTGCCCAGGGTCTCAGACACGCCTTTCTCATCAGTGGTGCCCATGAACCCGGTCGGCAGGGCTCTTACCAGCCAGGCCTTCATCATGTGGCCATACCTGTTGCCAAGGAGGGGTTGGGAGTGGGGAAACAATGAAACTCCTCCTTCTGCCTGAAAACTGTCTTTGGCTCTGGCCCCAGCATGCCTTCCAGAATGATCCAGAATGATCCAGAATGTGCCCCTTCCCCTCTTCATGATGGATCTTCCCACACTGGTGATCAGCGCTCCCACCTCTCCTGCACTTCCTGAGGGGTATCATCTCAGAAATGACTTGAGATGGCTGTGTACCACGCCCAGGGTTGTAGAACTGTTGAGCGCCAGAGTGGGGACTCCAGTCCCGGTCGTAGGCCCCAGCACTCCAAGTGCATCCTTAGGGACCCCCACGGGCCCCAGCCAAGGCCTGACAAGTCCAGTTGCGGCGTCTACAGGAGACAGAGCAGCCTGGGGGTGCCCAGTGCGGTACCCACCCCACATTCCCCTGCCACCTCCCAGCCCTAACTTTCTCTCTTTCTGTTTTTAAAGACTTACTTATTTACTTGAAAGGCAGAGCAACAGAGAGAGGAGGAGAGACAGAGAGAGGTCTTCCATCTACTGGCTCACTCCCTAAATGACCACAACAGTCAGGGCTGGGCCAGGCTAAAGCCTGGAGCCGGGAACTCCACCCGGGTCTCCCACAGGAGGGTGGCAGGAAGCTGGATTGGAAGCAGAGCAGCCGGGACTCCAATCGGTGTTCTGCTATGGGATGTTGGTGTCACTGGGGTGACCCCTAACTTCTCTTAAGCATGGGGGAAATGGCAGCAAAGAGGACTGCGTCTATGAGTTGGAAAAGCTAGAGTCCCTGGCCAGATCCCAGAGCACCCAGAGGATGGGGCAAAAAGGGCACTCTGAGTTAGAAGCATTCTGTTCTAGGGCCAGCAGGGTGGCCCTGCAACACTGGCATCCCGTAGGCAAGCACTGGTTCGAATCTGGGCTGCTCCATTTCTGATCTAGCTCCCTGTTAATGCTCCAGGGAAAAGCAGCAGAAGGTGGCCCAAGAGCTTGGGCCCCTGCACCCATGTGGGAGACGTGGAAGCAGCTCCGGGCTTTGGCCTGGCCCAGCCCTGGCTGTTGTGACCATTTGGGGAGTGAACCAGCGGATGAAAGATCTGTCTGTCTCCACCCTCCACCCCACCCCCACCACCACACTGTCTTTCAAATAAACTTAATAATAATAATAAAGTTATCTGTTCTGACTTTGCGTGACTTTGGATGGTATCTCTCACTGCCACTCAGATTAGCCCACGTGTTGTGCCCACAGCATCTCCTTAAATCCCGCCAGATGGATGCTTGCAATAAGGAAACAAGGGCTAAGCCAGGTTCACTCTGTGTCCTGGACCAGCCCCGCTGGCACCAGGACTGAAGCCCTGGCTCAGCACAGCCAGCTCCTGAGCCGTGGCCTCTGTCCTCACCCTGAGAGTGACGGCCAAGGGCAGGCCTGTAGGGTCCTTCTGTTCTATGAGTCCCTGAAGGTGACATCCAGGGAGAGAGGGTTGGGAGTGGCAGTGTCCAGGGGTGCAGGGCTGAGCCAGGTCTTCACCCCCAGGGCCCTAAAAAGGTGCGGGAGCCGTGATCCAGCCCAGTCGCCCACCTGCCTGCCATGGGGCGGGGCTTGGTGCCGCATGAGCCCTTGGCGGGCCATCTGGGACAGTGGAGCCGCTTTGCTTCTGAGTCTGGAACGTGGCTGAGAGCCGCGTGGGGAGACACGGAGGCCTCTGTGGAGGTGACTCCCAGGCCCTTCAGGTCCCAGATCTGCCTCTATTTCAGGGTTCTCTCGGGCTCCCCTAGGGCAGCAGCTCGCCCCTGCCAACAGCTGGCAGCACCTGGCCACACGGACCCTCCAAAGGCGTGGCTTTGCTGAGCTGGTGCAGAAGCAGAGGCGGGGCCAGCACAGCAGGCTGCCTAGCTCTGCTCACAGCACACAGCACACAGCCAAGGAGCGCACACCCCTTGTTACTCCAAAAGAGAGAGAACGGTGTACTCCAGGCCGTAGCAGTGGGGTCAGAGCCCAGAGGTGTCCCCGGAGGGGGGGGGGGCTGCCAACTTAGCCTCTCACTCCTGAGGATGATGGGATCGGGGAGGCAGAGCAAGGCAGCAAAGCCCCTGTGCCCCAGCACCCAGCCCAGACAGCGCTCAACCCTTACGCAGTTTCCGCAGCCTCTCAGCGTCATTGTGTCCACTTCACAATGAGAATGAGTCCTTGGGAAGATTTGATGCTAAAGCATTTGGGAAGATATTAGCCCAATGCCTGGCATTGCCACTACTTTTTTATTATTTGTTTATTTGAAACGAACAGTGACCAAGAGCAAAAGAGAGAGAGACAGACACACACAGAGATCTTCCACCCATACTTACTTACTTTATTTATTTATTTGAAAGGCAGAGGGTTAGAGGGAGAAGGAAAGACACACACACACACACACACTCAGAGAGAGAGAGAGAACTTTCATTATCTGCTGGTTCACTACCCAAAATGCCTGCAATGGTCAAGGCTGGGCCAAGCCGAAGTCAGGAGCCTGGAGCTCCATCCTGGTCTCTCACAAGAGTGTCAGGCGCCGAAGGACTTGGGCCCTCTTCTGCTGCATTCCAAGGCACATTAGCAGGGAGCTGGATTGGAAGCAGAGCATCAGGGACTCAAACTGGTGCTGTCATATGGGGTGCCAGCTCCCCAGTGGTGGCCTAACTGCTGGGCCACACACGGCCCACCTCTGCACTCACTGAAGCCGGGGCCTGAGCATCACTCCACTTTCCTGCGCTGGCCAGCCCTCTGACCCCAGCCCACAAGGGGCAGCCAGAAAGTGAGAGGGAGTGAGTGAGGGTCGCAGAGGAGTGAGTCTCGGCCCAAGGGGAACGGGGGTCTGCAGCGAATGCCCCAGTCTCCTGCCCTCTGCAGGTGCGACTGCAAGGTGCCTTCTCCGGTGGGACCGAGGCTGCGTGCCGGCACCAGCAAACAGGTCCGCAAGGCCCTGCCCTTCCCTCTCGCCTCGTGCTTCCCAGGGATGCCTCCCAAATAAACCTGCATGAGAATCCTCACGGCAGGCCTTGCTCTCTCGCACAGAGTCCTGAAGTAGTACAACGGCCAAGAAAACAGAGCCGAGCTCGGATGCTGAGGACTGCAAAGGGAGGTGCAGCCACGCGCGAAAACCCAAGGAGAAGCTGTGCCCGCCAGGGGAGGAAGTCACAGAGGGAGGGAAGCAGGGAATGACTGCTGAAGATCCCCTTGCCAGGGCAGCAGGCGAGGCCAGGGCGAGGCATCCACCCACCCTCCATGATCCCTTGGTGGCCAGAGGCCAGGAGCCTCCTTCCCATATGGGCAACCGTTTGTGTCTGGGCTCCGCTTCTGATCCAGCTCTCTGCTGTGGCCTGGGGAAGAAGTGGAAGATGGCCCAAGTCCTGGGGCCCCTGCGCCTTCGTGGGAGACCCGGAAGAAGCTCCTGGCTCCTGGCTTCGGTTCGACCCAGCTCTGGCCGTTGAAGCCATATGGAGAGTGAGTGAACCAGTAGATGGAAGACCTCTCTCTCTCTCACTCTCTCTCCGCCCCCCGCCTGTAACTCTTTCAAATAGATAAATAAATCTTTTTAAAAAGACAACTTTGAGATAACAACGGAAACTTGAATGTGGATTTTATTTTAGATGATGATGAACAATTCTTGTTGATTCTCTCAGCTGTGACAATGGCCCAGTGTTAATGGCTTTTAAATGCTTCCTTGGCTGTTAGTGTGTTAGAGGTGCAAACTGGCTTAGATTAGGGTGAAATGGCATGCTACCTCAAAATGCTTCAGAAAATATATATATATATATATACAACTACATATATATGTATATAAATATTAGAGCAATTCAAAAAGTTCCTGGAAAATGAAATTGAAAAGTTCAGGCATTGGTGCTGTGGCACAGTGAGTTAAACTGCTGCCATATCAGTGTACCAGTTCCAGTCCCGACTGCTCCACTTTCAATCCAGCTCCCTGCTCATGCACCTTGGAAAGCAGAGGAAGATGGCCCAAGTGCTTGTGCCCCTGCCACTGCTGTGGGAGACCAGGATGGAGTTCCAGAGTGCTGGCTTCAGCCTGGCCCAGTTGCAGCTGTTGCAGCCATTTGGACAGTAAACCAGTGGGTGGGAAGAGCTCAATCTCTCTCTCTCTCTCTCTCTCTGTCACTCTGCCTTTCAAATAAATAAATAAATATTTTTTAAAAGGATAAGTTTATTTTGGTGCATTTTGAAATCCATGCAGACAAAGGGATTCCAAAAATTTTTTGGCAACTGCATATAGTGAAAAAACTGCGCAGCTTTCAAACAACATTTTTTGTACCTAAGTAAATAAGCTTCTCTTTTAATTTCATTTTTCTGTTAGAGCTAGCTGGCAGGGATGCTGGAGTCTGTTTTATGGGGCCCTATACTTTTTTTTCCTGAGGTTTGTTTTTTTTTTTTTTTTTTTTTTTTTTTTTGAGCCAGGAGCTTCCTCCAGGTCTCCCACATGGGTACAGGGGTCCCAGCACTTGGATCATTCCCCCACTGCCTTCCCAGGAGCATGAGCAGGGAGCTGGATCGGAAGTGGTGTAGCTGAGACTCGAACTGGCACCCATCTGGGATATGGGCATTGTAGGTGGCGGCTTAACCCGCTGAGCTATAATGCCAGCCTCAGAACCCTCTACTTTTGGGTAAATTTTCCAGAATAAACACTTTGGGGAAGATGTGGCTGAGCCCAGACCCCCCCCACACACACACACATTCTGCATCCTGGGAAAGAGGGAGGAGGAGTGATATGGGGAACTGAGGGGGAACTGAGCTGGGTTCAGCTTCACGTTGAATTCCACTGCTTGGAGCATGTCCCCAGGCGGGGGGGGGGGGGGTGCAGGCCGTCAGCGTGAGTGTGCCACAGTGAGCTGCCACAGCGATTTAGCAAATCAAACAAGGAGTGGCAGGAGCTGGCTGCAAGATGCCGGAGAGGCACATCCCAGCACTTGTAGGAACGAGCCAGGGTCATCAGAGCCTGGAGATCAGGCCCCTCCCTGCTGGGCTTCTGAGCCCGCGGGAGCCGCCCACCCCTCCCCAAGGAGGACTCGTGGCCTGCGCAGTCACCCTCCATATAAACAACCCCGTGCAGGGGGCAGAAGCCCTCAGACAGCTGGGAAGGGGAGAGGGATTCCCACTCCCTTTCCTTTGCATATTATGGTGGCCTCGGGTACCTTCTCCTCCCTTTCAAGACCTTGCGCGTGGGACTGTGGCTGCAGCCTTGTCCCATGTCGCCCCTCCCAATGTCCACGCAGCCATCTGCCCACAACTAAGAAAGCCTGCTGAATTCAGGAAATCCCCACAGGGCCCAATGGGAGGTGACCCGAGGCGTGGGAAGTGCCCTCCTCCGGGCTTCCCCCCAGCCAGTGCAAGCCGGGCCCTGAGCAGTGAGGCCTGCTGCACCACAGTGGAGCCTTCTCGTCCAAGATACATGTTTGCTCATCACCCAGCATCCCTAGCGTCTCACGGGTCAGAAGACCCCTCCTTGGTGGCCGTCACTTTTGCCTCAACTCCTGAAGAAATGCAAAGCCTCATAGCTTCGTCTTCTCCGGGTGTGAATTGTGTGTGTGGACCTCGTAGGCACAGTTTGAGCCTTAGCAAGTGGAGCTTCACCCTGCTCAGAACTGAGATAGTCACAGGCGCGTCCCACCCCTATCTGGGCTTGAACTTTGCATGTGACCCCAAATCTGGAAGTGGCCTGCATCGGCCAGCAGTTATCTGGGGTCCCAGGAACATCCCTGAGGTGTGGAGGGACTTACAGCCCTTCCCACCCTCAGGGGAGCAGGTGGAGTGCGCACCATTTAACCCATTTATTGGAAGACATAACTGAGGCTAGAGCTCTTGCCAGACTTGCCCCCAAAACAACTCGCATCTGAGAATTCGCACCAGAGCCTTCTGACTCAGCCCCCGGGCAGTACAATATACTGCCCACCCCATCCTCACAGCACGTACCACATGGACTCCAGCTGCCTTCAGTTTGCATTTTTATTTCCCTCCCCTGGGGGCTGGCATTGTGGTGCAGCGGGTTAAGCAGCTGCCTGTGATGCCGGCATCCCATATGAGCACTGGTTTGAATCCTTGGCTTTTCCACTTCTGATCCAGCACCCTGCTAATGTGCCTGGCAAAGCAGCAAAAGATGGCCCAAGTGCTTAGGCCCCCCGCACCCACGTGGGAGACCCGGATGGAGTTTCTGGCTCTTGGCTTTGGGCTGGCCCAGTCTCAGCCATTGTGGCCATTTGAAGAGTACACCAGTGAACAGAAGATTCTCTCTCTCTCTCTCTCTCTCTCTAATTCTGACTCTCAGATAAATAAATCAATCATTAAAAAAAATCCTCCCCTGGAAGCACCGTGCTCCCAGGAGGCAGGGTTGTCGTGTTTCCCGCCTACCTTAGCACCTAGGCCAAACCCTGGCACAGAGTGGGCACAAAATAAGCATTCGTTGATTGAAGTGGTTTCCATCTTCAAGAGTTGAACCCTATCTTGTGCCCTTTGCATTTGGGCTGTGAAGTTTAGGAGCAGAGAAAATGGGGCGAGGTCAGCTGGGGCCCTGGATCCCAAGCCAGATATGGCTGCAAAGCCTCATCACATGGGCGAGACTGCAGGGACATAGGGATCATCAGGCCCAACTGAGCAGAAGGCAGACTTGGGCTTAACCTCCCCACGGGAGCCGCCCCCTGTGCCCTGTGACAGGAGCCACGGACCCCACGCCTGAGCCATGCCTTCTGGTGCACACACACACACACACACACACACAGTCTCCTCCTACCTGACTCTGGGCTGGGCCACACAATGGGACCGCGGCAAATGACACAAAAGCAGAGGGTAGGCAGGGCAACTCTGGCTGCCACCATGTGAGGAAAGCCAGACCAGCCGCTCAGAGGAGGAGCCATCTGCCTGTCGCGTGTGCTATCTCTGTATTTTCTGGTGCTTTGATGTCTCAGAACCTCTTGTACAGCAGAGAGACCGGCCCGCCCTCCCAGGACTAGCTAATCCCCAGTGAATCAAACAACAGGACGGACACAAGCCTTTTAAAGGCAAACCACCAGTGCCCACCCCAAACACCACCTCTAGCCTCTCTCTTTTCTCTTTAAGTTGTTGTTTATTTACTTGCTCAAAAGGCAGAGAGAGAGAGAGAGAATCTTCCATCTGCTCGTTCACTCCCCAGATGGTGCAGGGGCTAAGCTAAGCCAAAGCCAGGAGCCAGGAGCTCCATCTTGATCTCCCACATAGGTTTCAGGGACCCAAGTACTTGGGCCATCCTCTGCTGCCTCCCCAGGTTCATTGGCAGGAAGCTGGATTGGAAGCCGAGGAGCTAGGACTTGAACCAGTGCTCGAATCTGGGATGTCAGCATCCCAAGGGGGCTTAGCCCACTGCACCACAATCTCTGTCCCCTCTGTCGCTTCTTAAACTCAGGAGCCCACCACACCTGCCCTAATCATCCCAGGGCAGGTTCCAGACATCTCCTGGACCCCAGAGCCTGCAGAGATTATTCAAGCTGGCCAGTCCTGAACCTGCTCACCTGCCCTATCTTCCCTTCCCCATGCAGTTGGACCAGTGCTCAAACCACAGCAACAGAAATCTCTCTCCCTCTCTCTCTCTCTCTCTCTCTCTCTCTCTCTCTCTCTCTCAGCTCTGCTTCTTTTGGTGGTAGCATCACTCTAAGATGTAAGGTGGTGGGAAAGATAACCACAGAATGCCTCCTATACACCTTCCAGCTTGGTAACACCAGGGAGCGAGAGCTTCTCTTTCGCCACTGCCCTTGCAGAAGGCCCAGAGCTGACTCTCATTGGCCTGGCTTCAATCACACACCTGAGCCTATCACTGTGGCCATGGCGGGCGAGGGGGTGGAGATGGGGTAGACCCAGTGTTCTGACTGGATAGATTTTCCTCAAACCAAGGAAGGGGTCAATCCCACTTAGAATAAGAATGGAGATAAAGTTTGCCAAAGGAAAAGAGAGTGGATTCCCCCATTCCCTCCAGGAATGCTCTGAACCCGGTCCTGGCCCCTCTGATTCCTGTGGCCCTTGTCACAGTCCAGATTTCCTTCTGAACTCTAGAAAGAAATCGGAGGTCAGGGAAGAGCCGAGACTCACTTCGACCCATCAGTCTCATTGTACCTGTGGGGAGCAACTCGGACTATACTGTTACTGGAATTAAGACTTATTCTATGCATCTGCTCTCCCACAATATGGCGCTGGGAGAGAAGAAAACAGCTTCTACACAGCTGCCTCCAGTTCAGCCAATAAGCTGTAGGACTTGCTCCTGATTGGAGGAGAGCAGCGTACTCGGCCTGTGGGCAGCCGAGTTGGGATTGGCAGAGGAGGACTATAAAGGAGGAGAGAGACGGCATGCACCAGGAACATCTAAAGGGAACATCTAAGGGGAACATCTGAGGGAACACCTGTGCAGCCCCCAAGAGAGCCGGCCGGCGGTGTGCCGCTCCCCCGCGGAAGTGGGGAAAGCGGCCAGGGGGAACCGCCCTTCCACGGAGGTGGAAGGGACAGTAGCCAACCCGGGAAGAACCAGCAGCAAACCCGGGGAGGGCCGAGCAGACGAAAGAACAGCGCAGGGTCCTGTGTCGTTCCTCCACGAAGAGGGGGAGCAACAGTACCAACAAACAAAACCAACTGAATCGCTCTTGGCTGTAACCACACAGCTTCAAATACAAGATCGCGTCTGACCCTGGGCTTGGAAAAGCGTGCCATGATTGTCCTTGGCTCTGCCAACTGCTTCTGATGGGAATGAAAACCACTTTTGTTACTGGTGGTGCTGGATTGGGCCTTGGTGGTAAATCATCTGAATTGTCATTGTTCCCGTCGGGGTTATTGTATCGCCCTGTCTGGGGTCACCCTTCTATAGAGAAAAGTGGTTCTTTTCATCCTCTCTTCTAATGGAGTTCGTGTTGCAAGGGGTGGTTGTCCAGGCTGCTGTACCAGGGGCACAAGCATGATAGTGACCTCCCCGAGCGGAAAAGTACCTTGCCATTCAGAGAGTGTGTTCCCACAATAGCCGGGGTGGAAGGCAGCCAATAGGACGACACTCGGTTTCTATAGACACAGAGAGGTTAAGCAACTGGATAAAAGTCACAGAGCTATGGTGGCTTGTCTGGGAATACTGGAGAAGAATGATCAGGCATTTATTCAAGGCTTTATTTAACAAGATTAGGCTTTATTGCTGAAAAAAAAAAATAACTAGGGCCAGCTCCCAGCTCCACTTATTTTGGTGCATGAAGCATGGCAGCTCAGACGGACAAAAAAACACAGATACCAGGTCACCAACAGTCGGGACTAAAGCCCAGGCCAGCCACCAGCACATGGGCTCAGCCACAGTCCGGCGCTGGAGAGCAGTTCCCGCTCAGGGCCAGCACCCAGGAGCCCACACCTCGCTGCAGACTCCTTCCCCTCTGCCCAGCTCCTTCCTTCTTCCAAGGGGCGGGCCGCGGGGCTGGGGACGGGGCTGAGGCTCTGCCACACCAGGGCCTGGGCCAGTGTGGCAGTCACCCACAGAGGCGGGCCCTGCCCCCTGCCCCCTGCCCCCTGCCCTCCACCTCCGCCCTGCGCTCTCAGCAGGTCACACTGGCCGGGCAGGAGGAAATGGCCCAGCCCCAGAGGCCTCTGGGTCCTGTACCCTGTGCTGGCCCCAGACCCCCTGAAGCTGGTGTCTTACAGGTTGGAGCCCCAGCACTGTGTGGAGTGGGCAGGACTGGGCTGCTTCAAGTCTGCCTCCGCCCTGGCCTGGATGCAGGCTTCCCCGCCATGGCCCCGCTGTACACAGCTGGGAAGGCCTGCCAGGGGGCAATGAAAAAATAGGAGATGCCAGAAACCCACCCAGGTGGTAGGACTGCTTTTTCTTCATGGGAGAAAACCCCACCCTCACCTTCTCCCAGCTGGAGAAACTGCGGCTCCCCAGCCCCCAGGAGTGAGGAAAGACCACCACTGGTCAGCCAATGACGTCACTGGAACCTTGTGCACCCCAGAGCCCGTGTTTCTGAAAAGCCCAATATAGAAGGTGACACATTCAATTTGTCTTGTCTCTAGCAACAACAACAAAAAACCATGAGTTTTAAATATGTGAATCAAAAGTGCTGTCTTGTGTACCAGGCATTAGTGAGCCAGAACAAACGCCTTGGGAGAAAAATTCCCCTGAAAATGTTACGTATTCAGGTTACCAAACCACTGGGAATTTAGGCTACTGTCCAAGCACGGGAAGTCCACACGGCACACCCCATGTACCCGGCGGCCTCTGCAGAGCGCTGGGTCGTGGGGGCAGCTGCTGCTGTGGCTTCTCCCAGGGACCCTTCCCGCCTCCTGGGGACCCACAGTTACAACGCCTTCGGGCGGGCTCCAGGGAGCCAGGGCTGGGGGCAGAAGCTGGTGTGGTCACAAAGTCATGTTACAAAGCAGGGAAGGTACTGGTTGTTTCTCTTCCTGCACCAGCTGGGGCAGGGCGGGGTGGGGGTGGGGGCCGCAGCTCCAGGACATCGGGAGATGTCTGGGTTCTAATCCCAGTTCTGCCAGTAGCTTGTCAGGGCCCAGGGTCCTGGTCAAGTCCCCTCCCTCCCCGGTCTCCAGCAGGTACAACATGGAATTGGACGTAAATGGCGTCCACAGGGAATCCGGGGTGAACAGGAGCACAGCCATTCACATCAATGGGCAAAGGTTCGCCTCCCAGCCCTGCTGCTTTCCAACTGCGTGACCTTGAGAAGTCACTTAACCTCTAATCTTCCATTTTCCCTACTGCAACAGGGAGATAACAGTGCCCATCCTGGGGCCCAAGAATAAGGTGCACTAACATGTACAAAGGACTTGGAATAGCTCCTAGCACATAGCTGTCATGCATTGAGCAACTGCTGTATACCAGACTCTACACCAGGCACAGAGAAGATGCAGCGAGTGTAGAAGCCCTTCCCTGACCGTCAGGGGTTTGTGTCCCCAGGGGTGGGGTGACGCCTAGCATTCTGCCTTTATTTATTTATTTTTATTTTTTTATTTATTTATTTTTTTGACAGGCAGAGTGGACAGTGAGAGAGAGAGACAGAGAGAAAGGTCTTCCTTTTGCCGTTGGTTCACCCTCCAATGGCTCACCCTCCAATGGCTGCTGCGGCCGGCGCGCTGCAGCTGGCGCACCGCGCTGATCCGATGGCAGGAGCCAGGAGCCAGGTGCTTTTCCTGGTCTCCCATGGGGTGCAGGGCCCAAGCACTTGGGCCATCCTCCACTGCACTCCCTGGCCACAGCAGAGAGCTGGCCTGGAAGAGGGGCAACCGGGACAGAATCCGGCGCCCCGACCAGGACTAGAACCCGGTGTGCCGGCGCCGCTAGGCGGAGGATTAGCCTAGTGAGCCGCGGCGCCGGCCAGCATTCTGCCTTTAGCACGACGGCAGGCACAGGGCACGTCCCCCTGCAGCCGCCTGCCGTCTCTCGCCTTTTTTCCTGCCCTGCATCCTCCTGCTTCCCCGCCCTGCCGAGCCCACTTGAAGTCTGCCTGCAAAGAGAGCAGAAATAAATAAATAAAGGCACCTGCAAAAGAGGCTCCCCCCTCCCTCCCTCCTCCATCTCCACAATCCGCACCGCCGTCTCTCATCCGCGTTGCGTCACTCTGTCTCTCTGCCTTGCTCCACTCGCCCAGCTGGGGAGCTGCGCGATCCCTCGGTGCCTCCTAGAACACATTCTGGCCTCGCTCTTCCTAGAACCCGGCAGAGCCATCGTCGCCTTGGTCAGTGAGGACAGCGGCTGTGGGAACATTCGGCTTCGCTTTCCCAGGGGATGCAGAAGCTGTTCGGCTCCTGTGCCGCCCGCAGGGAAGGCAGTCTGGAACTGTCTGGGCACTGCCAAGTGCGGACGAGTCCTGAGCCAGGAAGGAGGACAAGCAGCTGCTGTCTCGGGGGCCAGCTGTGGCCGGTGGGGGACCCAGAGACAGGAATGAGGCCCTGGCACTGAACCATCAGCCCTGGGGGGCCTTGGCCGGCAGCCTGGAGGTCTGAAGTTGCCCCTCCCAGCCTGGCCAGGAGGACTGGGTGATGGAAGCCTTTAATAGACGTGCTGGGGAGCTGGCAGGCCAAGCACTCCTGCCCGAGGCACACAGGCTGCTTAAGGAAATCCCTTGCAGGAGCCTAGAGTATGAAAACCAGTTCCACAGACTAGAAACTCTGGAAATCAGCCCCCGCATCTACAACCAACTAATCTTTGACAAAGGAGCTAAAAATCAGTCCTTGGAGAAAGGACAGTCTCTTCAACAAATGGTGCTGGGAAAATTGGATCCACATGCAGAAGTATGAGACAAGACCCCTACCTTACCCTTTTTACAAAAATCCACTCCAAAGGGATAAAGGATCTAAATCTATGACCTGATACCATCAAATTACATTGGAGAAACTCTGTAAGACATTGGCACAGGCAAAGGCTTCTTGGAAAAGACCCCAGAAGCAGGCAATCAAAGCCAAAGTAGACAACTGGGACTACAAGCTGCGAAGCTTTTGCACTGCAAGAGAAACACTCAGCAAAGTGACAAGACAACCAACAGAATGGGAGAAAATATTTGCAAACTATGCAACTGATACAGGGTTAATGTCTAGGATCTATAAAGAGCTCAAGAAACTCAACAGGGCTGGTGGTGCCCTGGCACAGTGGGATAAAGCCCCGGCTTGCAGCACAGCATCCCATCTGGGCTCCGGTTCAAGTCCTGGCTGCTCCACTTCCGGTCCAACTCTCTGCTGTGGCCTGGGAAAGCAGTGGAAGATGGTCCAAGTCCACCCATGTGGGAGACCCAGAAGAAGCTCCTGGCTCCTGGCTTCGGATCAGCACAGCTCCGGCTGTTGCGGCCAGTTGGGGAGCAAACCAGCGGGTGGAAGACCTCTCTCTCTCTCTCTCTGCCTCTGCCTCTCCCTCTCTGTAACTCTACCTTTCAAATAAATAAACCTTTAAAAAATGAAATCTTGTCTTTTGCAACAAAATGAATGCAAGAAAATGAATGCAACTTAGTGAAATAAGCCAGTCTCAGTCAGCAAGAAAATACCATATGTTTTCCCTGATCTGTGATAACTAATAGAGCATCAAAAATGTAACATATT
This sequence comes from Oryctolagus cuniculus, assembly GCF_051225735.1. NCBI lineage: Eukaryota > Metazoa > Chordata > Mammalia > Lagomorpha > Leporidae > Oryctolagus > Oryctolagus cuniculus. Next base: position 164,531,264 of record NC_142869.1, read on the forward strand.
GGAGTGAAATTGACATTTTGAGATTCGATAATCCTTTACAGTCCTTCTCTCTTCTGTTGAGGAACAGTGCTTTTTCTTCTTAGTATTTGTTGAATTCTTTACTTACTGTGGAGTTAATCTTATGAGTATAAAGTAAACTGAAAGTAAATCATTATAAAAATTAAGAGAGGGAATAAGAGGAGAAGGAGGGGGAAGGGTGGGAGGGAGGGTAGTGTGGGAAGTATCACTATGTTCTTAAATCTATGTATACATGAAATACATGAAATTTGTTTACCTTAAAAATAGTTTAATTTTTGTTAATTGTAGGAAGAATAATCTTGGTGGACTTGGCCAAAACAAAAACAAACAAATCCGTCCCAGAGGCATTCCATGGTCCCTCCCTGGCCACCATGCTCACCCAGAGCTGCCAGGGAGTGGGGGGTGAGGGACAGGAGTGCAAGTGACGACTGTTTGGCCAATCCTGGCATCTTCCAGGTTAGGCAGATGAAAGCACAAAATGGGAGGAGCTGGGCTAGGGATTGCTGGTTGGCAAGCACTCCTTGAGGACCTACTGTGTGCTAGGTGCTGTGCCCAGCTCCAGAGAAACCAAACAGAGTGGGTGCACACTGGGGAGCTCAGAGCCGAGTGGGCAGACAATGGCCCCGAGGGAAGAAGGGGCTCCTTGAGCTTCGGGGGGCTCGTGCTCCTGTCCCACCCCCTTATCTTTGCTGGTGCCAAGGATCCATCTACAGGATCAGTAGCTGCTCTGTTTCGGATGTGGTTTGTACCTCAGGGGTTCACGTCTTAGAAGCTTGGTCCCAAGTGTGGTGATAGTAACAGGCCGTGGGACCTTTAAGAAGTGGGAGGTTGGGGCTGGAACTGAGGCATAGCAGGCTAAGCCTCCAACTGCAGTGCCGGCATCCCATATGGGCACTGGTTCTAGTCCCGGCTGCTCCACTTCTGATCCAGCTCTCTGCTACAGCCTGGAAAGGCAGTAAAATATGGCCCAAGTGCTTAGGCCCCTGCACCCATGTGGAGACCTGGCTTCTGGCTTTGGATTGGCTATTGTGGCCACTGGGGGAGTGAACCAGCGGATTGAGGACCTTTCTCTCTGTCTCTCCCTCTCTCGGACTGTAACTGTATCTCTCAAATAAATAAATAAATAAAATCTTTAAAAAAAAAAAGTGGGAGGTCATTAGGCCACTGAGGGGTTCTGCTCTGGGAATAATTAAGGTAGTTCTCACTCTCCAGGGACAGGGTTAGCTCTCACAGGAGCACTGTTACCAAAGAGCCTGGCTGGCCCCTCCCATCTTTGGCTTCCTGCCTGGCATTGCTGCCACGCTCCATCCACCATGATGTTACAGGCGGGGGCTCCGGCCAGCCTATGCTGTCTGGATTTTCATTCTTCCAAATGGAATTAACCTCTGCTCTGTAAGGTACCCTGCCTGGAGTATTTCCTTATAGCAACAAAAACTGACAAATTCAGGGACCAATGAAAGGTTGCTTCCAACCTGACTTGCTGAAAGCCTGCAAACTCTCCAATGGGAAGAGTGGGGAGGGGACTCCCTATGCTTGTGGCCCTAAGGTCAGTACCCCAGCGGGAGGGGCTCCCAACCCTCCAGACCTCCCTCCTGGGGAGTTGTGTGCAGCATAGATGGTGGATGTATAGGTCAGGAAAGGGGAAGGGGCCGACCCCCGGGCACCACCAGCGAGGCACACTTGTGGGATCCTTCCTAGCTTTCTCCTTGCATATCCAGCTAGGCCTGGGCGGGGTGCTGAGTTTGGGGGTGCGGGGTGTCACTGTCCACACTCATTTCCTTGCGGGGAGGGGACAAGAGTCCCTGTGACTCCCACGGTTCTTGACCTTGCATCCCAAAGGGGTCTCATGGTGAAAAGGCAGCTCTTGGGCCATCTAAAACCTGCTACTCGGTTGCCAGCTCTGCGCGGGCCTGGGCAGCCGAGGCCGCGGGTCTCTGGCTCTGAGATGCCAGTCCTGTAGCCTGAGTCAACTCTGATTTGCAGCCGGCGCCTGATGGTTGCCCAACACTCACCACCCGGTCCAGCAGTCCCCAAACCCAGCTGCGGCGCGTGTCCGGGACGCGATGCCTCACCCCCTTCGACGGCGTCCACCGCCAGGCGGCGCCCAGCCCAGGGGCCCGGCCTCCGCTCCCACTCTGGAGCTGCAAGCTGCGCCTCCCGACTCCCAGCGCGCAAGAATAGGGGCCCGGGCTCCGGACGCCGGCTCGGGTCGGCGCTTCCAGGGTGGGCTGGCGGTGCGGCGCGCAGGGGTGCGACACCCGGGTTCTAACCCCGATGCTGTGTGGCCCTGGGCAAACGCGTGCACGTCTCTGGGTCTCAGTTTTCTCACCCGAAAAACCCACATCCTGCGTCCTTTGTGAGTTCCTAAATACACGTGTCAGGCGGAAGGGCCCCCAACGGAGCCACCCAGTAGTCGCAGTCCTGTGCCTCCGAGCGCATGAGCTAGGCTAAACCAGCCTGGGAGCCAGGTTTTATTTCTCGCGCCTGCTCAGCCCCCGGGGGCGGGCCGCGGCTCTCCGAGAAGCAGGAGCCAGGGCTGTCAAGGGTTAAAAGCCGGGCTCCGAGGCCGCCGCCGGGGTTCTGTCTCCCAGCTCAAGCAGGGGCCTGGGTTTGCTGTGGACGTGGAATAAGACAGCGCGAGTGAATCCCCGCGCGCCCCACGCGGGACCAGAGCTCCGCCGACAGCAGGCGGCGCCCAGCGCCCGGGTCTCGGCCTCCGAACCCTGGAGTCACGCCCGCTATCGAAGGCGAGCAGATCGGACGGGAAGGGACCCTGGAACCACAAGGGTGGGATCCGGGCCAGAGGGGGCGCGGGACCTTCCGCAGACGGCCTGAAATGGCGGAGCCCTCGCGTGCGCTCGCGGTTTCAGGAAAGCTGCCCTTGCAACGCGGATTCGGAGAGGGCCCAGGCCGCCAGGTCAGGGGGGAAGCTGCAAACTCGTCCGGGTCGGGGTCCGAAACCGAGTGTGAGCGTCTTGGGCTTGGGCTCGGGCGGGAAGAGCAGGCCATGACCCTGAGACTCCTGGTGTCCTCCCGCAGCACCTGCCCCGCAGTCCCCGGCCGTGGAGCTTCCCCGGGGCGGGCGTCTCCTTTCTGCTGTGTGAATTCGTTGTCTCCAGGGCATGACCCTGCGACCCCGGCCCCCACTCTTTCCCTCCCTTTCTTTTCCCCCCGGGGCCGAAGTGCTCCCGTCTCCTGCCCAGATCCCGGCGCCCTGACTTGGGCCCCGCGGGCGCCCCGCCGCGCGCGCCCGCGGACTCGCTGGACTGCACCGCCAGTTCCACCCGCTCAGCACATTTCCCTTTATCGCTGTTGGTTTTGTCGGTCGGTTTTGACATCCTGTGTCTCTTCCCTTCCTCCGAGTCAGCCAAGCTGAGCCCAGTGAAGCAGACGGGGCGAAGAGGGGGCAGATGCGCCCTGGGCGGCTGCAGCCGCATCTGCAGCTTCGCGCGGCGGGGACTCGCGCTGGGGGGCCTCTTCCCTGTCCCGGCGGCTGCAGGTCCACTCCGGAGGGCCTGGGCGCCGGGCACTGGTGGGGGACGCCTTGGGCGCTGGACCCCAGGGGTCCGGCAAGCGCTGCACCTGCCCGTTGCTGCCTTTCTCTCAACGCCTCCTCCCTGGGGGACCTCGGTCCCTTTAAGTGCGTCTGACTCTCTGTTACTACTATCCCATAAGTAGGTCCTTTTACTATCCACAGCGTTTGCAGCAGCCAAACCGAGCAATAATAATAAAATAACCAAGTAAAGCAAGCCAAGAACTTCTCTAAGCACCAAGATTTGGAGGGAACACTGGGTAGATCCTTGCCAGCACAGATGTAGTCCTCCCCTCGGGCCGGCAGCCCTGCTGAGTCGAGATTTCTCGCTGTCCTCTGTAGGGCTAGAACTGCCTGGGCTTCGCCTGGGTCTAAGTATGTCCTTAGCAGTGCTGGGGATAGACTTACACTCACATTTTATCTGTGGGCTATCTGCTGATACATTTACACAAAGAACCATCTGCTGCTGTTCATTTGAAATTCGAATTGGGCATTCTTTCTTTTCTTTTCTTTTTTCTTTTCTTTTTTTTTTTTTTTTTGCTAAATCTGGCCTTCCTAGCCCTGTGTGCCCTTCCCTGGGTCTCACAAAGGCCACCCACTTGAACTTGGACTCCTAGCTGGGCCTGCAGAGAGGCCTGATGCCCTGGACATGCCCTCTCCAGGACCACTAAGGAACCCCAGAAGCCCCCACTTCTGCTCCAGTGTTCCGGGCACGCTCACCCAGGGCTCTCCTCCTTTCTCCTTCCCTGCATGCCCCAGCCTGCCCCCACGTTCGTATCCCCCCACCCCACCCTGCTCAAGTGAGCAACTGAACCCATGCACCTGCTGTCTCGGATGCTGCAATGGACACACCCTGGCCTGGGCGCTGAGTGAGACAAATCCCCCAGCTTGGGGCTCTTCCTGAGGCCTCCTTCCTTGCCCCAGCAGGAGAGGAAGGGCCTTGCCGGATGGGTACGCCCACCCCCTTCCAGAGCCCATGTGAGGCCAAGATGGGGGAAGGAATGTGTGTCTGGAGCCCTGGACCCTGCCCTCCGCTGAATATGGCTCTGGGTTCTCAGGGGCCTGGCACACGGCTGGCGCTTCCACCTGCTCACCTGGGAAGGAAGCGTCCTAACGCCCAGCTCTCTGCACTGCAGTGAGCTAGATGAGAGAATGCAGGTGCCCCAAGTGTGGCTTGGGGACAAAACATGCAGGCAGGTCCTGCTCCCCTGCCTCGCTGTCCAATTCCAGAGCCGCCTGAGCAGCATCCACACTTGTTTCCAAACACACACACACTCACACACACTCACACACACTCACACACACACACACACACAGAAAGCCAGTGCTGGCTGGTCTGTTGCTGACTCAGAGGACAGAAGCCTTAGCCTCTATGGGGTTCTTGGGGTGACTCCCCCCCTGACTGCCCAGAGGCGGCGGCGGGCGACCTCTCTGGCTGAGCTCACGGGGAGTCCTTAGTGTAGCCTCTCGGGTCCCATCTTCACGTCTCTTGGGACGCAGTTGCCTCCTGGGATGCAACCGTGAGGCTGCAGCAGTGCCACCACGGAGAGGAAGGACAGAACCTCCGCAGCGTGGCAGGCCCGGGAACCTCATGCTGGCTCTGCAGGGGTGCCTGAGGAGCCAGGGTGCTCTGTGCTGGCAACCCCAAAGCGAAGGCCCGCCTGTTCCCGCTCTGATCTCCTCCAGACACGTGGAGGACACCTGAGTTCCTGCCATCACAGGGGCTGGGGCGACAGGGACGAGTGCAGCCCTCTGCATTCAGAGCCTGGGCCCTGCAGCTTCGCCTCTCCTGCACCCCTCGCCACAAAAACCCTGCCTGACTCTGGGCTGGCGGCCTTCCCTCACCTGCATCCCAGACTCTCCTGGCTACAGGGTCTCGTCCAGAGCCCTTTGTCTTAGTCCATTTGCTGCTGCTCCAACAGAATTCCTAAGAGTGGGTTATCGATAAATAAAATACACTGAGGGCCGGCACTGTGGCGTAGTGGGTAAAGCTGCCATCTTTGATGCAGGCATCCCATAAGGGTGCCTGTTCAAGTCCCAGCTGCTCCACTTCTGATCCAGCTCTCTGCTTGTGTCCTGGGAAAGCAGTAGAGGATGGCCCAAATCCTTGGACCCCTGCAACCACATGGGAGACCCAGAAGAAGCTCCTGGCTCCTGGCTTCGGATCAGTGCAGCTCTGCCCACTGAGGCCATTTGGGGAGTGAACCAGCAGATGGAAGCCCTCTCTCTCTCTCACTCCCTCCCTCCCTTCCTCCCTCCTTCCTCTCTGTAATTCTGCCTTCCAAATAAATAAATCTTTAATAATAATAATAATAAAATCAATGGAGAGATCTATAGAGTTATTGAAAAGTTTTGGAAATGAGATTAAAAGATGCTTATTTTGGCCGGCGCCGCGGCTCACTAGGCTAATCCTCCGCCTAGCGGCGCCGGCACACCGGATTCTAGTCCCGGTCGGGGCGCCGGATTCTGTCCCGGTTGTCCCTCTTCCAAGCCAGCCCTCTGCTGTGGCCAGGGAGTGCAGTGGAGGATGGCCCAGGTGCTTGGGCCCTGCACCCCATGGGAGACCAGGAAAAGCACCTGGCTCCTGGCTCCTGCCATCGGATCAGCGCGGTGCGCCGGCCGCAGCGCGCCGGCCGCGGCGGCCATTGGAGGGTGAACCAACGGCAAAGGAAGACCTTTCTCTCTGTCTCTCTCTCTCACTGTCCACTCTGCCTGTCAAAAAAAAAAAAAAAAAAGATGCTTATTTTGGGTGCCGGCGCTGTGACATAGTAGGTAAAGCCGCCGCCTGCAGTGCCGGCATCCCATATGGGTGCCAGTTCAAGTCCCAGCTGCTCCACTTCCAATCCAGCTCTCTGCTATGGCCTGGGAAAGCAGTGGAAGATGGCCCAAGTCCTTGGGCCCCTGCACCCATGTGGGAAACCTGGAGGAAGCTCCTGGCTCCTGGTTTTGGATCAGCATAGCTCCGGCCTTTGTGACATCTAAGGAGTGAACCAATGGATGGAAGACTTCTCTCTCTCTCTCTCTCTCTGCCTCTGCCTCTCTGTAACTCTGCCTTTCAAATAAATAAATAAATCTTTTAAAAGAGAGAGAGAGAGATGCTTATTTAAATAAAAAAAAGAGGGGGAGGGATGGAGAAAGAGACTATCCTATTCTTAGAATTGTATCCATGAACTATACTGCAGCTGTTAAAAACGAATTAAAATAAAATTTAAAAAAAAGAAAGAAAGAAAAGACCCTTATTTGTCAGGGTCCTGGGAGCTGGACAGCCCACGGCCGTGAGCCTCCCATGGTGATGGCCCCTTGCTGGGGCGGGGGGACGCTGCAGAGTGCCAAGTTGGCCAACCCGGCCTTTGTACCAGGCCCGCTCCCTTGGGGACCCCATTCATCCAGAGCCTGAGGACCCAAGGGCTCGCCTCGAACACCATTTACTTAGGACTTCAGGGAGTGCGTTTCCAACCCAAGAATGCGGGGACAAACATTCAAGCCACAGCCTAAGAGCAGGAGGAGAGAAAGAAAGAACAAGCGGCCGCCCCACCAGGCTTCCAGGTGCCCGTACAGAGCGGCCTGGCCCTGCCCAGGAGCCAGTACATATGGACTCCCCTTTCTCACGTGGCACGGGCTTTCTTTTTAAGGTTTATTTAATTTATTTGGAAGGCAGAGAGAGAGAGGGGGGCTTCCATCCGCTGGTTTACTCTCCAAATAGCCACAAAAGCCAGGGCTGGGCCAGGCCGCAGATAGGAGCCTGGAACTACATCCAGGTCTCCTGTGTGGGTGCAGGGGCCCGGGGACTTGACCCATCTTCCACTGCTTTCCCAGGCATATTAGCAAGGAGCTGAATCGGAAGTGGAGCAGCTGGGATTCCAACCGGCACCCATATTGGATGCTGGCATTGCGGGCAGCAGCTTAACCCACTGCAGCACAATGCCGGCCTCCACAAGGGGCTTTATACTGAATGCTTCTACCTACATAGCATACCCGAAATGGCGAAATTAGAGAGGCGAGCAGATTACTGGTTGGCAGGGGGTAGAGGGTTAGAGAAGCAGTTAGGCACAGAAGCGTTGCCAGAGGGGATGTCGGGATGGAGTCATTCTACTCCACACTGCAGTGAGACTGTGGAGAATTAAATCCCCAGACCCGCAGCTCAGATCCCATAGAGTCAGGGGCGTCCGAGCGAGGCAGGGAGAGTGTACCCACGGCAGTGTCCTGGCTGTGAGCCGGGACTAAGACGTCATTGCTGGAGGCAGGGTGGGGAAAGACTTCCCTGTGCTATTTGTTGCACGTGAACGTGAAGATACGAGTCTTGCAGATATTAAATCCTATAAAACAACCGATAGAGAAATTCCACTTTAGAAGACAAACGTTCCAGACATATCACTTCCTAACTGTTTCTCTACTCTCTGTGCCCCAGAGTTTGTATACATTTGCTGCATCTCTGTGCTGACGGCATGTTGGTGGTCTGAAACACGCCACAGCGGGAGGAGTGACAAGAAGCAGCTGGTCACTGGGCTCAGCAGGGGCGCATCAGAGTGTCCCAGCCCACGCGGCACGGTGGGGAGTCGTGGCCGCGTTCACGCTGGGTTGGGACTTTGCCAGGGGCCTACAAAGGAGGGAGAACACACAGAGAGGGCTTAAGAGGCAGGCTGGCCCTGATGCTGGCACGCGGCGTCAGAGCTGCCATCTGCTGTGTTCCCAGGCGCATTAGCAGGGAACTGGATCTGAAGCAGAGCAGCCAGGATCTGAGCCAGGCTCTGATACGGGTGCCAGCCTTGTGGCTTCACCGGCTGCACCACAACACCAGCCCCAGCGGAATCCAGGTCTTTCTTAATCACAGGTGGATTTTCCTTACACAGCCCAGTGTCTCACATATAGTAGATGGTCGGCAAATGTCTGCAGAATTACATGGGAAGAGAGAGAGAGAGAGAGAGAGAGAGAGAGAGAGAGAATGAGGGCCTGGGCCTAGCACCTCCATCCGCCCACCGCACAGCCTGCTCTGAGGTCAGAGCGAGTCGCCCCCACCCAGCTGGTCCCGAGGCGGGCATGGGAAAATGCACAGATGGCACTTTGAGCAGTTCACGTTGAGGGCAAGAGAGGGGCAGGGGAGGAGGGAAATACAAGAAATGCTTCAAAAACAGCTGAACTTGGAAAAGCAGCAGAAAAATCTGCCAGGCACTGCCGAGGAGTGCATTTTTAAATGAGCCCGCGCCAAGGGACTGAAGAACTGCTTATGAGCAGAAGGCATTGGCTCCGGGAGCAGGGGACTGACAGGGCGGACAGAACTGCTGAGGCGGGGTAGGGCGGGGCGGGGTGGAAACTCCAGGCGTGCTCTTCATCACTGAATTCCAGGCGGTCACCAGGTGCCCCAGCCTCTAAACCACAGAACCTCTAAATACAACCGATTCCAAATACACCAGCCCCTAAGTCACAAGACCCACCCAAACCAAGGACTAGAGCCACCAGATCCCACAGCTCTGAAACGCTGGGGACCACAGCCACTAATCCCGTAGCAACTGCACTCCACAGCTCAGACACGTGAGTGCTGCTACTATGCGGGAAGACCAGGCCCAAGGGCAATCCATACATGTGGCCCAAGAAGAGCCTTGGGCCCTGGATTCACCTGTGGGGTCCATTGTCTGCCAGCCAGGTGGGGCTGGAGGGTGCACAAAGAGCAAGGTATTAATTTGCTTCCAGGTGAGGCCGCGTGCCTCGCTTTCCCTCCTGAGCTGGGCGGGGGCAGTAATGCTCGCTCCAGGCTGAGTCCTCTGAGTCTGGCAGCCAGCCAAACCCTAGGCTGGCCCGGGGGTGGGGGGTGGGGGGTGGGGTGGTGAGCACTTCCCTTCCATCGGCTGTGCGTTTGGCGTGCCAAAGCCTGCCAGCAGTGAATCCCCAGGGAGAGCACCCAGGCTGCCGTGGGTGGGGGATGTGCAGACTGGAAGGGAGAATCCAGGCTTCCCGTGTGGGTGGCAGGAACCCAGCCGTCTGAGCCATCGTCACTGTCTCCCAGGGGCCACACCAGCAGGAAGCGGGAGTCAGAAGCGGGCGCCAGGAATTGAACCCGGACACTCCAACATGGGACATATTTGTCCCAACCAGCATCTTGGTTGTCAGGCCAAATGCCCGCCCCATGACAACCTTTCAGTGTCCGGCTTGGACAATTTGCTGGACTGTGGTGACTCAAACTGGGACAGACAATGTAGGAAAAGGAGTGAGCTGGGAAGGATTTCATTTACCTCTATCCCTGGGGGATAGGCATTTGGCCAGGAGGTTAAGAGCCCACTGGAGACTTCCACATCAGAGTGCCTGGCTTCAAGTCCTAGCTCTGCTCCCAAGTCCAGCTTCCTGCTAACACAAACCCTGGGAGGCAGCAGATGATGGCTCAAGTACGAGGCTCCCTGCCACCCACGCCCTGGATTGCGTCCCTGATTCCCAGCACCCGGCTGTTCCAGTTCTGAGGGAGCAAACCAGCAGATGGAAGATCCCTCTGACTCTGAAATAAATACATGAATAACTGATTTTTGAAAAGACATGTTACGGCAGCTAAGAGACATTTCCAAGGCTCCTCACTACCTCTGTGCACGCACAGCCTTCTCCTCCCGCCAGATTCCCTCGATTTAGAAGAGGCCCCGTTTAGGTAAGGTCATCGATTCAGCCGGAGAGTTAATTATTCGTCTGAATTGGTTTGTGCGAAAGGTTCCAGAGAGCCCACAAGAATAAATTGAAAAGCTATTAGAACTAACAGTCGAATTGAATAAAGTGGCCGGATGCAATACTAGCAACAATCAGAAATGTAATCGGGTAGGGGAGGGGTCAGCGACAGCAACACAATAACAAAAACACCCAGCGATTGGAGCGCCACGCCTCGCCTCGGGGTAGGGACTGGGAAACTGTCTCTCGGACATTTCTTAACTCTGAAAAGTCAGGAGCCGAATAGACGGAAAAGCTCGCCCTGCTCCTGATGGGAAGATGGGCTGCCCGGTAGGTCACCCTACGGATTCAACACGGTCCAATTTAAAGTCCAGGGAGATTCGTTGCGTTGCCGTGGTTTGGTGTGCATGGTTATCTCAAGTGTTCTCAGAAGGAATGGGCAAGAGCAGATGAGAGGACGCTAGAGGAGGAATGAGGGGACGCCGCCTTCTCAGAGGCTAAGCACGTGACAAAGTAGAGATGCAAACAATGCAGCCAGACGCACGGGCAGACCTGGAGCGGGCGCAGCCGCAGGCAGAAGGTGGTGATGCCCGCATCGCAGGTGGCAGCTTTACCCACTTTGCCACACACTGGCCCCCAGTGCACACACTTTCAATAGCAATAAAGACTTGATAAGCAAAATAAATAAATAAATAAATAAATAAATAAAATTTAAAAAATAGAGCCGTCTAAAGGGAAAACCAATGCTTTTTCTACGTAATATAGTCAAAATATCTTCTTCAAAAGTAAAATGTAAATAGCAAAGTGGGAAATACAGTTGCCACGAATAAAACGCAGCAACTCCACTTACTACATCAGGAGGTCCTGAGACCCCAGCGGACAACTGGGTGACAGACACAGAGAACTCGCAGGACATATGAGGATATCGAAAAAGTTTGTGGAAAAGGGAACTATGATTTAATGTGGGTATAAAAAGTTTTGGAAATCCACGATTAGAGGATTCTTCAAGTTGATTGGCAATTGCATTATTTAAAAGCTATTGCAGGGGCCGGCACTGTGGCGCAGTGGATTAACGCCCTGGCCTGAAGCACCGGCATCCCGTATGGGCGCTGGTTCTAGTCCTGGCTGCTCCTCTTCCGATCCAGCTCTCTGCTGTGGCCTGGGAAAGCAGTAGAAGATGGCTCAAGTCCTTGGGCCCCTGCACCCACATCGGGGACCTAGACGAAGCTCCTGGCTCCTGGTTTTGGATTGGCCCAGCTCCAGACATTGTGGCCATTTGGGGAGTGAACCAGCAGATGGAAGACTTCTCTCTCTCTCTCTCTCTCTCTCTAAATCTACCTTTCAAATAAATAAATCCATCTTTAAAAGCACAATAAATAAAAACTCCCCATTCCATCCCTTCTCCAGCCCCTGGTCAATTCTGTTCTATTTCCTGTGTCTCCGTGATTTTGTATATTCTAGGAACCCCCTGCTAGTGGAATCACACACTGTTTCTTTTGCGCCTGGCTGATTTCACTTAGCAAAAAGTTTTCAAGGCTCATCTATGCTGGTTGCAGCCCGAATGAGGTTTCTCCGTGTGGCAGAACAGTGCTCCGTTGTCTGTGACCTACGCTGCACATCGGATTCACTGGTGTACCCCTGTGTGTTCAACGCCCTGCTTCCACTTCTGGGTGTATACCAAGGGAGTGGGACGGCTGCACCACACGGTCACAGTTATTTCCAAACGCCTCTACCGCTTGTCTCGCTTCTGTGTGTAGCGGTCTGCTCCCTTGGAACCAAGCCAAGCCAAGCCTCGCTCCGATTCTCCCCTGGACCAAGAGCAAGAGGCGCGCATGCGCACAACGGCTGGATTAAGATGTAGGCAGCCCCGGCTTTGATTGGGTATGGCCAAGTGTGGACACAGAGAGAGCCGCCTTGGGAGGAAGAGCGTCCAACTTCCAGAAGAGGAGGTGGCCCATGGCGGGCAGCACTGGGGTTGGTCAGGAGGTGGATGAAGTGAGGGGGAAGTGAGAGCCGGAACCTCTCTTCCAGCTTGTACTGGCTGGGCATGCGTGTCCTGCTGTCTTCATCTGAGCTCTGGGGTACACATTTCACTTATGGACATCGTCACTAGCACCTGTGCGACGCATGGGGCGCGCCGTGTCGTTGGTGGTGGTTACCATCCACTGTCATTGGAGTTTAGAGCATCTATCCTCCCACAGGGAGCAAGACAGCAGGGGCCTGGGACCCTCCCCGGTGGCTGGTGGCCAGCCGCAGCCACACACAGCAGGGAGAGCCAGGCCGGCTGGTCGGGGCTGGCTGCTGTCCCTGAAGACGATGATGGGGCCCCCGTCTAATCTGCACAGCCACTTCAATCCGAATGTGCCTTTAATAGCGCTCGTCAAGTTGCCATGGCTCTCCCAGGAGGCTCTCAGGGCTATGGAAAACAAATAGCCTTTATCCGACCTCTAGGGGAGCGAAGATGTTTGCAGAATTCCAGGAAAGGCAGTTATAAAACTGAGCGTCGGCAAGCCGGCTGCAGAACCGAGGCTGGGCGCTCTGGCTGCTGCCAAGGGCGCCACAAAATGGCTGTATCCACGGCTCACTCTCTTCCACCTGTTTGTCTATGAGTACACTGGCTGCTAGAAGCCCGGAGAGAAAGAGAAAGAAAAACCTACAAGGTCACGTCCTGACTGGTGTCTTTTGTCCCCGGGGCCATGAGGAGGAGGAGTTGGTCATGCAGAAGGCTGCATTTTCACACGAATTACTCATCATAAAAATTGCCATTATTGATGACACGAAGTTATGTTCCGAGAGGATGTATTTATTTATGCGAAAGGCAGAACCAAGAGTCCAGAACTCGCTTGGTTTCTCCCACGTGGTGGCAGGGATCCAAGTACTTAAGCCATCACCTGCTGCCTGCTAGGGTGCCCATGAGTCGGCAGCAGGCTCAGAAGTAGAGGAGCCGGGGCTCAATCGGGGATGCGGGCATTCCAAGCGGGGACTTAACCTGCTGTACCACAACACCCATCCTCAGTTAGATGGCGTTTGAGAAGATTCACCAACCCAAGAAGGAAAACGCTCTTTGCTTTCATAGCAGTTACTTTGAAAAGGGAAAGCAGGTTTTTTTTTGTTTGTTTGTTTTGTTTTTGTCAAATACAAAAGAGCTCCTTAAACAGACCCTGGAGACAGACCTCCGGTGGCTAAGGGGTCTCAGGAGAGGGCGGACTCCCTGCTTCCATCAGCATTAAGACGGGGTGGCCTTTGTGGGGCTTGTGAGCTGAGCTGCACAGGCACGGAGGCAGGTGGCCTGCGGGACCAGTGTCCAGCAGACATCCCTGCGGCCTCATCATACCAACTCAGCACACGTAGCCCTGGGCTAGCCCACTTCACGCCGGGGCATGACAGTGCAACCCCCCCCCCCCCCCCGCCGCGCCCCAGGAAGCTCCCCAGGGTGCGGCTTGAAAGGGGACTCAAAACCCCTTCCCACTGAAAGTCTTTCCACGTCCAGGCCCGCGGAGCCGAGACTTCCCATTAACACTCGTCACTCAGAGCAGACCAGTCGAGAAAGGGCCAGGTCTTCCTGGGCCACCGCATTCACCAGGCAGGACCTCCTGCGAACACCCACGCCCACGGCAGCAGCTGGCCGTGAAGGGCCAAGGGCCTAACACTGAGCTCCCAGACCTGGAGAACCCTGACATATAAGCCCTGCGGGGAGGAGGAGCCTGGAGGCTGGTCATCGCGAGACTTGCACAACTTAAGAAGCGAGGACACCGAAAACAGTGGGCTGGCCACTCCCGCACTGGTTTACAGCAGGGTTTACAGCAGTGGTAAGGGTTTCCCGGCCCTCAGGCATAAACGTGGATCTGCCTAAGCGTCCTACGTGTTTCATTGCTGGGGATGCCAGCATACAATGTACGATAATCAAATATGCAATGCCCTTTACTATAACTCTGCGTCACCAGTTGATTTTTTTTTTTTTTTTTTTTTGACAGGCAGAGTGGACAGTGAGAGAGAAAGAGACAGAGAGAAAGGTCTTCCTTTTCCCGTTGGTTCACCCTCCAATGGCCGCCGCGGCTGGCGCGCTGAGGCCGGCGCACCGCGCTGATCCGAAGCCAGGAGCCAGGTGCTTATCCTGGTCTCCCATGGGGTGCAGGGCCCAAGCACTTGGGCCATCCTCCACTGCACTCCTGGGCCACAGCAGAGAGCTGGCCTGGAAGAGGGGCAACCGGGACAGAATCCGGCGCCCTGACCGGGACTAGAACCCGGTGTGCCGGTGCCGCAGGCAGAGGATTAGCCTAGTGAGCCGCGGCGCCAGCCACCAGTTGATTTTTAAAGGATGCATTTGTCAGGGGCAGTGTTGTGACACAGCTGTTTAAGCTGCCACCTGTGATGTGGGCTTCCCACAGAGCACTGGTTCAAGTCCTGGCTGCTCCACTTCTGATCCAGCTCCCTGCTAATGTACCTGGGAAAGCAGCGGAGGACAGCCCAATGGGGAAGCAGTGGAAGATGGCCCAAGTGTCTGGGCCCCTCTCACCCATGTGGGAGACCCAGATGGAGTTCTAGGCTCCTGCTTCAGCCCTGGCTGTTGCGTCCATTTGGGAAGTGAACCAGAAGATGGAAGATCTCTCTCTGTCTCTCCCTCTCTCTGCCTTTCAAATAAATCTTCTAAAAAAAGAAAGAAAAAGAATGTTTTTTGTTGATGTTTTGCCAGCTCTTGTGTCTGCAAGGCTGTAATTTTTTTTATTATTTGACAGATAGAGTTAGACAGTGAGAGAGAGACAGAGATAAAGGTCTTCCTTCCATTGGTTCACCCCCAAAATGGCCGCTATGGCCAGCGCTGTGCCGATCCGAAGCCAGGAGCCAGGTACTTCTCCTGGTCTCCCATGCGGGTGCAGGGCACAAGCACTTGGGCCATCCTCCACTGCCTTCCCAGGCCACAGTAGAGAGCTGGGCTGGAAGAAGAGCAACCGGCACTAGAACCTGGAGCCTATATGGGATGCCGGCACCGCAGGCAGAGGACTAACCAAGTGAGCCACGGCGCCGGCCACCAGGGCTGTAATTTAGCCATAGTTTGACACAGTCAGACTACAAACACTTGTTATGACAATCAGATTCAGTGAGGGGACGGGGCTCCTGGTCAGTGGGAGGACAGGTGGGATGGCTCACTGACACTGAGCCCACCAAGGAGGCTCTGTCGGTGGGGCCAGGCAGGGGAGTGCAGCTGCACCGGGCCAGCCCCAGTTTCCCAGGAGCACTTGCTCCAAGTGTAAGGGGGACAGGTTTTCCTCTTGCCAAGCTGGTGACGGGGGCCACTTTTGGACTTCAAGTGGACACCGCTGGCTTGGGAGGGGCCGAGGCACTCTGCCTCCAAGAATTGTTCCTCATCTTCTTTGTGGCACCGCCCACCAAGGCAGCAGCACAGGCCTGCTTTGCTCCCCAGACCCCTGCTGAGAGCTGGTGGGGCGCTGAGGGCTTGGACAACTTTACACCCTGTGGCAGCTGACGGCCCCTGTGCTACTGAAGGGGGAGAGGCTGGCAGGGTGCTTTCAAACACGTGTTATCTTATTACAAACATGCACCTCAGGGCTGTTGCTGTGGCACAGTAGGTAAAGCTGCTGCCTCTGACGCCAGGATCCCATGTGGGCGCTGGTTCACATCCCAGTTGCTCCACTTCTGATCCAGCTCCCTGCTATGGCCTGGGGAAGCAGTATAAGATGTCCCAAGTGCTTGGGCCCCGGCACCCACGTGGGAGACTCAGATGAAGCTCCTGGCTCCATCCTGGCCCAGCCTTGGCTGTTGTGGCCATTTGGAGAGTGAATCAGCCAATGGAAGATCTATTTCTTTCTCTCTCTCTCCCCTTATTCTTTCAAAATAAATAAAATCTTTAAAACAAAATTAAAAAGAGAAACATGAGCCTCTTGTACGTGGCACAGGGACAACGTTCTGGGCCCGGCCCTTGGTGGGAGGAGGTGCCAAGTGCTAGAATGGGGTCTTCCCTGTCGTGGGCCATAATACGAAGATAGCATCTGCTCTGTGGCAGCACCCAAAGGGAAAACGTCACCAAAGGCCCAGCCTGGAGGACCTTTCGGCCGGAAAGTGCATGCAGACAATGAAGTGTCTGCCCCGGGGGAGAGGAGGAAAGGAAGCGGGGAGTTTCCCAGTCTGGCTTCTTGCAGCCCTGTGCATAAAGCGGGGAGTCCCTCGGCAGCCAGGGCACAGGAGTGCCAGGGCCCTGGGCACGAGGCAGGTTAAGCAACATCTCAAGAGAGTTGCTCTTGGATGGAGGCCCAGACAACAGCACAGGGAAAAGAGGAAGGGAAATGAGGGGGAGTGGAGGGGAGAGACGCTGCTGAGCACTGACAATGAGAGAGGAGGCAGAGCAAGAAAGGAGAGAGAAAGGGGAAACAGAGGCTGGGGAGGGAGAGCTGTGGCGGACATCCGAGTGGCTGGTGCCCCTGTCGCCATCCTCATCATCATCAAGGACTAATCACTCGGGACAGTCACATGCCAGGATCTGGGGTACAGGGCGCCAGTTCTCGCACCCTACTTGGGAAGACAGCAGCCTATGTCTTGTCGAGGGAGGGGACGCCAGCGCAGGATCCGGGGATGAAGAGGGATCGCAATGGCCTGGGACGCTGGAGGTGCCCAGAGAGCAGTTGGACTGTGATACTGGGTGGCATCCGAGCAGCGAGGAGGGACCCAGAGAACTGTCCAGATTGGCAGGGACAAAGCGAGGCCGAAAGAACACAGGCCCTGCGTTCAGGGCACCGGGAGGAGCACTTTATTGGTCTTTCCCATCACACGTATTCTAGGACCCTTCCGCGCACATCACCTTGGGAAGGGGCTTGGTTGTCCTTTGGGAGCCCAGCAAAGCCTGGAATGGATGCCCGGTACTGGGCCCCACGATGCTGAATGAACCCGCCGCGTTGAGCAGGTCAGTGCTGGGCCTGCAGGCTCTGTGGGAAGAGCGCCACGCAGCCCCTGCCTTCAGGGACAGAGGGCTTTTCCTTCCACCAAATGTGCAGTGAGGAGACGAAGGGATGACCCGTGGCAGGGAAGTCTGCCCTCACGTGAGAGGCAGCAGGCTCTGGGCAGCAAGGACAAGTCCAAGGACAACGGGATCTGCCCTTGTTCAGGTGCTCCATCGGGCAGTGACCCTGCAGCCCCCCTCTCAGAACTGGCTCCCCGCCGGGGTCCTGCAGCCGGCTCAGCACACCCCTTCACCGGCACAGAAGCTCGTCTACAGCTGAGCTCCAGTTCTGAATCAGAAGCCAAAGAAACTGGGGCCAGCACTAGGCACGCAGTGGGTAAAGTCACTGCCCGTGATGCCAGCACCCCCCAAGGGCACCGGGTCATGTCCCAGCTGCTCCACTTCTGATCCAGCTCCCTGCTAATGGCCTGGGAAAAGCACTGGAAGACGGTCCAAGTGTTTGGGCCCCTGAACCCTCCTGGGAGACCCATAAGACACTCCTGGCTCCTGGCTTTGGATAGGCCCAGCTCTGGCCTTTACATCCATTTAGAGAGTGAACAAGCAGATGGAAGATCTCTCTCTCTCTAACTCCACCTTTCAAATAAATAAATAAATCTTAAAGAAATAAAGAAAATATGTTTCTATAAAGCTGGGAGGCAGACGGACTGATTAAGTACCTCACTTCCTCCACACCGTGCAGACCACCCTGGACAGAGGAGTTGCCAGGCAACTGAACAGCATCTGAAACTCTCCAAGTCACACTGTCTCAAAGTGACCTTGGATATACAGCACCTGTTCTTTTGAGCTCTCCAGAAAGTTTAATCTCTATGGCCTTTCCTTCATCCATCTTTTGTCAAAATTTTTTTGTTTATTTATTTTCATTTTACTTGAAAGGCACAAAGAGAAATAGGGAGTCAGGGGGTTGGGGGGGGTGAAAGCTTCCATTTGCTGGCTCACTCCCCAAATGCTTGCAAACAGCCAGGGCTGGGCCAGGTGCCAAGAACCCAACCTGGGTCTCCCACATGGGCGTCAGGGACCCAAGTACTTGAGAGCTGTTCCCTGCTGCCTCCCACGATGCATAGTAGCAAGACGCTAGGTTGGGAGCAGAGCTGGGACTTGAACCAAGCACCCTGACATGGGATGTGTTCATTCCAAGCAGTGTCGTGATGGCCAAGCCAGACGCTCGGCCCTCCTTCGTCTGCACTGTCAAGGGCATCTGGTGCAGTCAGCTGTTCACCGGTACACTGCTCTGACACAGTCACGTCCCTGGCTCAGCAACACTTCTGTGAGAGCGTCCACCCCTTACAGCACTGGACGGGCCTTGGGAACCAAAAACTCCGAACTGCACACCTAACATTTTCGATGTCCACTGAGTCCTGTTTCTTCTTTTCTTCCCTTATGCTTTTCTCAACAATTATTTGATACCTACTACATGCCAGGGTCAGCTGCTGGGTCTACAAGAGCAAACAAGAAGACAAAGTCCCCCTTAGAAAGTACACTCTGAGGAAACGAGGTCAGATACAGAGTAGAGCTGGAAAGTAAGTAAACTCCGCGGGGTGGGGCGTGGGGAGGCCCCGGAAGAGCTCCAGGAGGAGCCGGAAGGAAAAGCCCTCCAGCGGAGGGAGCAGACGCAAAGGCGCCCAGGTGGTGACGTCTAGAGATCTGAGGGGAGGCCGCTGTGGCCCAACGTGAACGGAGCGGAGAGGGTGCGCGGAGTGGCTGGAGCACCTAGGGCACCGCGTGCCGTGGGAAGGAGCTGAAACGTCAATCAAGTGGGATGAGAAACCGCTGGAGGGCAGGAGCTGAGCCATCGCAAGGTGCAGAACTAGTGAGGACATGTATAGGAAGGTCACTACAGACAGGATGGCCAGAGAGTGTCCAGGAGGGCCCTCAGGGACCAGGGAGGTACCGGAGGCCAGTCTTCTGGTCACCCTGGGGGCCAAATACGAATGAGCCGGGTGATCCTTACCATCTCCTCCACCTTAGCTGCCGGGCAGTGGAGCCCCTGAACAGCACCCTGGCCGTGCCACAGTCGGAGACAGACTCACACCCCTGAGACAGCTACGCTAAGTTCTTCCCTACACTGAGCGAAAACTGGCTCCCTCGTGGCTTTCACTCAGCTGCCTCCACATCCCCTGGGCTGCACCCCCAGCTATGCCACCCCAAGATTTCTCATCGCAGGCAGGTGCATACTACTTCCGTCAGCCACTCACTTGACTGTTCTGTTATTACAGAAAATTTCAAATGTTCACAGAAGCCAGGAGAATACAAAGGGTCTCTAAACAGTGCATGTTATGAAAAAAATCTATGCACCCATTTCAAAATGCTTTGCACCAAATAAACTTATCTACTGACCCCACGTTCCCAGGAACTCCCTGAAGTCCTCTTGCAGCACCACACCTCTGCTCACCCGTGAGCAGTTTCAACAACGATCAACTCAGGACCAGCTCTGCTGCCACCCGGCCTTTTGATTTCCTTCACCAACCCGGGCATCTGTGTGTCTTACAGGTGAGGTGACCAGCTCGCAGTACCGGCAGCTCATTCACTTGAGACATCACAACGTGTAGTAACACAGCCTAACAGAGCCAACACACACGTGGCGGCCAGCCTGTCGCTCCACCCGACGAAATCCACAGACTCAAACTTTCCACCAGAAACTCTCCGGTTGGGTTTTTGGATCTGGGCATGGGATTCGTCTGCCCCCAGCGAGTCCCCCTCAGAGCCCATTCCTTGTGCCATCACCTCCTGGTGGACCCTCACTCTCACATATTCACCACTCCCTAGATCCTCTAACACCTTTACAAATTTTGACAAAGGAGTAACAGGAATATGAATAGGAGTGAATGAGGGAAAGCGGTTAGGGTTGGGAAGGATCAGAGAAAACACTGTCTAATTCTGTATTTTACAGATGAGAAAACCAAGATCCTTATAGAGATAGAGACAACATCTGACTCAAAGGCCCGGATGGCAATGAGCCGAGAGCCTGGGCCTCCTGCTCCCCGCTTTCTCTGCCACACCCACGAGCCCTCCGAGTTCCTGAGAGGAGGTGCCCTCTAAGGGAAACGCAGGCCATCGCCGGCCAGGCCAGGGTCCGTGAGCCACTGCAAACCAGCTAAAAGTCAACCACCAGCAACAACCCTCTTACTGGGCAAACTCCTACTAGGTGACAATCCCCCCCCTCACCCCCACCCCAGGCCTCTCTGCCCTCGATTACTTTCCAGTGTCTCCCACCTGCTGCGTTAGGTTTGAAAGCACTTTTCTCTGCTCTTACTTGGTCAATGGTCTGGTACACAGGTGTTATTAGTTGAATTAGTTAGGCACGTCAAAAACATTCACAAGTAATACAGGATTCACCTATATTAGAAATGATAGTCTGTTATTTAGAAAGCTAAACAACATTTCATTTAGAGGAGATGCTTAACCAAACAGACTTCTTAAAAAATTCACCACTCCAGAATGCTTTTTACAATCGTCCCCATTCGAGAAACACTGAATAAAATGGATAATTGAAGACATAACTTCACAAAACACTCTGGACAATACACAAGGACCACGACGTTTTCGGGTCTGTCTCTGTGGCTAACCAACCACGCACCGGAGGCGGGGCCCAAGTTCAGATGTGCACAGCCCAGGGAGCCTCATGGCGGGTGGCCACGCCCTCAGCATCTTCTTGCCCTCAGGAAGAGACACGGGGAGGGGAGGCCTGGGAGCTTCAGCAAGACGCACACGAGCCTGCTCCACGCCCAGCCTGCTGACGTCGTCAACTGTCAAACCACTTGCTCCTCTTGGCCAGGGGTGCCCCACTGGAAGGCCCCAGGAGTTTCTGTTTATACTGTTCGACCAGCCGGTTGAAGTGGATTTCTGCCTTGTTTCCCTTAGCTTTCTTCTTAGGAACCTACAAATAAAAAGGAAACACGAGATAATCCACTTCAAACACTGAATACCACCTTCTCGCAGACCACCTGGGAGAGAACAGAAGCAGGCACAGATACCAAGGTCCACAAGAAAGACGCAGATTTCCAGTGAGCGCGTAGAGATGCAAGTCCAAGAGGCACCGTCCACTGGCAAGAAACTGGGCCACAGCTGTGTGAGTACAGGGCCAACCAGAGTGTTATCTGGCGCTCGGAGGCCTCTCTGACTCCAGCTACCAAAAGTTCACTTTAATGTCGATCCGGATGAGTCAGCCTCGGGTTTAAGCATCCTTGCTTCTTTACCAAGAACACTACCCATGGGATTTCAGAGATAGGTTTCCTATAATAGTGCAGGGTTACAGATTTGCCAGAGACAGATTTCTTGAGTGGGATGGAAACCAAATGCTTCTTTTTACCTTAAGGGAAACAGGAAAGAGGAGAAGAAAGTCTGACCTTACCTGCTCAAGAAGCTGCATGCAATTTTCTACTGAAAGGAAGTAGAGTTCCTTGGGAAAATGCCTAACGCCAGGACTAGAAAAGAAATCTACAGACGAGTCTGGACATCCTGTCGTGTGAGGCGTCTTTAAAGGTTCATGGAAAATGTTACTATGAAAAACCAGGTGTGGATTTCAGAAACAAGCAAGGACACTGCCGAAGACAAGAGCGTGTCAGAAGTCTCAGGAACCGCCCTGCCGGGGCTTCAGCTGCCAACACACGGCAAGGAAACGACAGCCTTCGACCGGAACGAGTCAACCCAGTACCCGCAAACTCAGGAGGTCACAGTACTAGAAACCTTGGTCACCAAGGAAGTAGACAACCATAGCTATTCCACCTGCAGCTCCAACATCCCACTGGGCACTGGTTCATGTCCCACCTGCTCCTCTTCTAATCCAGCTCTCTGCTATGGCCTGGGAAAACAGTAGAAGATGCCCCAAGGCTTGGGCCCCTGCACCCACGTGGGAGACCTGGAAGAAGCTCCTGGCTCCTGGCTTCTGATCAGCTCAGCTCTGGCCATTGTGGCCATCTGGGGAGTGAACCAGAGGATGGAAGACCTCTGTCTCTCCTTCTCTCTGTCTGTAACTCTGCCTCTCAAATAAATTTTTAAAAAATCATAGAAAATCACCATTCTATAGTAATGAAATAATGAATTTGTATAACACTCATCAATGGATGCTAAAGCCACTAGGTGGAAGATTGATGGGGGAAAACTTTGTAAGTGGAGGACTAAGACAGATGGTCCCTAAGCCCTAGGATCAGGCCAAATGGGCAACCAGGTATGACAGGTATGACGTGCCATACATGATGGACGGAAACAAGGAACTACCTATGAAACACTCTTGGCAAGAAAACTGAACTTGATCAAGTCTTTCGACTCAATACCGATTGATAGGCACATGAGATATCACAGAAGAAACAAGGCAAATGGCAGCACAAGGAGGCTGGCAGCTCCATCGGAATGGAATGCATTCTAAAGGCAACTGGCCTGGTTTCTCCAGCAAATTAACAGCATGGAAAAAAGGGTGGTGGTGGCAGGAACAAGTGGCTAGACTCTAGACTGAAAAAGCAGTGCAGAATCCTAAAAAACGAATATAATGTGTGGACTCTGTTGGGGACCTGACTGGCAGTAACCAAGCATAAAAGATGCTTTTGAGGCAACTGAGGCAATTCTAAGATGGCTGTGAACTAGATGATATTAATGGCTTCTTATTCATTTCAGCAGACATGAGAATGGCATGCTGAGTGTGCTACAGCCTGGTCAGTCAGAGGCGCACTCTGAGGTTTCCCTGAGCGACCGATCTCCTGCCACAGGAGGCGCACTTACATGTGAAGTGGGGCTTGCTTCCTTATACCCTGGTGGGGGAAGCACGCTCGGGGACTAGGTGACTGTCACAGCGGAGTGACAGATGGCAGTTTGATTTGCTTTTCTCTTCACTTTCCCAAGGCTTTTCATTTTGCTCAACCAGCCAAGGTAGGACAGTGGCTGCCAGCCCAGGGACCTCGCCATCGCAAAGATGGATGCCCGGCACAACTCACCTGCTTAGAAGAAAACTGCTGCTTCTCTTGCTTCAGCTGGTTTACCTGGGGCCTGGGCTTCTTGGGAGGGAGGGACTTCACCTTGCCTTTGTCCCGTAACCTGAAATAAGATGGCGAGTGTCAGCCTGCGTCCTTTCTCCACACAGCACCCGTAAGTTGTCTCAGGCCAAGGAAAATGCCCTTCTACACACTGGCGCTCTCTGAGCCCGTGAGAGGTTAAGTCATGCCAGACTGTGCTATGGCTCAACCTTTGTAGGATTATTGTTTTTGCTTTTTATGTTTGCTTAAGACCTCATGAGAACCTCAAAGACCTTCATTAATTTAACAAATATTTTGTAAAAATTGACTATTTTACATAGCACTGACCTGTTGCCCCAAACAGAAACTACATGAACGTCAAGTATGTGGCCTCAGCTGACAGAGGAAGACAGGAGACAAATGGCACAAAAGCCGGCCCCAGAAGCCTGCTCCGGGATCCCCTCTGCCAGTGACCTTTGGCCCAAGGGCGCCACCTCCCCGTTGCAGGACTGTGTATGTATTCCCCTTCCTTATGGGTCTGGCACAGCACTCAGCATCACTTTCACCCAGCAAATGCCACAAGGAGGAAGAGAGCTAAGCAAAGACAGACCTGCAGCTCACCTGATCTTGGGGCCTCGGTGCGAGGGGAGCGCCAGGACCTTTCTTCTCTTCTTCCCATCGGGCAGCTCCACCTGCTCCACTTCCTCCTTGGTCTGGAAGCCCATCCAGTTAGTAGAGCCTGCCTTCCCCTTCTGCTTGGAGGGTGGCTTGCTGTGTTCCACGGCGCGACTTTGAGCTCCCTTCTGCTGCTGCTTGCCTTTTGCAGGCTTTGGTGGCTCCTTCTGGGGTTCGTTGGTTGAAGGCTTGGATTTCACTTTTTGCTGCAGAAAGCAAGAAACAAGCCACCTGGTTTCAGGACGAGGTGTGTTTGTGGAAAATACTCAACCGAGGAGGAGCTTGATGGGAGCCTGGTCAAAGAAGGGGGCTTTGTCCTCCACACGTTGCAGACCACAGCGGAGTGAAGCCAAGTGACTCACAGGATCACAGCACAGTAACAGGCAGCTACTGAGTGGGGGCACAACACAGCCACTTCCCTCCCTTAACACACAACGAGGGGAGGGGGTGCTCACCCCAGACTCAAAAGCCAGCAGCAGGGGACAATTACACATGGTATAACATACATGGAAGGGGAATACCATAAGAAGAAAGAAAGAAGCTAGAGAATTTGAACTAAAATCCTTAACAAAAGGAATTTTTCAAAATCAGACATTAACCCACAGATCCAGGAGCTCAGGGAATATATCACAGTGATAACCCCTACCCAATGCTACACCTATCAGTCACACTGGAGAAAATCAAAGGTAAAATCATAGAAGAAGCCAAGGTGGGAAAAATCTTATTTATAGATGAGTAAGGACAAGATTCCGTACAATTTCTCTTCAGAAACTGTGAAATCAAGAAGAGTGTGGAGAGGGATATTTAAGTTTTGAAGGAAAAACAAAATCATCAACCTAGACTTCTATTTCCAATGAACTAATCCTTCAAAAGGTGCAGGAGAAATACAGACTTTCTCAGACAAACAAAAACTGAGGTAGTCTCACCAGTATACCCACCTTGCAAGAAACACTACACACATTTCTTCAGAGAGAAGAAAATGACATGGCAGAAACTCGGACGGACATAAACAAAAGAGCACGCCAGACGGAACAAATGAAGATGACAGGGAAATGGTGCTGTGGGAAGACACAAAGAATGTTCCAGATTTATCTGCACTGAGGTGGAAGGAAAAGAAGATTCAAGTGAAATTAATGTAACAAGTGCATCATTTTGCCCTTTCATCGTCAAAATCCAGACAGGTTCACCGACACAAGCCACACCGAGTATCCGCCCACTGCATGCCTGTCTGTTGATGAGTGGTGACAACACAAAAGCAGAGAACAGAGTGTTTCCCTCTTGGGACTTACTGCCTCCTGGAGACGTGAGACACACCTGCAAAGCACAGTAGAAACCAAGATGGTTTGAGGGAATTCCTAAGAATCCAAGTGACAAGGGCTTATCCCTTTCAAGAGGAGAGGGAGAAGGACTTGAGGAAGGGTCATCTGAGTATGGAAAGTGAGTCAGAGAGGACAATCCACAGAACAGCACCTGCATGTAAGAGTAGTGGAGGCAACAAGTGACGCAATCTGGATGGTTAAGAAGGCTGCGGCTTCAGAACCCCCTCAAAGCCATGGCTGTGGGCAGTAACGATTCCATTATCTGGAACAAAGCTGTCTCAAACAACAGCCAGATCCCAGGGCCTCCCAGCCAGATCCCAAGGCTTCCCACCCAGAACCACTGTCTTAGCCACTGGAATCACTCACCTCTTGGCCATGCTCTAGGCACACACCAAGACTACAAACAGCTGCTATTTGTGCAAGCTGAGGTGTCGTACTGATGAGAGCTGAGAGAGTTATGGAATCTAGAGTAATCTGGCCTGTGTGTCCTGGAGGATGGTGGATAAGAAAATGAGTATTGGACCGTGGTGTTGCCACGTGCTATGCGAGGCAGTGACATGTG
This sequence comes from Oryctolagus cuniculus, assembly GCF_051225735.1. Lineage (NCBI taxonomy): Eukaryota > Metazoa > Chordata > Mammalia > Lagomorpha > Leporidae > Oryctolagus > Oryctolagus cuniculus. The sequence continues at coordinate 164,556,927 of NC_142869.1, forward strand.
GTATCTCATTTAATCCTCATCAACCATGGGACGCGAAGATCTTTCACCCATTTACATACTGAAGTTCAGAGAGGTAACAATGTGCCAAGGGACGAGCAGAGCCAGAGTCCGAGCGTGAGCGTGCATTTGCTCTGCCCTCTGTACCACAGTAGATTCAAAACAGGACCAAACCATCAGGCACCACAAGAGATGAAAGGAGAATTAAAGAGAGGACAGCTGGCAACTACAGGTACTGTCAAACCTCAGGCTGGCCACTAAGCGTGACACTCATCATCACCAAACGCTGCACAAGAACCGCCCAGGGCAGTAACGGGGGTCTGCTTCTCCTCCCCGTCCTTCCCTTCTCTCGTGGCACTGTCACAAGTGGGCCACCAAAGGAGAGACAGCCTGGAGCGTATCAGGAAGAGGGTAACAAAAAACCAGCTTTCCTGGCGCGGAATCACAAACTGAACAAAACAGAAGCTGCGGTGCATCCTTCGGAAGAAGAGGGGCATTGAAAGCTCCGCACCAGGCTGCGCTGCATCCTCAGTTCCTTCACTTTAAGCTTCCTCCGATCCTCCAAGGAGAACTCCACTATCGGTCTCTGCAGCGGGGGGAGACAGGACGTCATTCATTAGACTCCTGAAGCTCTGAGGCCAGCGAGCTGAGCGGTCCCCCACCGCCACTCCTTTCTCTTCTTCTGCAATGCTCACCTCTTGAAGGGAAGGGCCACTTTCGCAAGCAGTCTCTCTAAAATAGTTCCCTCTCATCCCCTTATCGCCTGGACCCACCGCTCACCCCCCTTCCCATCCACCCTTGCCACTCTTCCCGCCATTCAAATGCAGAGGGCACGGCATGAAGGCGAGTGGCCCCAGGAACGGATCCCCCCAGGGGCGAGGCTCACCTTCTGAGGCCCGAAGATGTCGGGGTTGTTGTTGATGTGGCGGAGGGCTCCCAGCGCATGCTCATGCTCTTGGAACTCCGCAAAGGCGTAGCCCAGGGACTGGCCCTTCACTGCCCCGTGGGCGCCTTTCAGGTCTCGCATCACCCTGCACTACGAGTAGAATAAGAAAACAGTCAGTCTTCAGAGTAAGAAGTCTTGCCTGGCATGAGCTGCTGTAACAGATTCTGTAAGAAATCAGGTGACGGAAAAACAGACTTCAATTATATTGTACCAGAGTAACACTTAGGAGTGCCCATCTTATATAGAGTACACCTACCCCGAACAGTTTACAGACATCGACGCACATCTACAAATAAGCATACAATAAAATAAAACCTCCCAAGGAAAACTTGGAAGAGCCACCTGTTCACAAGACATACAGCTGGGAGGTGTGTGCTATTCTAAGCTTTGTGACAGTGACTGTTGAGGATGGAGACGGTGGATCTTAGTGCAGAAGAAAGCTCCCAGGAAGGAAACTACTGAAACAGGAAGGAATGCCTGGTGGCTTCAAATAAGACAGACCTTTCAGGGTAGGAAAGAGCCTTCCTAACACGCAGGACAAGGCTTCAGCTCTGCTGGAAGTCCAATCTACTCTGGCATGAATTTTCCCCAAATTGTTCAGCTGCATATAGTAGGAATCCTAGCAAACTGAGGTACGGTAAGATACCTTCAGGAAACCAATCATGTTTATACACTACCACTCATAGAAGCTGTCATGCCCATGTAATGGAGGAGTTAAGCACAGGGGACAACTGGATGCTACATTTGGTTTACGTCCAGTATCTACGCCAAGCCTTGCACTGTCAGGAAGGCATTCAGTGAGGTTCCCGTCCTCTAAACGCCTACTCTCTGGGTGCCTACTACCCAGCGTGGGGCACAGATTAAGCCGCCACTTGAGTCACCAGCATCCCATACTGGAGCGCGGCTTTAGTCCTGGCCACTCCAGTTCCGATCCAGCTTCCTGCTAATGCACCTGGAGAGACAGCAGAAGGTGACCCAAGTACTTGGGCCTCCATCACCCAAGTGAGAGACCAGGACAGAGCTCCTGACTCCTGGCTTCAGTATGGCCCAGACCTGGCTGTTGTGGCCATCTGAGGAAGTGAATCAGTGGATGGAAGATATCTGTGTGTGTGTGTGTGTGTGTGTGTGTGTGTGTCCCTCTTTGTCTGTTGTCCTCCCTCTCTGTTGTTCTTTCAAAAAAATAGATTTTTTTTTAAAAGATTCGTTTATTTAAGTGAGAGGCAGAGTCACAGACAGTAAGTGCAAGTTTGAGCTGCTCTACTTCCAATCCAGCTCCCTGCCAATGAGCCTGGGGAAGTAGCAGAAGATGGCCCAAGTGCTTAGGCCCCTGCCACTCACACTGGAGATCTGGATGGAGTTCCAGGCTCCTGGCTTTGGCCTGACCCAGCCCTGGTTGTTGCAGGTACTTGAGGAGTGAACACGGGATACATCTGCCTCCCCTGCTGCCCTCAACTCTGTCTTTCAAATAAATAATCTTTAAAAAAAGAATTGAGCCGGCGCCGTGGCTCAATAGGCTAATCCTCCACCTTGCGGCGCCGGCACACCGGGTTCTAGTCCCGGTCGGGGCGCCGGATTCTGTCCCGGTTGCCCCTCTTCCAGGCCAGCTCTCTGCTATGGCCAGGGAGTGCAGTGGAGGATGGCCTAGGTGCTTGGGCCCTGCACCCCATGGGAGACCAGGAAAAGCACCTGGCTCCTGGCTCCTGCCATCGGATCAGCGCGGTGCGCTGGCTGCAGCGGCGGCCATTGGAGGGTGAACCAACGGCAAAGGAAGACCTTTCTCTGTCTCTCTCTCTCACTGTCCACTCTGCCTATCAAAAAAAAAAATAAAAAAAAAATAAATAAATAAAATAAAAAAAATAAAAAATAAATAAAAAAAAAAAAGAATTAAGAGGAGCTGGCACTGTGACGCAGTGAGTTAAAGCCCTGGCCTGAGGTGCCAGCATCCCATATGGGCGCCGGTTTGAGTCCCAGCTGCTCTTCTTCTGATCCAGCTCTCTGCTATGGAAAGCAGTGAAAGATGGCCAAAGTCCTTGGGCCCCGCACCCATGTGGGAGACCTGGAGGAAGCTCCTGGCTCCTGGCTTCGGATCAGCACAGCTCTGGCTGTTGCAGCCAGCTGGGGAGTGAACCAGCGGATGGAAGACCTCTCTCTGTCTTTACCTCTCACTGTAACTCTTTCAAATAAATAAAATAAATCTTTAAAAAAAAAAAGAATTAAGAGAAAAATTCAATCTAATGCAAATACTGTAGAACACACATAAATTTTTCTGAATTACAACAGGTTTAAATGCACAGACATTAAATGTACATGGAAGAGGATATAGATATACAACTGATTCCTATGTCAGTAACAAATTGAGCCATTTTACTAAGGGTGGCATGAGATATGTGCTGATCTATTCATATTCTCTCACATAATCTCCCAAACACCAACAAGACATTCTGAAAAGGCTTTCAGGGATCAAAACAGTTTATGGTGATGAAACAGAGCAAAGTAGGCCTCAAACACTGGCAATGGTACTTTTCAAACAAAGCCTGGGGCAGACATTTAGCCTAGCAGTAAAACCACCCACAGCCCATGCTGGAGTGCCTGGTTTGACTCCTGGCTCCAGCTTCCTGCTTACACAGATGCTGGGAAGCAGTGGTGATAACTCAAATATTTGGGTTCCTGTGACCCACGGGGAAACCTGGATTGAGTTCCCGGCTCCCGGCTTCAGCCCAGGCTCCGGCCCTGGCCAGTGCAGTTACCTGGGGAGTAAACCAGTGCATGGGAGCTCTCTCTTTGTGTCTGTCTCTCTGTCCCTCATTTAAGTGAACAAATAAAATACCAATTAGGGATTACTGTGTATCAGGTACTATGCCAAGAAAGGAGGAGAATTTTAGCCCTCGAAGAGCTCAGTCTGATGGGGAGAAAGGACTGACAACTTCAGGTCAGTGCAATAACAAGTGTGACCACACACATGGGGCACAGCAGGGGCCCAGGAGAGGTTTCGGTACTCAGAGCCTAATGCAACTGATGAAGACCCGCATGGTTTTATGTGCTCAGCCCAGGGCGTTCCTACCACAGGCAAGCCTACCTGGCAGTAAAAGGCTCTTCTGAAGAGTAAAGTACCAGGGCCAGCACTGTGGCTCAGCGGGTTGACGCCCTGGCCTGAAGCACCGGCAGCCCATATGGGCGCCAGTTCTAGTCCCGACTGCTCCTCTTCCGATCCAGCTCTCTGCTATGGCCTGGGATAGCGGTGGAGGATCGCCCAAATCCTTGGGCCCCTGCATCCGCGTGGGAGACCCGGAGGAAGCTCCTGGCTCCTGGCTTTGGATCGGCACAGCTCTGGCCATTGCGGCCATTTGGGGAGTGAACCAGTAGATGGAAGACCTCTCTCTCTGTCTCTACCTCTCTCTGTAACTCTGTCTTTCGAATAAATAAAATCTTTAAAAAAAAAAAAAGAGTAAAGTACCCAGATTATTTTCTCTGCAAGAAAACTCACATGTCAATGCCTAGTTAGAATGCTGAGACATTTAACAGACGGATTCTTGCGGACACAGACTTCCTCAGAGTCTGCTGCAATCTGGTCAGAGGCGAAAGACAGTTCTTAGAAAAAGAAAAAACAAGAAAACTGCTGAACTCCACCTTGCCTGCTGAAGAGTCCAGAAGAAAATCTACGGCTCTGCTGACACCAGGGCCTGAAACAGATGTTCACTCTGACACAGGAGGACCCAAGTTCTGATGGAGCAGGGCCAGTTCTCACCTCCTTGATGCGCACCCCCTTCTCGCCTCTAGTGGCACTGAGCAGCAGCTTCCTGAGCTGTGTGTCGTCCACAGCCTTTGGCAGGTTGTGCAGGCAGAGCCTGGTCCGAGAGACGAAGATATTCTGGTCCTTGAGTTTCTGGTGTTTCAGTAGCTCAAACTAAGAGAATAACACACTGTTAACAGAACATCCCACCCTTTGAAAAGGCAAGTTAGCAATTCTCCTAAGCAAAAGTACCACGACCCCACCTACTCTAACCACACCTAGAGAAAGGGAAACAACTGTCCACCCTGCAGCTGTATAATGCCCAGCATAGGTTCATGCAGGCAAGATGGTGGGCCAGCAAGACCATGGCTCTGGAGTCAGAGCTGAATCACAAAGTCATCCCTAAATGGAGAAGTTACAAGACATTTTAAGCCTCAGTTTTCCACCTATAACATGGAACTGCAGATCCACATATAATATGAGCCTTTTAGCACTAATGTGAGGCCAAAATGAAATAACAGAAAAAAATTCCTAGCTCAAAAGCTGGCCCACTGTCATCCCGTATGGGCACAGGTTCAAGTCCCAGCTGCTCCACTTCCGATTCAGCTCCCTGCTAATGCACCCGGGAAAGCCAAAGATGGCCCAAGTTGTCGGGCCCTTGCCACCCATGTGGGAGACCCAGATGGAGTTCCAGGCTCCTGGCTTCAGCCTGGTCCGGCCCTGGTCATTGTGGTCATTTGTGGAGTGAACCAGTGTATGGAAGATCTCCCTCTCTCTGTCTGCCCACCCCACCCCCTACCTAACTCTGCCTTACAAATAAATAAATCTGAATTTCAAAAAAATAAAAGGCCAGCGCCGCGGCTCAATAGGCTAATCCTCTGCCTAACGGCGCCAGCACACCGGGTTCTAGTCCCGGTCAGGGCGCTGGATTCTGTCCCGGTCGCTCCTCTTCCTGTCCAGCTCTCCGCTGTCGCCCGGGAATGTAGTGGAGGATGGCCCAAGTGCTTGGGCCCTGCACCCGCATGGGAGACCATGCAGACCATGCAGCGCGCCGGCCGCAGCTGCCATTGGCGGGGTGAACCAACAGAAAAAAGACCTTTCTCTCTGTCTCTCTCTCTCACTGTCCACTCTGTCAAAAAAATAAAAAATAAAAATAAATAAATTTTAAAAAAAAGCAAGTTGACCCAGAGTACATAGCAAATCATAGTGAGGCTATCATCAGTTCTCATCTTCTCAACTCAAACATGACCCAGTCCTTCTGAAAGGAAATGGACTTGAACACTGGAAGGGGCACTGTCCTGTCCCCACTCTGCCACCCTGAGGCAATGGAAGCCAGTGACCATGCTGCCGCAGACACCCTCTCCGGAATGAGATGATGGATGACATCTCCTAATTTGTTTTTTGAAACGAGGTGGGGAGAAAATAGTTTACAATTAATTATTTCTTCTTATCAAGTCTTCTCAGACTCGCTGCTTCTTATCTGGTGAAAGTTCCCACCAGATCACAGAATACACACTTTGGAAGAGAGGATTAAAGGGACAGCTAAAGCGGGCACCACGTCAAGGTTCAACAGGCTACTTTGCTCTTAGAAAAAGCTGTGCCTGCTGTGAATCTGTAACGCACACATCTAGGCTAGTGAGCTCTGTGCTAGCAAAATTAGTTCTCAAATTAAATAAGTCATTATTGCACTATGGTCAGAATGCACCCCCAATATCATGATTTCCAGATGCTCACTATCCAAACAGTCGAGAGCTAGTCTGGGATGCATGTGGGCTGAAGGACACACTGCTCTGCTGTCAGCATATGTCGCCCCTGTTCAGTGTCTTCTCCACTTCCAGGTTCCACAGCTAATTCTGTTAATGGTTATGCATCTTCACCATGCTAGACTGGCTTAGCTTCTGGGATGTAAGCTACATGGGAAAAAGTAAAAATTACTGGGAACCACCACTACCCAGCAGCAAAGGGACTTCAACAGTACCAGCTAACAGGGGAAACTCCTATAACACGGATTTCTCCTAAAATGATTTTACAACTTGAAGACAGGAATCCCTTCCAAGACCTGTGTCTCTTCCCTTCCCTAATAACTCCAGTCCAGACTGGGCTTTCTGACATTACCCGGGGTTTATACTGGCTAGCCTCTAAGTGTCTAGGTGGGTCACTTGCTGTTCCCCCCGTGTGAAACACAGTGAGCAGACTCTGTGACCTAGACATGGCTCTCTGACAGCACAGCAAGCACTCACTAATTGCTTTTCACTGAACTCAGAAGTCACGCAGAACCTCACGGCGGGGCCTTATCTGCTCACCCGTTCTCTCTTGGCCATATCAGCAGCACTCACACCCTCGGCAGCCTTCGTCCCAGCACGAATCACTGCAGAAAGAGGGAAAAAGGCCAAGACATCACCAAGGGGATTCTCATTGAGCAACAGGAGGAATGTGAGTTGAATGATGCAAACTCTGTACGGGCCCAGAGGACTCTGTTGGCCAGGACATGGTGGCACTTGGTTAGATCCAGAAATAGGCTACAGGGCTAAGCTGGGCTCAGAGCTGCTCTCAAGGACTAAAACTCTCAACATTTGGGGATTTTATTCCTCTTTTCCTTCTCTTCCCTCACAGAAGCTTCATGGACATAAGCAAAGTCAGATGGAAAGGAAATCCTGGAGGAAATCCTGAAATTAAGGACATTTTCAGCATTTAGAATGCAAAATAGGGGCCAGTGCTGTGGCGTAGCAGGTAAAGCCACTGCCTGTAGTGCCAGCATCCCATACGGGTGCCAGTTGAAGTCCTGGCTGTTCCACTTCTGATTCAGCTCTCTGCTATGGCCTGGGAAGGCAGAAGGTGACCCAGATCCTTGGGCCCCTGCACCCACGAGGGAGACCTGGAGGGGGCTCCTGGCTCCTGGCTTTGGAGCGGCTCGGCTCCAGCCATTATGGCCAATTGGGAAATGAACCAGCAGATGGAAGACTTTCTCTCTCTACCTCTGCCTCTCTGTAACTCTGCCTTTCGAATAAAGTAAATCTTAAAAAAGAATAAAAGAATGCAAATGTTCTACCTGGAATCTGCCCCTGGAATCTCATGCTGCTCGTGTACTGGGGAGGGGGCCAATACTCAGCAGTGAGATGAGCCAGTCCGGAAAACAGTTACACTGCCGCAGACGCCCAATATCAAAGGCTAACGGAGTAGCATTACCAGCCCCGACTGTGCAGCTGGGCGGGCAGTAAGCTGATAAATACTGTGACTGGGAAAAAGCGATTATTTAACTTGAAGCTAATGTCTGATGATCCTTCTGCCATTATGGGAAAGGGACAGCATACACATTTTCATCCATAAACAGTCCAAGAGTAATTTAAGTCATACTTTTCAACTCCTTCAGAAAACCTCTTATTAGAACTGATGACAAGAGGCAGAGGTAATTTGAGTTTTCTTCCCTCTTTGCCTTGCCAAACCTCTAATGGGAAGGTCTGAAGGCATCCAGGCAGAAAGGAGAACAAGACTGGCTAATCCCAAAAATGGGTGATGGCTCCTAGCGGGAAGCCACATCCACTAAAGTGGGATAATGATATGTGTAACACTGTTAAATAGGACATTTGGGTTTTTAATTTGAAACATGCTTCAAAACACAGTATTCCTGGATCCCTGTCAGGGCACAGGGCCAGCCACTTAGAAGCCAGATTCACGGCTCCCTTGCACTACTCACAGCCTTCTCGGGCCAGATAAAGGTTCCGGGTTCCAGTCGGCTTCTTCACCTTCTTTGTCCGGAGCTTGGCAGCCTCATCACGGGTTACTGCCAGGTCAACCTTGAGCTGTCGGCCGTCCAACTTAAGACCACCACCCTGTTACGAGATGGCAACGTCTCTCTTAAGATACACAAGTAGGAACTAAGGACAAGGAATCCCAAGGAGAGGGAACCCAGTGTGTTGTGGAATCTGAGTGCCACCGAGTTGCAGCCCACCAGTGGCCACGAGTGGATCACTGAGCCTCACAAGCGCTGTACAGCTGTGAGAAGGCCACATGTATACTTAGAGTAGGCAGCAGAAAGTAAGTTACTTCATGGGAGCTGATTAATTTCCAAAGTAGGCCCAAACTGAGGAAAATGATCTGCAATAAAATTTTTTAGTAATCTTAAGAAAGCTAACAAAGTAGTACAACATTGTCTACTTATGAGAATTTATGGGATAATGGCAATACAGAATAACTTAAAACATTTTACACACACAGAAAAATTCTCCGTCACCCACTTTCTCTCTCAAACATTTACTCCACGTGAAACACAGCCTTATACCTTCTTGTCTCAGTCTTTCATGTCCTCAGTCTAGAATAGAGGTGGACACACAGATGGCCATCAGTAAATTCAGATACATTACTCGACCTGATTCCTCGTCTATGAAATACAGGGCTAATTCTACAGACCTCGCAGGGCTGATACAGTGATTAAATAGGTAATGCAATCAAGTTCAGTGCCTACACACACAAAGTGTTCACTAAATGCTACTATTACTGATAATAACAATAACAAGGCTTCGTGTAAAGGTCAGATGGCCCTGGGAGCCACCCTCTCTAGACACAGGGTAAAGGACATGTCTTTCCTACCTCAACCTCTGGAGAAGCAGCTGCCAGGCACTTCTGAGCGGCTTCTTGAGTCGTGAACTGGGCAAATGCACAACCTACACAAGACACACACACACAAAAAAACTCCCATGGCCCACCAGGAAGCCAAAGGCAACACTCCAAGTCGAAGCTTGACACCGAGTGGGCGGGGTAGGGATAGGCGGCATCCACTTTTTAAGTCCAAGGAGCTCGGCACTGTGTCAGGTACTATGTCAGGGACTGATAGTCACTTGCTCTCAGTGAAATTTTACCTTTGCTTCCTTCCCCTCTAATGCTTCTTAGGACTTCAGTCTCATCATCTCTCTACTTAACAAGAAATATCCACAGGAAATGCTGGAGAAAGTCCAGCCTCCCGCTTATTTTAGCATCACCTACCAAGTGCCTACTACAGAACTAAAAAACGAGGCAGGAACCATGTAACCCTGAAATTCATTACAGATCTCACTGTCTCAGTCACTGGGGAGGCATCAGATAACAGCAGATCTGCCTCCTGGAGTTAAAGCCGTTGGTCTCTATCACACGAACACGGTCAGGAAATCGGAAAGCCGTGCGCTCAATTCTTGGCTCATGCTCTAGAATCTACAGGGCATGCCTTTTGTTGGTTAGATGCAGGGCCAATCAACCCATCCAAATTTCTGCTACTGGCAAAAAAAGCAGCCATTATAAGCAGAGGGAAAAAAGTGTATAAAGTAGATTCCAAACAAAGAAATGGGGCGAGTGTCTGGCCTAGTGGTTAAGGAGCCCGTCAGGACATCCACATCCCACGTGAGAGTCCCTGGATTCAAGTCCTGACCCCGCCCCGCATATCAGCTTCCTGCTGATGTACACCTGGCAGGCAGCAAGTGACAGCTCAAGCACCTGGGTCCCTGTCACCCACGTGGGACACCTGGATTGGGTTCTAGGCTCCTAGCTTTAGTCTGGCCCAGCCCAGCAGGCATCTGATGAGAATCAGCAGATGAGAGTTCTCTGTTAGTCTGTCTGTCTCTCTCTCTCAAAAAGAAAAATCGTGGGGCCACTGCTGTGGCACAGTGAGTTATGCTACCACCTGCAATACCAGCATCCCATGTGGGCAGCTGTTCAAGTCCTGGCTACTCCACTTATGATCCAGCTCCATGCTAATGTACCGAGGAAAGCAAAAGAAGATGGCTCAAGTGTCTAGGCCCCTGCCGCCCATGTGGGAGACCCAGAGGAAGCTCCTGGCTTTGGCCTGGCTCAGCCCTGGCCATTGCAGCCATTTGGGGAGTGAACCAGTAGATGGAAGATATCTCTCTCTAACTCTGCCTTTCAAATAAATATATAAATCTTAAAAAAAAAAAAAAAAAGTCATTTAAAAAAAAGAACTATGGTTTCAAAATATTTTGTTGGTATTCCTTTAAACATTAAATATTCTCTCATTTATGAAAACACTGCCATATTTCCTGGAACTCGCAGGGCTTTAACAATGAACAGCAGCACACTAACTGTGAGGACACATGGGGCAGGCCAGCCTCCAAGCAGAGCTGAGTGCACCTCCTCGTGTGTCCCCATTCCCTCATTCCTCCACTCCTGCCTCTATTATAGCACTGGTCAGTGGGCGTCTTCCTGAACAGAACAACAGCTCAGGGATAAGAACTGTGCTTCCTGGCTGTCTGTCTCTCCATCATCCACCAAAGAGCACAGCATTTCCAGATACTAAAAAGAAGAAAACCAATGCAGTCAGCCCTGCATTATCTGATGGTTCAAGCACAGATCGAAAACATTGATGGAAACAAACAGATCTGTACTGAATATGTAAAGACTATTTCTTCTTGTCATAATCACCTAAATAACACAGAACAACTATTACACTGTATTAGGTATTACAAGTAATCTAATGATGATGTTAAGTGTGAGTACACAGGATGCTCATCGGTTATACGCAAATACTGTGCCATTTTATACAAAGGACTTGAGCATCTGCAGATTTCAGTACCCATGAGGGTCCCGGCACCAGTCTCCTGAGGATATGGAAGGATACCTACAATAAAAGAAGAATGGGAGGAGGGAATGTTTCTAACAGGAAGATTAGCCAACAGAAAGAAAATGGGTGTTTCTCGCTCATTAGGTAAGAATTTCATCACTGGCATTCCCAAGGCCAGTACTGGGTTCAGTCTTCCCATTTCCCTAAAAGTCTGCAGAAAAACAAGTATTTAACTCTTCCAGTTTATGACACGGCCCAGTGAGAAGGGCAAACTATAGGAGCACAAGGCTGCATGAATAGACATGACAGGTGTCAGGAAAGTTCAAGATGAGCTAGGAAAGATAAAATATGAAGGAAAAAAGGATTAAAACTATCCTTGTGGGGCCAATGCTGTGGTGCAGCCTGTTAAAGCCCCAGCCTGCAGCACCGGCATTCCATATGGGCACCAGTTCAAGTCCTGACTGCTCCAGTTCCAATCTAGCTCTCTGCTGTGGCCTGGGAAAGCAGAAGATGGCCCAAGTGTTTGAGCCACTGCACCTGCATGGGAGACCTGGAAGCAGCTCCTGGCTCCTGGCTTTGGTCTGGCCCAGTCCCAGCCATGCAGCCATTTGGGAGTGAACCAGCAGGTGGAAGACCTCTCTCTCTCTGCCTCTGCCTTTCAAATAATTAAATAAATATTTTTTTAAAAAAGGCTCAGGAACAAAAAAATCCTACTGATTTATTATTTTTCTAATTTATCTGAGAGGTAAGAGTTATAGACAGAGGAAGAGACAGAAAGAAAGGTCCTCCATCTACTGGTTCATTGCCCAAATGACTGCAATGGCTGGAGCTGGGCCAATCTGAAGCCAGGAGCCAGGAGCCTCCTCTGGGTCTCCCATGCAGGTGCAGGGGCCCAAACACCTGAGCCATCCTCCACTGCTTTCCCAGGCCACAGCAAAGAGTTGGATAGGAAGAGGAGCAGTGGAGACCACAACCATTGCAGGCAGAGGCTTAGTCCTCTACACCACAGCGCAGGCCCGATCTTAGTATTTCAAGCAATGTGGAATGATTAATGCCCAGGAGATACTATCACATTTGAAATTCAAAGTAGAAAAAAAAAAAAAAAGAAATTCAAAGGAGAACAAATAGAATTCATTACCCTAAAGGAAATAAACAAGGGCTTAAAAAGTTGAGACAAAACATGTCTGGCAGCACCAATGAAGACATCATGGGAGACAAGCTCAGAACATCCAAGGGCTCCTATAGCACCAGAAACCTGAGCTACGTGCACTGCCAACCCTCAGAATGGCCCACATTATGCACACTCGGTGTAACCTAGTCAATGCCCACGGCGGGGGTCTCCATCCTTTCAGGGCCTGGGCAACTCGCAGCAAATACCTTTAGAATGCTCTGTGTCTGGATGCAAGACGATGCGGACATATTTAAGATCTCCAAACTGCTGGAGGAGCTCCCCAAGGTCTTCTTCCTCCGAGTCAAAGGACAGGTTTCTAAGAAGATACAAGGTTACAGAAGGGTCAGTTACAACAGTGAGATCTGCCTGAAGACTTCAACTGGGTGGATCCCTTCCTAAAAAGCACCCTCCGCTGTTTAGAGATAGCCATCAGTACACAGCAGTGGCCCCTTGTGGGGGCTTCTGTTACAGGACTCTGCCCCTTGGTCCCAGCTGACTGTCCTGTATCACCTAATCTTCTCCCCCAGAGATCTGAAATAGACATCTACAAAGATCAGAAGCTGTAGATGCAGCATCACGTCAAAATGTTAGCATTTCCACCTGAGGGACGTTTCTGGGGTGCTGGAAATGCTCTGCACCTTGATCTGGTGGTGTCACATGGAGATACGACCATAAACACATGAAAGAAATTCAGAGCTGTACACCTAAGAGTAATGCAATTAACAGGACATGTTACACCTTATTGTTGTTGTTGTTATTATTATTATTATTTACAAAGGTGGCGCTCCCAGAGAAAAGACTGCAGGCTCCAGCCTCAAGCAGTGAGGGTCTCAGAACTGTCGGGATTTCCATCTCCCTCCTTGAGCTTTGTTCTCGAACCACTCCGATTCTGACAGCCACCCCGTATTCACCCAACGGGCTCTCCTCCTCATTTAACATGGCCAAAAGTAGTTTCTCTTACTGCAGCCAGAAGATTCATGGCAAGCTACCTAAAAAAGTTAAATCTCTCTCTCTTGAATAGTCACTCTCTCCTCTGTGTTGTAATGGAAGACTTGTCTCTCCAGCTTTCAGTTAAAATGTTATACAGATCAGAAAAGAAAATCCTTCAGAACAACCAAAAGCAAACCTGGAAAAATTTGTTGGCTAAATGCAAAAAACAAAAACAAAACAACCTTACAAATTAGGCATCTGTAACCTGAAAATCCAAAATGTTTTGAGCACCAATAGGATAATCAGAAAGTTTCAGATTTTGGAGAATTCTGGATTTCAGATGTTTGGATAAGCGATGTTCAAACAGAAAAGTTTATGTAAGCATTCCAAAATCCAAAAACTCTAAAACTGTAAACACTTATGGTCCTCAGCATTTTGAAAAAGGGATACTCAACCAGCACTTAGTCTTTTGATGGGGATTTTTTAAATGTTGGAAGATTTTTTCTCCTAAATTTCAATATAATATTGATTCCTCATTCCCCCAGCTGGCACATCCTTCCAGGAGTAAGAAAAACAGTTCTTTTTTTTTTTTTTGACAGGCAGAGTGGACAGTGAGAGAAAGAGAGACAGAGAGAAAGGTCTTCCTTTTGCCGTTGGTTCACCCCCCAATGGCTGCCGCGGCCGGCGCACCGCACTGATCCAAAGGCAGGAGCTAGGTGCTTCTCCTGGTCTCCCATGCGGGTGCAGGGCCCAAGCACTTGGGCCATCCTCCACTGCACTCCCTGGCCACAACAGAGAGCTGGCCTGGAAAAGGGGCAACCGGGACAGAATCCAGCGCCCAGACCGGAACTAGAACCCGTGTGCCGGCGCCGCAAGGCGGAGGATTAGCCTAGTGAGCCACAGCGCCAGCCAGAAAAACAGTTCTTAATAAATAGCTGCAATTTTACTTTTATACTCAATAAATAACCCTGCAAATGATTCTATTTCATGAAGCAACTCAAATTTTTTTTAAAAAAAAGCTTTCTAGGGGCCAGCACTATGGTGTAGTAGGTAAAGCCGCCGCCTGCACTGCCAGCATTCTCATATGGGCATGGGTTCGAGTCCTGGCTGCTCTACTTCCAATCCAGCTCCGTGCTATGGCCTGCGAAAGCAGTAGAAGATGGTCCAAGTCCTTAGGCCTTACACCTGCATGGGAGACCCGGAAGAAGCTCTTGGCTCCTGGTTTCAGATTGGGGCAGCTCTGGCCATTGCGGCCATCTAGGGAGTGAACCAGCAGATGGAAGACCTCTCTCTCTCTCTCTGCCCCTGCCTCTTTCTCTAACTCTGCCTTTCAAATAAAATAAATATTAAAAAAAAAAAAAGCTTTCTGCAGTAAGCCAGCCTAGCTATATTATTTCTTCTGATTTACCTAGCATGTATGTCTATGCTTTTATTTCCTCTCCCATTCCTTTGTTGCCCTAAGCTCTTTATTCATTGAAAGATATATACAGAATGGTAATCTTGCTATTGAGGCCACAGGCTTCTGACCATGAAGCTTCTTCCTTCTCATTAGGCAGAATCCTCTACAAATAAATAAGACCAGTGTATGCTAATAATAATTGATATAATTAAAAAGGAGAGAGGCCGGCGCCACGGCTCACTAGGCTAATCCTCTGCCTTGCGGCGCTGGCACACTGGGTTCTAGTCCCGGTTGGGGTACTGGATTCTGTGCCGGTTGCCCCTCTTCCAGGCCAGCTCTCTGTTGTGGCCAGGGAGTGCAGTGGAGGATGGCCCAAGTACTTGGGCCCTGCACCCCATGGGAGACCAGGAGAAGTACCTGGCTCCTGCCATCAGATCAGCACGGTGCGCTGGCCGCAGCGCGCCGGTCGTGGCGGCCATTGGAGGGTGAACCAATGGCAAAGGAAGACCTTTCTCTCTGTCTCTCTTTCTCTCACTGTCCACTCTGCCTGTCAAAAAAAAAAAAAAAAAAGAGAGAGAGAGAGAACAACCCAACATGGGAAGCAGGATACACAGCAGACTCATAGAATGGCAAATGACCTAAATAGCACTCTGGCTTCAGAATCAGCCCTTAAGGCATTCAGATCTGGCTAAAAAGCCCATGAGAGTTTCTCAGGCATGGAAAGCCAAGACACTCTGGAAAAAAATGACCTAAATGATCTAAATGAAAAAGTGGAAAGAACAGGCCATCAAAGAAGGAGGTACCTTTCCCTGAAGGGAGGAGAGAACTTCCACTTTGATTATAACCTTGTCTAAATAAGGTCGGAGTTTGTGAACTCAAGAGGCTTCCATAGCCTTGGCAGCTTATGACAAGAGCCTCAGGTGATCACTGACATCATAAATAAGAGTGTCAATTGTTAAATCAACAACAGGAGCCACTGTGCACTTACTCCCCATGTAGGATCTCTGTCCTTAACATGTTGTACTATGAGAATTAACAGTAAAAATAGTCATCAAACAGTACTTTACACTTTGTGTGTCTGTGTGGATGCAAACTGTTGAAATCTTTACTTAGTATATACTAAGTTGATCTTCTGTATATCAACATAATTAAAAATGAATCTTACCGAAGAATGGGATGGGAGGAGTAGGAGATGGGATGGTTTGCAGGTGGGAGGGTGGTTATGGAGGAAAAACTGCTGTAATCCCAAAGCTGTACTTTTGAAATTTATATTGATTAAAAAAAAGGTAACAGAAGGTCTTTTATTCAATTTTTAATAAACGATATATGAAAAACCAAAATTAACTCTGCACAGGTTCTGAGTAACACAGTTAAAAAAAAAGTATGGAAAGACATGCTTTCAAGTAAAACAATCTTTTTTTTTTTTTTTTTTAGATTTATTTATTTGAGAAGTAGAGTTACAGATACAGAGAGGGAAAGACAGAGAGAGGTCTTCCATTCACTAGTTCACTCCCCAAATAGCCACAATGGCTGGAACTGAGCTGATCCAAAGCCAGGACCGGGAGCTTCTTCCAGGTCTCCCACACAAGTACACAGGCCCAACCACTTAGGCCATCTTCTACTACTTTCCCAGGTCATCAGCAGGGAGCTGGATCAGACGTGGAGCAGCCAAGACTTAATCCAGCACTCTTATGGGATGCTGGTCCCACAGGCAGAGGCTTAACCATAGCGCAGCCCCTAAAAAAATCATCTTAAAATACTGTACAAAAGGATAAAAGGCATACCTCTAAAATCAGACCCAAATCAGACCCTGGTGCATAGTACTTAAAAAAGGACAAGGGGCGGCACTGTGGTGCAGCAGGTTAACGCCCTGGCCTGAAGCGCCGGCATCCCATATGGGCACTGGTTTGAGACCTGGCTGCTCCACTTGTGACCAGCTCTCTGGTGGTAAGGCCTGGGAAAGTAGTGGAGGATGACCCAAGTCCTTGGGCCCCTGTACCCAGCGTGGGAGGCCCAGAAGAAGCTCCTGGCTCCTAGCTTTGGACTGGTGCAGCTCTGCCCCTTACGTCCAATTGGGGAGTGAAGCAGCGGATGAAAGACCTCTCTCTCTCTCTCTCTGTGTAACTCCAACTTTCAAATAAATAAATAAATCTTTAAAAAAAGAAAAAGATACACTGCCCTATGAAACTGGCAATCTACTGCAGCTAGCAGGGCCAACACAGCAATGCTAACATGAGGTAAAACCTATCTCCAGTACTGGCGCTGTGACACAGCAGGTTAAGCCACTGCCTGCAATGCGGGTATTCCATACAGGCACCTATTCAAGTCCTGGCTGCATCACTTTCAATCCAGCTCCCTGGCAAAGGGCCTTGGGAAGCAGCAGCAGATGGCCCAAGTACTTTGCCCCTGCCACCCACGTGGGAGACCCAGATGAAGCTCCTGGCTTTAACATGGCTCAGCCCTGGCTGTTGCAGCCATTTCAGAAGTGAAACAGTGGGCGGAAGATCTCTGTGTGTCTTTCCCTCTTTCTCCCTCTCTCTGCCTTCCAAATAAACAAATCTTAAAAGACAAACAAACAAACAAACAAAAAATCTATCTCCCTGACTCCTACCCCCAGTTTCCCTGGAAACAGATGTGATATCTTTATTCCAGATACTCTGCTACGAGGTAAGTTAGACATAAAGAGAAAAATCACAGGGGACAAGTGGTGCCAGTCCTCCCCAGCAATCCTAAAGCAAAGGCCAGAACCAGATCCCTCTAATGGCTTTGATTTCTCCCAATGATGCCATCTCAATGACAAACAATTTCAAAGCCAAATGAGAACAGGACATCAGGACCTCTGTTATTTATCTTCTGTGTTATAGTTCTGATTCCCCTACATTTCTCACTGTTTGGTATGTTCCTAGGATCAAATGTGCTAAGTCTTACAAAGGCACCTAAATTTCCCGGCTAGGAAACAGAACTAGCACCAAAAAGGAGGTGAGGAAGAGACGAAGTGAGGGGGAGGGGAAAGGGGGAGGAGAGGAGGGACCCACGAATGCAACACGAACAGCAACCCTCAAGGCAGAAAGGCGTACCTGATAAAAACAGTCTTCCCTTCACTCACATCAGAGGGTAACTTCCTCTTCTTTTTCTTCGAGACTTGTGCATCTAAGGTAAAGAGAAAAAGCAATGAACTGAAAAAGACTAGTGCAAGTCACTCAACAAGCAGCAAACTTCTTCAAAGATCTTGTATGAATCTTCAAAAAAAATTTTAATAGACAAAGGGCATTCACCAAATATATGAAAAGATGCTCACACTCACTCACAATTAAATAAAAACACCACACAGGAAATGAGATATGATCTTTCACCAACAGATGGGCAAAACCAGAAAGATCCATAGATCCAGTATTTCAAAGCATGGGGAAAAAGATAGGCCCTACAGAACCGTAACAGTGTAGATTTTCTGGAAACATAAAATATGAACAACTCGGGAAAATATACAGCCTAGTAATTGTAGCTTCTTGCTAATGCACACCTTAGGAGGCAGCAGCTCAAGTAACTAGGGCCTTACCACTCACATGGGAGACCTGGATTGAGCTCCTGGCTCCTGGCTTCAGTCTGCAGGCTATAAGCATTTGGGGAGGAGTGAGCGGATGGGAACTGTCTGTCTGTCCCTATCTATTTCTCTGACTCTCAAATAATAAAATTTTAAAACTTCAAAACATGGCCGGCGCCGCGGCTCACTAGGCTAATCCTCCGCCTTACGGCGCCGGCACACCGGGTTCTAGTCCCGGTCGGGGCGCCGGATTCTGTCCCGGTTGCCCCTCTTCCAGCCCAGCTCTCTGCTGTGGCCAGGGAGTGCAGTGGAGGATGGCCCAAGTGCTTGGGCCCTGCACCCCATGGGAGACCAGGAGAAGTACCTGGCTCCTGCCATCAGATCAGCGCGGTGCGCCGGCCGCAGCACGCCGGCCGCGGCGGCCATTGGAGGGTGAACCAACGGCAAAGGAAGACCTTCCTCTCTGTCTCTCTCTCTCACTGTCCACTCTGCCTGTCAAAAATCAATAAATAAAACCAACTTTTAAAAACTTCGAAACATGAAATCTTTGATAAGAAAATGCTCACCATATTTTGTTTGTGAATATATATGTGCATTGTTTATAAATGCATTAAAACTCTCACAGGAAGCATGTAATATTGGCTGTCGCCGGGAAAGTGCCCTAAAGGGCTGGGGATCTGAGTACAAGGAAGACTCATTTGCTCTAAAGAACAGACATACATGATTAAACAGACACAGAAAAATTCTGGAAGGTTCCACAACAAACACCAGTGAGTGGTTTCTTTGGCAAACTGTGGAGGGACTGGATGGAACATTTATTTTCCATACCAGCCTCTTCTAACTTTCTCACACTACCATATATTAGTCCTATAATATGGAGATGGTTGAGCCTGGGCTGTAGAATGCATGGTCTCATAGTCCCACCTGTGTAAAAGCTTCTTCAGTTGTAAGGTATCCTCTCATGAGGAAAGCTAATTTCTGGTCTGGCACTGTGGCGTGGTGGGTGAAGTCACCGCCTGCAATGTGGGCATCCCATATGGGTGCCAGCTCATGTCCCAGCTGCTCCACTTCGGATCCAGCTCTCTGCTAATGGCCTGAGAAAGCAGTGGAAGATGGCCCAAGCACTTGGGCCCCTGCCACCCATGTGGGAAATCTCGAGGAAGCTCCAGGTTCCTGGCTTCCACCTGCCTCAGTCCTGGCCATTGCAGCCATCTGGAAAGCGAACCAGAAGAGCATGGAAGATCTCCTGTCTGTCTCTTCCTCTCTCTGTAACTCTGATTTTCAAATAAAATAAATAAATCTTAAAAAAAAAAAAGCTTATTTCTTCAGATTTCTTACCTGGTCAAACCAACATTCCAGCCCCACAGAAATGGAACCAGAATAAATACAGCTGAATAAAAACCTCCACCCAGAAAAACCAAAGTACCAGAACATCTTTTGTCCTCTAACAGCCTGACTTCTTCAACAAATAAGCTGAGTCTCTTGTTGATAACAGGGAGTAACCCGGCTTGTTAAGTTTTACAGAACACTCTAAGAGGTCCTTGTTATAAACTGAATTGGGTATCTCCTCATTTAATGAAGCCCTAACCACCAGTGAGAGACTGGAACTGTAGAGAGTAATTAAGGCTACCTGGGGTCGTAAGGCTGGGCCCTAATCCGCTATGACTGATGTCCTTATAGGAGAGACCAGAGCCCATCTGTGCTCGTCTCCTGCCCCCTCCCTCAGGCACACATGGGAAAGGCCACGTGAGGACACAGAGGAAGTGGCAGTCTGCAAGCTGGGAAGCGGCTCGCCAGGAACAACACCAGCTAGTGCAACATCGGGGACTTCCCGCCTGCAGAACCAGAGAAAGCAAATGTCTGCTGTTCAAGCCACCCAGACTTTGTTACGGCAGCCTGAGCTGTCCGTAGGGTCCTTCATCCCACTCTGAACTCAAAGGAGTTGTGGGAAAATCTACCGGGCCTTAACATGCACTATCTTGTCTATCCAGTTATTCAGTCAGCTCGGACTTGGACATTCAAGACAGAAAGGTTGTACCTTAGCATTAAGCTAGGTTTTAAATTCCCAGGAAAGGATCTTAACCCTCAAACACCACTCCAAACTCACTTAGAAAACAAAAAAGAAAAAAATAAGAGGAAAGACACTTTAGAAGAACACAAAGGTTTCCTTTTCAGCATTTAGATATAAACGTGATCAAACATCCCAGGGTCCTACTGAAGGAGAGGCCAGAGTGGAACGGCTGCACGTTTGGGAGGAGCCCGCTCAAAGTCGGACGGCATTCATGAAGAGCCAGACAAACCTTCGCCCTCCTGCTCCCCGGCGCTGGCGTCACTCTCAGCCAGGTCCTCGCCACCACCCACACGGTCTCCTTCCTCCAGGTCACTGTCCTCACCCGAAGCATCGTCTCCACTGCTTTCTGTGGCGACGGTTTTCTTGACTGCTCTGAAATGGCAAGGTCCACAGCTAAGGCTCGGAGCTGCCACAAGGGGCCGTGTAACTTCAGCACACAGGCCAGACACACAGAGAGCAATGCAGGGAGGGGCACAGGGACGGGACACTCCCCCTCAGAGACAATCCCCACTCTTCCTCTGCTGGCTCGCAACAGGCTGCACCGCTTACCTCTTCTGAACACGCATGGCCTTGGTCACCTTGGAATCTTCCTTCTCCTCTTCATCTTCGTCATCGTCATCATCTTCGTCATCATCCTCACTGTCATCATCGTCCTCACCCTCATCGTCGTCATCATCATCTTCCTCTTCTACATCCTCTTCCTTCCTGCCACTCTTTTTAACTGACTCCTGAAGGTTAGGTTCACAGCTTTTCCCCTTACCTATAGAGAGAGGTAAAGAAAGTTAGGAATTCACTGAGTACTAAAGCAAGGTTATTTTAACAGGAGTGACTAATACTCCAAGTTCCAAGTTTCTTTGGTTTTACAGAATTTTGTAAAATCTGTATATAGCAAGAGAACAGATGAGAGGAAAAAAAGCAAAAAAACACAAACGTTTATTCAGTTCATCAGAAGCCTAATGAGAGAAGTAGCACCCAGGCCTCCACCAATAACCCACTACTTGTATGCCATAGCCAGCACCCTGCTCACTCTGGAGCCCAGCCATGAGCTCTCCTCTCTGAGTTCTGTTCTCTGAGATCATGAAGGCTTAAAAGCCATTGTTTTCTAAATAAAACTCAGGTTTTAAGTTTCTCTGCTACACTGCTCCCTGTTATAAAGAACTGGGAAAGGAAAGAAAGCAGAGGGGACGGAGACCTCAGGCCTTCCTCACACCCACAGCCCAGGTGGACTTACACTCAACAGAGCCTGTGGTTTGGGAGCAGATCTGAATGGACACACATCCCTGCGAGTGTTCTCCTGCACGCTCTGTCCTCTTCTTGATTAACCCTGCGCTTTCGGTCCGTCCAGCTCAGCATTTTCACTCTAACAAGCAGGTCCTCTTACAATTTTACCGTAAGCACGGAGTAGTTCCCCACTCTCAGGACATACAAGCAGGAGACTCCTCCCCAACACTACATCTTACCTGGGCCAGACACAGCCTGTGTGTCTTTATATTTATCCTTTGCCACAGCCCAATCCACAGCCACTGTCCGCCCTGTCAAACAGAAAAGTGGCATCAGAAAGGCTTTCCTCAACATCGCCCTCTCTTGTAAGTAAATTCCTACTCATCGAAGACAGTAACAGAACAGCGGAGACAACGAAACTTCCAATTTTGAGAATGTTGCTCCTTAATTCAAGCTTCCAGTGGCTGCCTGCTCTTTTTGACCCTTAGCCTTTTGTTCAAGGAACAGAAATTCTGCCTTTCTACCCAGCCACCACACCTGGGACAAGATGCAGTAGGAAGCAGTGTTTCTAATTAGAGTAGCAAGAGGCAAAACAGGGATTTTGGAATAATCTGTACCATTTTCAGAGTTAGGAAATCTCTAAACTAACTGCTTTTTAAGCACAGCACATGATAAATCATAGTTACAACCATGAAAGAAGAGCTTAAACACCAACCTGCAAGTAGTAACAATTATTCCGGGGAGGGGTGGGTATTTGGCATGGTGGTTGAGATGTCCATACCACATTCCATATCAGAGTACTTGGGTTTGAGCCCCAGCTCCACTCCCAGTTCCAGCTTCCTGCTACCTGCACACCCTGGGAGGCTGCAGGTGATAACTCAAGTGCTTGGGCCCCTGCCTCCCACAAAGGAGACCTAGACTGAGTTCTTGGCACCCCAGCCATTGCAGGCATTTGAGGAGTGAACTAGCAGATGAAAACTGTCTCTCTTTGTCCCTCTGTCTATCTCCTTTACTTTGCTTATCAAATAAAATAAAATAAAATAAAAACCATTATCCTAGGGACATTTTTCATTAGGAGTTAACAGGATACTCTTAGCAAATAAAAGAAAGGATATTGAAATAGGTTCTTTCAAGTTTAACTCCAGGATCAAGTATTACAAACATTTCTCCTAGGTATCCTAGGAGAGACTCAACATTAGCAGTGAGACTCAACAATGCAACCATCTCTTGAGAATGTAGAAAGTAGATTACTGTGCTAACTCAACCAAACACCGAAACTTTTCTGACCAACAGTATGGGTACAGAAAACTTGCCTTTTATCTCTTTCATGTTCATGCCTTTGAGAGCTTTTCCTGCTTCTAGAAGGTTTTTGAACTGCACAAAAGCAAAACCACGCATCTTTCCATCTGTGTACAAATGTACAAAAAAGTTAGAGGCAGCAAAGGGAGAGTCAAAACTATAAGAAAGAAATTACAGCAAGTTGGACTGGCAAGATGGCCCAAATCCTGCCGAGTAGCTAGCCCCTTCCTAAAGCAACAGCTTACCTCCTCTTGCTGAGTACACCCTGACTCAGGCTGGGAGACGCATTTTTCTCCAACTGTAACTAGTCTTCTAAAACTAAATCTGGGGGCTGGTGCTGTGGTATAGCAGGTAAAGCTGCCACCTGCAGTGCCAACATCCCATGTGGGTACCGGTTTGAGCCCTGGCTGCTCCACTTCTGATCCAGCTCTCTGCTATGGCCTGGGAGAGCTGGCCCAAGTGCTTGGGCCCCTGCATCCACATGGGAGACCTGGAAGAAGCTCCTGGCTCCTGGCTTTGGATCGGCCCAGCTTCAGCCATTGCAATCATCTAGGGAGTGAACCAGCAGATGGAAGACCTCTCTTTCTCTCTCTGCCTCTGCCTCTCTGTAACTCTACTTTTCAAATAAATAAATAAATCTTTAAAAATAAATAAGTAAATAAAACAATCTGATCTAGCTTAAAAACATCACTGAGGAATAGCACTATTATTTGGGTTTCTATTACTCGTCAAGTACTGTGCCAGCTACTTCATACATATCTATCATCCATGACATATACCTTGTATTTCTATTTCAAACAGTACTTAGTTCAAAGGTAATATGTAAAACCAGGGTAACTAATCTTAATCTATGCCAAGTGAAAGTGTACCAGTACCTGGCTTCTTAGGGACATTGACTTCCAGAACAGCTCCAAACTGAGCAAAAATTGTCTTCAAGTCATCTTCTGAACACTGAAGCCAGATGTAAAGAAAGAAAAAGAAACATCAACTACTAAGTTCATTCATCAGAAGACTGAATATTTGTACTCCTTTTATACTTTTTCTACTAGGACACCAAACATTCCTGAACAGAGACATCTTGCTCTGTATCTAAGAAGCAAAAAGACAGATGTCAGAGGGCTCTTCCTCCCCGCTTTCCCACTGGTTTCCCCAAGACGAAGGCATCACACACTTGGCGTCACAGGAAGCTCTTGTCTCTTGGGCTCACTTTCTGGATTCAGCAGGGCTAAGTTTCACTCCCAGAGGAATGAAGCCCAATTACCCCATCTTGGTGAGGCACCCCACCAGGGAGCAGGCCTTGGCTCTGACAGCCTTCAGCATAGGCAGCGTCTTTTCTCTGTCACTTACCTTAAAGCTCAAGTTCCGAATAATTAACCTGGCTTTCTTATCTGCCGCTTTGGGTTTTTTAGACTTCAGCTCCTTCTTCAGGGTCTCTGAATTTTCTAAAAACATAAGAGGCAACGGAGTAAGTCTGTGCTCCAAACCACCCACTTCTAAACCATAACATCACAGGAAAAAAAACTACTGTGACAGATACTTTCCACAGGCTAGCATGGCAATATTCAAGAACACGATTTTCTAAAGTGAGACGGAGACAAAAAACTACAATGAATATCAAAGATACACTGGATGATTCTGGACATCAGAACGAATTTCAGGAAGCTTTAAGTTCTAGAAGCCACGCCCCCGAGGCACGCTGCCTCTCTCTTTCATGTGCTGCTCCTCACCGTGGGGAGAAACTCCCCTCAGTCAGGAGAAACTCACCATTTTTCCCCTTCTCCTTGGACTTAGCCCTCAGTTTTTTCTTGGCAATAGTCACGTTGATCTTGTGACCTTCAAAGGTGGTGATCTCCTTGAGAGCCCTCTGAACATCTTCCGGCATTGAGAAAGTGACATAGCCAAAGCCTCGGCACGACTTACTCCCTGCAATGACACAACACGGCAAGATGAGAGTGAAAGCAGAGAATCACAAGCCACGTGCACTAAGCCAGTAAATCCTAAACGCCTAAACTAGCAGATATATTGCCAAACCATCCCAAGAGTTTGCCAAAAGTGTCAAAAAAAAAAAAAAGGCTGACACCAGTGGCCCCTTCCACACTTTGCTCAGAAAGTGTTAAGACTTCTGCCTGCTTCTTATTTGCTGTCTTCACTGTCAGTTCTTCCCCCTTTCCTGGTAACCTCTAGAATATGAAGGATCCATGATCTATATATTAAGCCTCCAAAGAAGTACTCACCATCAAATACAACAAAATATCACCAGAGGGGCCGGCGCTGTGGCACAGTGGGTTAACGGCCTGGCCTGAAGCGCCGGCATCCCATATGGGCGCCGGTTCAAGACCCCGCTGCTCCACTTCCTGACCAGCTCTCTGCTATGACCCGGGAAAGCAGTGGAGGATGGCCCAAGTCCTTGGGCCCCTGCGCCCACATGGGAGACCAGGAAGAGGCTCCTGGCTCCTGGCTTCGGATTGGCACAGCTCCGACCATCATGGCCATCTGGAGAGTGAACCATCGGGTGGAAGACTTCTCTCTCTCTGCCTCTCTTCTCTCTGTGTAACTCTGACCTTCAAATAAATAAATCTTTAAAAAAATATATCACCAGAGAAGGTAGGAAAGGTAGGTACAGTAGCTTTGAAAATCAGAATATAATAACATAGTCCCTTCTCTGAACAGATCAGCAATAAATGCCTGGGGTCCCAACAGAAGAACTTCAAATAACAAACACTGGGGCCGGTGCTGTGGCGTAGCAGGTAAAGCAGCCACCTGCAGTGTCAGCATCCCATAGGAGCACCGGTTCGAGTTCTGGCTGCTCCACTTCTGACCCAGCTCTCTACCACTGCCTGGAAAAGCAGTAGAACATGGCCTAAGTCCTTGGGTCCCTGCACCCACATAGGAGACCTGGAAGAAGATCCTGGCTTTGGATCAGCGCAGCTCTAGCCATTGTGGCCATCTGGGGAGTGAACCAGCAGATGGAATACCTCTCTCTCTCTCTCTCTCTCTGCCTCTCTGTAACTCTGCCTTCAAATAAATAAATAAATCTATAGGAAAAAAGAAAGAAAGAAAAGAAGTATGGGTAAGAGGAGGAAATGCTTCTACAATGAAAACCCTTAGAAGTGTCCTCATTCTAACACAGGCCACCCACCGTCTCACTAACAAGCTGAGCAGCAGAACATGACACAGCATTCTGTAAGTCAGTAACTCTCTGGCGGCTCAACCCAAAACCCTGGACTCAGGCCTGACTCCCTGTACCTGCTTCCTCTGGTAGTTGACATCTGACCCATCAGCTGATCCTCTCATCTCTAACTCCAGAAAATGTCCATATTGCAACCTCCTTCTCCCACCTCAACCGCTACCACCTTGGTCCAACACCAAGACTTCTCATCTGGATGATTTCAAGAGCTGGCTAACCGGTGTCTCTGCTTCTGTCCTATTCTCCAACAGCCTACGCACACCACAGCAGCCGGAGAGAATCTTTCAAAACGTAAACCAGAGAAGCCGACACTGCGGTATAGTGGACTAAGCCTCTGCTTGCAGCGCCGCCATCCCATATGGGCGCTGGTTCTAGTCCCGGCTGCTCCTCTTCCAATCCAGCTCTCTGCTATGGCCTGGGAAAGCAGTAGAGGTTGGCCCAAGTGCTTGGGTCCCTGCACCAACGTGGGAGACTCGGAGGAAGCTCCTGGCTTTGGATTGGCCCAGCTCCAGCCATTGTGGCCATTTGGGGAGTGAACGAGCGAATGGACGACCTCTCTGTGTCTCTCCCTCTCTGTCTGTAACTCTACCTGTCAAATAAGTAAATGAAATCTTTTTTAAAAAAAACATAAGCCAGAACATTCTACCGCCCTCTGTCTGAAACCAACGGCTTTCCAGCTCAGAGCTAAAGCCAGTCTTTGCAGTGGCCCATGCGGTTCTAAATGGCCGGGCAGTGTGGAGCTCCTGTCCTAACCCTCCGCCCTTCACGCATTCATTCCAGTCCCTGTGGCCTCCCCGATGGGCCTCCACACGTGTGCAAACCCCTTCTCGAACTGGCTGCTCTCTCCACCTGGACTGCTTGTCCCCCAAGAAACAAACTCATTCTCGCCTCAGCTGGCCTTTCCTGACCACCCTTATCCACACTGCCGCTTACCACCCACACGTGCCCATTACAGACACTTGCTATCCCCTTCCCCTGGCTTTCTCCTCAGCCTCCATCAGCAATATCACTACACAACTGGCTGTCTTCTCCACCCTCAAGACCCAAGAACAGGGATTTCTGGTTTGGTGGTGCGCACTGCTGGATCCCCAGGACCTACAAGTGCAACAGACACACAATAGACATTCAATAAACAACTGCTAAATACATAAATGGTCAAAGAGACGGCATACTGGCCAGGAACTTCGGGTCTGATGATCAAGTTCTCGTCCACGACTTCCTACCTATTCCGACCTTTAAAGTAAGGAAATTTCCCTAAGCCCCTAGATTCCTGTCTGTAGCATGGGATTCAGACTCTACCTAATAAGCCGATGAGCTCACCCGTGTCAAGCTCAGCACCGTGCCTCGTAGTCAGCTGACTCGATACATCTGACTGATGCTTTCTTAAAAGTTAGCTATTTTCATTTTTACCAAATGAGACAGTACACGCGAGCGCGCACAGCGAACGGAAGGCGCTAGAGAAACGTCAGGGGATGCTTTGCATTCCACAAACCGACCCCGATGGAGACACCCAAGGCAGATTGTTTGGAAAAGAATTCAACTCCCAAGCCCTTCCCGTGAGACAGGGCTCCCTGAAGCTTGGGAAGGTGTCCTCGCCCCCATCCTACTCCCAGAAAACCCCAGCCCCATCCTCGACCATCCCGCCCCCTACCTTTCTCAGTCACCACGAAGCACTGCTTCACCGGCCCCACCTGACTGAACAGCTCTTCCAGCTGCTCGCTGCGGGCCGAAGGCGGGAGGCGGCCAACAAACAGGGTCAAGCCCGCCATGAGACCCGGAACCTGAGGCTCGCGAGGCGGCGATCGAAGTAAGCCGACGCACGCGAGAGAAAACTCAGCTTCAGCAGGACAACCGCACCAAGGGACCGGAAGATCCCGGAAGTGTCCGTTGCTCAAAAGAGTCCGGAGGGGCACATGGTAGGAAGACGAAAGAAACGTTCCGGAGTGAATAAAAAAGAACACCGCCCAGGAGGCGGAGCTGCTTGAGCAGGGTTCCACCCCCTGTTCCAGCGCCGCTCGGCCTCCTGCAGGGAAACCCGCCCTCAGCAGTTCTCCAACTGCTTAGAATCTAGGAGAACGACCCCCAGTTCCCGAGGACAGGCAGGAGTCACTTCTGCCCAGAGTCTAGCCCAGCTCTGACATATAATGGATGTTTAATAAATATTCTCCGAAGTATCTATATTTCCAGGTTACATGCTTAAGTTGCACATAGAACACACAAATACAGACATAAGTATGCCACATACATCATTCGGACAATTCTTATATGCTCAGAGACTGTGAGACCACTCGGCCTCACTGGAAAATTGTACCTACTAAAGCACAGGCAAGGATCACCGTAATTATTCTTTTTAAAAAATATTTATTTATTTAGGGGCCAGCGCTGTGGCATAGCGGGTAAAGCTGCCACCTGCAGTGCTGGCACACCGTATGGGTGCCGGTTCGAGTCCCAGCTGCTCCACTTCCCATCCAGCTCTCTGCTATGGCCTGAGAAAGCAGTAGAAGATGGTCCGAGTCCTTGGACCCCTGCACCTGCATGGGAGACCAGGAAGAAGCACCTGGCTCCTGGCTTTGGATCGGCACAGCTCCGGCCGTTGCAGCCAATTGGGGAGTGAACCAGCGGATAGAAGACCTCTCTCTCTCTGCCTCTACCTCTCTCTGTGTGACTCTGACTTTTGAATAAATAAATAAATCTTTAAAGTCAATTAATAAAACTTTAAATAAATAAATCATTGCTTTTAAGTGGTGGTAACCCACACAAAGGAGGCAGACAATTCAAAACATGTAAACGTGCAGTGAAAATTAAGTTTCCCTTTCTCCTCAAGTCAAATCCAACCACTTTAACTACATTTTGGACAGGCAGATGACTGGTTAGTGGTGATGAAGGAGAATGCTAAACACCAGATTTATGAAGCCCTAGCCCCAGCTAAGTCATACATGCTTTGAAGAAAAAAACAACGGCCATGGTTACTGTTAAACCCATAGCTCAAGAAGGAAAGCACTGAAATACAAAACAGATTTTTTTAAAGGCTGCTACGTTAATCTTATCTAGGATAAAGACAAATTGACTAAGTGGGTGTGGGACCCCATATTCCTCCCTCTTCTTTCTCCTTCCTTCCTGCCCACCCGTGCCCCGTCTCACCTTGGGAATCAAAATCCCATCCTTAAAGACCAAGTGGCGAACTTCAGGGCCCCATCTGTGGGGAGCCCTTCCCAGCCCTGGCTGCAGGATGTACGAGGGAAATCAACCCTCAGAAGTTTGTCCCCCCACCCCCTTTGTGACACCCCCTACGAATGCTCAGTTTTGAATGCCTTGGACCCTTATCTGCCTTAAAGGACAAAACTAAACTGTGTCCCAGTGCCCATCAGGGGGCAGCAGCCACCCACAGTGTGATGCTGTGTCCCCCT
This sequence comes from Oryctolagus cuniculus, assembly GCF_051225735.1. Classification (NCBI taxonomy): domain Eukaryota; kingdom Metazoa; phylum Chordata; class Mammalia; order Lagomorpha; family Leporidae; genus Oryctolagus; species Oryctolagus cuniculus. The sequence goes on from NC_142869.1 coordinate 164,586,370, forward strand.
CCGGGAGGACAGCAGCACGGTGAACCCTTTCTACCCCAGCTGTTTCCCACCCAACCCCCACCCCCATTCCTATCTGGGAGGTCACAGGGTTCTTCAATCAGAAATATTTGCTCATCCATCTAGCCTGGACACACGCGGTGTTCTTTATTAAATAGCAGGAGTTGTGGTACCCTGCAACGTGGCTTCCGGGGAAATAAACTGCTGGCTTCTAGCTCATCCATCACCGTGCAGGAGCCTGGGAAGGCAATCAGAGAGCCTGGGCTGCTCGTAGGCAGCCTTTCCCACCCTTCCAGCTCTGCCTACCCCAGCCCCTCCGCCGCAAGCCAAACTTCCTATAATACCAAATGGTTCTTGTTCTTAGCACTGCTCACAACTGCAGTTAATTACTGTGCCGTTGTGACTGTGTGATTAGCTGTTAAATGTCTGCCTGCCTCCAAAGGCACTCAACTTCCTAAACTCAGGGCTGGAGTCCACCTCATTCATCCTTGTATCCTCAGCACCTAGCACAGGGTGGGCATCCAATCAATATTTCTTCAAAGAGATTGAATGAACTAATGAAAGAGTGAAGATGATTTTGCCCCCTCAGTCCCCCAAAGAGGGAAATTTGGCACAGGAGGAGGCCTGCACGAGGATCTACCTGCACTTCTGGGGAAGCAGTAAGGAGACAAGATGGGAGGCTGAGATCGAAGGCTTGGCCCTTTCTGAAGTCAAGGGGCTGAGGTCATTCTTGCTGAAATCAAAGAGGTGTCAGATGGGGCCAGTGTTGTGGTATGGTGGGTAAAGCCACTGCCTACAACGCCAGCATCCCATATGGGCACCAGTTTGTGTCCTGTCTGCTCCTTTTCTGATCCAGCTCCCAGCCAATGGCCTGGGAAAAGCAGCAGAAGGTGGTCAAAGTGTTGAAGTGCCTGCCACCCATGTAGGAGACCTGAGTGAAGTTCTTGGCTCCTGGTTTCATCCTGACCCAGTCAGCCAGTGGATGGAAGATCTCTCTGTCTCTCCCTGCTCTCTCTCTCTCTTTTCAACTCTGACTTTCAAGAAAGTAAAAAAAAAAAAAAAAACTTTTTAAAAATGTTGGAGCCAGTGAACCCTGTGTTGTATTTCTTGTCTCCCCACCCCCACTCTGTTCCTTCTCCGCCCCATTTGGAGCTTTCAAACAGAAAGAGGGGGAGTTGGGGGGCTTGGACTGCTCTGCTGGGAGGTGTGTGCATGAAGCCAAAGACCTTTTGTTGGGGGGAAGTGAGAGAGCAGCTGGCAAGGATCAGAGCGAGGAGGAGATGGCAGAGAGGAGCTGAGTGTGAGCAGAGGCAGGTGAGAGGCAGACGGAAGGGGAGGCGAGAAAGAAAGGGAGCAGTTTCTCAGAGCAGTAAGCCACGCTTGCTCAACACAAAGCTGGGGAGACCACTACGGCCACTATGACAGCGGTGAGAAATGCCTGCAATTAGGAGGCTGGCAGTTTCCTGGGTCTCAGCCCAGAGTGACGATGCAGCAAGAATTTCTGAGCTCTGCTAAGCCAGGTGATGGAAGAGCCACGGTCAGAACCACTCCGGCCCCATCCCTCAACTGTGCCTGCACCACTCTCTTCTCTGCGCCATTTCTCTCCCCTGCTATGCCTCTCCCTCTCCCCCAAACATTGCCAATTCCTCTCCTTCCTCTGAGGTCCCAGGCCCCTGGTTGCTCCTCTCAGCCAAGACAGATCATCAGTAATGCTTGAATTCTTCCCCTTGTGCCTTGTTCTGGTCTGGGCCAGTCTGGTCTGGCCAAGGGCCACAGCCTGTCTGGGCTCCCTAACCTCCCTTCTCTAAACCCTGCTAGCTGGGGGGCAGGCAGAGTTAGATGAAAAGCACTTGGGTTTCTGTTTTTCCACTTTAAGCCTAGTGTGTGTGCCCTGGCAGGTGCTCGTGTACTGAGCAGGACATCTGCCAAAGTGCCGTCAAATTTTCATTTTCAAACCTCATCTACCACCCTGTTTTTGTGCCACTCTGAAGCAACGCACTTTAGCCAGATGATAAATGCACGCTCCAGAGCTCAGAGCCAAATGCTCAGGAGAGGCAGGGGTCAGAGCGCCTGCTGGCTGGATGTGTTCTTGGGCGTCTGCACTGTGCGTTCTGCGCTGGGAGCCAGGCTGGAGCTGGGGTTAGGGCTGGGGCAGGCTTTCTCCAGGGAGGATTTGCACCTGCAGGAGATGAGAGTTCTGAAGCAGAAGCAGGTGGTTGTGAGCCCAACCTTGAAGACGCCCCTTGGTAGGTAAAGAAGGTAGCTTCCTCCTTGTGAATCCCAAATCGTGGGGACATGGCAGGGGTCCCTTTTGCATGGGCATCATTTAGTACTAACTAGTCCCGAGCCAGCTGTCCACCAGGATCTGAGTCTCAGGCATGTCAGCAATTCTACCTATAGCTCAGTTTCTGTCTCAGCTCTCCCAGCTGCGTTCTGTCCCTTGAAAAGTCACTTCCTAGAGAGTCAGAGTGTCTTCTGGGGTCTCCAGGGCCCAGGCTCCCAGGACCCTCCCTCCTCCTCATCCCAGCCACAGACACAGATGCCTGGACCTTGTAGAAGGTTCCTAAAGTCTGAAGGGGCACCCCCACTCCCCATCCCAAAGGCTTCTCTTATCCAGTTCTATTGGTGTCACTGCTGCTGTTGTCCCATTTAAGCTTTTCCAAGAAGGTCAGAATGTTCTCCTCTGAAAATATTTTATTGATAAATTAACTCTGAATGCGTTCACCACCACCACCCCTACCCAACTGCTGTCAAGGCTGCTAGGTGGGCCATGGGGCATAGACCCTTTCCTGGGGAAGGTCCCTGGGAGGACAGGGAGTCTCACTCACACAGGTGTGGGATTCCTTGGCATGGCACAGGTGGGTATGGGCCCTGAGGTGGGTCCCCAGGGCTTCTGGGGACAGCCCCTCTGACTCAGCACCGAAACAGGGAGAGGTGGTCGGGAGTGGAGCACCTTGGGGCTTTATTGCTGGTGAATGCCAAGGACAGCAGGACACCTGCCAGCCTGGAATCGCAGCTGAAGGCGTCCGCACCCAGGGCTCCAGAGAGGGTGGCACTGGTTCCCAATCAACAGAGCCTGGCTGCTGACCTGCCCGCCCATGGGGCCCCCATAGGGAAGGTGACGGGAGAGAGGCATCTGAGCCAGGCAGGACTGGGAGAGAGTTACAGTGTGCAGGTCTCAGGCCGAGCAGGAGCCCAAGAGGGATGCTGGGTGGGGCAGCCAGGGAGGCGGCTGCCCTTCACAGGTCTATGGTGTCACTGCCCATGCTCAGCTCGTCGATCTGTCGGCAGGCGTCCAGGAACTGCTCCCGCAGCAAGGCCTCCTCAGCCTGCAGCTCGGCCGCAGGCTCTGGGGAGTTGCAGGAGGGCGGGGACAGGGCCTGGTAGGATCCTGAGGCGGGGAGGCTGGGGCTGCTTCCTGAGGCCCGCGGAGGGCCGAGGGCGCAGACCAGTGGGCACCTCGGGGGCCTGTCGGGGCAGGAGCACAGCAGCATGGACGAGCTGTCCCGCGAGAGTCCGCACAGGGAGCCAGAGGAGGCGCTGCTGCCCGGGGGCCAAGCCCCTGGGGAGGGGAGCTCCGGGGGTACCGGCGAGCCGGGGTCCTCCTCCAACCTCCCACTGGGCCCAGTCCGGATCTTCGCTCCCAGCGAGGCGGTGCGGTAGAGGCCGAGCCCAGGCAGGGCGTCCCCGAAGGCAGGGCCCTGGAGGAGGCCGGGAGCGAGCAGGGCCTCGCTGCAAAGGGCCTCCTCGATGCTGCGCCGCAGGTTGATTGGGGAGGGCGGGCGGAAGTCCACGGTGGCATCGCTGCAGGGGGAGGAGGCCGGGGATGGGCCCGGGTTGACCGCTGCGCCCTCGAAGCCCCGGCAGCCTGCGCCCTGGATCAGGAGATCTGGGCCCGGTCCTGCCAGCGCGCACAGCTGCAGCAGTTCCGCTTCGCCACGCGCAATGGCACTGCCCAGGGGCTCCTTATCTGGGGGCCCAGGGATCCAACCTCCGGGCAGCAGGGGCGCCGCGTGGCCAGGGGACAGGCGGAAGAGCTTGGCCCAGCAGCGTGGCGGCACTCTGGGGTTGCAGAGCGCCGGGTAGAGGCCCAGCAGCGCCAGCGGGAGCGCAACGCCCACCTCGCCCAGGCGCAGGCCTAGCTGGAAGGCCCACCAGGACCAGGGCCCCTCCAGGCCAGACTGGCCGCCATAGCCCAGGGCGTGAAGCACCTCATAGCCCTGCAGGGCCCCGCTCAGCAGTCCGAAGGTGCCAGCCACTGGGGCGGTGCGTGCCGCGCGCCGCCAGGACTCCCGCGGGGCGAAAGGGCTGCGCGCCTGTGGGAGAGGGGTGGCGCCCTTGAAGCCAGAGCCTCCCAGGGGCGCCCCAGCCCGGCGCCGCCGCCTGCCCCGCCAGCAGGAGAGCGCCAGGAGGAGCCCCGACAGCAACGCGGCGAGGAAGGCGTGCAGCCCGCGAGAGGCGAGGCGCAGGGGCCGAAGAGGGCGGTGCGCAGCGCTCCCCAGGGCTGCGGCGGCTGCCAGGCCCAGCCCAAGGAGCAGCAAGGCGGCCAGGCCGGCCGGGCACCGCGGCGGGCGCGGCCGGGCCAGCAGCAGGCAGGCCAGCCCCAGGCCGGCGGCCAGGCAGGGCAGCGGCAGGTCCTGCAGCAGTAGCCAGGCGAGCGCGGGCAGCCGCTCCCGGTGCCCGTAGGCGTCGTAGAAGAGAGGGAAGGCCCGCGTGGTCCCGGCCAAGAGCAGCAGCAGGTCCAGCAGCGCCAGGCAGGGGGCGCCAGGTGGGCAGCGCCAGGGCAGGAGGGCCAGGGCCAGCAATGCCAACAGGACCACCAGGCCGAAGAGCGCACCTACCCCGTACACGTGGGCCTCCCAGGCCAGCCCCCAGCGAGCCCTGGCCTCGGCCCAGTTGGCCTCCAAGGTCAGGAAGAAGAGGGGCAGCGTGGCGGCAGGAGGCTGCCCGTCGCGATCAGGCAGATCCCCCAGGCTGCAAGGCTCTGGTGCACACTCTGGCTGCAGCGAAGGGCTCCCCGGGCTGCCGGGAGAGGGGTCCTCTGGGCCAGAGGTGGGGGTGCTGGGGTCTGTGGGTTAAAAAAAAAAAAAAACACTTGGCTGAGACAGCTGTGCAGACCCCCTTGCCCTCCCCACAGCCAGGGCCTGGAGCACCAGTCAGAGGGTCTGCCAAGTACCCTGGCCCCTCAGGCCCTCCCTGCGTGATCCACCTGACCCCTGGGGCCTCTCACCTCTCCCTCCCCAGGAGGTTTCAGTTCTCACATGGCCCCTCCCCTACACCTGCTTTCTTTACTCAGTTTCTGTTTCTGCTGAGAAATCACAGACCTCCCCAACTAACCCCCCCCACCACCACCACCAGAAAGGCCGCTTTATGAGAACAGGCAGGCCTCTTCGCTTTGTGCACTTCCGAGTCTTCTGCCTCTGATGGTTCCTGGCCCACAGTTAGCACTGAGCAGACACTCATAGAGTAAGTGTCCCCACTGTGCCCGAGTCTCTGCAAAGGCAAAGTTGTCCAAGATCCACACTTGTCCAAGGTCACACGCTTATAACTAGAACCCAGACCCGAGCACCAGTCTGATCCCCTTTCCCTACCCCCAGAGCTCTTCCTAATGCTAGTTTGCTTACCTTTGTTCTGCATCCAACCCCCACCTCGGTGCTAAGTGCACCTCTGCCCTTGGTCAGCTGTTCCAGCCACCCCATGTCCCTGGCGTGCGCGCACGCACACACACACACACAGCAGGGGGAGCAGCCAAATACTCCTGTCCCAAGCACCCTGAGTACACACGCTGCATACTCACTGGCCTTCCCGCCCGCTACTCCCATCAGCCTATATACAGCTGTGGACCCCATCCTGCCTCCGTCTCACTTTAAGGTTCTGAAGATAGATGCTGCTTTGATTTGACACCCTGTCCCCCTTTCACAGAAGGGGGGACCCCCTGGGGGGCTCCCAGGCTGCCTTTAAAGCCCCAGGGAGAAAGAACTGGGGACACGGTGGTAGGACAAATTGTTGCCACCTGATTAAGTGAGCCCCTCAGGTTCTCTGGGATTTGCTAACTCAGGTCTCCCCATCTGTTAACATCTTCCTATACCCCTTGGTGAAAGAGACAGTATGGACTAAGTTCCCTAATTCTACTCTCCTGGAGCCAGAGAGGTTAGTTAGACCAAGGCTTCTCCCTGGGACCAGACAGCAAGGGAAGGTGCTAAAAGCTGAACCTCTCCCTCCCCTCACCCAGCAGGCTCAGCAAGACTGGGAAGAAAGGGTGATGGCAAAGGAGGATGAGACTACATGGCATTGAAGGGGAGGTGGACAGGAGACAGCAGCGGGACGAGCAGCGAGGGCCTCCTGACGGTCAGACTCCTGCCCCAACAGCCTGTGCCCCGGCCATGCTCCAGCCACGCCTCGGCTGGACAACACACAAAAAGCCTTGGAGCACTGCCACCCCTACACAGTGCCAGCTCAGGCTGCGGACATGCAAAATGCAATCATTCGGAGAACAAGAGAAAAGGCGTGAGGGGGCCGAAGGGAGGGGAAGGTGATGGGATTGAGCAACTGCAGAGGGCAGAGAGGGAGCAGCCAGAACTTAAGCCTACACAGCTCGCTGCTGACTGTGAACAACACCCTGGGCCCTGTTCCATCGCCTTCCTCAGATCTGACATGGGGACTTGTAGGATAAATGGGAAGCGAGAAGCTCCGCCCAGTGAATGGGAAGCTCCGCCCAGTGCGTGATCATGACCATGGCTGGTGTCGTTCCTGCAGGCCAGTGTTCACCGCTGACCACTCATCAGTTCCTCTTGTCTGACGGCAACCCCTTCTGACCTCAGATTTGATCTTGAATGAATGAATTAAAGGCTTAGTGCATCCTAACTTGCTTAGAAAGACCACAGTTAGACAAATGCGTGGACAGCGGCACTTCGTGTTGATTCACTTTAAGAATTCTGTTTATAGAACACCATCCTGATGGCCTAGCCGGCACTGAAGACCCCCTACCACTGGTTAAATGAGAGGCGGTTCAGCTGGGAGCACATGGCGTCAGAGGATTAATCCACATCCTCCCTCACCCCTCATTCTCTGGCGCCCTTACCCCACCCACTTCTCCGCTTGGTCTCTCTTCTGCCTTTGTGTGCAGAGATGCACGAAGACCCCGCCCTGCCTCCCCCCTACCCCCATCCCTGATCCTTGCTCACCCTCCGCCCTCATCCCTTCTCACCCAGGGGCCCCAGGAAACCCTGTCTCTCAGCTCTGTCCCCAAGCACTAGAGCAAATTTCAACACCCCTAGGAATCCAGAAAAAGGATTAAAAACCAGAAAACAGGCAAAGTATAGGAAGAGCTCATCTGCCAGGGAGTGCGCTCTGAATGACGGGCACTGCGTGGGGACAGCTGTGCGTGGGGACAGGCGGGTGAAAACCCAGCTTACTGCCTTGGAAGGGTACCCTTGATCTCCCGTCCCATCTCCCCATTGGAGGCTTTTGCAGAAAGTTTATGGCTTCCCCCAGAAGACAGTGATCTTCTGGTCCCCCTTTCCCAGGATGCCTCCCCTGAGCAGGCCTCCCCTCCAGGGAGGTCCCACCCTAGCCTGCGGCCCCCTCTTGACCTCAGGGCCGAGGGAGGAGACGGGATGTCAGCGTGAGTAATTGGCGAGGCTGGAGCTGGCTGGGGAGGGGCAGGGGAGAGGCCAGCTCGATTCATGGAAAAGTCAGGCCTGATTATCCACCAGCTGCTCAGATCAAAGGGCTGGCCTATCACGGCTCCACTCTGGATGCTGGAAGCTGCAGCGAGTTTAGTGGCCCCGCCCTATCCCTCTCCCCACCCCCACCACCAGGACCATGGAGGACTGGTACTCATTGGAAGGGTGAAATTCAAAACTTCTAACAAGTGGCACAGGTGGCAGCCATGCAGGACAGAGGCTGGTCATGGTGCTCAGAGAGTGGAGCTAACTCTCAGAGGACGAAGGGCAAGTGGGTGTCACCAAGGGCGAAGAAAGCCCCTCAATGTTCTATGCCCTGAATGGCAATTGTGGTGAGAAGAGGCTGGATGTAGGCTCTGCCCAATGCAAGGAAGCCCTAGGAGTTGAACACTAACAAGATTAGAAAAGCCCAGAAGGGTACGTGGAACCGAAATACTCTCTTTGGTCTCCAACAGCTTGACAGTACTCCAAACTCTTCTCTCTCTCTCTCTCTTTCTCTCCTCCCCCCCCCCCTTCTCTCTTTCTCTCTCTCCTTCTCTCCAGGAAACCCATAGCCCTCTGGGGTTTATCCAAGATGAACAACAGCCAGGAAGAGGCTGGGTTCCTGCAGCCACCAGCTAGGAGGGGGAGCGAGGGCGGAGCTGCCAGCCCTAGCTGTGGGCTGCCTGATACTGTCCAGACTCATTAAACCTGCCTGGCCAGCGCTGTCACCAAGGCCGACAGACCGCCAGCCAGCATCCTCCCCCCCGGAGGCACAGAGCCTGCCCCCATGGCAGCAGCTCCTGCCCTGCTGCACCCTGGGGTAACCAGGGGGACAGAGACTCCACACCCACCTGATGGGTGTGGAGGGGAGGGGTGCAGTGACCCATGCTGGGGTGAGCCAGAAAGTCAGGTGCTGTGTTATGTCTGGAGCTGGAAGAAGCTGGGGGACCAGTTGTTTCCACAGCTGGGCCTGGTGGAGAGGGGGCTGGGAGATTTGCAGCCCCAGTAAACCCTTTGCAGACCAGAGCTGCACATGGGAGTCCCTCCCCATGGCTCCCTTGGCCTCATCTACCAGAACCTCTCCCTGGGCACCCGTGGCCTCTGCCAGGCAAGTTTTGTGTCATCCCAGTGCCCAGGGCTGGGGCGAGGTGTCTGCAAAGGTAGGGTCTAGAAGTATATTTGGAGCACAGTGCAGGAGAGAAGCAAGGTCATCGAGTACTTAATGAGCTTCTACTTTGTGCCCAGCTTCATGTCAAGAGCTCGCATTATCTGGAAGCTTTACATGAACTCAATAAAATGAGTAATATTATTAAACCCTGGTGTGACAAGAGAATTTCGGCTCAGAGAGGTAACGTAACCTACCCCAGGGCACCCAGCTGGTACATAAGTGACTTGGCTCTCAAAGCCCAGGTCCTTTCCCTCTGCACCAGCGGTTCGTCTGTGTGCATGTTCTGAGCGGCCCCCTTGAACGAAGGTGGCATCTGTCTGCTCCAGGTTCTGCTTCCATGTCTTGTAGATGAGGGCCCCAGCTCTGCCCACATCTGACAGCATGTCAGCTTAGATCAGACAGCACAGGAGAGGGCTCCCAGGCCGCGGGAGGGGAGAAGGGCCAGGCCGCTGGGAGTTGGGGGTGGGGTTATCACGGAGACTGGAAATCATGAAGGAGTTCCTGTGTCTGTTTGCCCTGATCCATCTGTCTCCATCCTGCTCTGCCTGTGACTGCGAAACTCTCCGAGGCCCTCTGCTTAACCCTGTGTGGGACCTTACCCAGCAACACTTGTTCTCAGGCCAATGACATATGTCTCCATAGGGATGATGAAGAGTATGGTGGCTATGGTTACAGAAGGAACCGTAAGAGTCCCAGAACACTGACGAGGGACTAGCATGGAGTAAGTGCTCAATAAATCATTGTCAGACTCAAATGGATTGGATACCTACCTGGTGATGTTGCTCCTACTGAGGCAGAGCTTAGGGAAACAGCTGGGTCCAGCAGGCTTGGGCCTGAGAGCTCTCTCTGCAAAGGGGATGGGGGCGGGGACAGAGTGGCGCCAAAGAACCCTGCAGAGAGAGCACACAGTCAGGTGCCATCCTACCAGCCAGGCTTGGCCTCTGGGGTTTTAGAGAAAATCCTGCTCTTCCCTGTAGAAGTCACAGTCCCTGGAATTGTCCTCACATGCTCAGGTCCACTATGAGCTAAGCTACAAGTGTGGAACCAGACTCAGTACAGCAGAGAGAATGCTTCCGTGTGGACCAGCAGCTCCTGGCCCAGAGGCTGGGAGAGGCAACGCAGGCCTCCCCTGAGCCAAGACAGAAAGGGAGGTGCTGGTTCGGTCCCCAGCACAGCGCCTAGCATGGAGAGATCTTCCACAAACACTTGCTGCAATGAACTAAACACTCACCTGGAGAGCTGGAGGCAGAGCTGGGGGCTGTTGTGGCACCTGGGGGGCTGGAGCCTGAGAAATTCCGGAGCGGAGACAGAGTGGTGCCAAAGAACCCTGCAAAAGGAGCCCATGCCCAAGCTGCAACCTAGCAGCCAGCGGCGCCCAGCAGGGGCTCTCCTAGGAGGGGCAGGTACTCACCAAAGGGTCCCAGGCGCCCAGCAATCTCCGCCAGGCTGGCCCGCAGGCTGGGCAGCAGGGGCAGCGTCCGGTGCCCCAGCGTAGGGGCTGCACCTGCTCTCAGCGCCACATCAAACTTCAGCTCCAGCTCGCTCTGCTGGGGCCTGGGGGCACTGGATGGAGGCGCTGCAGCCGTCAGAGCAGTGTCCCAGGTCACAGTACCCGTCCTGGGCTGATAGGGAGCAGTGGGCCGGTCGGTGGGCCCAGAGACGCGGGACGTGGACTCCAGAGGTAGGGACGAGGCCCAGGGTGTAGCACTGCCTTCGGCAGAGCCCCACTCTGGAGGGGAGTTCCCTGGGGAGCCCACGAGCAGGTCCCAACGAGGATCGGTCCTCAGCCCACTGGCTACCTCTTCCCCTGGCTCCCGGCCTGGCCCAGGAGAGAGAGGCTGGGTCTCTGTGACAGGGCTCCCCCAGACAGCAGCAGGGCCCCGAAGATGGAATTTGAAGTTAAGTCCCAGGTTGAGAGACAGCACAGAGGCCTCACTCTGCGGTGGCGGGGTCAGAGTGGTGAGAGGGGCCACGGGGACAGAGGAGGCAGGCTGGGGGCCCACAGGGACAGCAAGCAGGACCCAGTAGAACAGCCCCAGCCCCAGACAGCCACGCCTTGCCATGGCCCCACCTGGCCTAGGGTGGCCTGGGTGGGCAGGGGGCTTGGTTCTTCAGCACCTCTTGGGCACCCAGGTCCTGGAGGAAGGAGAGGCCCTGTGAGCTCAGGCTGTTGCCACTCACCCTCTTGGGGGTCCCAGGATCAGACACCCCAGACAGCGCTTCTGTTGGCAGAGAAGCAGGTGCTGAGAGCAGGATGCAAAGTGCTGTGCCCCAGGGGAGAGACAGAGGGCTCTTCCTGACAGCTCCTTCCTGTACTTTCAGGCTCCTGCCCAATCCTGGCCCCACCTGCTCACCAGGAGGCTAGGCTCTGCCCGCAACCAAGGTCCCCCACCTTTCACGAGGAGCAGAGAGGATGGACTTGGGCTCCCAGACTCAGGCACCTTCCTCCCCACTCCCCACCCCCTCTTCTGCCCAGCCTTCCCTCCTCCCTACTGTGTGCCAACAAGCACCCTAAGGAAACACAGCTGCAAGCCAGCAAACAACCCTCCTGCCGGAGTCTCCCGCTCTAACAGGCCTGAGTGATATGGCAGAGCCAGAGAGGCCTCCCAGGCCCTGCCCAGAGAAACTGGGCCCCTCCACCGGCAGAAGCTCCCTCCCCCTCTTTCCCCAGGACCCTAGAAGTATTGGGGGGAGGGGCAGCTTGGTGATTTCTGGCTCCCTGGGGAGGAAGGGCAGGCTGATCAGACTTGGGGTGGCTGCAGCAGCCTGCCACTGCTCCCCAGGACTTGCCCTTCATGGGCACATCTGGTGGGGATGGGAGGCTGGGCCGGGGCACACGTGCACCCGGTACCCTTTCATCACACACGCACGCAGCCACACCTAGCGCCCGCCGCACACTCACCCTTCACACACCCCTGCACACATAGTCCGCCCTGCTGAGCGCCCTCCCTCCCCCATGGGTCCCGACCCCACGAGCTCTATGAGCTGCCACCTCCTCGGTCTCTCTTGCCATGCAGACACACACACACACACACACACCCCTACACACATGCACACACTCTGTGTAGACGCACAGCACGCACACACCCCTCGCGGGCACATATGCACACACACCCCCCGGCCGGCTCCTCTCGCACGCTGGGCTCCTCGGCCAAGTCCCTCGAGGAGGGGCGGTCGCGGCGGCCCAGGCACCCACCTGGGCAACGCCACGCGCAGTCTCGCCGGTTCTCCCCGCTGCACCCAGCGCCCGCACTGGCGATGGAGCCCTGCGCTCCCGACGCCCGCTCGCCTCGTCCAGCCACTGCCGCCCCTGCCCGCCCCCGGCCCGGTCCGCGGCCCGCAGCGCTCACACCAGGCGGGCGGCCGGCCCCGCGCTCTGCGCTCCGCGCTCCCTCCCCGCGGCGGCGCCGCCTCCTGGCTCCGAGCCTGGCTCCCCGGCGAAGCAGCCCGCGCCGGGCTCCGCGGCAGCCGCGCTCTCGCGGCCCTCCCTCCGCTCCCTCGCTCCCTCGCCCGCTCGCTCCCGCGCCCTCCCTCCTCCCACCCAGCCCGTCGCCGCCCGCGGGCCGCCCCACACCCGGGGACGGCGGCCGCACGCGCGCTCAGTCACCCGGCGCTGTCGCGGGCGCCTGGGGCTCAGCTGGCGCGCCTTCCCCGGGGGAACACACCCGCGCCAGAGCACCGCGCGCGCACACGCGTGTACAAACACACCCCTTCCCGGGGAAACACACCCTCGCCAGAGCACCGCGCTCACGTACCTTTGTGCACACACACACATGCCTTCCTTAGGATACAAGTTGACTCCAAGAGCATCATGTGCCCACACATATGTACGGGCACATACACAACCTGTGCCAGCATGGCTCCCAGGGCAATAAGGGACTTCCGTTCAAGATCTTATCACAATAGGCTCTTCTCCATCCCTTATCACGTTAGTCCTCACCACAACCCTGTGTGTGTCTCCATTTTACAGATGGGTAAGTTAAGACTCAGAAAATGTGCGTAAGACAGCACAGCTTGGTCGAGCGTTGGGTCCAGGCTCTCTGCTTGCCCTCTCCACCAGCTGTCAGTTTTCAACAGCTGCACAGCAAACACCCCCGTGCCTCCAGTGCCTGGCAGGTGAACTGCCAGATGCCAGCCCCTGTTGTAACATTACTTTTTTCCTAAAATGATCTCTCGGAAGCACTTAGAGTTGCAGAGCTGTCTGTCAGAAAGAGTGGGGAGCTAAGCTGCTGGGGGGGGGGGGGGCGGGGGATGGCAACTTCTGTGCCGCGAGAGAGGAGGGAAAGGCAAAACCAGAGACTGCACTGTGTGGCCAGGACTGGGGGGCCCCCGCTAAGGGATCGGGGGTCACTGTGGCTACTTCTTGGGCTCTGCCCCATGGTAGCAGTGAATGCCTTATGTGGCATTTCTCATTCATGCTGCTTTGAGTTCCAAATTCCTACACGGTTTCTTCCAAAAAGCTAGTGTTTAAAGTATCAGGCCCGGCGCTCTGCATGTAGTTGGTAAAGTTGCAGTGCCAACATCCCATATTGGCATCGGTTCGAGTCCCAGCTGCTCCATTTCCGATCCAGCTCTCTGCTATGGCCTGGGAAAGCAGAAGATGCCCCAAGTCCTTGGGCCCCTGCACCAACGTGGGAGACCCGGAAGAAGCTCCTGGCTCCTGGCTTCAGCTCCGGCTCGCGGCCATCTGGGGAATGAACCAGAGGATGGAAGACCTCTCTCTCTGCCTCTGCCTCTTTGTAATTCTGCCTTTCAAATAAATAAATAAATACATATTTTAAAAGTATCAGTAGAACATACAGCATAAAATGGAGGCTCCCTACATCATTTAAAGCTTCTTCTGGAAACCCAGACAGCTGCCCTACTGTGTGCGACCCCCATGATGGGTGCTGTATCAGTCTTCTTACTTAGTCCTCCTACAAGCCACAGAAAGAGGGAAATTGTCATCACCAAGTTGCGGCCCTGGATGTGACCCAGCTATCCCCTCCCTCCTGCCCTGGAAGGAGGGGGCGCTGCTCAAGTACCTGGGGCAGGTTCTGTCTCAGTTACCCAGTGCTAGCAGACTTTGCCCATGGCGCATGCTCAGGGACCACTTGATAAAATGAACAAGGAGGAGTAGTTCTGAGGCCCGCGCACGAGCAATGGGTGGCCTTTCAGAAAGGCATCCGGGCCTCACTCCCAGGTCCCAGAATCCCAACCCCCAGTTAGTAAGATCACATCTGTCCCCCAACGGAGCCCCTCTCTGTGTCATCAACAGGATTTACTCTGGGTCCCTAAACAAAACCCTGCAAAGGGTAACCCCTGGGTGCACCCTGAGGGGTTGCTAAAGGATTCACCCCCACACCCCACCTGCTGGGGGCTGCCTGGGGACTGCATGCTGGGAGTCGATCTCTGGTTTTCTCTCATATACTTAATAAAAGCTATCCTACTGGGGACATTTTCTTTGAATCTTCCTCATCGAAAGGCTCATTTCCTGCTAATCATGTTCACTTAAAGACTTCTAGATGGGAATACAGAAATAAACAGATCCCAGTACATTAAAATAGCAATCCTGCATGACCAAGTGGCGTTATTCCCAGGAATTATATTTTCAAAAATATATTGAAAAGGGAAGCTGGGGTTATGAGTCAAGATGGTGATTGAATGCCTACATCTAATTTCACTCTCACCCAAAATGCCACTAAAGCGTCAGTAAAAAGATTTTAAAATGAAGAGACAAACCTGCAAGGGTAGAGAGACAAGGAAAAGGGACAATAGCGACAGAATTTTTGAGACAGGGTGGCAGGCAGTCATGCAGTTACTAAGTTATGAGCCCCTAGGTAAAAGGCATCTCAAATTAGCAGTGGGGAAAACCGAAAGCCAGCTTCATGTACACTGCGGGGTTCTCAGGAGGCATAGACATTGGCTGTCCAAGGCACACCTGGAGCCGTGGGACTGTCCTTACCAGTGAACTGAGGACCAAGACGAAACGCAGGTGCATCCCTGGATTTCTTCCCTCATCCTTCCCGTGTGCCAGCCAGGATCTAAAGGATCTTTCCCTGAAAAAGGTTCCATAGTAGGCATCTGGTTTGGGGAAGCTGCAGGCACCGTTGTAAACAGAGATACCACGCAGACAACAAGAGGATTAAAGGGCGTGTCACAGAGAATGCTGAATGCAGAGATCCGAGCTTCTCCCAAGCCCGGGCTTTCAAAGTGGTGAGAGCAGGACCATTGCTCTCCAGGCTGGAGACTGGAAGATTCCACCCTGGGGCATTCACCAGCCCACGAGGAAAGATCTAGATACTGGTAGAGGGGAGCCTCTTAAAACATCTCAGCTCCATCACCCCACAGTGGCAAACCTAACCCAGGAGCTCAGAGCTTCTGACCACCTCTTACCCCTCAACCTTACTCAAAAAGGTTTCTAACACAGAAGAAAGACACAAAACAATCAAAAAAGTAACTCGCCGGAAACAGGCTAGGCAGAGGGAAGGCACTACCAAGACCATGGTGATGTTCTCAGAGACGTGAGAAGATATAGCATCTGTGAGCCAACAAGAAGTCAGAGAAAGCAGATCGTGAGACCAGCGGCGGCAGCCGCAGCCGCAGCCATCATGTCCTGGGAAATGGAAGCGTGACAGCAGAAACAAAAGTAGCAGGAAGATTAGAAGACGAAGTTGATTGAGTCTCCGGAGAAAGTAAAGCAACACACTACGGGAAAATACAGGAGACATAATCGCATTAGGGGATGATTCCAGGAGTTCAACGTCAAAATAACAGAAAGAAAGAAAACACACACACACACACACACACACAGAGAGAGAGAGAGAGAGAGAGAGAGATGAATACGGAAAGGAGGAAATAATTCATTAACTAATCCAAGGACATCTTCCAGAACAGAAGAAAGTTGCCAGATCACAAGGTGGGCCTACCAAACCCCAGAGCTGTAGATGACAATACAGCCTCATGGGCAACTTAAAGAGGAGAGTCTAGAAGCTTCCAAAAAGTTTTTTTTTTTTTTTTTTAAGAATTATTTTAGGCCGGCGCCGCGGCTCACTAGGCTAATCCTCTGCCTTGCGGCGCCGGCACACAGGGTTCTAGTCCCGGTCGCGTGCGGGATTCTGTCCCGGTTGCCCCTCTTCCAGCCCAGCTCTCTGCTGTGGCCAGGGAGTGCAGTGGATGATGGCCCAAGTCCTTGGGCCCTGCACCCACATGGGAGACCAGGAGAAGTACCTGGCTCCTGCCATCAGATCAGCGCGGTGCGCTGGCCGCGGTGCGCTGGCTGCAGCGTGCCGGCCGCAGCGGCCATTGAAGGGTGAACGAACGGCAAAAGGAAGACCTTTCTGTCTCTCTCTCTCTCTCACTGTCCACTCTGCCTGTCCAAAAAAAAAAAAAAAAGAATTATTTTATTTATTTGAAAGAGTTACAGAGAGAGGTAGAGCCAGAGAGAGAGAGAGAGGTCTTCCATCCACTGGTTCACTCTCCAATTGGCCACAATGGCTAGAGCTGCGCCAATCTGAAGCCAGGAACTTCTTCCGGGTCTCCCACATGGGTGCAGGGGCCCAAGGACTTGGGTCATCTTCCACTGCTTTCCCAGGCCATAGCAGAGAGCTGGATTGGAAATGGAGCAGCTGGAACTCGAACCGGCATCCATATGGGATGCTGGCACTGCAGCTGGAGGTTTTACCTACTACGCCACAGCGCCAGCCCCTCCAGAAAGTTTTTTAAAGTATTGAAGTTTATATATCCAGGACTGGTGCTGTGGCAAATGGGTTAACACCCTGGCCTGAAGTGCCGGCATCCCATATGGGCGCCGGTTCTAGTCCCAGCTGCTCCTCTTGCCATCAGCTCTCTGCTATGGCCTGGGAAAGCAGTAGAAGATGGCCCAAGTCCTTGGGCCCCTGCACCCACGTGGGAGACCCAGAAGAAGCTCCTGGCTCCTGGCTTCGGATCGATGCAGTTCTGGCCATTGCGGCCATTTAGGGAGTGAACCAGCAGATGGAAGACCTCTCTATCTCTACCTCTCTCTGTAACTCTGCATTTCAAATACATAAAATAAATCTTTAAAAAAGAAAAAAGAAGAAGTTTATATATTCCCAGCAATAACTTTCTATATACAAGGTGAGGGTGAGAATCCTGTGCAATATTGGCAATGTGCGGGGGCAGGCATGCGATGCACTGGTTGAGTTGCCACCTGGGACGTCTCCGTCCCATATAAGCGTGCCTGGTTTCAGCTCCGGCTCCTCTCTCTCCAATCCAACTTCCTGCTAATGTGCACCCTGGCAGGCAGCAGGTGATGGCTCCAGTTCTTGAGTTCCTGCCACCCATGTGGATAGAGTCCTGAGCTCCTGGCTTCCCCGTGGCCCAGCCCCAGTTGTTGCAGGCATTTGGGGAGTGAACCAGTGGGCGGAAGATCTCTCTCTCTCTCTCTCTGTGCGTGTGTGTCTTTATCTCTGTCTTTCAAATAAATGAAAAAATGTATATATGTGCAAAATGCATTAAAGAAAGATGTTTATCAATAAGTGAAAAGAACTTAGGTGAAAAAAAAATCCTAGAACTTTCTTGAGCGAGATCAAAGAGGCCTTGATCAAATGGAGAACAACTCTTGTTTCCTGATAGAGGCTCTCAATATTTTATAAGGTCCTTGATTCTCTCCAACTTCACTTATATTTCTAGTGCTAGTCCAATTATAATATCATCATTATTTTTCTAAAATTAAAAATAAGTATTCTAACGCTCATTTGTAAGAATAACAGGCAACATACTTAATGGTCTTTTGAAAAAGAAGAATGGGGCTGGCGCCGTGGCTCACTTGGTTAATCCTCCACCTGCAGCGCCGGCATCCCATATGGGCGCTGGGTTCTAGTCCCGGCTGTTCCTCTTCCAGTCCAGCTCTCTGCTCTGGCCTGGGATAGCAGTGGAGGATGGCCCAAGTGTTTAGGCCCCTGCAGCCTCATGGGAGACCAGGAGGAAGCACCTGGCTCCTGGCTTCAGATCGGCTTAGCTCCAGTCGTAACAGCCATTTGTGGGGTGAACCAATGGAAGGAAGACCTTTCTCTCTGTCTCTCTCTCTCACTGTCCAACTCTATCTGTCAAAAGAAAAAGAAGAATGGCAAATGGGATGGATGGCCCAGATCTGCTCCTTTGACAGTATATATTCACTCATTTACATAAATGCTAACCTGTTGGACAAAGCTACAGCATTCGTTGTTTAACTGTGATCTGGCACAAGAGCCAGTGGATAGGAGGGAGCAGCACTGCTCAAGCCACTGCCCCAGTTCCTCGCTCTCTCCATGGAGCTGTCTCTGCACCTGTGCTCCCCTCCTCCTTACCGCCAACTGCTCCCACAGCTCAACTGTCACAGCTCTTGTCAGGACTGCGTGACCTCTAGGTCGCCAAGTCCAGTGGGCTTTGAGTCATCTTCCTTCCCCTTGTTGAAACAGCAGGCACCACTGATCACTGCATTAGTCAGGGTTCTCCAGAGAAATCGGACTAATAGAATATAATAGATGTATAGAGGCAGATTTAATATGAGAGACTGACTCACACAGGATGGAGGCTGCGAAGTCCCACAGTCTGCTGCCTGCAAGCTGGAGACCTGGGCAAGCTCCTGGTGTAGATTTATTCCAACACCGAAGGCTGAGGACCAGGGATAGAAGTCCGCATCTGAGTCCAAAGGCCGGGGACACAGGAGCACTGATGTCCCAGGGCAGGACACGGTCCCAGCTCAGAAAATGCACTGTCCGCCTTTTTGTTCTGTTTTTCAAAGGACTGAATGATGAGAGCAATCTTGTTGACTCAGTTCACTGATTCAAATGCTAATGTCTTCCTCAAACACCCTTCCAGACACATCCAGAAATAATGTTTACCAGCGATCTGGGTACCCCTTAGCCCAGTCAAGTTAACACTAAGAAGGAGCCATCAAAGAAGAATGTACTTTTCTCTGAAGGGAGAAGAGAACTTCAACTTTGCTTATGGTCCTGTCTAAACACTGATGGAGATTGTGGACTCCAAAGGCTTCCATAGCCTTGGCAGCTCATGTCAAGAGCCTGACATCATACATAGAGTGTCAATTGTTAAATCAGCAACAGGAGCCACTGCACTTACTACCCAAGCAGGACCTCTGTCTTTAATGAGTTGTACTATGAAAATTAACTGTAAAACGTGTTCTCAAACAGTTCATTACACCTTGTGTGTGGGGGGGTGCAAATTGTTGAAATCTTTACTTACTATAGAGTTGGTCTTCTGTATATAAAGTTAATTAAAAATGAATCTTAAAAAAGAATGGGATGGGAGAGGGAGGAGGAGGTGGGATGGAAGTGGAGGGAGGAGGGCGGATATGGGAAAAGAACCACTATATTCCTAAAGTTGTGCTTAAGAAATTTATATTCATTTAATAAAAGGTTTCTTTAAAAAATGTTAGCATAAAAAGAATCTTCGCAATCACTGTCCACTCACGAGGACTCTGCAATTTCTTGCCTCGCCACTGCTGCTTTGCCTCCTCTACCTGTATCCTCCCCAGTAAGTTCATCTAGTAGCCAGCACCAGCTCTGGCCTCCAAGCTGCAGACTCACATTGTCCAGCAACATCTAACAGATGTGACTACCTCGTCACATCCAAAATAGATTTCTTGGGGCCGGCACTGCAGCGTACCTGCAGCACCAGCAACACATATGGGCACCGGTTCGGGTCCCGGCTGCCCTACTTTTTTTTTTTTTTTTTTTTTTTACAGGCAGAGTGGACAGTGAGAGAGAGAGACAGAGAGAAAGGTCTTCCTTTGCCGTTGGTTCATCCTCCAATGGCTGCCGCGGCCAGCGCACCGCGCTGATCCGATGGCAGGAGCCAGGTGCTTCTCCTGGTCTCCCATGCAGGTGCAGGGCCCAGGGACCTGGGCCATCGTCCACTGTACTCCCTGGCCACAGTAGAGAGCTGGACTGGAAGAGGAGCAACTGGGACAGAATCCGGTGCCCCAACCACAGGGACTAGAACCTGGTGTGCCGGCACCGCAGACGGAGGATTAGCCTATTGAGCTGTGGCGCCGGCCCCAAATCTTTTTTAAGGAACACTGCAACTGTGACTTCTTAAGAGAGAATGGTTCTGTTTACCCCATGACTCCTACTCCTCTCTTGGCCAATGGATAGAACAGAGTGCTTACTTGTGTCTTCCAGACTGACGGGGAAAGATAGTCTCCCCTTTTCTTTCTTGCACTTAAACTACCAAGAGAAGTTCCAATTTCCTACTTAGCAGGGGAAATGGGAAACTCATCACAAGCCACACCATGTTCCGGAAGTCACGTCTTAGCAGAGGACGCTTGTCCGCCGAGAGAGAAATAGAGACGATGACAGAAGGACAGACATCAGACACAACTGGCCCAAACACACACGGCTGTTCATCAAAGTCCTGTTTTCTTAGCTGACCCGAGCTCCGTTCCTTGCAATTAAATTGGCACTAACAATAATCGCCAGTCTTGGGCCGGCGCCGCGGCTCACTAGGCTAATCCTCCGCCTTGCGGCGCCGGCACACCGGGTTCTAGTCCCGGTCGGGGCGCCGGATTCTGTCCCGGTTGCCCCTCTTCCAGCCGAGCTCTCTGCTGTGGCCAGGGAGTGCAGTGGAGGATGGCCCAGGTGCTTGGGCCCTGCACCCCATGGGAGACCAGGAGAAGTACCTGGCTCCTGCCATTGGATCAGCGCGGTGCGCCGGCCGCAGCGCGCCGGCTGCAGCGGCCATTGGAGGGTGAACCAACGGCAAAAGGAAGACCTTTCTCTCTGTCTCTCTCTCTGTCCACTCTGCCTGTCAAAAAATAAAAATAAATAAATAAATAAATAAATAAAATTTAAAAAAAGTAAAAAAAAATAATCGCCAGTCTTTGTTGAGTATTGGGTTTGTATGGAACACTGTTTTAAGTATTTCATAGGTAGTAATGAATTTAATCTTCATAACGTCATCCTATGTGACTGTTAGATGTGGAAACTGAGGCACAGGGGTCAGGTGACTCGTCTAAGGTTTCAAATTAGGAAGCAGCAGAATCAGGCTGTGGGCCCAGACAGTGCAGCTCCAGGCCCTGTAGAAATGAGAGTACCATTGATTGCAGACACACAATGGCCAAGACAGGTGTAGAAAAGCATCCGACTTCATGGGTTCAAAGAAAGAACATCGAACCACATCATTTTCACCTGTCAAGTGGCGAAATGTTTTTTCCTCCTCTGATAAAACTTAGTGCTAGCAAATGTGTAGTGAAATGGGCATTCCCAAAAATGTGGCTTGGGCAGGTTAAAATGGCACAAGTGTTATGAGTATGATTTTTCTTTTAAAGTTCATTCCTCTGGCTGCAATAATTTCTCTCACAGGCATTAATTCCTTGTCACAAATCATATATTGAGGGAACATGCATGTGTATGCATATTTGTGTCAGCAGTGTGTGTAATAAAAGATTACTGGACATGACTTCGTGGTCTAGCAATGGGGGGTTAGCTAAACAAACGCTACACATCCCTAGCACAACTGTTGCAAATAAAGTTTTAAAGGTTGCAAGGAAATGAACAAAATAGTTATGTAACAATGTTAAATTTTCAAATCACATAGGGCTAAAACATCAGCCAAAGAAAGAAAAAGAGAGAAGTAAGACAGAAGAAAAAAAATTATATATATACACACATGGGCCAGCTAAGCCACCACCTGCAATGCCAGCATCCCATATGGGAGAACCAAGTTCCAGCTGCTTCACTTCCAATCAAACTCCTTGCTGATGCACCTGGGAAAAACAGCAGATGATGGCCCAAGTGTTTGGGCCACTGACACCCACGTGGAAGACCCGGATGAAGCTCCAGGCTCCTGGTTTCAGCCTGGCTCAGCTCTGGCCATGTGGCCATTTAGGGAGTGAGCCAGTGGATAAAAGATCTCTCTCTCTCTCTCTCTCTCTCTCTCTCTCTCTCTGCCTTTTTAAAATCTTTTTCTAAAGCCAATATATAATAATATCACAATTACATATGTATATATAATATACATGCCTAGAAAGAAGACAGAAAGGAAACACACACCACAATCAGCAGTGCTTAGCTTAGGTCACTACGATCACAGATGGCTTTTACTGTCTCCCTTACATTTTCTGCGGCTCCTAATTTTCCAGTCTAATCATCAATTTCTTTCTTTTTGAACATGCAATGATATTCTACCTGGGTTTGTGCTTTTAACTCACACAAATGGCACTGGGCAATTGGTTTCATTCTGTTTCCGTTACCTTTCACCCAATACTAGAAAGATGTTTTAATGGACTTTGTTTTTTACAGCAGCTTTAGGCTCACTACAAAATTGAGCAGACAGTACAGAGATTGCTCATAAGCCCCATGCCCCCCTCACCTTCCCTGGTATCAGCGTCCCCATCACAGGGCCCATTTGTTAGAACTGATGAGCCAATGTTGACATATCATTACCACCCACAGTCACACCTGGCGTTAGGGTTCTCGCTGGTGTGTGCGTTTTCTGGGTTTGGACAGATGTATAGCGACACCTGTCCACTGTCACTGTATCCTGTGGGATTGCTCATCCCCTCTGAAATCCTCTGCCCTTTCACCCCTCCCTCCCCTCTTGATTCCGACTACCACGCATCATTTTACGGGCTTCGCTAGTTTTGCCTTTTCTAGAAGGTCATCGAGTTGGAACCCTACAGATATAGGCTTTCCACATTGCTTATTTCAGTCAGAAGCATTGCACTTAAGGTACCTTTTTATGCTTGAGAGATATTTTCTTTTTAAATATGAATAATATATCTGGGGGTACCGGTTTGTTTACCCATTCACCTACTGCAGGACGCTTTGGTTGCTTCTCAAGTTGTTCAGTTATGAATAAATCTGCTGTAATATTTGATGTAAACAACTATGTGAGGACCAGCACCGTGGCACAGCAGGTTAAGCTGCCACCTGCAAAGCCAGCATCCCCTATGAGCACCAGTTGGAATCCCAGCTGCTCCACTTCTGATCCAGCTCCCTACTAATGGGCCTGGCAAAGCAGTGGAAGACGCCCAAGTGCTTGGGCCCCTGTCACCCACCTGGGAGAGCCACCTGGAGTTCCAGGATCCTGGCTTCAGCCTGGCCCAGCCCTGACTTTCCTGGCCCTTGGAGAAGTGAACCAATGGACGGAAGATTCTCTCTCTCTCTCTCCTCTCTCTCTCTCTCTCTGTAACTCTGCCTTTCAAATAAATAAATTATTAAAAAAGAAAAAAACCTAAGTGCTGGTTTTTGTGTGGACCTAAGTTTCAACTCGTTTGAGTAAGTACTAAGGCACATGATTGCTGGATTGTGCAGTAGGACAACGTGTCATTTTATAAGAAATCTCCAAATTGTCTTCCAAAGAGGCGGCACATTTCACATTCCCATCAGCAACGCTGAGAGAGTTCCTGTTGGGTCTGGCATTGTGGCGTAGTGGGTTAAGCTGCTGCCTGCGATATCAGCATCCCCTATGGCCACTTGTTCGAGTCCCAGATGCTCCACTTCTGATCCAGCTCCCTGCTAATGCACCTGGGAGAGCAGCAGAAGATGGCCCAAGTGCTTGGGTCCCTGTCAGCCACGTGGGAGACCTGGATGGAGTTCCAGGCTCCTGGCTTTGGCCTGGCCCAGCCCTAGCCATGCTGGTGTTATAGAACAGTGGGTTAAACTGCCACTTGCAACACCGGTATCCCATATCAGAGAGCCAGTTCAAGTCCCAGCTGCTCTGCTTTGGATCCAGGTTCAGCAGAAGATGACCTGAGTGCTTGGGACCCTGCCACCCATGTGGGAGACCCAGGAGGAGTTCCTTTCATAGCTTCAGCCTGTCCCAGCCCTGGCTGTTGCAGCCATTTGGGGAGTGAACCAGATAATGGAAGATCTCTCTTCCTCTCCGCCTGTCATTCTGCCTTTCAAATAATAAAGAAAAATTAAAGACAAGTTTATTTTTCTGTAAACAATTGAAATCCATAGTTTTTTCCATAACATGCATTTTCCATGAGCTTTTTGAAGGCTCCTAATGTATCTTCTCTGATCTATCTTTTCAGATATTTTGCCCACTTTTAAATTGGGTTTTTCACTTTCTTATTATTGAGGATTTTAGGATTATTTAAGGATTCTGTGTATATTTTGGATAAAAGTCTTTTATCAGATGTACCCTTTGAAAAAATTTTTTTCCAGTCTTGAGGTATACATAGATTACTTTTTTTTTTTTTTTTTTTGAAAGGCAGAGCTATAGAACAAGAGAGGGATGGACAGAAAGAGATCTCCCATCCCAGTTCACACCCCAGATGGCTGCATCAGGTGGGGCTGGATCAGACCGAAGCCAGGAGCCAGGAGCTTCTTCCTGGTCTCCCACATGGATGCAGGGGCTTAAGGACTTGGGCCATCCTCCACTGCTTTCCCAGGTGCATTAACAGGGAGCTGGATTGGGAGTGGAGCAGCTGGGACTTGACGTTAGAACCCGTAAGGGAAGCTGGCACAGCAGGGAAGTCTTAAACCTCTACACCACAGAGCCAGCCCCCATAGACTACTTTAAAAAAAACTATTAGCCGGCGCCACGGCTCACTAGGCTAATCCTCCGCCTTGCGGCGCCGGCACCCTGGGTTCTAGTCCTGGTCGGGGCGCTGGATTCTGTCCCGGTTGCTCCTCTTCCAGGCCAGCTCTCTGCTGTGGCCCGGGAGTGCAGTGGAGAAGGCCCAAATCCTTGGGCCCTGCACCCCATGGGAGACCAGGAGAAGTACCTGGTTCCTGCCATTGGATCAGCGCGGTGTGCCGGCTGCAGCACGCCGGCCGCAGCGGCCATTGGAGGGTGAACCAACGGCAAAAGAAAGACCTTTCTCTCTCTCTCTCTCACTGTCCACTCTGCCTGTAAAATAAATAAATAAATAAATAAATAAATAAATAAAACTATTTATTTACTTGAGAGAGAGAGAGAGAAGGAGGAAGAGAGAATCTTCCATCCACTGGTTCACTCCATGAATGGCCAGAATAGCCAGGTCTGAGCCATTTTCTGCTGCTTTCCCAGGCATAGCAGCCGGCGGCTGGACTGGTGGCGAAGCAGCTGGAGCTCAAACAGGCGCTCCCATATGGGATGCAGCGTCGCGAGCTGTAGCTTAAACGCCTTTGCTGCAATACCAGCCTTCATGGGTTACTTTTCAAACTGAAAAAAGTACTAATCAGAATGCAAGAGGAGTCATCCAGGTGTTTGTCCCAACACCTTAGTGCTGCCATCTAAGAATCATGTGATCGGGGCCTGCGCTGTGGCACAGCAGATTAATGCCCTGGCCTGAAGCACTGGCATCCCATATGGGTGCCGGTTCTAGTCCCAGCTGCTCCACTTCCCATCCCGCTCTCTGCTCTGGCCTGGGAAAGCAGTAGAAAATGGCCCAAATCCTTGGGCCCCTGCACCCGCATGAGAGACCTGGAGGAAGCTCCTGGCTCCTGACTTCGGATCAGCACAGCTCCAGCCATTGCAGCCAGTTGGGTAGTGAACCAACAGATGGAAGACTTCTCTCTCTGTCTTTCCTTCTCTCTCTGTGTAGCTCTGACTTTCAGATAAATAAATAAATCTTAAAAAAAAAAAAAAAAAAAGAATCGTGTGATCTTCCTGAGTGCCAGCCTAAGATCCCCTCCCCCAGCCAGTGGCCTTGGCCGACCCCTCCCCGGCAGCCTTCCATGTCTAGCCTGCCTGCGCTCAGCCATCTCTCCCATCCTCCCTCCCGCCCACCCCACCACCATATTCCAAGGCTTTCTGTCCCTTCCCGGAGGCACAGAGTGAGGTCACATTCCAAGGGTGTTCCCATGGGACTTGTGCACCAGCCACCAGGGTAGAATTTGGGGGAAGACCACTGAAGAGATTAGCAAGAGACAGGTCTGGGATGGGGCTCCTCAGCCCAGCCTTATGGGGCTGTTGGTTCCCAGGCTGGGCATAACAGCCACCCTGGCACTCAGAGGCCAGCGCCAGCAGTGACTGTGAGCTCTCTCCAGGAGCGATGAAGTGGGGGCGATCAGAAACAGAGGAGTGAGGGAAGGGGGTTAGTGGCACAGAGCTGGGAACCAAGGCTCCCTAACCCGCTCTGGTCCCCAGTCTCTCTCCGCAGCTGCCACTGGCTCTCAGGGCTGGGGGCTGGCACACTGGCTTCCTAGTTTTCATCTCTCTGTGTCTTAAGTTCTTGGGTCTTCTGGGTAGACAGGTCAAGGGTCAGGAGGTCTCCTGCCCAGATGTCTTTGTAATGAAAAGAACAGCAATGGTGTGGTCATCTTTTAGTGAGACAGCTGCTCCCGGGACCTGCTTTGGCGGTCTCTAGCTACTTGCTTCTTCAGCTGTTAGGCTTAACTCGACCTTAATTGTTCTCCAGTGTGTCAGGTTCCTCGTTTGCAAAATCGTCCCCCCCTCGCAGAGTTGCTGTGACCATGAACTGAGTCAACAGCGCCACACGTGGGAACACTGTGCTTGTTCGTCACCATCATTACTGTGGTGCTAGGACTGCATGGGGCGAAAAATAAAGCCCCTCGGTGGACCAGATATGGGGCAGTGAGCAGAAGAGATCGATGGAGGATACCGGGAGATGATGGAGACAAGTAAGAGACGAACGTGGCTAGGAGGCTTCTTAGGGCCGGTGTTGTGAGGCAGGGGGTTAAGCCACAGCTTGAGATGCCAACATCCCATACCAGAGCACTAATTTGAGTCCCAGCTTCTCCACTTCTGGTCCAGCTCCCTGCTAATGTGCCTGGAAAAGCAGTGGAAGATGGATTGGTGCTTGGGCCCCTGAACGTAGAAGACCCAGAAGAAGCTCCTGCCTCCTGGATTCAGGCTGGCCCAGCCCCAGCCACTGCAGCCATCTGGGGGAGTGAACCAGCGGATGGACATTCCCTTTCTCTCTGTCTTTCCCTCCGTCTCTGTAACTCTGATTTTTGAAATAAATAAATCAATCTTAATGGAAAAGAAAGAAGAGTGAGTTCATACCAGAGGCTGGGCTGCAGGGAAGGCCACAGAGAGAGGTGGCGGGCAGGGGCTGAACCACCATCTGCAAGACTGATCCTTTGGGGGTGGATATTTGGTGCAGCAACAGTTAAAATGTGAGTTGGGGGGCCAGCGCCGAAGCGCACTATGGTTAATCCTCCTCCTGCAGCGCCGGCTTCCCATATGGGCGCCAGTTCTAGTCCTGGTTGCTCCTCTTCCAGTCCAGCTCTCTGCTGTGACCTGGGATAGCAGTAGAAGATGGCCCATGTCCTTGGGTCCCTGCACCTGCATGGGAGAACAGGAAGAAGCACCTGGCTCCTGGCTTCAGATCGGCACAGCTTTGGCCACTGCAGCCAATTGGGGGAGTAAACCAACGGAAGGAAGACCTTTCTCTCTGTCTCTCTCACTGTCTGTAACGCTACCTGTCCAAAAAAAAAAAAAAAAAAAAAAAAAAAAAAAAAAGTGACTTGGGAGGAGCGCGCATCCCATATGAGAGTGTCTGGGTTCAAGTCTACAGCTCCGATAAGGCCCCCAGCTCAGCTCTGCAGGCCTCCCTTCTCCCTTCTCCCTGCAGCCAGGCAGAAACCTCATGGCAATCTCTGGTCTCCCCGCGCAGCCCTCCTCCCTGTCTCCCCGATATCGAAGACCTCTGTTAGTCTACCTCATCAGGGAAAGGGGTTGGGCTGGGGGAGAGCTGCGGCAGGCGATGCGGTAGGGAGCAGTTTGAGCAGAGGCCCTGGGAGAGAAGAGAAGCCCTTCAGGACGCCCCCAGTTCCTTTCCTCGCTCCCTCCCACCCCCGCCCCTCTCCCGGGCAGTAGGTAGGCAGTTTGTCCAGCGTCTGGCAGCCTGGCTACGGGGACCCGCGGCTCGCAGTCTGTGGTTGTTCCTGGTCGCGCCTGCAGGGGGCGCTGCAGGAACTCCATTTGCTCCCCAGTCCAGGGTTCGGGCAAACCAGGAATACGGGTGCCGCGTAGGCGCCACTTCTCAGGCCACACTCGCCGTCTTGCAAGGGTGAAGTAAGCCATGCACCGAACGCCAAAGGCCGCCGCGCTAGTCAGGAGCGTGAAGTCGCCGTACTGGGCTCAGGGCCTGCCCCCGCGTGAGGCAGTGAGACCAGCCCACGTCTTCCCTGGGCCAGGCTGCGGAGCCACGTCTGCCGGCGCCCAGGCCTGCGGCACGCGGAGGTGAGGCCTGCATGGAAGCAGCAGTGACCCCAGGGGCGAGGTGAGCACGGGTTCATCCCGAGGGGCCAGGATCCTGGGGCCTGGGAAGCGGCCGCTGCCCCCACCCCAGCCCTCGCTGGCTAGCGGCCAAGGTGGAGCCGCAAGGGCGGACAGAGCACCCGGTAAGGGCATGCACGCTGCAGATCCCCACCGCCGAACTCGCGCGCAGAACCTGAGAGGGACGCGAGTGGGCGTCCAGGGCCTCGGGGGCCCGCGTGCGCCGCGTGGGGGGCGGGGCTGCAGCCTCCCTAGCCCCAGCTGCATGTGCAGGCTGGCAAATGATGTCTGCCGAACTCGCGGGTGTAAGCAGAACCCTGCGAAGGGGAGAGCAGCGGGCTTAGCCACTCCCACCTGTGTCTTCTCGAAACCAGCCAGCCAGGGGGTCCCTGGAAGCTTCCCTGTGCTAGGCCAGGAGACCTGGGGGTCCTTCCAGACTGCAACAGGGAATGCAGGAGGCCAGTAAGGGACAAACTCCTCGGGCCACCCCCTCTCCCTCGCCTCCTCTGCCGTGGGCCTCCTCCTCTGGCTATACCCCATGCCAGGGCCGGGTGAGGATAGGGGCGGAACTCAGGGAGCTCGCAAGTTCAACGGCCTTGTGCGGCAAAAGGGACTTGGTGCATGATTAGTGGAAGGGGTTTGGGATTAGGCGATCACCCTGGCTTATCTGGTGAGCCCCGGAGCTGACTCTGTGAACTTACAGCTTAAGTCACAGAGTGTGAGTTCGAGTCCAGGCTGTTCCACTCCCGGTCCAGCACCTGGGAAAGCAACAGGGGATGGTCCTCATACCTGGGCCCCTGACACCCATGTGGGAGACCCAGATGGAGTTCTTGGGATCCTGGCTTCCATCTGGCCCAGCCCTGGCTGTTGCAGGCATTTGGGGAGTGAATCAGAAGATGGAACCTCTCTCTCTCTCTCTCTCCCTCTCCCTCTCCCTCTCCCTCTCCCTCTCCCTCTCCCTCTCCCTCTCTTTGCGGTTGGTTCTCCTCTCTGTCACTCTACCTTTCAAATAAATAAATGAATCTTTTTTAAAAATCGCCAGGGCCCTTGCAAAGGAGGCAGGAGGGTCAGACTCAGAGCAGATGTCAGAAGGCAGGGAGATTTGGAGACAGCACAGGGCTGGCTTGGAGGGGGCTCCAAGGGGGGCTCTAGGAGCTGGCGGGGGCAAGAGGAGGGGTTCTCCCAGGGGGCCCTTGAAGGAATGCAGCCAGGGACCCACTCCTGGCCTCAGAGCAGCCAGCCAATAAATGGGTGCTGTTGTAAGGTACAGCAGCCACAGGACACCCTGGGCCGGCGCCTGCTGGGGGGCAGCTGTGGGGCAGGGACGGACTGAGCCTGTGATGCGAGGGGGGAGGGGTGGGCGCAGAGTGCTCAGTCTGTGACCTCACCCTTGGCCGGCCACAGCTGCCTGTCAGCACGCGGTTCTATGCCTGACTGGGCCAGAAAGGGAGCCCTGTGGAGCCAGTCCTGAGGCAATGGTGGGGGTGTGGCCAAGGGGGCTGGGGCCAGGGGAGGGGGCCCCTCTGCCCTAGGGTGGCGATGGACACAGGAGTGGAGGGAGGCGGCTGGCAGAGGGGCGGCCAAGGTGCCCTGGCCCCTAGGGCCCCTGGCAGATAGGTTCTCCCCTTCCTCTCTCCTGCTGGACACGAGACACCCCGCTCCCTGTTTCCCTTCCCGGGCTCTCCTGGGAGAGCAGAAGCAGCAGGGACCTGATGGTAAGGACAGCCTCCCAGCCTCAGCCCTGCTCCTGGGCCTCTCTGAGCCTGTCCTCCCCCTCCCCCTCCCCCACCCCAGAGATGAGCATGGTAGTCGCTCCCACTTCATGAGGCTGTATAAAACGACTCAGCCAGCCTCCACGTCCTCACATTATTGTGCTAAACATGCTGTCTTGGTCACAAACTTCAAGTGGGTCCCTGCTCCAGGGAGCAGGGCTCCTCCCTGCAACAGCTGTCCAGTCTGCACCCTCAGCACTGGGTGTACCGGGGACGCCCGCGTGTCCCGGGTCTTCATCCACTCATTCATTCACCTAGCAAGTAGTCATGCTGTTTGAGGGGGTAAAGTCAGATGCGGGCAAACAGATGGTGCACACGTAAATGATAAAGCAGGGAAAGGGGGTGCCAGGAGGGGAGTGAGAGGGGCTTGCTCTTCTGTGGGGGCAAGGCAGGGAGGGAAGAGACCAGGGAACGGGGGGGGGGGCAGCAGGCCATGCTGGGGCGGGGGGCGGACACAGATGAAGCTGGCATGGTGGGAGCATTTGAGGCCAGCAAGGCCAGCATGGGAAAGAGCTGGCAACAAGGTCTGAGCCAGCAGGGGGTAGGGGTGGACCTTGGAGTGTGGTGACTTTTGCATCAGCACCAAGGAGACTCTGGCTTACATATTAAAAGCATCGGAGCACAGCAGGTTAAAGCCCTGGCCTGAAGCGCCAGCATCTCATATGGGCACCGGTTCGAGTCCCAGCTGCTCCTCTTCTGATCCAGCTCTCTGCTATGGCCTGGGAAAGCAGTAAAAGATGGCCCAAGTCCTTGGGCCTCTGCACCCATGTGGGAGACCCAGAAGAAGCTCCTGGCTCCTGGCTTTGGATCGGCAGAGCTCCAGCCATTGCCGCCAATTGGGGAGTGAACCAGCGGATGGAAGACCTCTCTCTGTGTCTCTACCTCTCCTGTAACTCATCTTTCAAATAAATAAAATAAATATTTTTTAAAAAAGCATCAACCTGGGCAGGTATTCTTAAATGTTTATTTATCTTTATTTGAAAGGCAGAGTGGCACAGAGGGACAAAGAGATCTTCTATCCGCTGGTTCACTCCCTCAAATGCTTGCAACAGCCAGGGCTGGGCAAGCTGAAGCCAGGAGCCAAGAGCTCCATCCTGGTCTTCCGCAAGGGTGGCGGGGACCCCAGTGCCCAAGCCGTCACCTGCTGCCTCCCAGGGTGAGCACTAGGAGACAGCTGGATTGGAGGCAGAGGAGCCGGGACAAGGGACAGGAACCAGGCAGTCTGTTAAGGGATGCAGGATCCCCAGCTCCACTTCCCATCCCACAGACAAGGAAATCGCCCTGGCTGCTGTGTTGTGAAAACTCCGGAGGGAGGCAACCAGGGAGGCTGGGAAAACAGGGCCCAGGCAAGAGGCAGTGGAGGAAGTGGTGAGGCCGAGGACAAGGCGTGAAGGCAGTGCCGGCTGATGGACTGCAGGTGGAGTGTGAGAGAAACGCAAGATTTCGGTTTGGTTTAATCATGGCGATTTGAGGGGTGGAGCTGCTATCTTTTGGGATGGGGCAGATTTAAGGAGTGAGCAGACCTCTGCTGCCTTTGGACTTGGCCCCACGGCTCTTGCTCCCCAGGCCTTCATACCTGAAGCACACAGGGGCTCTCTGGGGGCCAGGTGTGGAACTAGGGGTGTACAGGCTCATAGCCACGTGAGCCAACTCCTGGGCGAGCCAGCCCTCTCCTCCCTCTGTTTGTATGCACATCTTTGGTCTGTCCTTCGGGAGCACCCAACCTCCCGTGCACGGGGTCGCAATTCCAGTTACTGGCGACGTTCAAAGTGAGACGGGGAGCAGGCAGGGAGATGAGGTCTCCGGGAGTAGAGATTAGACACTTGAACCTGAATCCTCGGCACCTGCCCCTTGCCCCACCGGAAGTGCTTCTCTCCTGCCCATAACTCGAGAGAGGGAATTCTCCCCTGCGGCTGGGCTGCCGCCTTGAGTCCTCCACGGAGGGCGCCCCTGCCCCTGGTGTCAACGGGGTCATGGGCCCTGCAGAATGTTCCTTAGAGCTTGGTGGGCCTGTGGCCGAGGGGAAGCCCCGTGTGAGGTGGGGAGGGGGGCTCTCGGCAGGTTGGAGGAGACCTGCGGGCATCGGGCAGGTCCGGTTCCGGCCGGCTGGCGAGCTGGGTCTTCCCGTCCCTGGTGGACGGGTGTGCGTTACTGCCGGGTGGGGTTGCTGGGCGGGGACGCGCCCCGCACCGCAGCGGGGACGCCGCCCTAAACGGCGAGCAGAACATCGAGCGGTCCGGGCAGCGGCCCCTCTCTCCTTTCCGAGGGATGGTCTTCCCGCCGCACCCCCTTGTCGTTCGGAAGCCGAATTCTGGCTGACCAGCGAGCGGTTGCCAAGCGCAGGGCTTGCAGCGGCGACTGCCTGTTGCCTAGGAGACTGCGCCCCTGTGCGTCCCCAGGGTCCCGCGGGTCGGCGGGGTCGGGCGCCATCTGCTGGAGGCGGCTGGGACCCGCGCGCCCCGCCTGCAAAGGGAACGCCCTCGACCCCGGCCCGCTCTCCGCCAGCGTAAAAGCCCCGGGTTTGCTCAGAGGCGGGGACTGGAGTCGGGCGCGCTGTGGGCATCGCCGAGGGCTGGGAGCCACGGCCTTCGTCCCAGGGGAGGAGACAGCACCCAGAGTGGATGTGCTGGCGTGCGGGGTCTGCAGGAAGCCCTTCCCCGGGATTGATTTCCCGAAGCTGCGAAGCCGCAGTGCAGACGCGCGATGAGCGTCCCACGAGCCGATTCCGAGGGCGCGGGCGCGAGGGTTTACAGCTGGGGGGTGTGGGCGACCTGCCCGGTGGCAGCCAGGTCCTTACCAACATCTCCTCCGACTCTGTCGCCCCTGGAGCCCCGAGGGAGCATTCCTCCCAGCTGCCCCAGTCCTCAGGCACGCCTCCAGGGAGCTGAAGCTCATCCTGGCCCCGGGGCAGAGGAGGGAGAAGCTGGAGGCACCTGCCTTGGTTGGCCAGGCGTCCTGGCGAAGCAGCACCCGCCCTGAGCGCTTGTCCCGAAAGCTGACATGCTGCCTCTGAGGCTGGGGGTGGGAAGCTATAGGGTTGGCTGTGGCCGGGGTGCTCCCCACCCCTGTGTAGGATCGCAGGTGGAGAGGCCGGGGTATAGGGCCGGGGCAAGGCTGGTCCCCCACCCCCACCGCGTGCCAGGCTCATGTGCCAGGCTGGGACAAAGCTGACTGGGGAGCCAGACACCATCTGTTCTGCTCAGCTGCTGGGCTGAGGGGTGGGGCAGGGTTTCGAGGACTCCTGGGTCCCGGACCCCACCCAGCTTCTCTCCTGAGCTGGGCTGTTAGGAGAGTTAACAGGAAGAACTAGCGGCACCCACCCTGAGAACCATGGGTTTCAGGAGGGGCCGGCACTGTGGCATAGCAGGTAAAGCCATGGCCTGCAGCACTGGCATCCCATACGGGCACCAGTTCGTGTGTCCGTTGCTCCACTTCTGATGTAGCTCCCCGCTAATGTGCCTGAGAAAGGAGCGGAGGATGGCCCAAGTGCTTGGGACCGTGCATCTGTGTGGGAGACTTGGATGAAGCTCCTTACTCCTGGCTTTGGCCTGGCCCAGCCCAGGCCATTGCTGCAGAGTGGAACAGGGGATGGAAGATCTCTCTCTCTCTCTCTGTAACTCTGCCTTTCAAATCAATAAATCTTAAAAAATAAAAAAGCCCAGGAGTGGTTTGCTGGGCTGGGGCCTGAGTGTGTAGGGAGCACGAAGCTTCTGCCTGCTGCTCCTTTCTCTCTGCCTGCATCCCCTAAGTCTAAACTCTCCTCAGCCGGCGGCAGATGGGGTGTGGGGAGAACTGGAGCTACAGCTGCCTAATAAAAGGGGGGAGGGGTCTGTGTGCAAGGCTGGGGTGGGGCAGAGAGGCGGAGGAGCTGGGAGTTGGGCCCTTACAGGCCACAGGTATCCTGAACAAATAAAGCCCAGCTACAGCTCCCACAGCTGGGACCGGGCTGCACTGGGTGACTGTGCCGAGGACAGAGGGAGGGTGCACCGGGCCCCACAAACCTCAGACTGCAGGTGCACACACAATGCCATGCCAACTGCATGTGACCCGGGTCTGTCCCACAGCCAGCCCTGGGTGGCCTCTGGACGTCCACCTGATGTGGCCTTTCCACCTGCAGCGTCTGTCCCCTCGTCCCACCCGGGCCTCAGCCACTGTGGCTGACCTGCCACCCCGAGTGAGCACGTACTCGCTGGGTCCAGACTTTTATGTGCATTAATCCCCAGCGCCATTCACCTGGGCAAGGGGAGGGCAGAGAGAGCGCAGGTTCCTCTGAGCACCTAGAACCTTCCATATGTTCTTTCCTCTCCAGATGGGGCCGTGGCATAGGAGCTGCATCATTTGAAATTCTTTCCTTAGGACACACACCCGATTTTTCTCTGAAACAGTGATTCTCAAACTTTGATATCAGAAGCCGGGACCAAGTTAGAGGCCTGAAGCCATCCCAGCATCAGTGAGCCGGGGGCCTCTGTGTGTTCTTAGCTCTGCAGGTGGCCTGGACTGGGCACTGGGCAAACCCCACGCGAATGCTAACATACCTCAAGCAGTGGCCAGGTCACTGATTTGCAAGGTAAGCCATTCTGTTGGCCAGCACCACTAATTAGTTCCCAAAGGAAAATTCTCTGGCCCACTCACTCACACTTCAATCAGAGGCACTTGCCATTCATCTAAAAACCTGCAGATCTTTTCCTTGTCAACCGCCGGTCATGCTGCTCCCTGTTTGGTGTTTGCCATTGAGTGGACAGGACAACCAGGTAACGTGCACTCACTTTGGGTCCCCCCTCCTGGGACCTGGGTACCCTCTTCCCCCCAAGCTGGGTCACTGTGGACTGGCAGGTGCTCACTGAGACCACAGACTCCAGGGTCCCAAGGCCTCTGGGGAAGCTCCCGAGCCACACCCATGCCAGTAGCTTTGAGTTGACCATGTCCTGCTGTCCACCTCGTCACAAAGCTGGAAAATACCATGTGAAAGGCTGGCCCTGCCCAAGTGCCCTTCCCCCACCCCATCAGATGGAACCTGGGGGAGGGCAGCTATGGGCACAGAGCCAACAGGGGGCGTGACACTCCCTCAGGAATCGTGGGTGTCTCCAGATCTCCATTAGCCATCTCCACTTCCTGCCTGCCTCCCAGGCCAACTGCCTTGCTCGGCAGACGGTTCCATGCCCATGCCCAGCCACCACAGAGGCACAGGACAGCAGCGTGACTGTCCCAAGAGCCCTGGACACCAGCAGGTATGCGGCAGCCCAAGGGGTGGAGCTGTCTGCGCCTGCAGGGCTTGGGGCCCGAACTGCATCTCAAGGGTGGGAGCTCACCCACAGCCGTGCCCAGCTGATACCACCACACTGCACTTCCACCCATGCCCGGGGCTACGCCAGCCAGCACTGCAAGGTGCGGTGGTACCCTCTGGCAGCCATCCGGGAGGGCCCTGACGATGGTGGTCCTACAGCCTTGCTGGCCCCCTGCTGTGACACTGCCCAGCTGGGGGAGCTGCCAGTGTGGGCACAGGCCCACCATGCAGCTGCACCTCCGCAAGTTCCTGACCTCCTTAGTCTCCCGCTGGGAAGGCTGGGCCAAGCACCTCCGGCCTGGCTCTGATGGGGGCCAGCCGTTCAGTGGCCAAGGGACACAGACAGGTTGGCGGACGCGTTGAGACCTGCTTGATTTATTCCGATTATTTAATATACAATGATGCAACTGTGACCCCAAAGTGTGCAAAGTTAAAGCCTTCAACTGCAGCTGAGAGGAGAGGGCGGGACCGGTGCCCTGGGGATGGTGGCGAGTCAGGAAGCCAGGCAGCCTCCTCCCCAGGGCCAGGGACAGGGCAGGGCAGGGGAAGGGGGCAGAGACCTCCCCCTAGCCTGGTCAGGAGCCCGGAAGTGCCCCCACGGCGTAGCGGGCAGGGCCAGGAGAGCACCATTTCCTGGGGCGGGGCAGGGAGGGAGGTGCCCTACGGGAGAAGCCAGGAGGCCCCAGGCGCAGGAGCCGGGCCAGCGCAGGCTGCAGCGAGAAAGACCTGAGACAGGCACAGGGCCCTGACAGCCCGCCCGGCAGGGCCCCCACACCCCGGGGGGCGCCTAGGGGGAGAGCCCCTCAGGGCCGCCTTCCTCTCGCCCGGGAAAGGAGCTGGGGAACCCGTAGTGCAAATCTGTGGACCGCTCAGCCGTGGAGGGAGGCCGCGCTGGAAGGGGGGCCCGGGGGCACGCCCCCGCCCCCGCCCCGGCCTCCGCCGCTGTCCTCAGTACAGCCGCTTCTCGTAACTGTGGGGACAAGGCAAGAGGTGGCCCAGAGTGGGCGTTTGGACCCTGCCACCTTCCCCTAAAGCCCTCACCCAGGGTCCCATGGAAACAGGTGGGGCAGAGCTGCTGAGCCGCTGCCTCGCAGGCCACAGGGCCAGGAGGAAGGCAGTGAGCTGGCCCTGGGCTGCTGGGCCTCCCCGGAGAACCGAGCCAGGGCCACCACCACCACACCTGAGCCGACAGGGCTGGGGCCCGGGAAGGCACAGCCCACGAAGTAGCTCACACCAGGAGCCAAACCTCTGTCGCCCGCATCGCCACCCCGAGGCGCCCAGGCCACTGGTGGTTGATGGGGCCATCGCAGGCCTCTGACCACAGGCACCTCCCTGCACCGGGTAGAGGAGGCACTGCTGGCTGCCTCCACGTGGTGCTGGGGATGCAGGCCTAGGAGGGCCCAGTCCCAGGGCCCACGTCCCAGGGTTGTCCCTGGCTCCGTCCCCACCCCAGCACCCACCCCTCCCAGCCCAGGCCCCGCCCGGACTGCCCCTGCTCTACTCTAAGCTTGGCCCGGGCAGCGCGGTTACTTACACGGCAGAAAGGTATAGCTACGGGAGGGCGGGGCAGAAAGAGACACAGGTTAGACGCCCGCCTAGGCCTGGGGAGCTGGGACACATGCCTGCCACTACTGCTGCCAGCTGGCACTGCCCCCGCCCACGGTCGCCCCAGCACCGGCCCTAGTATCCGTCTCTCTGCTCTTCTCCCTCTAGGGGGCTCCTGCCCCTATCATGTGCCCTGCCTGGCCGGGGCCACCATCAGCAAGAGTCCAGCGCCACCAGTCCCCTGCCACCAGCCACCAGCCACCAGCCACCAAGCTTCCTGAGCGGAGGGGAGGGGCCTGTCTGCACTGGGCGGCCACAGAGTGGGCTGGGAGCGGAGGGAGAGGGTGACGTCCATGGGGTCCCTGGAACCTCAGCCTGGCCTCTGGCCCCGGGTGCCACCTGCCTGGCCCAGGGCCAG
Source organism: Oryctolagus cuniculus (assembly GCF_051225735.1). NCBI lineage: Eukaryota > Metazoa > Chordata > Mammalia > Lagomorpha > Leporidae > Oryctolagus > Oryctolagus cuniculus. The sequence goes on from NC_142869.1 coordinate 164,623,361, forward strand.
CCCTTAATGCCAGCGGCCGCCACACTTACGAGTGCAGGCCGTGCACGCCGCCCTCGATCTGGGCTGACATGGTCCGCTTCTCGAATTTGAGCTCTCCTGAGTACATCATGGACCTGCAGGTGGTGCAGGGGGGGCGGGAGGGGAACAGGTCAGGGGCACCTGGGCTGGGGAAAGAGAGACAGGATGGAGCCGGGCACCGCCTCCCCTCCGCCCCGGCCCCCGCCAGGCCTGGCACGCACCGCAGGACGGACAGGCTCCGGGCCCCGATATCCTGGCAGCCATGTTGGATCCCGGCAATGAGGTAGGGCACGAACTTCTGGATGGAGCCTTTGTCCTGGACGGAGCCTGACACACCCTGCGCGATCTTCACCTTGTCGCCCTCGCTGCGCGGAGTGGGGGGAGACTCAGCCTCACAGCCCCAGGCTCGCGAGACCCCTCCCCACTGCTGGGTGTGGGGGGTGCCAGCAGAGGGGCGACCACGCAGAAGGGCCTTGGCATCGGGGGGGGGCCCAGGTCTGGTCCTGGCTCTCCCCCCTTCGCCCTGGATCTCGGTTGCCAGGCGAGCATGGGGCGTCCTCTGGGGAGGGGGTTTGGGTGGAGGCTGGCGGGGGGTGGGGCGTGGGAAGGGCCGGCACCTGAAGTAGCGCTTCTGGCTGCTGCTGCTTTTCTCCATGGCGTCCAGCGAGCCCATGCCCCGGTACTTCTTGAGCCTCACGCCATCCGAGAAGAAGTACTCGCCGGGAGCCTCGGTGGTGGCCGCCAGCAGGGAACCCATCATCACTGCAGCGTCCGGAGGTGGGCGGGGGGAGGTCAGCGTCACCTGCCCCTGCCAGCTCCCAGCCCTCCCTCCCCCGCCCCACCATGTGCCCCGCCCCTCACCTGTGGACGCTCCAAGGGCCAGGGCCTTGACCACGTGGCCCACGGTCTGGATGCCACCATCAGCTATGACGGGCACACCGAAGCGCCGTGCGTACTCAGCCACCTTGTACACCGCAGTGCCCTGCGGCCGCCCGCAGGCCATCACTGGGGGAGGAGGGGGCACACGGGGTCAGCCCTTTCTCCTTGCCTGCCTCCACTCTGGGTGGCGCGCCTGTCAGCTGCCGGCCGGCCAGGGACACCAGGGAACTGGGCCACTCCACCAGCAGCAGCACTGCACAGGATTCGGGGGGGTGGGGGGCTCTGGGCACAGCACCAGCCGGCGGCCCCAGCCTCACTGACACAAGCCCAGCTCTGAAGCATCCATCCGTTTGCATCTCCTTAAATGTAACCGTTGAACCCTGGGACTTCAGGGTCTAACAGGGGGTTATTCTTTTTTTTTTTTTTTTTTTTTTAAGATTTATTTATTTTACTTGAAAGAGTTACACAGAGAGAGGAGAGGCAGAGAGAGAGAGAGGTCTTCCATCTGCTGATTCAGTCCCCAACTGACCATAACGGCTGGAGCTGCGCCAATCCAAAGCCAGGAGCCAGGAGTTCCTTCGGGTCTCCCACATGGGTGCAGGGGCCCAAGGACCTGGGCCATCTTCCACTGCTTTCCCAGGCCACAGCAGAGAGCCGGATAGGACGTGGAGCAGCCAGGACTGGAACCGGTGCCCATGTGGGATGCCAGCACTGCAGGCGGTGGCTTTACCCTCTACGCCACAGCGCCAGGCCCCTAACAGGGGGTCCTAAAGCACCAGCACTCACCAAGGAATGGCCTTGGGCTGGACACCTGAGAGAAGGGGCCTGGTGTTTTCATCTCGGCCACACCCCCAGGCCGAGAACACACAGCAGGTACTCAACACACAGCTGTTACGGGGTGAGAGGGCCCGCCCGTCACCACAGCGGCCAGCAAAGGAGAAGGAAGCTTAAGCAGCCAAGGCTTATGGCCCAGGTCACCTGGGAAAGCAGAAGACGGCCCAAGTGCTTGGGCCCCTGCCACCCACGTGGGAGATGAAGCCCCCGGCTCTGGCTTGGTCCAGTGCTGCTGTTAGGACCACTTAGGGAGTGAAGCGGCAGCTAGATCTCTCTCTGTCTCTCCCTCTCTCTCTGTTGCTCTGCCTTTCATATAAATCAATCTTAATAAAAATAAAGCAGCACCCCTGAAGACCAAAAGGGGAGATGCTTCCGGTGTGGAAGGCCCAGCGGGCCCCTCTGTGTTCTAGATAAATGACCTGGCCAAGAGGGCCCAGTTGTGTGCCCTCAGGCCACGCCAGGACCCAAATGCCCCAGGTCAGACCCCAGCACTGTTCCACCATGCGCTGGTCTCCTCCACCCCCCAGCCTCAGGAGCATGCCTGCGAGAGGTCTGTGTGAGTGGAGCCCCCTCCCCACTACTGCAGAACATGGTGCTGTGGGTGTCAAGTATCTCTTAACCGAACCCAAACCCTGAGCCAGCTTCCAACAAGTCACACCAATCAGACTGGGAGAAGCAGGCTGCCACACACCCCAAGCCCACCATCCCCTGACCCACCTGCTCCCGTTTCACCCCCACTTGGCAGGTGGGACACAGCCTGGGCCTGGGCCACCCCTGAGCCCACCACCTCAGGAAGGCGCCTGGCGTGTGCAGAAGAGCAAGGCCCCGCGCGCAGCCTCCCATCCTCCTCCCGACACCCACCTTCCTGGGTGATACAGATGGAGCCGCAGCCCATGCCCACGCGCAGTCCGTCCACACCGGCGTCAATCAGGTTCTTGGCCTGGGCTGCTGTCACCACTGGGGGTGAGAGGCAGAGGACGTGTGTGAGCCCCCTGCCAGGCGCTTCCTGGGACCCTAGTCCAGCCCCCACCCTCTCCTATAGATGACCAAGGACACGGAGCAGGAGCAGGAGGGACCCGCACTCACCGTTCCCCCCAATCACCTGCAGGTGGGGGTACTTCTGCTTGATGTAGTGCACCATGGCGATCTGATACACGGAGTTCCCCTGGGAGGAGTCCTGGGGAGGGCACAGAAAGCTTGGGCTTAGATGCTGAGTCTGCATGGGGCTGGGGGTCGGGGGGGCTTGAGCAGAGGGACCCCTGGGATCACAGAAGAAACATTCTAAGAATGTGCATTCTCAGGACCAGTGCTGTGGCACAGTATATTAAGCCTCTGCCTATGGCACCGGCATCCCATATGGGCACCGGTTCGAGTCCCGGCTGCTCCACTTCCGATCCAGCTCCCTGCTACGGCCTGGGAAAGTAGCGGAGGGAAGCTTTAGGTCCATGCCACCCACGTGGGAGACCCAGATGGAGTTCCTGGCTCCTGGCTTTCTCCTGGCCCAATTCATTTAGGGGATGAACTAGCAGATGGACGATCTCTCTGTCACTCTTAAATAAAAAGAAAAGAAATCTTTAAAAAAAAATGCCCTTTTTTCTAGAAAGGCACTTGCCAACTCTAAGCTAATTCTCAAAGGGGCCTGCTTCCCCCCCCAAAGGTTAAACACCACAAATGTACAGACTGAGCCTCCCAGCAAGGAGACCCTGCCTGGGGTATGTCCTTTCCCACCACCTCCCTAACCCAATCAAATAACTTAATCCGGGTAAGCCTAGGGGCCCTCATCTGACAACAGGGAATGCCTGTTGCTAGGATCTGAGCTAGCTGCATCGGTGCCTGGCAAGTGGGTGGGTCCGGGTGCATGGGAGCCACCACCATCAGGGTCCCATCAGGAGTGAGGAAGCTCCTAGGGGGACCCAGGTTATCCCTGGGACCCTCCCAGTCCTGGCATGGCATGCTGTGCCCCAGAGCGGCAAGGGAGGGTCACAGGTTTAATGAGAGGCACCGGGGACTGTGTCTGTGGGACTGTGGCCTCCTCACCAGCACTATGACATCGGCCCCTGCCTGGGTGAGCAGGTCCAGGCGGTACTTGTCATCCTCACGGGTGCCCACAGCAGCCCCGCACAGCAGCTGCTTGTGGGAGTCCTTGGAGGCCAGAGGGTAGTCGCGGTTCTTCTTCAGGTCGGTGCGGGCAATGATGGCCACGAGCTCGTCCCGATCATTCACGATAGGCAGCTTCCCTGGTGGTAAGCGCAGGGGTGAGATGAAGGGGCAGGTGGCAGGGTAGGACCAGACCAGGGATTCTTTTTTTTTTTTTTTTTTTTTTTTTTTTTTTTTATTTTTGATAGGCAGAGTGGACAGTGAGAGAGAGAGACAGAGAGAGAAAGGTCTTCCTTTGCCGTTGGTTCACCCTCCAATGGCCGCCGCTGCAGCCGGCGCACCGCGCTGATCCGATGGCAGGAGCCAGGATCCAGGTGCTTTTTCCTGGTCTCCCATGGGGTGCAGGGCCCAAGCACCTGGGCCATCCTCCACTGCACTCCCTGGCCATAGCAGAGAGCTGGCCTGGAAGAGGGGCAACCGGGACAGAATCCGGCGCCCCGACCGGGACTAGAACCCGGTGTGCCGGCGCCGCAAGGTGGAGGATTAGCCTATTGAGCCACGGCGCCGGCTCAGACCAGGGATTCTACTCAAGTACCCAAAGCAGCCACTAGGTGGCAGCACCACCCAGGAAGTGTTCCCGGGGACCTGGACATCTTCCCAAGGAACAGGAAGCAAAGGCACCTCCCAGCCAAGCAGGTTCCTAGAGCCCTTCCTGCCCTGTGGCCTGGCCAGGCTGGGAGGGGCCGCCGCGGAGCACTAGCCGCCTTTCACCTGCTGGGCCACGGGCCACAGTGGTCAAAACTCCCTGTCAGAGCACAGCAGGAACACAGGGCCCGCTCAGGATGAACACCAAGAACCCTCTGTAGAGTATGAACTAGGGAAGCCTCCCCAGGGTAGCCCACGGGCACCCAGGAAACATTACATACACAGCCCCAATGACCCACTGCAAGACTTCCCTGAGCCTTTAATAAGCGAGTGCACCCTTCTTTAAGCAAGAAGAGACAAAGGGTGGGGCCGGCATTGGGGGACAGCAGGAAAAGTCGCCGCCTGCGATGCTGGCTGCTCCACTTCCAATCCAGCTCCCTGCTAATGGCTGGGAAAAGCAGCAGAAGATGGCCCAAGTGTTTGGGCCCCTGCACCCATGTGGGAGACCTGGAAGAAGCTCCTGGCTCCTGGCTTCGGCCTGGCCCAGCCTTGGCCACTGTGAGCATTTGGGGAGTGAACCAGCAGATGGAAGATCTCTCTCTTTCTCTCTGTAACACTGCCCTTCAAATAAATAAATCTAGGACGAGGCCTCCGGGAGTCACTTTCCAGCTTCCCCGGGCTTCTCAGACCCTGGGCCAGGCCCTGAGAGGCTGCCGGGACAGCCTGGGTGGCCATGCAGAAACTGGGGCTCTTGCGGACCAGAGCTCAGGCTGGGGTTGAATTCTCCGCCTGCTGCAGGTACCTTTCTTGCTTCGCTGCAGGATCTCATTTGCCTCTTTCAAGGTCACGCCCGCCGGAGCCACCACCAGCTCGATCCGCGGAGTCATCACCTGTGGGGCCAGGGAGATCGGCCTGCAGGTTGGCAGGGGAGAGGGAAGGAGCCGGGCCTCCCTCTGGTCCCTGGCCACAGGCCGTGCACCGTCCTCGCCGTGCCCCAGCCTGGCGGCTACCTCACTGAGGAGCGTGGTGTGATCCTTCTCCGCGAGGAAGTCGATGTCGCGAGAGGTGACGATGCCCACCAACTTGCTGCCCATGGCGCCCGTCTCGGTTACGGGGATGCCGGAGAAGCCGTGCCGGATCTTGGCCTCCAGCACGTCGCCCACGGTGTGAGAGGGGCTCAGCACCACCGGGTCTGTGATGAAGCCCTGTTCGAACTTCTGCAGGCAGACGGGCACACAAGAGGCTGGCAAGGGAGTCCGGAGCATGGGGCTGCCTGGCTGCAGGGGACAGACGGGGGCCTGCAGGTACCACCCAGGGAGCCAGGCGCTCGGTGGGCAGAGGGGCCCAGGGGAAAGGGAGAACTTGGCCCTGTGCCCCCCATGGTTAGGGTGGGCAGTCAAGAGCCCACCGCCACCACCAAAGAAGGCATCGGCCCACAGGGCTAGGGGAGGGGCTGCCCCTGGCATCTTCCTGGAGCTGGGCCTGGTACTTGCCTTGACCTTGCGCACTTCGTTGGCCTGGAACTCTGGGGTGCAATTGTGGTGGATGAAACCGATGCCTCCCATCAGCTGTGGCAGAAGGGAAGTGAGGTCAGAGCAGGGGCCCCCGGCCCTCTTCAGCCCCGCCCCTGGGTCCCACCCACCCAGGCGCAGGACTCACAGCCATGGCGATGGCCATGTCAGCCTCGGTCACGGTGTCCATGGGGGAGGAGATGAGTGGCGTCTTCAGCGTGATCTTCCGAGTCAGGGCTGAAGTCAGGTCCTGGGGACGGAGCACGGTTGATCACACGCCAGTCACCCGGACATCCGGCAGCCAAAGAGGCCGATGGGGTCCCTGCCAGCCTCACTCAGCCCACACTACTGGGACAGGGAGATGCCAGAGGGGCCAGCGCCATGGCACAGCAAGCTAAGCTGCCACATGCAACGCAAGTAGCCCACATCAGAGAGTCCTGGCTGCTCCGCTTCCGATCCAGCTTCCTACTAGTGTTGTCTGGGAAGGCAGCAGAAGATGGAGCAGGTATCTGGACCCCTGCCACTGCGTAAGAGACCTGGATGGGGCTCCTGGCTTCAGCCTGGACCAGCCTGGGCTGTTGCGGCCATTTGGGGAGTGAACCAGAGCATGGAAGACCTCTCTCTCTCTGATATCACTATCTTCTCCAAAAAAAAATTAAAAAATGACAGAGACAAGATGCATGGGTAGGATGTGTTCAGTCAGGGTGAGGCTGTAAGGGAAACCCCGGGCAGCAGGTGGTGACGGGAGTGGGGAGAGGCATGGGAGGGAGTCTGTTTCCTGGACGCCCAGGAAGGCCGATGTGATGCCACAGTGGTAGCCGTCACACCCGACCCAGGTGACAGTCTAAAGCAAACACGCTAAAAACACCTATAAAAGGACCTCGGCTATGTGTCTAAGGTGCACATCAACCATAAGTGAATTTCACGTTTTGATCGGGTCTCGGGGGCCAGTGCTGTGGCATAGCGGGTAAAGCCACCACCTGCAGTGCCAGCATCCCATATGGGCGCGGGTTTGAGTCCCGGCTGCTCCACTTCCGATCCAGTTCTCTGCTGTAGACTGGGAAAGCAGCAGACGACGGCCCAAGTCCTCTCCTAAGTGGTAATTCTATAGATAGACCTCTCTCCTTCTCTCCATATGTACACTTTTTAGTAGACTAGAATTTATGCATATCTATGTTTATGTATATATAAAGAGAAATAAATACATACAAATATTTTTTAAAAAAGAAAAAAGATGGCCCAAGTCCTTGGACCTCTGTACCCACGTTGGAGACCTAGAGGAAGCTCTAGGCTCCTGGCTTCGGATTTGCCCAGCTCCGGACATTGCGGCCATCTGGGAAGTAAACCAGCAGATGGAGGACTTCCCCCCCCCTCTCTCTGTAACTCTAACTTTCAAATAAATAGATAAATCTTAAAAAAAAAAAAAAAGGGCCGGCGCCATGGCTCAATAGGCTAATCCTCCACCTTGCGGCGCCGGCACACCGGGTTCTAGTCCCGGTCGGGGCGCCGGATTCTGTCCCGGTTGCCCCTCTTCCAGGCCAGCTCTCTGCTATGGCCAGGGAGTGCAGTGGAGGATGGCCCAGGTGCTTGGGCCCTGCACCCCATGGGAGACCAGGAAAAGCACCTGGATCCTGGCTCCTGCCATCGGATCAGCGCGGTGCGCCGGCTGCAGCGGCGGCCATTGGAGGGTGAACCAACGGCAAAAGGAAGACCTTTCTCTCTCTGTCTCTCTCTCACTGTCCACTCTGCCTGTCAAAAAAAAAAAAAAAAAAAAAAAAAAGACTTGGGTGTCATCCCCAAGATGACCTCATGATGTGTATGCAAATATTCCAATACCCAAAAAAGTCTGACATCAGAACACTCTGGTCCCAGGCATTTTGCTAGGGGTCATCTGTCCAGGAATGGCGCATCTGGTCAGATCACTGACCCCTCTCAGATTCAGACTGACAGCTGCCAATAACCCTAGCCTCCAAAACACTCGGCCGCACCCCTTATACATGATTTTTGAGGTTCACAGGCCCCTTCAGTCTATCACAGACCCAGGCTCAGAACCCTCACCCTACAGCCTAGAAAATGTTATCTTCTTCTCTCCCTTCATGCCTCAGAAGAGCCACAGCCTTTTTTTTTCTTTTTTAAGATTTATGTATTTATTCATTTGAAAGGGCAGAAGCATAGAGGGAGAGATGGAGGAACATTTTCTGTGTTTACTCCCCAAATGGCCACAATAGTCGGGTCTGGGCCAGGCTGAAGCCAGGAACTCCATCTAGGTCTCCCATATGGGTGGTAGGGGCCCAAGGAATCAGGTCAACAGCTGCTGCTTTCCCATGTGCATTAGCAGGAAGCTGGATCAGAAGCAGAGTAGGGGGCCAGCGCTGTGGCGCAGCTGGTTAATGCTCTGGCCTGAAGCGCTGGCATCCCATATGGGCGCTGGTTCTAGTCCCGACTGCTCGTCTTCTGATACAGCTCTCTGCTATGGCCTGGGAAGGCAGTAGAAGACAGCCCAAGTCCTTGGGCCCCTGCACCCACGTGGGAGTCCCGGAGGAAGCTCCTGGCTTTGGATCGGCACAGCTCTGGCTATTGTGACCAATTGGGAAGTGAACCATTGATGGAAGACCTCTCTCTCCTCTCTCTCTCTCTCTCTCTCTGTAATTCTGACTTTCAAATAAATAAATAAATCTTAAGGAAAAAAAAAAAAGAAGAAGAAGCAGAGTAGCCAGGACCTAAACTGGTGCTTTGATATGGGGTGCTGGTATCACAAAGTGGTGGCTTAGCCCACCGCATCACAACATCAGCTCCCGCAGCCTTCTATGAAGGCCATAGACAAGGAGACCCTGGACAGCTGGGCAGGTCTTTTCTACTCTTCTCTTGCTAACAGCCAGCTCAGGGTCTGGCACACAGCTCTAACTACTGCTGAACTGAACAGCTGCAGCAGGCAGGCAGGCAGTCTGGCAGTTAAAACACCAATGACAACAACCGCACCCCGCATCAGAGTCTTTGGGCTCCATTTCTGGCTCTGGCTCCTGACTCCAGCTTCCTGCTGAAGCAGACCCTGGGGGGCAGTGGTGATGGCTCCAGTAATTGGGTTCTCGCCACTCACATGGGAGACCTAGGCTGAGTTACCACCTTTGGACTAGCGCAGCCCCAGCTGTTGTGGGCATTGGGGGAGTGAATCAGTGGATGAGATATCTTTCTCTCTCTCTCTCTCTCTCTCTCTCTCTCTCCACCCCACTGTCTAATTAATTAATATTAAAAAGAAAAACTGAACAGCTGAACCAAGAAAGCTTCCTGGTTGCTGTCATAAAGGGCCATGTTCAGAAGAGCCTGAATTTTCCCTAAAACTCACGCTGGGTCACCTCTGGCTGTGCACCGGCTGCACACAAGCTTCCCCGGCACACTCAAGCCCGCTGGCCTTCCGTGAGAATCAGACCAGAATAAACAGCCACGAGGACAGCAGGAGCAAAGGAATGACATTTTTTTTTTTTTTGACAGGCAGAGTGGACAGTGAGAGAGAGACAGAGAGAGAAAGGTCTTCCTTTTGCCGTTGGTTCACCCTCCAATGGCCGCCGCGGCTGGCGTGCTGCGGCCGGCGCACCGCGTTGATCCGATGGCAGGAGCCAGGTACTTCTCCTGGTCTCCCAGGGGTGCAGGGCCCAAGCACCTGGGCCATCCTCCACTGCACTCCCTGGCCACAGCAGAGAGCTGGCCTGGAAGAGGGGCAACCAGGACAGAATCCAGTGCCCCGACCGGGACTAGAACCTGGTGTGCCGGTGCCACAAGGCGGAGGATTAGCCTAGTGAGCCGCGGCTCCGGCTAGGAATGACATTTTTGAACATGTCTATGAATTCATCACAGACCCATCCAACTTCCTGTCGAAGTGACTTCCACTGTCGTAATGACCCATACCCTTGGCATCTGTGAGTGGCTCAGACATGCATGGTCATTGGTCTGGCTCATTTGCTGAGCCCCTTCTGGACAGCAAAGCCCTGCACTTCCTTGGACTCGGCCCAAAACCGACTCCTTCCAGATCTCTTGGTAGTGCTTGGGCACTGTGGATCCGGGAACAAGTCTGCCCACTGGATTCAAAGTCTCAGGATTTTACTGGCTTCCACGGCATCCTTGCTCAGCATTCTCAACATCAGCCAGTCCTTACAGCTGACATCATGAGGAGCCACAGCCAAGCGCCTCCTCCCAGGCCTTTCCCACCCCACCCCCCACCCCCGCCCAGAGCACCCTCTGGTCATGCCCCCAGGCCGGAGCCCCCTGAGAGCCCACAGCAGCCTCTGTCCCATCAGGCACAACCCTTTGCAATGCTCCGCTTTCTCTGGCAGCCACAAGCAGTCTGCACCACACCCCGGAGAAGACTCCCCCTGCTCTGCCCGCAGCAAGTCCGCCCCCCAACAGCGCCTCTGCCACCCCCCACAGCGCCTCTGCCACCACCACCCACCCCCCCAGCACCCCTGCCCTAGAGCAAGGAAGAGGTACTCACCACCTCGTCAGCTATGAAGTCGATGAAGCCGGGGAGGATCAGGAAGTCGCTGTAAAGACAGACACATGTGCGTTACTGGCAGGGAGATGGCCGCAAAGGGGGCAGCATTGGGTGAGGGGGTGGTGGGGAGGCAGAGGAGCAGCAGGGGCCAGGGGCCCCCTGATGCCTGCTGCTGCCCCATCAAGGCAAACCCCCTTTGCCTGGCAGACTCCAGCCCAGACAGCCAGAGCCCAAGACAATGGGTCCATGGCCCTCGGGGGCCACCAAGGCAGGTGGCCCGAGATGCTCACTGCCTTCAGGGCTCAGACCTTGCCAAGGGATACCAAAGTCTCCACATGGCCACACACGGCACACACAGTGCCTGCCCTGAAAAACTTCTCAGTCTTGATGCAGGAGACACTCTGTGAACACGAACAGGGCCGGAGAACAACTCGGTAGCATAATATATAACACGAACGTGACCCAGCACAAGCCAAGCTGCCCGCCCAGGCACAGGGCTGCTGAGTCACAGAGGGTTCAGAAGAGCATGCAGGGGACCCCAGGGGGCTGAGTGCAGGGCACACTCCGACCGGGCAGGCTCTGGGATCGGAAAAGCCAACAGACGCGGCCGGGATGGCAAAGGGGAGCATTAGGGCACAGAGGACCCCAGCCAATGCTAGGGTGCGCCACGGCCACAGTGAAGCCCGGTGGGGGAGTGCAGGCCTTCATGGGGTATGTCCAGATAAAATACCACAGCCCGAGGCCCAGCAGGCTCAGCATGCCTGGACAGACACGCCCAAAAGCAAATGACCCACACTCAGGGAACACGCTGAACCCGGCTATGCAAAGCAGCAGTCCCCCCCACCCCCACCCCCAGTGCAGGAAAGAAAACCCACAGAGAAGATGAGACTGGGATCGTTCATTTGCCCCAAGGCCTAGAGAAGCTCCTCTGAGTGCCCCTGGACAGTTTCCAGTAGGGACTCAGCGTGAAAGACAGCAAACGTCCCTCTCCCATCACCAAAGACACAGAACTGCAGCTGCCCCTGCTTTTTGCAACCCTCCTCTGCAGACAGCCAGGCTCCTGCAGCTCCCTCGGAAACGCCGGAGCCTGGGCCTCTGGGCACTGCCTAGGGGTCGGTGTACCCCACAGCTAGGATCGGGCAGGCGGAGCGCAGCAGGGGGTCCTGTCTGGTGCTCAGGAAAACTGCCCGCAGGCTCCAGCCAGGCCGGGATGGCAGCGCCCGGCAGGGATGCTCTCTGCCCCAGTCCGGGGTTCCGGGGCTCCTTCCTGGCAGGCACATAGTGCTGCAGCCAGGCCCGCACAACTGGCCCAGGGCCCACGGAAAAGGCAAAGCGAGCCAGAGGTAGGTCTCCATCCTCCTTCCAAACTCCACGCGGGTGGGCTTGCAGCTGGCAGGCAGAGAAGGCTCCGGCCTGGGAGACGCAGTACCAACCTGTGAGCAGGCAGGGGCACAGCGGAAGGAGGGCTGGACAGGCTGGGGGTGGGGAGTCCTGCCAAGCGCCCACTGGGCCTCTCTTAGGGGACCACACTCCAGCAGCCACCTCGGCGGGGAGCTCCAAGGGCTTCCGCTGCCTTCCAGGTGCGGCTGGCAATGGGAGGGCGTCTCGGACCAAGGTCTGGGAAAGTCTCCCCAGAACTCCCACGTCTCTGGTTCCCACCCATCCCAGGGCCCCTCCATGTGGCCAAATGCCCACGAGAAGAGGCAGGCACAGGCCAGATCCGGCTCCGGCCCAGAAACGGGTCACAGCACCGAGAGCCGCGATGTCGCTGTGCCACGTCTGTCCCTCGCTCGGGCCTCCTTCCTTCTCCTCCCCAGCAAACCCCCTCCCGCCCCAGCCTGCGGCCGCTCGCATTGGGCCGGGAACGCGGGCGTCAGCCAGGGGGAGCCGCGCACGTGCAGGGCCGGCTGGGGTCGCGGTGCGGCGGAGGCGCGCGCGGAGCCAGGTGGGGCCGCGCACCGCGCTTACTTGTAGGTGAGGCCGTCGGCGCTGGCGAAGAGCTGCTGCGCGGTGAGCCCATCCTCGGGCACGTAGCCGGTGCCGCCGCTGATCAGGTAGTCCGCCATGCTGCTGGGAGCCGCCGAGACCCGACATAAACACCGCGCGGGCAGCCCCGCCGCTGCCGCTCTCGGTGCTGCTGCTGCTGCTGCCGCCGCCGCCGCTGCTGACGCCGCGCCGCGGCCACGCTGCCGCCGCCGCGGGCCGGGCGGGCCGGGGGCGGGGGCTGCGGCAGCGGCGGGGCGGCCGGGGCGCCGCCCTCTCCGCCCGCCCCTCCCTCGGGAGGCCGCCGCCTCCGCCCCGCGCCGCACAAAGGGCCCGGCCGAGCCCTGCGCGCGGCAGCACGCACGCCCCAGGCCTCCCGCAGCGGCGCCGCGACCCCGCGACCTGGCCCGGGGCACGCCCCCCCTCGGCAGCTCCCACCTCACGCCTCCCAGCCTGGGACACCCCAGGCCACTGAGCCCCCCTGTTGCCCTCGTCCTCACACGGGGGTGGGAGCGTGTGTGTGGGGGGGTGCCTCTGACATGGTTTGCGCTTCCTCAGCACCGGCTCCCGCACCCTGGTGCAGATCCTGACCCAGGCCCGCACACCTGAGACAGGGGTCAGGGCTCCCAGGAGGCTGGGGCTGAACAGACGCCCGCGACCCCAGCCTTGAACATCACTGCCAGGGCACAGGAATTCTTCACAAGGACACTTCTTGACCTTTGGGTGGCCTTGGAACCCGATGCAGTTTGCAAATGGTCTTAAATGCTCACATTTACCCCATGATCTGTGCATTGCCAGTTAGGGTTCCGCCTGTGGCTCTGGTGGGGTGGTGGAGGGGCGAGACCTCAACCTGGTGTGGTGTGGGCGCCAGGGGCTGTGGCCCTGGTGGGGGGGGGGGGCACACAGGCCTGGCTTGGACAAGCAAGTGTGCATACCAATGAGGACAGAGACTAGGGAACTTTTGAAAATTTCCCAAAGCAGAAGTTGGGTGGCCCTGGGTGCCCAGCAAAACCCAGATTTTTCAGTGGGGCTGAGAGTGAGATTAGGTGCCAGTGGATTCAAAACAGGAGGGAGAAAGGTAGGGTGGCCCCGGGGGCGGAGCCTCCCTGCTGTGGGACCAGTGCTGCCTCTGACCAACAGCTGGCCTGGGACTCCCACCTAGACCCCGCAGCTTCCTCACTGCCCTGTGGCTTCCAGTAAGGGGAGAAATGAGGCGGGCAGGGCACGGGGCTCTCCCTGCGTGGTGGTGGTGGCTCTGTGGCAGGAGCGCCCTGCCTCCCAGCCCAGGGGACCCTGAGTTTGTTTGCCTCCCAGTGCTGTGGTGGCAGCCAGGCCTAGGGGAGGTTCCGGGCTCCCTGGGATGCCCAGCCTCCCTGCCAGGAAAACAGACTGTTCCATCTGTGTGCAGAGGGGAGGGAAGGTTCCCACAGAGCCAGGGCCAAGAGGCCAAGGGTGAGACTCACGGCTGTTGCCCTTGCCCTCACGGTGGGGGGCAGACACTTCTGAGACCTCAGAGCGAATGCAGGCCCAGGAGGGGTCAGCACTTACAGCTCATCCAGGGAGTCCCAGGCCCACTGGGGCAGGGGAGTGTGCTGAGGGGGACCAGCTGGAACAAAAGGCCTTGGCCATGCAGAGCTGTGCCCAGGGCACCTTTCTGGCTGTAGGGCAGGGCCATCATGCCAACCGCAGGCCCAGAGCACAAGCTGCCCTCTGGTCTCTTTAGGAACCTAAGGGACCTGCTCTGCGTCACTGTGCTGCAGGGACAGCACGCGTCAGGCCCCACCAGGGCTGGGGCCCAGGAGAGCCACTGGCCTCTTTGCCCTTCCAGGTGGCCTTTATGTGACATCTGCCCCAGCCTACAGCACTGAGACCCAGGGGAGGAAGCTGCCAGGCCCACTGTGGGGAGGGTCACTTGCCCAGGGATAACCCACTTTATGGCCTGACCCCCGTCCCCTCCCCGCCCTTCCCCAGCCACTCCTGCTTTGACCTGTGTCGGGGCTCCTCATTACTCTAAGCTGCTGGGCTCAGCCCTGGGTTAGGCTGTCCTTTTCCAGTGGCTCTGTTAATCCCTCCCCCCACCTCCGCCTGCCACCCCACCCCCAGCTTCCCTCCTCCCTCTTCCTGATCGTCCCCAGCTGCTTCCTCCGTGGGGAGGAGACTCAGAGGCAAGCAGGGGCCTGGGCCCCAGGAAGGGCTGTGGGTCCCCTGGGATTCCCCCACCTGGCAGCTGCCAGGGGAGGGAAGCAGCTCTAAGCTCCTTCCTCAGCAACAGTGGGCAGCTGGGCCCCCGAGGTCCAGACAGGGAGCCAAGAGGTCGCTGTCTGCTCTGGGGCCGTTTGAAGCAGATTTCAGAACACTTTCGAGGAGGGAGAAAAGGTAATGCGCAGAGTAGCACTGTTGAGCTGTGTGGGGAGCCCGGCTTGCTCACGACACAACCAGAGAGCACCCACACTGGACGCAAACCCAGGGCTTCACATCAAGCCCCCTCTTCTCACAGCCCACGTTGGTGGAGGCCGGGGGAAGTGTAGCCAGAGGGTTTTGAATCTCATTATACCACCTGGCTGGGGCTCAGGCATTCACCTGCTCCTCTAAGTGGAGGATGGGGGGGGGGTGTGACCCCATGATGCAGAAGTACAGTCTGGGGAAGGGATGCTCCTGCCTAGTCTTGGCTGGGGCTCTGAGTGACAACTTCTGCAATTCTGTACCCGCTCTAACTGCCCCCCATCAAACCCCAGGCGCCCCAGCCTGCCCCCACCCTTCCTGGGGCCCTGAACCCCAGTGGCTGGATTTCTAGCAGAGGAGGAGTGACAGGGATTGCCCAAGCTTGAGTCCATTCTAGAGGGGCAGGCTGGCACACAGCGGGAGGGGGCCAGACTACACCTTGCAGCCCCTTAAGCCGGTAAAAGTTCTTACATAAGCGGCCACCCCTGGGGCTAATTCCCCAGACCACCCCCCCATACACCCCACCCCAGCTACCAGGTCACCTCCCCAAGCTGCCAAGCACCAGCAGATGGGGCAGAGAAAGGAGTCCAAATCCTCTGGGCCGGAAATACAGTGGGATTGCATTTCAAGCTGCGATGCAATCCAGAGATTAGCGCGGGCTCCTTTTCAGCCAGTTTCCTGGGGCCCAGCTCACCCCCCACCACACACACACTCTGCCTCCGACCCCCTCATGGCCTTCCACACTCCAGCATGGAGTCTTGAGTCTTTGGAGAGACCCTGAGGTGAGCTGCACCTGCAGCTTCATCAGCCCTCAACGCGTGGTGAGGGCAGAGCAGTTCCATTTGGACACCTACACCTGCCTGGAGGGCGACAGAAGACAGTTCTATGAGGACACAGCCACGGAGGAGGCCGCTAATGGGACAGGGCTCCAGCAAGCCCCGTGTGAACACCCCGCGCGCGGCAGCCGCTCGCGACGGATGTCGTCGAGGGCGGAGGCGAAGTTCCCTCCAGGGCTAAGATTTCAGGCGGCGATTTAACGTCCTGCTCCCTCTCCCTGCCACCGGGGGCACGACGCCCGCCTGCCTCCCCAACTCCAGACCCAGGTGCGTGGCGGCTGGAAGTTAGTTAGCGGGTGAGGCGGAAAGAGGGGGAGGCTGTGCGGGCCTGCCCCTCCCTGCCCCCGCCGGCCGCCTGGTTCACGGAGTCGCCGCGCCCTCCTAGGCCGCCCGCCCCGGATGCGCCCCGCGCGCTCTGCCCTGGGCGTCACCTCTCGGGCTCGTAGCCCGCTTGCAGCAGGCGGGCGCTGTACCGCTGCGCCGCCGTCTCGTGTCCCGGGTGCTGCCGGGCTCCGGGCTCCGGAACAGCGGCGGCTCCGCCTCCCTGCAGCGGCGGCTCCGCCGGCGGCGGGAGCGGCCCCTCCATGCGGAGGCCGCGGCGCAGGGCCGGCCGCAGCCTCTCCGCCTGGAGGCTCCCGGGCCCCGGCTCGGGCGGTAAAGCGCAGCCCGGACGGGTCCCGGGGCGGGGGCGGGGCCGGGGGGGCGGGGCCTGCGGCCGGGGGCGGAGCCGGAGAGGGGCCGGAGCGCGGCGGGTGGGGGCACCGGCGGTGGGTTGGGCCCCGGCCTCGGCACTGGGCTCTCCCGGGCCCCTCGGCGCGGCGCCCCACGCACGCCCCGCCTGCCTCCCCCGTCCCCGGTCGGCGCGGGCTTGTCGGGGATTGCAGTAGATGCTGGTGGGTGTATCGTTGCTGGGCGGAACTGGAAAGGACCCCCGCCCTGCGCTCGCCGTCCGGTGCTCCTGGACTGCTCTGAGGAAAGCCTCCAGGGAACCGGAGTGCGGAGGAGCCGCAGGGGCCGGGTTTCCCTCGCTCCCGTGTGGGTCCTGGCGCGCCTCCTACCGGCCGGCCGCAGACCTCCGTGCCCGCGCGAGACAGGTGGGGCTGCTGTTCGTGCCCCGCACCTGCCCGACGGACTCCACCTCGAACGCAAGGCCAACGGACTGCACACAAGCCCCGAGGAGGGAGCGGGCAAGCCTGCCAACTGCTTCAAGAAAAGAGCCCAGTCTTGCCTCACTCGGGGAACCCCGAGAAAAGGGAGCGCACGATGCCCACACCTATCCACGTCCCGACGAGGACGCACACCTTTCCTGGTGCCGTCATTAGCAGCGTCCGGAGTACCTGAGCACCTGGCCCTCCCCTCGGGCTGCTTATTTGAGGCGACAGAGTGGATGGGAGAGAAGCAGCTTGACAAGGCTTTTTGAAATTCTGGCGCTGTGGTGGAGCGGGTAAAGCCGCAGCCTGCAGTGCCGGCATCCCATATGGACGCTGGTTCGATCCCGGCTGCTCCACTTCCGATCCAGCTCTCTGCTGTGGCCTGGGAAAGCAGTGGAAGATGGCCCACGTCCTTGGGCTCCTGCACCCACATGGGAAACCCGGAAGAAGCTCCTGGCTTCGGATCAGCGCTGCTTGGGCCATTGCAGCTGACTGGGGAGTGAACCAGTGGATGGAAGACCTCTCTCTCTCTCTGCCTCTCCTTCTCTCTGTGTGTAACTCTTTCAAGCAAATAAATCTTTTTTTTTTTTTTAATTTTTTGACGGGCAGAGTGGATAGTGAGAGAGAGAGAGACAGGGAGAAAGGTCTTCCTTTGCCGTTGGTTCACCCTCCAATGGCCGCCACGGCCAGGGCGCTGCGGCCGGCGCACCGCGCTGATCCAATGGCAGGAGCCAGGTACTTCTCCTGGTCTCCCATGGGGTGCAGGGCCCAAGTACTTGGGCCATCCTCCACTGCACTCCCAGGCCACAGCAGAGAGCTGGCCTGGAAGAGGGGCAACCGGGACAGAATCCGGCGCCCCGACTGGGACTAGAACCCGGTGTACCGGCGCCGCAAGGCGGAGGATTAGCCTAGTGAGCCGCGGCGCCGGCCTCAAGCAAATAAATCTTTAAAAACAACCAAAAACCGAGGGAGCAAACGGTAAACACGGACGGACTGGAGGCAGAGTGGTGGCTCAGACTTCTCAGCGGCTGTTTCACAAAGGAAATGAATTTATGCAACAGTGAGATCTCAGACTTTATCTTTCGCGGTGCCTTTTCCTGTGCTCACAGCAAGCTGTTCCCAGCACCAGGAGTAAGCAGCCTATCCAGCTCCCTGGAGGCTTTACAGACGAGGTTTTGTGTAACAAGGTCATTACCATGTCTCTGGAAAGGCAAAGGTAGACTGATCTAACGTTTTTGTGGTCCCAGCCCACAAAATGCACGGGCACGCAGGCTTATGGCTGTGGATAGGAGAAGTAGACAAGGCAGGCCAGGACCAAGAGGAGCAGTTGGGAGGTTATAGGTCCAAGTCTGGGCTTTTCACCGTCCAATCTCCCATGTCACCATTGCTCTGAACTTCCATTGCCTCATCTTTCAAATGGGGTTCATAATATCTAGCTTACACCGCGGCTCTGTGATCAGCGAGGTGACACACGGACAATTCCTGGCTCCTAGAAAGCTCTTTAAAAAGAAGCAAGGATTCTTGTAAAGCTAAGAGAGCTACAGCTAAGTTCTGTATTCCTGACTCACAGCTTTTAAGAAACGTGGCCATTCCTATGACATCTCCTTTTCAACAAGTGTTTATTGGGTACTTCCCTTGTGCCCACTAGATGCTGGGAGTTCCGTGGGGAACACAATGGCCATTGTCTCTGCCACCCTGGGCCTACAAGTCCAGTGGGGGCAGAGAGACAAACAGGCAACCAGGGTGAGTAGGGCTGGGACACAGAGGAAGTCCATCCACACAGTCCGGACGCCTGGGCAGGGCAGAGCCTGCCAGATGTTCTGAGACATGAATTGAGACCACTTCTAAGGCTCGCAGACGTAGGCAGAGTAGGTGGCAAGCACACATCTGTAAGCAGTGGGCCCCAGGAGTGACCGAGACCTGGCACTCACTGCAGAGTGGCTCTGTCTTATCTCCAGAGCTTGTTGGCTACAAATGAGATTTGCTAGGCAACTATTCATTACAACAGTCACATTGCGTGGGATAGCCTGAGGGGCTGGGCCTCTGCCATGAAGGGATTGCACCTGCAGTAGCATCTGGACCCATGATCTTCTGCGGGACATGTGGCAGTATCTGGAGATGTTTTGACCATTGTGTCCAGGGGGGCCTGGGCTGTATTCCTGGCAACTGGTAGCGAGAGGCTAGGGACATGCTTGAACAGTCTCCAGTGGAGAGAAGGGCCCATCCCAGCGAGGAACTGTCCAGCCCCAAACGTCGGTAGTGCTGAGATTGGGAAATCCCGGTGCAGAGGCATGGTGGGAGAAACGGGAACTAAAGCAACATTCCCTGATCGCCGGGCAGCTGGCAAGGCAATAGACTCTTCCAATCCTTGTGCGAGAAAGAAGCTGTGTGTCTTCGTGGGCATCAGTTTCCTTGTCTGAAAATTCAGAGTCGGGTCAGCTGATACAAGTCCTCTCCAGCTGCCAACATGGTGTTGTAACAAAGTGCTGTGTTGTTTAGTGCAAGGACTGAACTGTGTAAATAAGGACATAGGAGTCCAATACACTTACAGAGTTAGGATGCAGTTAGCACAGGGCTGGAAGACTGTTGGGGGCGGGGGGTGGCCAGGTGCTTGTCCGACAGCACTTGTCTACTTCGGCTTCCTGGAGTCAAGTGCTGCCTATGTTCATCCGAAATAGGAGGAGCACTTGGGACAGCAAGCACTGTGCGAGGTGTCTGGGGTGCGAAGGAGGAGTAAGCACAGCTCTTGCCCTGCAGTCACCCATGATGTGGGAGAAGTGAAAATAACAAGGAACGGAGTGGGCCAGGGAGGAGAAGACCAGCATGAATGGTGTCTGTGGACGCGAGGATAGCCACTCAGCATGTTCTTCATTCCTCACTGCCCTCGGTGTGTATGGCTATTTCCCAAGCAAGGAAATGGAGGCTCAGAAAGCTTAAGCACTTGCCTACAGTCGTGGAGTGGCGATTGGTGGGGCCCAGGAGAGACCCTCAGCCTATTTACTCCAACACCTGAGACTTTCTTAACAACTCACGGAGGCCAGCATGGTGGTGCAGTGGGCTGAGCACCGCGTGGGTCACCTGCATCCCCAAACCAGAGTGCTGGTTCAAGTTTCAGTTACTCTGCTTCCACGCCAGCGTCCTGCTAATGCGCTTTGGAAGCAGCCGATGATGGCTCATCCACCCGAGTCCCTACCACCCGCGCGGGGGACCTAGATGGGGGTTCCTGGCTCCTAGGTCCTGGCTTCAGCCTGGCCCAGCCCCAACTGTTGGGGCCATTTGGGAGTGAACCAGTGGATGGAAGATCTCTCTCCCCCTGTCTATGTCTCTGTCTCTCTCTTAGTGTCACTCTATCTTTAAAGTAAATTAATTAATTTAAAATAAAATAAAAAACACCCTCACACTGCCTGGTAGTGCCAAAGAAGGGCACAAGTCCATAGATCTGGATGTTGAAGGAGGGAGACAGACTCAGCTGGGGGAAGACAAGACAGTCTAATAACCCGTCTCTCCTCTTGCAACCCTCAGAACCTGACACCATCCAGCAGAGAACCTAATACCACTCACAGCCTGTGGCAGTGGCCTTCAAAACGGGGTTATTTTGTGATTCAGATTTTGATCTGAGTAGGTATCACTGGAAGTAAGTGGGCGTGGGTGTGGAAATACTTTTGTTGTGGGTTACAGATATTGTCATGAAATTTCTGCAGCAAACATGACAGGGGCCCTCCCTCGCTCAAGGGTGTTGCTCGAAGTCTGATGTGGGAGGAGAGTGAATTGACCTCCTGGGAACAGACAGGAATTATACCCCCATAGAAGTACAGCTGAAGGGCCGCCTGCAGTGCTGGCATCCCATATGGGCGCTGGTTCGAGTCCTGGCAGCTCCACTTCTGATCCAGCTCTCTGCTATGGCCTGGAAAAGCAGTGGAGGATGGCCCAAGTCCTTGGGCCCCTGCACCTGTGTGGGAGACCCAGAAGAAGTTCCCGGTTTCAGATAAGCGCAGCTCTGGCCATTGCAGCCATCTGGAGAGTGAACCAGCGGATGGAAGACCTCTCTCTCTCTCTCTCTCTCTCTCTCTCTCTCTCTGTGTGTGTGTGTGTGTCTCTCTCTCTCTCTCTGCCTCTGCCCCTCTATAACTCTGCCTTTCAAATAAATAAATAGATCTTTTTTTAAAAAATATATAACTGAAAGCTAAAGGTAGCTATTACAGCTCCTGTTTGCACTTTTAATGCTGATTGGTTTAAGATGACAACCTGTAACAGGGCGTCAGGTGCAACAAGGCATTCAAAGAGGCCCAGCTGGAGGAACGGAACACGAAAAGCCAAATACCTGGTTCCCAACTGGAGGCAACCTTGCCCCTCAAGGGTCATTCGGCCATGTCTGGGGACATCTTTCGGGTGGCATCTGGTACACTGATGGAGGCCATGGGCACTGCTGAACATCCCCCCAAACAGAGTCATCCCTACAAGAGAGCTAGCCACCTTTTCCAACGTGTCGGCCATGGTGAGGCTGAGACATCCTACCAGAGTAAGCTCGTGCTCACTGGGTAGTGCCCACTAGGAGTGTTCAGGAGTTGAAAGAAGAGACCAACACTCTCAGCCAGTGGAGTCGGGGAGGCTCTGTAGAGGTGAACAGAGTAGGGTGAGTCCTGGAGGGTTCTGGAATGGTGGGCCCTGGGGAGGATGTCCCCGGGAGGGAACAGGGCACTGGCAAACGTTGGGAGCAGCCAGCCAGCCTTCCTGGAGAGGAAGTCAAGCACAGCGCACTTGAGAGAGGAGCCTGTGACTGTCCCTACTGGGGCGAGACCAAGACCTTGGTCTTTGCGCAGTGTGATCCGGGTGCTGAACACCCTGGCAACCATCAGAGGCATCACTCAGACCTAAGTAAGCCTCCTCTTGCCCCAAGGCAGGCTGTGCTGCTCTGGACACCCACCACACACACGCACACACACACACACACACTTCTCACACACGAAGCGGGGCGGGGGGAGGCGGGTAGTAAAGGCAGTTGTGTGATAAAGGCACAGATGCCTCGTCAGTGTGGCACCTGGGTTAAGACGAATCTGCTGGTGCCACAGACACGTGGCAGCATCTGGCCAGCCAAGGCTCAGGCTCTGGGAATGCAGGGGCCAGAACTGTGGGTGCAGGAAATGGGGTGAAAACTCTCTCACCGGGTGCAGCTCGTCCCTGAGACTGGGGCAAACTTGGCCAAGGCAGGTGCACATCTGAGAAGGTGCCTGGGGAGCTATGTCCAGCTTCAGGTCCCGCCAGCCCGCCCTGAGTCACTGTGGCATCTCTCCGCTCCATTCCACATACTGGGACCCTCGAGTGCCATCAGAAAAGGAGGAGAGGAGACAAGGACAGAGGAAAGGAAAAGCGATGGAGGGATTTTAGACCAGAGAGGATGCAGGACATGGGATTGAGGGAAAGAAGCAGGTGGATCGTTAGGGCTGTGCTGCACTGTCCCAGGCAAGGAGCCATCTGCCTGGAGCAGACTCCAAGGGGGGGGTGGTGGTGAGAGCAGGTGAGAGGAGCCACAGACAGAACCCCAAACCCAGGTCCCCTCCCATCCCTGCCAGCCACTCACGTCCAAGTGATGGGGGCGGATGGGAGCAAGAGGCACCCAGGCCCCAGCCCACGCCTCTTCCGCCTCTCCTCCTATGCCCACCCTGTCCTGTAGGCCCCCAGGCTTTGTCCCAGCTGTGTGTGCTTTCGCATCTTTGTGTGGAGGAGATGGAGTGGGGGGGGGCTGGTCCCCAGAGCATCCAGGCAGAGACCACAGCAACCCTCTCCACCCACGCCCCAACATCCTCGGAGCTGGATCCCCACTGAGATGCCCTTCCTCACCCCCCACCCCCGGCCAGGGGCAAAGGCGCACTGAGAGTCTGCCCTCTCCCCATCGCTTGCTTTCATTTCCAACATTTGCCGCAAAAGAAAAATGTAAGCAATGTGCAAGCTGCACTTTTCTCTGCCCTGGAGCAGCTGATATTACCAGAGCCACAACAAACCCCGGCCTTCACCCCAGCCCACTCCCGTCCCTCGCCGAGGGCTAGGAAGCCCAGGGCCGCTGGGCGCTGGAGCTCAGTGTGGCCCCGGCAAGCAGGCAGGCCCTACCCTGGCCACAGCATGGCTCACCTGGGGATTTGCTGTGTGGGTGCCTCTCCATCCCCAGCGAGCCAGGAGGGCAGGGAGGGGAAGAAGTGCCCACAGGTCCAGGTCTGGGAGGACAAGGGCGTCCCAAGTTCAGGAAGAGAGCCACCCTCCCTCCTGCCCGCCTAAGCCCCTGCCTCCTGCCAGGTCCCGGGGCTAAGCAGGCCACTGCTATTTAGAACAGAGGGCAAGGGACAGAGAGAACTGGGGCTCCCCAGGTGGCAGAGAGAGAGGAGGGCCACAGGCAGTGGGGAGGTCGTCTGGGCCACCCCCCGCCACTAGCCCCCAGCCTCCCTCTGCCTCCAGCTTGGTCTCCTGCTTGCCTGGTTGACAGCAGCACCTGCTCCCGCCCCTGGGCCTGCCCCTAAGGCGACCTCCACCCCATGAAGGCACAGAGGGGGACCCGAGGACCCAGGCCAGGGGAGATGTTTTAGGGGGTACAAGAAGTGCCCCTCCCCCCAGACCCCATGGGGGACCTCACTCTGCCCAGCATGGCTATGGAACCTGGACACATGGCAGCCTCAGAATGTGTGTGTGTGGTGTGTGCTGTATGTGTGGTGCGTTTGTGACATGTGCATAGTATGTGTAGTGTGTATGTTTTGTGATGTGTGTGACGTGTATATTTGTGTGTGTGGTGTGTATGTGTGAATGTGTGTATGTGGTGTGTGCTATATGTGTGGTGCATTTGTGACATGTGCATAGTATGTGTAGTGTGTATGTTTTGTGATGTGTGTGACGTGTATATTTGTGTGTGTGGTGTGTATACGTGTTGTTTGGTGTGTGTTGTATGTGTGGTGTGTGTTATGTGTGTTATATATGTTGTGTGTGATATGCATGTGTGTTGTATGTGGTGTGGGGGTGTGGTGGATGTGTGTGGTGTGTGTGACATGCGATGTGTATATTTGCATGTGTAGGGTGTATATGTGTTGTTTGGTGTGTGTGTTGCACGTGTGGTACATGTTATATGTGATGTATGTATTGTATGGGGTGTGTGGTGGTCGTGCGTGGTGTGTGGTATGTGTTACATGTGATGTATATTGTGTAGTGTATGTGTCTCTGTGGTGTGTGGTGGTCATGTGTGGTCTGTGGTTTGTGTTACATGTGATGTGTATTGTGTGGTGTGTGTGTGACTGTGGGGTGGTGGTGGTCGTGTGTGGTGTGTGGTATGTGTTACATGAGATGTGTATTGTGTGCTGTGTGTGTGACTGCGGGGTGGTGTGAGCATGCATGGTGTGTGGTATGTGTTACATGAGATGTGTATTGTGTGGTGTGTGTGTGACTGTGGGGTGGTGGTGGTCGTGCGTGGTGTGTGGTATGTGTTACATGAGATGTGTATTGTGTGGTATGTGTGTGACTGTGGGGTGGCGTGAGCATGCATGGTGTGTGGTATGTGTTACATGAGATGTTATTGTGTGCTGTGTGTGTGTCTGTGGGGTGTGTGGTGGACGTGTGGCTCTGTGTATGGGATGCTGGTGTTGCAGGCTTAGCCCATGGCACTGCAATGCTGGCCCCAGGAATATTAATTTTATAAATGAGGAAACTGAGTGAAAAAGGACGAACCCACATTCACAAATTGCAAAATAATTCACATTCATAATTTCCAGCATTCTCAAGTGCACCGCTCAGTGGTTTGCAAGGTTATACAAGGTTCCCAAGGTTATACAACCATCAGCAGTGTCTACTTCCGGAACGCTGCCCCACCCCAACAGAAACCCCACAGCCACCTGCAGCACTCCCCATTCCTGCCCCCGCGGACACCCCCCCCCCCCGCCCCCGCAGGTGGCTGTCTCCTTTCTTTCTCATTGAATTTGCCTATCCGGGACTTTTCATACAAATGCAATCCAGCAATATGTGACCTTTTACGTCTGGCTTTTCACTTCCTTTACATGTTTTATTTACGTGCAGTAAAAGTCACACTTGGATATACAGTTCTGAGTTTCCATGATGTGTGGGGTCGGTAACAGAGATCCGGAAGCATCCCCAGGGCCTCATTGCGCCCTCCCCCAGCCAGTCCCTGCACCCCCTACTGTGCTGGCTGCTCCTAGAACTCTCTTTCCAGAGAGGCCTACAAATGGCACCGCAGGAGATGCAGCTTGGGGTCTCCTGCACTCAGCACAAAGTGCTTGCAATTCATCCCGGTGCCTCCTTTTTCTTACTGAGCCAGGTGCATTTTATGGACCCCCCCCCATAGGCTATTTATTCCCCCCACCCCCACCTGAAGGGCATCTGGGAGCTGTTATGAATAAAGGCAGAGTAATAGACAAAGAGAGGGAGAGACAAAGAGAGAGAGAGAGGTCTTCCTTCCACTGATTCACTCCCCAAATGGCCACAATGGCTGGAGCTGAGCTGATCTGAAATCTGGAGCCAGGTCCTCCACGCTAGTCTAGGGGCCCAAGCACTAGGGCCCCCTTCCACTGCTTTCCCAAGCCATTCGCAAGGAGCTGGATCAGAAACAGAGCAGCCAGGACTCCAACCGGTGTCCCTAAGGGATGCGGGTACGGCAGGCGGCGACTTAGCCCACCACGCCACAGCGCCGGCCCTGCAAGTCCACCTTACCTCAGAGCACACGGCCCATCAGGACGGCCGAGGACAGCAGCGAAGCTCAGTTCACAGCGGCTTAAAGTAACAAAGGTTTGCTCTCAGTTACTGTGTGTGTCCATTATGGGTGAGATGGAATCACTACCAAGCTTGGGTGCAGCCGCATCGGGAACCTCAGCACCGGCGGCGATAGAGGGGAAGACAGCTCTACAGCTCCCGGAGGCGAGAGGCGCTCCAGCCAGGGAGGGACGCCGCCCTCCGCTCGCCTCTCGCTGGCCACCACCAGCTCACAGCTACACCCAAAAGCACCAGGACCAGGAAGCAGAAAGCAGGGGGAATTCAGTGACTAGCTCTGGTGTCTCCCCCTCCCCTCCCCTCCCTTTCCCTCTCCCCTCCCCTCCTTTTTCCCCTCCCCTCCCCTCCCCTCCCTTCCTCTTCCCTTCCCTTTCCCCCTCCCCTTCCCCTCCCCTCCCTTCCCCCTCCCCTCCCCTCCCTTTCCCTCTCCCCCTCCTCTCCCCTCCCTTCCCCCTCCCCTCCCTTCCCCTCCCTTTCCCCCTCCCCTCCCTTCCCCCTCCCCTTCTCTCCCCTCCTTTTCCCCCTCCCCTACCCTCCCTTTTCCCCTCCCCTCCCCTCCCCTCCCTTTCCCCCCTCCTCTACCGCACCCTCCCTTTCCCTCCCCTCCCCTCCCTTTCCCCCTCCCCTCCCTTCCCCTCACCTTCTTTTCCCCCTCCCCTCCCTTCCCCTCACCTCCTTTTCCTCCTCCCCTCCCTTCCCCTCACCTCCTTTTCCCCCTCCCCTCCCCTCCCCTCCCCTTCCCCCTCCCCTCCCTCTCCCCCTCCCCTCACCTCCCTTTCCCCCTCCCTTCTCTCTCCCCTCCCCCTCCCCCTTCTTTTTTTTTTTTTAAATAAGATTTATTTATTAATGTGAAAGGCAGAGAGAGAGAGAGAGAGAGAGAGAGAGAAAGAGATCTTTACCCACTGGTTCACTCTTTAAATAGTTGCAAAACCCATTGGAGCCAGGAGCCAGCCTCCCACGCAGGTGCAGGGGCCCAGGGACTTCGGCCATCTTCCACTGCTTTCCCAGGCCACCAGCAGAGAGCTGGATCAGAAGTGGAGCAGCCAGGCCTCAAACTGGTGCCCATGTGGGATGCCAGCACTGCAGGCGGTGGCTTAGCCTACTATGCCACAGCACTGACCCAGTTATTGTTTTTATTACATGTGCATGCACGATTTGTACAGATGAAGTGTGAACTCCATATGAATATAAAAGTAAAAATTCATAATTAAAACAATGATGAAGGAGACGAATCTAGAGAAACTAAGATCTACTGCCAAAGAACCTTAAGCAAATTAAAAGTTACTTTAAAAGTTTTGATTTTTATATTGTACTTCTGGTTTTAATTCTTGGATTTGTAATTAGTTTCTGTGCGATGGTCCAGTGGTTAATAAAATTCAATTAAATCTGTAAACATTCACTAAGCTTTTGCAGAACAAGTTGGTAGGGCAGGAGCTGTGGCACAGTAAGTTAAGCCGCTGCTTGCATCCCATGTCGGAGCACTAGTTCAAGGTCTCAGTTGCTCCACTCCCAGTCCAGCTCCGTGCGAATGCACCTGAGAAAGCAGTGAAAAAGTGGCTCAAGTGCTCGGACCCCTGCCGTCCACACAGGAGACCTGGATGGAGTTCTTAGCTCCTGGCTTCAGCTGGATCCAGATCTGGCTGTTGTAGCCATTTGGGGAGTGGAACCGTAGATGGAAGAGCTCTCTCTGCCTCTCCCTCTCCCTCTCTAACTCTGCCTTTCAAATAAATAAGTCTTTTTTTTTTTTTTTTAATGGCTTGGGAGAGGAAGAATAGAGAAGGGTTGGTTGATTAATGAGTAGTAAAATAGGAGGATTAAGGTCTATTGTTCTGTAGCACAGTGGGGTGACTACAGTGAACAATAATTACTGTGCATTTCAAAATGGCAAAGAAAGAGGATTTTAACTGTCTCCAACAGAAATAAATTGGAAGTGATGGAGATGATAATGACCCTGATTTGATCATCACACTTGGCACACATGTGTGGAAACATCACACTGTACCCCATGAATCCGTACAATTATTTTGTGTCAATTAAAAATCAAAGTAAAAAATTACTTAAAATGATTAGTATTTTCACTTTCAAAAAAAAAAAACCCACCAAATTGGCTTGGGGCTGAAACAAGGCTGCCCCCTGCTGGCGCTTTCCAGTACTGCAGTGACTCCTTAGGCGGACTCCCGGGGTGAACCCCGCCTTCTCTTTCCTTCGGGGTGGCTGTGGGTGAGCGGCGCACAGGCGGGCGGAGGACCGCGACCCTCAGTGTCCTGGGCTTTCAGAGGCCTTGCTGCTACTGTTCGAGGGAAGAGATCACATCTGCCCCTTCCCAATAATGCCTTATATTGGTAGGGCACTATATGAGGGTACTTCAAAAAGTTCATGGAATATTGAATGAATTGAATTGAATATGAGATGCCGGCCTCGCAGGCAGCAGTTCAGCCTAAGGCACCATAACACCTGCCCCTACTTTTATTTCCAAAATACCCTATTTCCTATGTTCTGGGCCAGCGATTCCCCAGCCCAGCAGCTCATTAAGACGTCCCGGGTGTTTTGTAAACAACTCCTGTGCCTGGCGCCTTTCAGAACGGGGACCTCGCAATCCGCGCGCAGGGACCCCGGGAGGCAGGGTCGGGCTCCCTGGCGGCCCCGGGCGGTTCTGAAGCCGAGCGGCTTCCTCGACGCCTGCTGCCTGAAGCCGCGTCTCGAACCCCTCTTGGGGTGGGGGTGGGGGGCTCGGCAGCCGTGTGATAGGCGGGGAAACCAGGCACGGAAAGAAAGCGGGAACCGCGAGAGACCCCAGCCCCGCAATTCCCAAAGTGGCCGCAGAGGCGCCGCAAGTGCGGACGGCGAATCCAGGAGGGGCGCCGCAGTTCACCGTTACCCCAGTAGATGGCGCTGCTCTCCTTCCAATGACGCCATACCTCCCCAAACTGGGTCGTGGCGGAGCTGATTTTAAAGTTGGGGAGGCAGGCAGGACACTCCCACTAGTAACAATCAAACGTAGCTGCTGCTTCTTTTCAATGCATGTGCATTTTCCCTTAAACCGCTCAGCTGTTAGTACAGAAATACTTACTGGTTCTTTGAACCTAACCACTTACTACGGGTACGTTTATGGTATTTTTTGAAAAATAAGGTACTGACTCCCTAAGGGCACCTTTGTGATGCCAGGGCCACACAATGGAGATGCAGAGGTGGAAAGTGAGTGTGACCACTTGCTCA
Source organism: Oryctolagus cuniculus (assembly GCF_051225735.1). Taxonomy (NCBI): domain Eukaryota; kingdom Metazoa; phylum Chordata; class Mammalia; order Lagomorpha; family Leporidae; genus Oryctolagus; species Oryctolagus cuniculus. The sequence goes on from NC_142869.1 coordinate 164,652,213, forward strand.
CCCCTGGGCCTGGCCACTGAACCATCCTCTGAACTGGGCTCCGTACTGTGTCCTCCGTTGATGTCACACCCTACCTGTGGAGTTAGGGATCCGCCTGGAAGCAGAAGAGCGGATGTAAATTAGACATCACTCTCAGGACCACAACTCGTTATGACCTCTGTTCTGATCCTCAGCTTCCTTGTCCACAAAGCAGGAGTAGCAAAATCGATAATACAGGGTTGTCAGGAAATTTATTATTATTTGAAGGACAGAGAGATAGAGAGAGGGCGAGATAGAGAAAGAGACCTTCCACTGCTGGTTCACTCCCCAAATGACTGCAATAGCCATGTTTGGGCCAGGTTGAAGCCAAGAGCCTGGAGCTCCGCCTGGGTCTCCCACACGGGCGCAGGCACCCAAGCACCCAGGCCGTCTTCTGCTGCTTTCCCAGAAGCATTAGCAGGGAGCAGGTTAGGAGCAAGAGCCCCAGGAACTGAAACTCATGCCAGCATCGCAAGCAGCTTAACCCGCTGACCCCTGTCATGACGATCAGGCGACGGGAAAATCGGGCAGGACCTGGAACAGAGCAGGGGCTCGGTTAGTGTTTGGTCTCTCCCTTTTCTTCTCTCATTTCCAAGAACGACCTGGAGATACAGGGACACACGAGTGTGACAGAAGTGCAAAGCTCACACACATATCCAGTGGTGTGCCTGTGTCCAGTCCTCAACCTCAAGCACATTCTTGCAAACACACCCTCATCTCCATCACCATCATCACCATCATCACCATCACCATCATCACCATCATCACTATCACCATCATCACCATCATAATTACCGTCACCGTCACCGTCACCATCGCAGCATCTTGGCTGGTTAAACCAGCACAGAACAATGAAGCAAATGAAATTTGTCCTTGGCCGGCGCCGCGGCTCACTAGGCTAATCCTCCGCCTGCAGCACTGGCATACCGGGTTCTAGTCCCGGTCGGGGCGCCGGATTCTGTCCCTGTTGCCCCTCTTCCAGGCCAGCCCTCTGCTGTGGCCAGGGAGTGCAGTGGAGGATGGCCCAGGTGCTTGGGCCCTGCACCCCATGGGAGACCAGGAGAAGCACCTGGCTCCTGCCATCGAATCAGCGCGGTGCACCGGCCGCGGCAGCCATTGGAGGGTGAACCAACGGCAAAAGAAGACCTTTCTCTCTGTCTCTCTCTCTCACTGTCCACTCTGCCTGTCAAAAAGAAAGGAAGAAAGGAAGAAAGAATTTCGTCCTTGAACGGGCCCCCCCTTCTGCGTGTGTCCTCCATGAACTGCTACCTTGACTGAGACCCTGCAGCCCCGCAGTGACGCGTGGATCGAGCGAGTCCACGCCGGCTTCCTTTCCAGGCTGTCCATCACTTCAGCATCAATTCAGCCATGGGACCGAGGGGTACACAAGACGCAGGGATGTTCCCCGCTGCATCCCAGCACACACACAACCCCTGCCATTGGTTCTTTGTTTTTGTTTTTAAAGTTTTGTTTATTTGAGAGAGAGAGAGAGCGCGCGCGCGTGCGTCCGAGAGAGCACCCTCATCCGCTGATCACTCCCCAAATGCCTGCAACAGCCAGGGCCGGGCCAGAGCCAGAAGCAAACAATCCTGGTCTCCCACAGGGGTGGTAACGACCCAGCTAAGTGAGGGGTCACTTGGAGCCTCCCAAGGGCGGTGTTGGCAGAGGGCGGAGTCAGGAGCCCAGTTTCTCTGATATTGGATGTGGGCGCCTGGCCCCTGCCATTGGTTCTTAGCAACACCAACCCCAGAACACACTCTCACGCCCCTCAGGGGGATGGCCTGGGTTTTCACCTTCGGATGTTGTTTCTATGGGCTTATAAAAATCAGCCTTTCTCTGAAACAGGTAAATCTTATGACTCATCCGGCAGGTGGTTGAACTCAGGATTGGCTAACGAGCAGGAAGTGGAGAAGGTTCGGTCTCCCTACTTATTCATCTCATAGATATCCAGTGAGCATCCACTACGTGCCAGGCACAGGGGCACGGGCGTGACTGGGAGCCCATCACCGCCCTGGAGGCCTGCGATCCAAGGAAGGACCCAGACAGCAAACAGGCAATGACAAAGCCCCGGTGACGCGTGTTGAAACGAGAAGAAGGCAAAGGGGTCGCGGGCACGCAAAGGAGACACCAAGGGCCAGTAAGCACTTCCTGGAGCGAGTGGCCACTAGACTGACACTGGAAGCAGGGAGGAGTTAGGCCCTGAGCAGGAGGGGCACATTTCAAGGGGAGAAGACAGCACAGGAAAAAGTCCAGGGAGGAAAGCGCATGCTGCGGGGCCGGCACTGTGGTGTAGAGGGTAAAGCCACCGCTGCCTGCAGTGCCGGCATCTCATATGGGCTCCGGTTCAAGTCCCAGCTACTCCACTTCCAGTCCAGCTCTATGCTATGGCCTGGGAAAGCAGTGGAAGATGACCCAAGTCCTTGGGCCCCAGCACCTGTGTGGGAGACCTGGAAGAAGCTCCTGGCTCCTGGCTTCAGATCAGCTCAGCTCTAGCTATTGGCAGTCATTTGGGGAGTGAACCAGAGGATGGAAAACATCTCTCTCTCCTTCTCTCTCTGCCTCTGCCTCTCTGTAATGCTGCCTTTCAAATAAAATAAATAAATCTTAAAAAAAAAAAAAAGAAAGAAAAGAAAACGCATGGTGCGTGAGACTCAGGTGCATGTCTCAACGAAGCAAAGGATTAGGAGATGGATATGACTTCTTTTTTTAAGATTTATTTATTCGAAAGGCAGAGCAAATGAGAGAGACAGAGAGAGGTCTTCCATCTGCTGATTCACTCCCCAAATGCCTGCAACAGCCAGGTCTGGGCCAAGTTGAAGGCAGAAGCCTGGAACCCAGTTTGGGTCTCCCCCTTGGGTGGCAGGGCCCAAGCACTGGAACCATTACCGGCTGTCTTCCCAGGCACTTTAGCAGGAACTTGGGTTGGAAGTGGAGCAGCTGGGACTTGAACCAGTGGCAGCTTGATCTGCGGCATAACAATGCAAGGGGTTTTCAAGTCCAAAATTTGGCAAAATGTATTTTTTAAGTGAGCCGTTTTTTTTTAAACCTTGAAAGACATTTAGGTTTTTTTTTTTTAAGATTTATTTATTTATTTATTTGAAAGGCAGAGAGAGAGAGAGAGAACAAGAGAGAGGGAGCTTCCATCCACTGGTTCACTCCCCAACTGGATGCAACAGCCAAGGCTGGGCCAGGCCAAGCCAGCAACTTCATCTGTGTCTCCCAGATAGGTAGCAGGAGCCCAAGGACTTGGGCTATCCTCCACTACCTTCCCAGGCACATTAGCAGGGAGCTGGATTGGAAGTGGAGTGGCCGGGACTCGAACCTGTGCTCCTGTGGGATGCCAGTGTTGCAAGTGGTTGCTTCACCAGCTGTGCCACAATGTTTTCAGTTTGTATTTATTTCCATATCAACTAGTTACAGAGCTGTCCTCTTGTTGCTGCTGTGTGGTCGTGGAGGTAGGACCCTGCCCACGAGGGCCAGCTGCCCTGACCACACCCCGGCTTTCTCAGCCCTGCAGTGGGCAGCTAGTGGAAACACACCAGGACCGGTTGGGTTGTTGGCTGTCATATGTCCTCACCGGCGACATGCTTCGGATTCCAGCAGCCCTGGTGAGAAAGTCAGCTTGCTGAGGCTGTCCGGTCAGAGGTCAGGCCACCTGGGAAGGCAGCTCCGCCTCTGCTCTGGGTTTGCCGGGAGATTCCTCTCATCAGAATCTTAAGTGTGGGGAAATATGTGTTTCTCAGCTGCGGGTTGAACACCAGAATTCTTTAAAAAAAAAAAAAAAAGAAAAAAGGATTGGTTTATTTATTTGAAAGGCAGAGTTACAGAGAGAGGAAGACAGAGAGAGAGAGCGAGAGAGCAATATCTTACATTTGGAGGTTCACTCCCCAGATGGCTACAACAGCCAGGACTGGGCCAGGCTGAACCCAGGAGCCTCCCACGGGGGTGCAGGGGCCCAAGTCCTTGGGCCATCTTCTACTTCCTTTCTAGGTGCGTAAGCAGGGAGCCGGATCAGAAGTGGAGCAGCCAGGACTCGAGCCGGCACTCATTTGGGATGCTGGCATTGCAGGCAGTGGCTTATTCCGCTGTGCCACACCACTGGCCCAGAAAGCCAGTGTTACTATGCTTACTACCGAGTGTCCATGTGGAGACACAGGGTCCTGGCCAGTTTTGATGCCCACTCCCTGAGACCTCAACCTCACTACCTTTTTAGAAACTATTCGATGCAACATGAACACTAAGTGACATATAAAGATGCATTAAAAGTTTAAAACAAGTATTAAAGCAAGACGGGGAGGATAGAAACGCTCCCGCTGGGACACTGCTTCAGGGGAGCTTGGCAGTGGCTGCTCAGTGCCTGGCCCTGTCACCGGGGCCAGCCCCACGTACGTCCCAGCTCTGGGGAAAGACTCAGCCACTGGCGCCCTCCCTGCCCCGCCCAGCCCGGCTTTGCTGACCTCATGGGCGCGGGCGGAGGCTGAGCTGTTGAGGGATCTCTCATCTCCTTCCTGCCCACTGACTTCCCTGTCACAGCCGCGGGTCCCTGCAGCGTGCCGATGGTCACCTTTCCCACAGCACTGCCTCCTCCCCACTCTGTGGGAACCCGACCAGGCTCCAGCACCTCAAGGGCTGTGTGATTCTCACTGGCTCTGGGTCTTCCTAGGGCTTTTTCCAGGGCCACAGCAGCAGCCAGCACAGGTTGAGGTGCTGTCACCCTCAGGAAGGTGCAGCAGCCGCTTCCTGGTCTTCTGGGACCTGCCCTGTATGCTGAGGACAATCTACAGCAAGCCCCCACTAAGACCTGAGAGGAGGGGGGCTTTCACGGTGATTGGGAGACTCCCTGTCTGCAGGACAGGACAGAGCCGGTGCCGCCCGCATCCCCCTCCCCAAGTCACCTGCTAAGGCTCCATGAGCAGGGACTCCAGCCTCTCCCTGATTCGAGGTCGGAGGGTAGAGGTGAGGACAGACCCCTTGCAGCAGCCCAGGGCGGTGTCCCACGGAGCCAGCCTGGTGGAGGGCTCAGGGCTGCTATGCGGCACCTGGCCCCTCGCCTGCTTGCGCACATACGCCGGCCACCACTGGTGCGGGCTGACCCCAGGTGAGTGCACCTGCCCGGATCTCCTCACCTCCCTGACGCAAACCTACTGTCATCCAGGCATCACAGAGGGATGCTGCCCCCCACCCTGCAACCCCCCGCCCCGACCTTGGGACCTTCCATAAAAACAATGACTTCTTTGACTTTTTGCTTAGAGGGAGGGAGTCTCCGAGGCTCTCTTCCGGTCTCAAGAAGCCACGGCAAGGGTTTGAACACAGACAGTCTGGCATCCTTAACTGGGCTTGGATCGCAGTTTCGTCCTTTTTTGAGCTGTTACCCTAGGTGAGTTCTTCTCAGAGGCCAGTTTCCTGGTGTAGCCATTATTACTGCGCAGTTCTTAGGATTTCTGTGAAAGTTAAAGGGGAACCTGGGGCCGGCACCATGGTGTATTGGGGGACCTGCAGTGCCGGCATCCCATATGGGCACCTGTCGCTCCCCCTCTTCGTGGAGGAACGACACAGGACCCTGCGCTGTTCTTTCGTCTGCTCGGCCCTCCCCGGGTTTGCTGCTGGTTCTTCCTGGGTTGGCTACCGTCCCTTCCACCTCTGTGGAAGGGCAGTTCCCCCTGGCCACATTCCCCACTTCCGCAGGGGAGCGGCACACCACCGGCCGGTTCTCTCGGGGGCTGCACAGGTGTTCCCCTTAGATGTTCCCCTTAGATGTTCCTGGTGCATGCCGTCTCTCTCCTCCTTTATAGTCCTCCTCCGCCAATCCTAACTCGGCTGCCCACACGCCGAGTACGCTGCTCTCCTCCAATCAGGAGCAAGTCCTACAGTTTATTGGTTGAACTGGAGGCAGCTGTGCGGAAGCTGTTTACTTCTCTCCCAGCGCCATATTGTGGGAGAGCAGATGCATAGAATAAGTCTTAATTCCAGTAACTTAGTCTAGTCCGAGTTGCTCCCCACAGATCCCCCTTTCTTTTTATTTTTTGGCGTTGATACGCGCCTGTCTTCGGTGCCCCGCGGCACACACTCTGCTCTGCTTGCTAGAGTTGCCACAGGTTCTTACAAGTCCTATCAATCAGGCAAACCGAATCCGGGTCCTCTCTTCGCCATATTGTGAGGAGGTTTATAGGCGCTGATGCGTGCCTGTGTTCGGTGCCCCGCAGCGCATGCTCTGCTCTGCCTGCAGGGGCTTACAAGCCCTAACAATCAGGCAAACCAAATCCAGGCCTTCTCATTGCCGTATTGTGGGGGAGACTTATTAGTGTTGGTTCGTGCCTATCTTCGGTGACCTGCAGCTCATACTCTGGTCGAGCTGCTTGCTGGTGCTTACCGCCTTAATCAGGCAGACCGAATCCAAGCTCTCTCATTGCCATGTTGTGGGGTGACTTATTGGTGTTGATAATGTGCCTGTCTTCGGTGACCTGCGGCGCATAAGCTGCTAGCCGCCCGCAGGTGCTCATCGCCTCACTTAATCAGGCAGACCGAATCCAAGCTCTCACATTGCAGTGTTGTAGGAGGCCTTTCTATTTCTCTATCTCCGGGCATTCCTATCTCTCCCATTTTACTTCTATCTCCCAGCATTCTTATTTCTCTCATTTTATTTCTAAACTTCTATTTCTCTTATCCCTGCAGCTTCCCGGCGCCTCGCCCTGCCGGCAGCTCCGCCCCGAGGCTGCTTCTCGGCGCCTTGCCGGCTCTGAGCCGCTTCAGCCCGCGCCTCTCTCATCTGCGCAGCTTCCCGGCTTTGCGCGGCTTGGCTTCGCGCGCTCCGAGGTCTCCACACCCTTCGCGTCTGCACCACGGCCTACGCCAGCCCCGTTCCCTATCTATTCACGCCCCGTGCTCTCTCTGCACGCGGCGGCCTCCGCGAGTAACACAGCGTAGCTTACGTGTCCGCCACTAGCATTCAATCTAAGTTCCCCGGGCTAGCCTGGCGAATTCAACCCAGCATACGTCTCCGCCCCACGATCTGGCTTCCCGTCCTTTGCTCCCCGGGCTAATCAGACGGATCCCAATCTCGCTTACGTTTCAGCTTCTGGTTTCAACTTTTCACCCCCCATTCCCGGGCTAACTTGAGAATCCCAAAGTGGCTTTCGTTTCAGCCTCGGCCTGCCCCCCGCGGCTTCAATTTCCCTAACACTTTTCTCCACCCGGTATGCTTCCCTAAGTTTTCTTCCAACAATATTCCTCCCTCATTTCTCCTGGCCTCTCCCCACAGTCCGCGTCCGAGTCTGTTTGTTCTAGCTTTCACTTTCGCTTTCGACCTTAGAGATTTCTCCCAGCTTCCCCCCGTAGTCCGTATCTGAATCTATGCCTAGGCTTTCAATAGCTTCTTCCGGCACCCTTTTCGTCCGGCTTTTCCCTAGGCTGTTTGCTAGTCTCTCTCTTCGATATTTTCCCAGTTCTTCCCGTTTCTTCCCTCCTAAGTTTGCTATCCGTTCTAGGTTTCCTATCCGAGTCACGGCACCACTATGTCGCTCCCCCTCTTCGTGGAGGAACGACACAGGACCCTGCGCTGTTCTTTCGTCTGCTTGGCCCTCCCCGGGTTTGCTGCTGGTTCTTCCTGGGTTGGCTACCGTCCCTTCCACCTCCGTGGAAGGGCAGTTCCCCCTGGCCACATTCCCCACTTCCGCAGGGGAGCGGCACACCACCGGCCGGTTCTCTCGGGGGCTGCACAGGTGTTCCCCTTAGATGTTCCCCTTAGATGTTCCTGGTGCATGCCGTCTCTCTCCTCCTTTATAGTCCTCCTCCGCCAATCCTAACTCGGCTGCCCACACGCCGAGTACGCTGCTCTCCTCCAATCAGGAGCAAGTCCTACAGTTTATTGGTTGAACTGGAGGCAGCTGTGCAGAAGCTGTTTACTTCTCTCCCAGCGCCATATTGTGGGAGAGCAGATGCATAGAATAAGTCTTAATTCCAGTAACTTAGTCTAGTCCGAGTTGCTCCCCACAGGCACCGGTTCTAGTCCGGCTGCTCCTCTTCCAATCCAGCTCTCTGCTATGGCCCAGGGAAGCAGTAGAAGATGGCCCAAGTCCTTGGGCCCCTGCACCTGCATGGGAGACCTGGAAGAAGCTCCTGGCTCCTGGTTTCAGATCAACACAGTCCCAGCCGTTGTGGTCATCTGGGGAGTGAACTAATGAATGGAAGACCTCTCTCTCTCTCTCTCTCTCTCTCTTCCTCAGCCTCTCTGTAATTCTGCCTTCAAATAAAATAAATAAATCTCCTTAGATGGTGCCTGGAATGAGGTATGACCTCAGCATGCCATTTCCAAAATGTGAGAGATACATAGAGTACACACACACACACACACACACAGAGAGAGAGAGAGAGAGAAGGAGAGAGGAAAAGAGAAAGAGAGATGGACCTTCTGTCTGCTGGTTCACTCCTCAAATGGCAGCAACATCTAAAGCTGGGCCAAGTGGAAGCCAGGAGCCAAGGACTCCATCCAGGTCTCCCATGGGGGTGGCAGGGGCCCAAGTCCTTGCTCCATCCTCCACTGCCTTCCTCAGGCGTATTAGCCAGGAGCTGGTTCAGAAGTGAAGAAGCCGGATACGCACACCAGCACACTGATACAGGACGCGGGCATCCCAGGCAGGGTTAATCCGCCGCACTGCACCGCTGGCCCCTAAAATGTGCTTTCCTGGGACAACTCTGCTAGGATTGAGAGCGACGCAGCAGGTGAGGCTCTGAGGCTCCACCTGATGCCGTGTTCTGCGGAAGAACCGACAGCTCCGTGCACAGGAAGCCACGTGCAGGCTGAGCTACACAGCACCGTAGCTTAGCACACACGCTCGGGGGCCATGCTGCCTGGGCTTGGATCCCAGCTCCCTGAATTAGCGGCAAGTTCCTTAATGTCTCTGCGCCTCAACTATAAGATGGGACCGGACAGTCCCCACGCCCTCCGGTAGCTGGGAGGCTTTAAGAAACCAGCCCACGGAGAACAGTGCTGGCACAGCGGAAGGGGCGCATGCACGTTAGCTACCACCCCTCCCAACCTGCGGTGAGCTTCGGGGCAGCCCCACCCCTTTCCTTTGCCGTTCTACTCCAAGTTCACCCTGTTCCGGAAGCTCTCCGTGACTGATCTGCATTTTCTGTCCATGGCACAGTACCCCAGTGCCCGCACCCTGCTTTCCTGTACGGACAATTTAACCAACTTCGCTCCAACCCCGTAACCTCAACACAGAGGGAAGCTTACGACAGTCAGTGAGTCGTCTCGTGACACGGTGACTCAGTTACGCACTCAGCATCCGCTCATCGAATATTTGTTGTCCATGTCCTGTGTGCCAGGCACCACGTTCCACGGGGCTTCCCCTAGAGCCCCACGTGGAAGAACCAGGTGGAAGGTGATGGACTGAAACATCTCTCTTCCTGTCTCCTAGCACCTACTTTTCCTTCCTTCCTTCCTTCTTTCCTTCCTTCCTTTCTTGCTTCCTTCCTTCCTTTTTAATTTATTTTTATTTACTTGAAAGAGTTACAGAGAGAGGTCAAGACAGAGAGAGAGAGAGAAGTCTTCCATCCGCTGGTTCACTCCCCAGTTGACCACAACGGCCAGAGCTGTGCTGATCTGAAGCCAGGAGCCAGGAGCTTCTTCCGGGTCTCCCACGTGGATGCAGGGGCCCAAGCACTTGGGCCATCTACTGCTTCCCCAGACCATAGCAGAGAGCTAGATTGGAAGAGGAGCAGCGGGGACTCGAACCGGAGCCCATATGAGATGCCGGTGCTTGAGGCCAGGGCTTTAACCCGCTGCTGCACCACAGTGCCGGCCCCAGAACCTGCTTTCCATCTTCAGACTCCGCGGAAGGGTGATGCTTTTTCAATAGTTCAAGGTTCTTAAAGAACCCCGAGAAATTGCACACCAGATACCTAGCAGTGTAGGGATTCCCTTCATCTGCTTAACCCAGCCACTGGGGACAGGAACCCACAAAGAGGCTCAGTGGGGAGCTGTGAACACCAGAAACTACCTGTTGGCATATTTATATCCCCCCCCCCCGGGGGGGGGGGTTCAATTCCAGGAAATATTAAGGGCTAGATAATAGGATAGTTTCCTAACACAAAATCTAAAACATGACAAATATTTCTTTAAATACATAGCAGGTCTTAAAGGAAAGGGAAAAAAAAGGAAGCGAAATCTACAACAGAGAAAGCTAAGGCAGCCAGCAGCCTGAGGCCAGAGCTTCCGTCAGGGCTCTGAAGCTGGGGATGTGGCTCATCTTGATAACCTTGGCCCCGGGCCCTCACGGCTGTCCTCTCCAGAAAGGACTGGGCCAGGAGACGTGTGTCTGGCAGCAAGAAGACGTCTCTGCACCTGAGGTTGGGCCTGTGCCAGCGGGAACACAGGGCAGCCTCTGCCCGTGTCGGGGGTGGGCCCCCCTGCCCCGCCCCTTCCCTCCCTGGCACTCAGAGGAAACAGTAACAGAAGTTGCGAGTGCATTGGTACATCCCTGCAGAAGTCTTGCCCAAGGTTTCTCTGCAGGGGCTGCCTGCCTCTCAACCCAGGCTTTGTAGGGTCTCCCACACCAAAAGGATAGATGACGGTGTTGTGGGTAGCAGGTGAAACTGCTGTTTGCTACGCCGGTATCCCATAGCACCTGTTAGAGTCCCAGCAGCTCCACTTGCTATCCAGCCCCCTGCTGGATTAAAGCAAAGCTGGGGAAGCAAAGGTGATGGCCCAAGTATTTGGGTCCCTGCCACCCATGTAGGAGACCAAGATGGACTTGGCTTCCCTCTCCCCCTCCCTCTCTTTCTGTAACTCTGCCTTTCAAATAAATAAATTTTTAAAATAATAAGGACAGAAAGTGAAAGCTCAAATACACAAAAATGAACAAAATCAGACAAGGCAAAAAGTCTGTGTGAGCAGGCATCCGCATACCCAACAAACAGCGCGTGGGCTCCATTCCATCCTCCCGTGATGGAATGTTTAGGTCCAGTGTAGCACACAAGACTTTCAAAGATGTTTAGAGAAAAATAAGAAGCAACAGAAAACACAGGAAAGAAACCATATCCCATGAAAAGCAACGCGGGAGGGATATGGTCCTCGGCTTACTCCTTTCTGCCCGGCAGGCCGCAGGGGAAGCGTGGTCAGTCTCGTCCCACCACGGTCCCGCTGTGCCATAGCGCCGGCCCCATCACAAGCTTTTCTAAGTGAAATATTAAAATGGGCAAATCCCAGGCCAGCATTGTGGTATAACAGGTAAAGCCAGCACACGTGATACCATCATTCTTTATGGGAGCTGGTTCCTGTCCCGGCTGCTCCGCTTCTGATCTAGCTCCCTGCTAATGACCTGGGAAAAATCAGAGGAAGATGGCCCAAATGCTTGAGCCCCTGCACCCACATGGGAGACCCAGGTGAAGCCCTTGGCTTTAGCCAAAGCCAAGCTGCTGTGGCCTCTTGGGGAGTGAACCAGTGGATGGAAGATCTGTCTGTCTCTCCCTCACTAACTCTGACTTTAAAATAAATAAAAATAAAATCTTTAAAAAAAATAGTAGGCAATCCCTGGAGACAGAAGATAGGTTGCTGGTTGCCGAAGAGAGAGGGCAATGGGGAAATGATGCTGGTGGGTATGGGGTTTCCTGGGGGTGATGATTTGTTCTCAAATCAGAGGTAACAGTTACACAAGCCTGTGAATATTAGAGCCGTTGAGTGGTTCTTTTCAAGAAGTCTTTATTTATTTGAAGGTAAAATGACAGAAAGATAAAGATCTTCCATCTGCTGGTTCACTTCCCAAATGGCCACAACAGCTGGGGATGGGCAAGGCCCAAGCCAGGAACCAGGAACTCCATCCAGGTCTCCGATGTGAGTGGCAGGGGCCCAAGTACTTAGGCCATCTTCTGCTGCTCTCCCAGGCACATTAGCAGGGAGCTGGATCAGAAACTGAGCAGCCAGAACTCCAACCGGCACTCCAAAATTGGATGCTAGTAGGCAGAGCTTAACCCACAGCGCCTCAATGATGGACCCTTGTTCTTTTTTTAAAAAAGGCAGGGGGCAGCTCTGTGGCACAGCAGGTTAAGGCCCCGGCCTGCAACGCCAGCATCCCATATGGGTGACGGTTCGTATCCCGGCTGCTCCACTTCTGATCCAGCTCTCTCCTAGGGCCTGAGAAAGCAGTGGAAGATGGCCCAAGCCCTTGAACCACTGCACCCACATGGGAGACCCAGAAGAAGCTCCTGGCTCCTGGTTTCGGATCAGTGCAGCTCCAGCCATTGTGGCCATCTGGGGAGTGAACCAGCGGATGGAAGGCCTCTCTCTCTCTGTGTAACTCTGTCTTTCAAAAAAAAAAAAAAAAAAACTTAAAAAAAAAGACTTGAAGGCACAGTGACAGAAAGACAGGCAGAGATCCACCTTCCAGCTACTGGTTCACTTCCCAAATGTCTGCAACAGCCAGATCTGGACCAGGCCGAAGCCAGGAGCCCAGAACTCCATCCTGATCTCTCACAAGGGGGGCAGGGACCTAAGGACTTGGGCCATCTCGTGGTGCCTTCCCAGGAACATTATCAGGGAGCTGGATCAGAACTGCAGCAGCCGGGACTCGAACCAGTGCTGCAACATGGGATGCTCACATCCGGAGCAGCAGGGTAACCCACTTTGCAACACCCACTCCTCCAAGGGAAAGAAAAAGTAACAAAATGAACTAAAACCCCTGGTAAGCACTTAAGGTCAGGCAGGGGGCAGACATAAAGTTGAACAAGTCTTCAGTTGGAGGAGAGCAGATACTGATGGCTGTTGATGAAATCTTCGTATCAAAATGTGAAGGGTCCCTTTCTCCCTTCCCTTCCCGAACAATTCCGCCTTCAGGCCCTCGGGGAGCACCAGGTCTGTTGCCGAGGGGCCAGAATGGAAGATCTCGTTCATTCACTGCTGTATCTTCAGGGTCTTGAGAAAAGTTCAATGAATATTGGATGAATGGAGGACTCTTGTACTCTGTCACTTCCATCTGGGCCCTGATCAAATGTCCTTTCTCAGGGAGGCCTTCCTGCCTGTCCTGTATAAAGCAATACCCGATATCGCGTCCGTCTCCCGATTCCCTTATGTGGCTGCACGTTTTCTTCATGGTCCTCGCCGCCACCAGCCTATCTTATGCTGAGTATCTTATGCTGAGTATCCCCCCACCCCAAATGTAGCCCTTGAGAACGAGAACATGACCTATCTTACCAATAACTGTGTACCTAAATCCAGACTGCTCAACGGATATTCACTGAATGAATGAATCATTTTTGTGTATTTGAGATATTTAATAATTTTTTGGAAAAAAGAACAGCTGCCCAATGAGTAATCCTATTTATTGGTATTTGTTGTGCAACAATATTTTATCAGTGATCGCTTCTGGCTGACAGGATAATGAACTTTTCTCCCAAATTTTCTCCCATGTGCAGCTGCTACTTTTATAATTAAAGGAAAAATATTTTAATTTACTTGCATTTTGTAAATAGATGGCTTGAGCAATGTTGTGAAAACAGGCAATCGGGGAAAACAAACATGGGAGTTTATTGATGAGGAAATTGGGTCAAAAGGTTGGGGCAGCCATGAGAGGCCAGAGGGAGCGAGACAGCTCTGGCCGTGTGTACAATGAAACCGGAACAGGGTGTCCCGTGGAAGGTGGCCAGAGGGCACCCACGGCGAACACCTGGGCCACAGGCCTCAAATTTTTTTTTTTTAAGATTTATTTATATATTTGAAAGGCATAGTCGCAGAGAGAGGGAGAGAGGTCTTCTATCTACTGGTTCCTCTCCAGATAGTTGCAACAGCTGGGGCTGGACCAGGCCAAAGCCAGAGCCTTGGAACTCCATCTGGGCCTCCCACATGGGTGACAGGGACCTAAGGACTTGGGCCACCATCTGATGCTTTCCCAGACACATGAGCAGGGAGCTGGATCAGAAGCAGAGCAGCCGGGACTCAAACTGGCGCTCTGATGTGGGGTGTCGACTTTGCAAGCGGTGGCTTAGTCTACTAGGACATGATGCATTCCCCAGAGGCCTTGATTCTTCATCTGCCGCTGGCACTAACCACTCACCTGGCGTGAGCTACAACACCTGGCGTGAGCTATAACACCAGCCCCTTCGAAAACTTTAAAAAGGCACAAGAAAAATTAATGGGAAATATGACACATGTTAGCTGGACAAATTCAGCTCAACACAGCAACTTCTAATGTGGGCTGTGGGTGCATTTTAATGTGACAGAAGTATCCTAAAACAGCTATAGCTAGGGCTTGTGGAAGGTCTTAAAGTGAGAACAGGTGCATTGTGGAAGTTTTTTATGTTCTTGAGTTTCAACTTTTATACAATTTGTTTCGGGAACCCCTCATTCCCTCCCCCTTCAGATAACAAAATCTGCAGCTGCTCAAGTCCCATACAGAAAATGACCTAATGTTTGCATGTAGCCTTATGCACAGCTTCTTATATACTTTATCCTTTATTTTTATTTATTACTGACTTGAAAAGCAGACAGAGACAGAAAATACCTGTAACATCCAGGACTGGATGTTAAATCCAGGAGCCCAGAACTAAATCCGGGTCTCCCACAGAGGCGGCAGGGACCCAGGTACTTAAGCAATCACCATTGCTTCTCAGGCTGGGCATTGGCAGGAAGCTGGGAGTGGAACTGAGCCAGGACTTGAACCCAGGTACTCCAGTATGGCCTTCTTACCAATGCACCAAACACCCACTCCACTGGCCACACTTGAAGTCATCTCTGGATTACTGAGGATACCTCACTTTAAATTGCTTTGGTACCCTTGAATACAATGCAATACTATGTCAATAGCTGTTATACCACATTGTTTAGAGAATAATGACAAGACAAAAAAAAGTGCACATCTTAAGTAGGGACCCATCTTTAGTTTTTTTGTTTTTTAATTTTTTGACAGGCAGAGTGGACGGTGAGAGAGACAGACAGAGAGAAAGGTCTTCCTTTGCCGTTGGTTTACCCTCCAATGGCCGCCGCGGCTGGCACACCAATCCAATGGCAGGAGCCAGGTACTTATCCTGGTCTCCCACGGGGTGCAGGGCCCAAGCACCTGGGCCATCCTCCACTGCACTCCTGGGCCACAGCAGAGAGCTGGCCTGGAAGAGGGACAACCAGGACAGAATCCGGCGCCCCAACCGGGACTAGAACCCGGTGTGCCGGCGCCGCAAGGCGGAGGATTAGCCTAGTGAGCCGCGGCGCCAGCTCCATCTTTATTTTTTTCCCAAATATTTTCGGTCTGTGGTTGATTGAATCCATAGCTGCTGATTCCACGGACACAGAAGCACCAAAGATATTAGAAAAAAGGAACTCCATGAATGTCTTGAAAAAGCTTGTTCGTGAGAAAGAGAAATTCGGCATGAGGAGGTTTTAAATGGACCACCCCTCTCTCCTGTCAATGACAAGACTCCAAAGGGAAACACCTGAAATGCGGACTTCAAGTTCTCTCAGCTCAGGGGCGCCTGGCTCAGCTGGGGGTGGGCCAGGCCTGGAGTGAGCTTCGCACCACTTGGCGAGGAGCTGCGGGGCTGTGGGAGGAGCTGTGCTTCTTGCGATCCTGGCAGGGAGGCTGACGCTGGGGCCCAGGGACTGGGGGGCAGTGGGGTTCTCCTGGGCTCTGGGCTTTGTTCATCTGTAACCACTGCTTTACCCCGCCCCCAAACACACACACACACACAAACACAAACATGCCCTGCATTTGCACACCCTGTGTGAGCGTGGGCGCCTTGTCCATCATCCCTGGCTGGCACCTCTCCCCCAGACACAGAGGGCCAGACGTTTTTGCAGCCAGCTGACCAGCTCTGTGGGCTCTGCTCCAACATGTCCTGTTGGCCGATGGAGGGCACAGCTCATCTTTCTGCCTCGTAACCTGGCTGGAAGGATGAGAGGGGCTGCTGGGGGAGTGGAAAGGAGGGAAGGGGACCACTCACCTTTGAGGAGAACTCCAACCTTCCCGTCTCCCTAGTAACTCCTCCCACACCCTTGGACAGTAACTAAAAGACCAAAGAGAAAGGCTGTCTCCTGACCTCAACAGCAGTGGCCCGGTCCCTCCCAAATCCTCCCCCACCAGCCACAGCCTCACCTACCGGTCCTAAAAGGCAGCTAAAATCCCAGACGCCCAGCTCTCCCATTTGGCCCTGGAAACCCCCAGCCCTCATCGTGGTGTTTGGCCTGTCAAGGTGTCATTTGCTGCTATCATAGTGCTGTGCACAAGGTAGGCAGCCAGGGAGGGACAAGGAGCTAAAGACAGCCAGCACCCAAGACATGTGCACTGCCCAGCTGCCATCACCCGCCTCGGCACACACCACGCCTCGTCGTGCAGCTAAGCCTCACTTTCCGTCATGCACCTGATGCTGTGACAGCTACTTGGAGACCTCCACGGGGGCTGTGGACCCTCTCCAAACACTGCCTCCTTTGGGTCTTAAGTCAGGCCCTGCCCTAAGCCCCTCCTCTTATCCTATAGAAAAAGACAATGCTGGGGTAGGCGTCGTGGTGTACCAGGTTAAGCTACCACTTGTGATGCCAGCATCCCCTATGGCGCCTGTTCATGTCCTTCTCCCCCTATGGCGCCTGTTCATGTCCTGACTTCTCCTCTTCTGATCCAGCTCCCTGCTAATGTGCCTGGGAAAGCAGCAAAAGATATGGCCTAAGTGCTTGGGCCCCTGCACCCATGTGGGAGACCCAGATGAAGTTCCTGGCTCCTGGCTTCAGCCTGGCCCAGCCCCAGCCCTGGCCATTGCAGCCATCTGGGTAGTGAACAGAAGATGGAAGATCGATTCTCTCCCTCTCTCCCTCTCTCTCACTCTCCCTCTCTCCCTCTCTTTCTCTCTTTCTCTCCATCCCTCCCTTCCTCCCTCTCCTTCCTTCCCTCTCTGTAAATCTGCCTTTCAAATAAATGGAAATAAATCTTAAAAAAAAGGCAATTCATGGGGCTGGCACTGTGGCACAGCAGGTTAACGCCCTGGCCTGAACTGGCATCCCATATGGGTGACGGTTCAAGACCCAGCTGCTCCACTTCCGATCCAGCTCTCTGCCATGGCCTGGGAAAGCAGCATAAGATGGCCCAAGTCCTTGGGCCCCTGCACCCGTGTGGGAGACCCGGAGGAAGCTCCTGACTTTGGATTGGCACAGCTCCGGCTGTTGCGGCCAATTGGGGAATAAACCAGTGGATGGAAGATCTCTCTCTCTTTCTCTCTCTCTGCCTCTCCTTCTCTCTCTTTCAAATACATAAATAAATTTTTTTTAAAGGGGGCAATTCTCTCTCATGAGGTTAACATACTCATGTCTGTGTTTCTTATGCTTTTGTCTTTCAGTAAGTTGTGCTTTTCTGCTCATCTCTATTTCTCCTGCTGGTATTCTTACATGTGGGAAGACAAGAACCTGTACTAAGTCTATCTGGGGGTCTCTTCAAGCCCAGCCATGGCCCCCCATCCCTACAATGTAATTTGGGGTCCTGTTCCCCACAGCAAGTCCCCAGAACAAGTGTTCATGCCTCCCCGTTGGTAAGCTGTTCTGTGGAGGGAGGGAAGCTTTGGGGCTGTCCTAGAAAGCGGTTACAAGCATCCTGCTGATGCATATCCCCTCTGCTGGATTTTTGCTGGTTGTCTGCGTATCCCTGGGGGATGGGTTCCAGAATCTCCTGCAGATACCAAGATCTGAAGATGTTGAAGTACCTGTGTAGCATGGCACAGTGTTTGCAAGAGCCACTGGTGTTCTGGGTACTTTGTATCAAAGTATCAAAGATGACTGATAATCCCCAATACTATCTAAGTAGTTTTAACTTAGATAAAACTACTTTAACTACTTAGTAGTTTTAACTACTAACTGTATTGTTTGAGGGAATGATGACCAAAGTGGGGGAACTCTGTATGTTCAGTACAGATGCATTTCTTCACATATTGTTGCTCCACGATTGCTCATGGAACCCACAGATCTGGAGGGCTGACTATATGCTTTAAGATTTAAGAATACATTATCGGGGGGGGGGGGAGGCTGGCATTGTGGCGCAGCAGGTTAATGCCCTGGCCTAAACCACCGGCATCCCATATGGGCGCCGGTTCGAGACCCAGCTGCTCCACTTCTGATCCAGCTCTCTGCTATGGCCTGGGAAGGCAGTGGAAGATGGTCCGAGTCCGTGGGTCCCTGCACCCACGTGGGAGACCCAGAAGAGGCTCCTGGCTCCTGGCTTCAGATTGGCGCAGGTCTGGTCGTTGCGGCCAGTTGGGGAGTGAACCAGCAGGTGGAAGACCTCTCTCTCTCTCTGCCTCTCCTTCGCTCTCTGTGTAACTCTGACTTTCAAATAAATAAATAAATCTTTAAAAAAAATACATTATCGGGGCTGGTGCTGTGGCATAGTGGGTAAAGCCGCCACCTTCAGTGCTGGTGGCCCATATGGGTGCCAGTTCAAGTCCTGGCTGTTCCACTTCCAATCCAGCTCCCTGCTATGGCCTGGGAAAGTAGTGGAAGATGGCCCAAGTCCTTGGACCCATGCACCCATGTGGGAAGACCCGGAGGAAGCTCCTGGCTCCTGGCTTCAGATCAGCACAGCTCTGGCCATGTAGCCATTGGGAAGTGAACCAGTGGATGGAAGACCTCTCTCTCTGCCTCTCATTCTCTCTCTGTGTAACTCTGACTTGCAAATAAATAAATAAATCTTTAAAAAAAATACATCATCAGGGCAGGGGTGTGGTGCCACAGGTTAAGCTGCCTTTGGGACACCTCTATCCCATATCAGAGTGCCTAGTTCAAGCTCCACCTCCCCTTCCAATCCAATCTTCTTGGTAACATGCACCTGGGAGGCAGCAGGTGATGTCTGGAGTATTTGTGTACCTGCCACTCACATGAGATCAGATGGAGTTCTAGGCTCCTGGCTTCAGCATGACTCAGCCCTGTTTTGCAGGCATTTGGCGGGGTGGGGGTGGGGAGAAGGTTGTGAACCAAGGATGGAAGATTTCCCTCTCGCTCTCTCTGTTGCTTTACCATATATGCATACAGGTGGGCTTTGTGGCACTGTAGGGGACACCGTAGGGGACACCGTATCCCACATCAGAGATCAGAGTTCCTGGTCTGAGTCCCAGCTACTCCACGCTTCTTATCCAGCTTCTTGCTAAAGAACCCTGGAGGCAGCGGAAGACGGCTCAATGACCTCGGTTCCTCTCACCCATGCTGGAGACCCTGACAGAGCTCCTGGCTCCTGGCTTCAGTCTGGCCCAGCTCTACCCCTGGCCATTGCAGCCACCTGGGTAGTAAACCAGAGATGGAAGATCTCTCCCTCTCTCTCTCTCTCTCTCTCTCTCTCTCCATCCCCTGTCACTCTGTCTTCCAAATAAATCAAGAGATCTTTTATATATATATATGTGTGTGTGTGTATATATATATATATTTTAAAGATTTACTTATTCATTTAAAAATCAGAGTTATACAGAGAGAGAAGTAGAGGCAGAGAGAGAGAGAGAGAGAAGTCTTCCATCAGCTAGTTCACTCCCCAGATGGCTGCAACAGCTGAAGTTGCACCGATCCAAAGCCAGGAGCCAGGAGTTTCTTCCTCGGTCTCCCATGTGGATGCAGGGGCCCAAGGACTTGGGTCATCTTCCACTGCTTTCCCAGGCCATAGCAGAGAGCTGGATCAGAAGTAGAGCAGCCAGGACTCTAACCGGCACCCATATGGGATGCCAGCACTGTAGGTGGCGGCTTTACCCACTACACCACAGCGCCGACCCCAATATATATTTTAAAGTTTATTTTATATTATTTTAGAATTTTACGTATATGTATATGCATATATATAGTCTCCTTATTCTGTGCCTTGAGCAAACCAGATGCTCAGTGGTTATTTGTGGATCAGCCCCTTACCACTCACAAGTACTAGGAATCAGTAAACCCCTTTGGCCACACTGAACCTGGCCATCCCACCCATATCACCAGATTCAGACTCAGTCCCTGCCTGTAAGTAAAACGGCGTTGTTTTGTCTGCGGCGTGATTTACGTCCCAGACACCATCCTAGGCTCCAGTCCCTGCTGCTATGGCTGGAAACCAGGTGACCAGATGGCCCAGTCAGAGATGTCAGCGCCACCCCCACCCAAATGGGATTTGCTATAGTGAGAACCAGCTTCCCAAACACGTTCTCTCTCATCAGATCTCTTTCTCTCTTTCTTCTTCACCCTCTCTCTCTGTTGATTCCCTCTCTCAACCCCCACCCCCTTCTTCTTTGCCCTTTCCCTCCGGCTGGTTGGATTTTCTCCATCAAGAAGCCCTTTCCCTTACTCCGGTGTTTGGCGTGTTTTGTCGTGGCCTTACGCTGCCCAGCCTGGATCACAGGGCAAACCCCTTCCCCTTTCCAGCCTCCGACCCCTCATGGTGACAAGTGAGCTCAGTGGTGGCTCTAACACGTATTCTAGCTGATTAGATTCCACAACTAAGGCCAACGGCCACTTTGGGACTCACTTGAGATGCAGGCTCGACCCAAAATAATGAGTGGGCCGTGTTGAGCCCAGCGGACTCTGAGCACGTCAGAGGACAGGTGACTCTCCATGAGGGCAGGTGTGTGTACACTGGCAGCCTCCACACCTGTCCGTGACTCTGAGCCGTTGTGCTCACTGTCCGTGTTGCTACTGGACATCCTGGAGGGCCTGGCCTGGGCCCGCAGCTTTCACAACCTCCTGGTGCAGGTCTCTGAGTCAGGCACCATGTGATTGTTGGCTTTGTGTACCCAGGACCATGTGCAGTGTCGTCACTGCGGGAAGTCCAGGTTCCTCGATTGGATTAGTGAACTACTTAGGAAACAGTGGACATGGGCTACCTGAGACCCCCTACTTCTCCCGAGCTGGGCAGAGGGGCAAGTGCCACCCCGTCCTCACTCCCAGGAAGCTCCCACTCCCTGGGCTGAGCGTCTGCTCAGCTGCTGCTTACAAAGCCCACATCCTGAGTGCCAGCTCAGGGCCCAGCTACTCCACCTTGCCACCCTGCTTCCAGCTGGTGCACCTGGGAAGGCAGCAGATGATGACGCAGGGACTGGGGTCCCTGCCACCCACATGGGAGACCCAGATGGAGCTCCTGGCTCCTGGTTTCGGGCTGGCTCAGCCCCCAGCTGTTGTGAGCATTCAGGGGATGAACCAGTCAGTGGTGGAGGAGCTCTCTCTGTGTCTCTCTCTAGCTCTGTCACTCTGCCTTTCAAATAAATAAATAAATCTTAAAAAAAAAAATGGAGAAAGGATTTTCCGTGAAAATTTGCCCTGGTCTCCTGTGGGGGAGGGGCTTCTAAACGCAGGAGGCCCCTGGAGGGAGAGGCGTGAAGTCAAGGTGATTCCAGGATCTGGAAACAGGGGAGGGGCAGGTACAAAGTACAGTAACCAAACCTGCAGTCCCTAAGCCCTGGTCACATCACTGTGTGAGAAGTCAGACCGGTTAACAGACAGGTTGGTCCCAATGGAAACTGAGGGTGCAAAATGCTGCCTTTCCCCAAAAGTTGTCTTTTTTAAAAAGATTAATTTATTTGTTTGAAAGGCAGAGAGGGAGAAAGGTCTTCCATCTGCTGGTTCACTTCCCAAATGATCACAATGGCCGGAGCTGGGCTGATCTGAATCCAAGAGCCTAGAGTCTGGAGCCTCCTCCAGGTCTCCCATGGGGGTGCAGGGGCCCAAGGACCTGGGCCATCCTTTACTGTCTTCCCAGGCCATAGCAGAGAGCTGGACTGGAAGAGCAGCAGCCAGGATTTGAACTGGCACCCACATAGGATGCCAGCATGGCAGGTGCCTCCCCACCAAAAAAGTTATCTTTAGCAAGGTCAGAAGTGCATGCCCCATTTTGGGAGCTTCCTATCTTATCATGAGACCAGCGAGGGAGTGGCGATGCTGCCTCCTGATCTCAGAGTTCATTGTGAAAACAAGTTACCTATCCCCCCTTTTTGTTTTATGAGCAAGACAGACAGGGTGAATAAGATTACAAATCATGTCTTTTGATGGGCTTTGCCCCGCCCCCCCGCCCCCGCACCTTGTAACTAATAATTATCTGTGTGTGTGTGTGTGTGTGTGTGTGTGTTTTTCCCAAAACTTGTGCTTAAAAACCCCAGTACCACCAGCCCCTTCAGGTTTTGCCTCTCTTGGAGGCCTCCCCCCACCAGGCCTCCCTGGCTGGAGGCCTCTGATGTAAATCAGTCTTGCTGTCCTCGCTGCCTTGTCTTTCCTCCGCCACCGTTTCACCCGTTACAACCGGAATGGCCAAGGAAAGCCATTCTCTTGTGCCAGGAAGGACTGAGAGAAGTCGTTGCTGTCCTGGGGACCCAGGTTTCTACTCACCCTCCTCCTGTGGCTGGGCCTCCCAGGGCAGAACGCAGCCCTGTGTATGGGAGGACGTGCCCCCTCTGCCAGCTGTCTCCCCAGCACTACTGTTACCCACAGAGCTGGACTTCCTCCCCCACCCCCCAAAGCCATATTCCTGCTTCCGGAGCAGGCACTCACCAGTACCTCCTTCCTGATTTTCCAGTCTGGTCTTCCCTACCTGGGACATCTGACCATCCTGGTGGGCCATGCAGATTCCAGTCCTGCCCACCACCCCATCTGAGAAAAGCTTAACTCAGCGAGCTCTGCATTTTCTAACCAGACCCCAGACCCCTTCGCAGGTCTGAAGCCCACTTGTCCCCACAGGGCCCTCAATGGTCTCTTGCAAAGTTATCCTGCTCTGTTTCAGGAGAAAAATCTCTCCAGTGGCCCCCACTCAACAGTCACTGATTCATTGTTTCATTCACCCATTCATTCTCCATTTGTTTAGCATTGCCACTCTCCTATTAAAGATTTCATGTGCCATGGTGCAGCCGGTAAAGCTGCTGCCTGCAGTGCCGGCATCCCATATGGGTGTAGGTTGGAGTCCCGGCTGCTCCACTTCCAAACCAGCTCTCTGCTATGACCTGGGAAAGCAGTAGAAGATGGCCCAAGTCCTTAGGCCCCTGCAGCCATGGGGGAGACCTGGAAAAAGATCCTGGCTCCTGGATTTGGATCAGCCAAGCTCTGGTCATTGCGTTCATTTGGGGGGTGTGAACCAGCAGATGGAAGAGTTCTCTCTCTCTCTCTGCCTCTCCTTCTCTCTTTGTGTAACACTACCTTTCAAATAAATAAATAAATCTTTTTAAAAATTTCATGTTTTTCTTATCAATTTTCCAAGTTCTTTTTAAAAATGATTTTTTTGACAGGCAGAGTTAGACAGTGAGAAAGAGAGAGACAGAGAGAAAGGTCATCCTTCCGTTGGTTTACCCCCGAGATGGCCGCTACGGCTGGCGTGCTGTAGCTGGTGCGCTTGCGCCAATCTGAAGCCAGGAGCCAGGTGCTTCCTCCTGGTCTCCCATGCGGGTGCAGGGCCCAAGCACTTGGGCCATCCTCCACTGCCTTCCCGGACCACAGCAGAGAGCTGGACTGTAAGAGGAGCAACCGGGACAGAATCTGGCACCCCAACCGGGACTAGAACACAGGTGCCAGTGCCGCAGGTGGAGGATTAGCCTAGTGAGCCACGGCGCCAGCCTAAAGTGATTTATTTTTATTAACTCAAAAGGCAGCCGCGGCTCACTAGGCTAATCCTCCACCTTGCGGCGCCAGCACACCGGGTTCTAGTCCCGGTTGGGGCGCCGGATTCTTTCCCGGTTGCCCCTCTTCCAGGCCAGCTCTCTGCTGTGGCCCGGGAAGGCAGTGGAGGATGGCCCAAGTGCTTGGGCCCTGCACCCCATGGGAGACCAGGAGAAGCACCTGGCTCCTGCTATCGGATCAGCGCAGTGTGCCGGCCACAGCGCACCAGCCATGGTGGCCATTGGAGGGTGAACCAATGGCAAAAAGAAGACCTTTCTCTCTGTCTCTCTCTCACTATCCACTCTGCCTGTCAACAACAACAACAACAACAAAAAAGGCAGAGTTACAGGAGAGAGATGTTCCATCCACTGGTTGACTCCCTAAATGCTCAACAACAGCCAGGAGCCAGGGACTCCAACCAGGTCTCCCAGGTGAGTAGGAGGGACCCAAGTATTTGGGCTATCTTTCACTGTTTTCTCAGGCACATTGGCAGGGAGCTACAACGGAAGCAGAGCAGCCAGGACTCAAGCTGAAGCTCTGATACAGGATGCTGATGTTGCTGGTGATGGCTTAACCTGCTGCACCCCAAACACCAGCACTCCTTTCCCTCTAAGATCTCGATATAGCAAGGAGTTGAGCCCCTTCGTGTTATATTTATGACAATATTTCTCTTCCTATTTGCTTGTAATTTTGCTCATGGTTATTCTCTTTTTTACAGTTATGTGCTAACAACTTTAAGTGTCAACTTAAAAAAAGCAATGGGTGAGGCATTTGGGAGACTCCTCTGCCCTCCATCCCTCAGTCATTCCACTTACAGGTCTAGAAGCCTGATAGTACAGCCACACCCATAAATCACTTATATTTGACTCACTTATATAAAGTTCAAAAAATTTAAATTGAGTACTGTATAATATATAGTTATGAAAATAGTTCATAAAATCAGCAAAACTCATGCAAAATTGTTTTATAAATAATAAGTAATTGCCTGCAGTTTATTAAGTTGCAGTGAGCGATACACCTGCCAGGCCTCGTGCTGATTGGTCAACAAGCATTTTCTTTTGCACAAAGGCCCGAGCGAGGACCCGAAAAACAACAACAGGAAGCACGGGGGAGAGGAGTCCAAGCTGGTGCGGCCGACCAGGGACTCACAGGGGCCAGCGTCACCCAGCCCCCGCACTGCGCCGCCCTCGCCATTCCCGCACGAGGACACACTAAGAGGACCGGATCTCTCCTGTTGACATTTCTCGCTGGCCTACTCGCGAGCCATGGCTTCCAGGACTAGACATCTGGGTGGAAGGCCGGGCCACACCTGCAGGCTGAGTGGCCCTGGTCAGTCTTCCTGAGGCTCCATTTTCCAGTCAGTTATCTGTCCATGTGATGCAGGTGCACACCCTGGGCAGTTCTGAAGATGAAATGAGATGAAGTAGGCAAAGCCCTTGGCACAGCAGTTGGCAGAGAAGGGCTCGGCAGATGTTAGTTATGTTTTATTGTTATTATTAAAGATTTATTTTAATTATTTGAAAGGCTTGAAAGGCAGAGTTGAGAGAGAAAGAGAGAGAGATCAATCTTCCATCCACTGTAACAGCCAGGGATGGGCCAGGCTGAAATCAGGAGCCTAGAACTCCATCAGGGTCTCCCATACGGTGACAGGGACCCAAGACTTGGGCCATCTTCTGCTGCTTTCCCAGACCCATTAGCAGGGAGCTGGATGAGAAGTGGAGCAGCCAGGTCAAACCAGTGCTCACATGGGCTGCTGGCTTCGCAGGCGGCAGCTTCCCCACTCGCTGTGCCGCAATGGCAGCCCCTAAGAGGGTGCACTTCTTCCTGCTCTTCTCCTCTCTCCTTCTTTTGGGATGTTGCCAGGCACAAGATTTCCCACCCGGGGGTATTACTGAGCAGTGTTACAGGACAGAAGGGTTATCAGAGAACCCTCTCCTCCTGGGAATGTTATTGGACAGGAAGATTACTGGGGACCAGATCTCCCCAAGATTGTCTTTGGGCGGGAAAGATAGACAAAGTTACAGAGAGAGGTAAAGACAGAGAGAGGTCTTCCATCTGCCGGTTCACTCCCCAAATGGCCATGGAGCTGAGCTGACCTGAAGCCAGGAGTCAGGAGCTTCTTCTGGGCTGCCCACATGCTTTCCCAAGCTCATCAGCAGGCAGCTGGATCAGAAGCGGAGCAGCCGGGGCTTGAACCGGCACCCATTTGGAATGCTGGTGCTGCAGGCAGGGCTTGAACCCACTGCACTACAGTGGCAGCATACTTCTGAGACTTCTATGTCTCTTTTCCTATTTAACTGCATGAACTTCCCGGTTTCTTTTCTCTCTCTCTCTCTCTCTCTCTTTTTTTTTTTTTTGTTTACACACACACACACACACGGGCTTATACCTGTAACATGACAAGCCAGAGTTCCTACTGGGCACTGGAGATACAGCAGTGAACAAGACAGACAGGTTCCCCGCCCCACCCCACCCCTGGGAACCTAATCCCCTGATTCAACTCCCCGTGCTTCACACCTGATCAACGGGGCTGGCACCCGTCAGCAACCTTGTTGTAGGCTTTCTTGCACTGCCTTTTGTAGACATCACTTGGAATCGAGGAAACTTAGACAAAGGTTCCTACTCTTCCTGCTGGGTAGGAAGTTAGCCTAGGTGTGTGACAGGGGTCTGAGGAAAGCCAAGCACCTGTGGAGGGGAATGCAGCAGCCTCGGCAGCTCCCTATTTTACACTAGGAAGTCCTGCTTATACCCCAGTCACTTCCCAGGTGGTCCCAGCCTCCCCTCAAGGGGAGCTCCCCAGAGAATCCTGTCTGCCTAGTGCCAAATGGGCCATCGGGTAATATGACCTTCACAGCCCTCCCCCAAGGAAGGCACCCTTGAGGGGAATCTCTCTCTCTCTTTTTTTTTTTTTTTTTTTTTTTTGACAGGCAGAGTGGACAGTGAAAGAGAGACAGAGAGAAAGGTCTTCCTTTGCCGTTGGTTCACCCTCCAATGGCCGCCATGGCTGGCGCGCTGCAGCCGGCCCACCGCGCTGATCCGATGGCAGGAGCCAGGTGCTTATCCTGGTCTCCCATGGGGTGCAGGGCCCAAGCACTTGGGCCATCCTCCACTGCACTTCCGGGCCACAGCAGAGAGCTGGCCTGGAAGAGGGGCAACCGGGACAGAATCCGGCGCCCCGACCGGGACTAGACCCCAGTGTGCCGGCGCCGCAAGGTGGAGGATTAGCCTAGTGAGCCTCGGCACTGGCGAGGGGAATCTCCTCTACTCTGCCACGTGAGCTGCCCAGCTTAATAGCACTGGGTAATAAAACCTAAGGAGGCATTTTACCTGCTGCACACCCAGCAAGCCCTTTGTCCAGAAGAAGAGGGTCGGGGGAAGGAGAAATGGCAGGAGGAGCTGGACCCCACTCCCTTATAAACCCCCATGTGAGTATAAACTGCGCCCAGCACTCCCTTCCTGAGACTCTGGCCTGGTCCGCCGGGTGTATTTCTCTCAGCTCAACTCTTAGTCCTTAACTGAGATGCCCAGCCTGCCTGTCAGGTGTAGTCTCTCCATTAAACTAGGTAACCTTGCTTTCCCCAATCTGAATGATGAGGCTCTCGCTCTCAGAAACGTCTGGATTGGTGCCCATCTGTTGTGACGGATGCCCTACCCCATTAAACCTTGCCACCTTGCCAACCGCTACTGTGTCACGTCAGAATTCTTTCTTAGGCAAAGACAAGATCCTATCCCACTCCACGTCTGCTCACATTCTCACACCAGGCCCCTTCAATTACTCTTCATCCATGCATCCACATACTGCTCTTGTCTCCAAAAACGTATTTGCCAGAGATTCAGATTAACGCACGAGAACAAGACGTTCACTCCTTTACCTCAATATTTGCCATCCAGCACACGCTACCATTGCAGGAAACGTGGGGAGTTGAGGCCTGGTGTCGATGATGACCGGACACGATGGTGAGAGCAAAAGTGAAGCTGTGTTCCAGTAAGAGAAGCTCCGAACGGTGTGATCGGAGGGGCTGGTGGAAAGATAGACTAAGCCAGTGAGGTCTCGCAGTCTAGGGGCATCTTCAAGGAACAAACGGGGTGGTTATACGTTAGTTACTGTAAGGCCAGGGGCGGCCTTAATGGAGGCCTTTCTGGCTTGTTTACTTGTAAACCTAGATCTTGTCATGGTTGGTAGGGATCTGTTACAAGGCCTTCCACCCTGTGCTGTGCTGGGAGGCACTGCGGGATGGTGTTATTCTGGAGCTGCCTCACTGCTAAACAGGGATAAACTGTAAAGGCAGCTCCCTGTTAATGCCCTGGAGAAAGCAGCAGACCCAAGTGCTTGGGCCCCTGCCACCAAGCGGGAGACCCTGAAGGAGCTCCTGGCTCCAGGCTTCAGTCTGGCCCAGCTCTGGCCTTTGTGGCCATTTGGGGAGTGAGGCAGTGGATAGAAGATCTCTGTGTCTGTCTCCTTGTCGCTCTGCCTTTCAGATAAATAAATTTAAAAAAAAATCTTAAAAGAAAATAAAAAACCTAAAGCAATGCCTGCTTTACGATTAAGCAACCTAACTGTGATTTAAATAATCCCAGGTCAAATTTAATCACTTGCCTTTTCAGTTAGCCAGAGCTGTCCCACGGCAAGTGGCCGTGCTGCCAGAATTGTCCTGCAGCGGGCTGCCACGGAGCTGTCAAACCCAGAGGAGCCTGGCGCTCTCCCCCCCAGCCACCTTCTTCCACATCATCTGCTCCAGCCAAGCACTTCAACCCAAAGGATTGCTCTCAGCAGTGTCTGGTGAGAGGGGTGGAAAATGCTTGCCCATTCACACACACATAAATACACACCTTTCAGGAGGTATTCTGGGCATTTTGTACAAAGTCACGTCATAGAGGGCTTCTGTGTTTGGCTTCTTTCATGTTTTTAAGGTTCATTCACGTAGAAGCTTGTATCAGAACCTTGCATCTTTTTACGTTCAGATAATATTCTGCTCTATGGTTATACCAAATGTTGTTTGTCCATTCATCAGACGGTAGACATTTGGGTAGTATCCACGCCTTGGCTATTATGGACAACACTTATATGAGTGTTCACGTACAGGATTTGTGTCGGCGTATATTTTCAATTCTCTTGGGTATATATCTAGGATAGAATTGCTAGTTTCTGTGATAACTTTGTTTAATATTTTGCAGGAACATTTTATGCTCCCACTAGCAGTGTACAAGCCTTGGTATTGTCCTTTTTTTTTTTTTTTTTAAATTGTAGCCCTCCGAAGGGTTGGGATGCATTTCATGGTGGTTTTGATTTGTATTTCCTTAGTGGCCATGATGTTCAATATCATTTTGTGTGCATATTGACCAGTTCTAAGACTTCTTTGGAGAAATGTCTATCCAAATCCTTTGCCCATTTTAAAAAATAATTATTATTTGCTTGAGAGGCAGAGCGAGACAGAAAGAGACAGAGACAGAGACCTTCCATCTGCTGGTTCCTTCCCCAAATGGCCACAACAGCCAGGGCTGGGCCAGGCCAAAGCCAGCAGCCAGGAGCTCCTTTTAGGTCTCCCATGTGGGTGGCGGGGACCCAAGCACTCGGGCCATCATCTACTGCCTTCCCAGGTGCACTAGCAGCCAGGACTCAAACTGGTTCTCTGATATGGGATGTCAGCGCCATAAGCAGTGGCTTAACCCGCTGCACCAACATGCTGGCCTGTGTTCATTTACTTCTGAGTTATAAGAATTCCTTTTGGGGCCGGCACTGTGGCATAGCGGGAAAAGTCACTGCTTGTGGTGCCAGCGTCTATATGGTACCAGTTTGGGTCCCTGCTGCTCCACTTCCAAACCAGCTCCCTGCTAATGTGCCTGGGAAAGCAGTGGAAGATGGCTCAAGTATTTGGGCCATTGCACCCATGTGGGAGACTCAGAAGAAGCTCCTGACTCTTGTTTCAGATTGGCCAGCTCCAGCTGTTGTGACCATTTGGGGAGTGAACTAGCAGATGGAAGATCTCGCTCTTTGTCTCTCTCTCTCTCTGTAATTCTTTCAAATAAATCTTTAAAAAAGAGAATTTTTTATACAAATCCATTATTAGATATATAATTTGTAAATATTTTCTATTACATAGGTGCTCTTGCCTTTAAATGTTGGTTTGGCTAAGTGTACCATTCCAGCTTGCTAGTTATTAACTCTTAGACATTTAAAATTTTTATTCCTCAGGGCCAGCACTGTGGCAGAGAGGATTAAACCTGCTATCTAACTTGCCCATCAATTTTATAATTTTGGTTAGCATAGCTTTCATTTTCAGATGTTCTATTTCTTTTTCTTTTTAAGATTTATTTATTTGAAAGTCAGAGTTACACAGAGAGAGAAGGAGAGGTAGAGAGAGTCTTCCACCCACTGGTTCACTCCCCAATTGGCCACAACGGCTGGAGCTGCACTGATCCGAAGCCAGGAGCCAGGAGCTCTCATGCGGGTGCAGGGTCCCAAGGACTTGGGCCACCTTCTACTGCTTTCCCAGGCCATAGCAGAGAGCTGGATCGGAAGTGGAGCAGCCGGGTCTCGAACCGGCACCCATATGGTATGCCGGCACTGCAGACAGCAGCTCTCCCCCCTACACCACAGCAGCGGCCCCTGTGCATACATATTTGTATGAACGTTTTCAATCCTCTTGGGTAGTCAGGAGAGGAACTGTTGGATCATACAGTAATCCTATCTTTCTGAGGAACTGCCAAACTGTTTTGCAAAGTGATTGCACCATTTTACATTCCGAACAGCAGTGTATGAGAGTTCCCCCTTCACATCCTCACCAACACTTGTCCTTTTCTGGCTTTGGGTACATGATCATCCTAGTGGGTGTGAGGCCATAGCTTGTCGTGTACATTGTATTTTATGTGTTTGCTTTCACACAAGTTATAGCACACCACAGATATACTGTGCACTTAGCATTTCTCATATATTGTGGAGATCACTTGTTTCTACAAAACTGTGTATTCTTTTTTGCTGGCTTTATAATAAACCACTGTACAGATGTACCCTAACTTATCTAACTAGATTCCTATTTTATTATGACTTAGAGAAGGAGAGATGGAGAGAGGTCCTCCATTGGCTGGTTCACTGCCCTGATGGCTGCAAAGACCCCATCTGGGCCAGACAAGCCAGGAACCAGGTTCTTCTGGGTCTCCCACCGGGGTGCAGGGGCCCAAGCACTTGAGTCATCTTCCGCTGCTTTCCCAGGCCATTAGCAGGGAGCTGGATCGGAAGTGGAGCAGCCAGGATTCGAACCAGCGACCAGAAGGCAGGCGGCAGGCGGCGGCTTAACTCGTAGTGTTTCAACGACAGCCCGTGGAGTCCTATTAAGGGTCCCACCCCGGCCCCGCCCCAGTCCTCTGCAGTTAGGCACGGCACCACCAGGACCACCTCTGCACGCTCCATTCTCCACGTGCGAGTCGGTAAGGACAATTCCTAGAATTGGGTTACAGGGCACAGACGGAACAGTGAGACCAAAAAAGGCCCACAGATAGCCGCGGGCTGCTAGGGAAGCCGGTTCCAGGCGTTCCAAACGCGTGCCTGCCTGCACGTCTGGATCCCAAACTTTCTCGGGGCCCCGCCCCCGCCTTCCCGGACCGCAGAAAGTAGGGGAAAGGGGACGGCGGGGACGTGGCTCCTCCCTCCCGCTGGCCCCGCGCCCAGCTCGGCCTCCCAGGCCGCAGCTCCCGACCGCTCCACTCCGACTCCGCGCTGAGGCCAGGCCGCCTCAGAACAGCACCCCAGCCCCCAACTCCGGGCGTGAGGCTGGACCGTTCACCCCGAAAGCGCCCCCTCAGAATCAACCAGCGGCCAATGCTCTCGCTTCAGATGAGGAAACTGGGGCCCATCGACTACAAAGAGACTTGCCGACCTGCTGCGGGGTCTCACCCCCGGAGCCCGCTGTGTTTCACCTCTTCCGACATACTGCTAATCCTACGCCGGCTCGCACCCGCCGCGACTCAGAAGCGCGCCGCGACAACTGGCAGACGCAGCGTCCAATCCCGGTCCGCTCTCGCCGCGGTGGGGCGGGACCGCGGACGTGCGCCGGGGGGGGGCGTGCGCGTGCGGGCTTCAGTGCGCGTGCGCGTGCGGGCCTGGCGGCGCCCGAGTGCGCGGCCTGCGGGGGCGGGGCCGCGGCTATAAGACGACGATCCCGGGCGGCCTGGCGTGGCGGTTCGCTGCATTCTGGGCTTTTGTCTCCGAGAGCCGTGTTCCCCGAGCTCCCTCGCTGCCGTCGGTGGGGGGACTTCCTCCCGACTCCTGCGCTACGTGCTGCGGCAGCGAGCGTCCGTCCTCGGCTCTTCCTCTCGAGGTGAGTGGGCCCGCGGGCTTCCCCCGCCTAGACCTGAATCCCCGGCTCCCTGCCCGCAGCCTTTCGCCCCTGCCCCAGCCGGGGGTCTGCAGGCCAGCCGCCCCGGCGTCTCTCCCGGAGAGCCTGACGAGGATCCACGTGGCCGCCCCGCGCTGGCCAGAGCAGGGCTACCCCACCAAAGCGCCCCTGGCGCCGCCTTCTCCTCACCCCTTAGCGTGCTGTGTAGTGACTGCCCACGAGGCCAGGGTTCCTGTTCCAGGGCTCAGCGCGCTGTCCTGGTACCTTCCAGGGCGCCTGCCTCATTGTAAGTGCCCAGCCCGGTGCGTCTGATCCTCCGAGTTATCGCGACTTTTCAAGAGTTTTGTGGTTACTTCTGTGATGCGTTTTGTTGTTGTTGTTTTGTTTGTTTGTTTGTTCGTTTTTCCTGCGGCTGACTTTCTCTAGGACATGTTTTTAAATTCTACCTCTTCCTGCAAAAGGACTGGGCCTTCACTTCGCGACTGTTAACTGGTGCCTGCGCATAGCACAGGGCTGTACGTCGCGCCCTGCAGCAGCAGCGTCTTCCAAAGAAGCGTTTTTAAGGCGTGCTCTGGAGTTAGTTCACGAAACAAGACGCACAGCTGTAGCGTTTGCAGTGTAAATACGGTGGGGGGTGCTGCTTGGAAGAACGCCCACTCGTCCCCCCGCCTCCTTGGAGGACGGCACGGTCGGCCAGGCCCGCGCGTGCGTATCCCCAGGGGCTGCGGATTGACTCCTGCCTGTCTATCCCCAGGACCCAGGGGCCCTCCGGAAGCAGAAGGCAGCCCTGCTGCTCCGTGGAGGAGTGGGATCCTCTCGGCCATGAAGCATGTGCTGAACCTCTACGTCCTGGGCGTGGTGCTGGCCCTGCTCTCCATCTTCGTGAGAGTGATGGAGTCCCTGGAAAGCTTAGTGGAGAGTCCGTCGGCCGGGAACTCCTGGAGCACCAGAGGCCAGCTAG
The DNA here is from genome assembly GCF_051225735.1 of Oryctolagus cuniculus. Lineage (NCBI taxonomy): Eukaryota > Metazoa > Chordata > Mammalia > Lagomorpha > Leporidae > Oryctolagus > Oryctolagus cuniculus. Next base: position 164,685,073 of record NC_142869.1, read on the forward strand.
CCGGCGCAGAACCTCCCAAGGGCCTTCCGGACCCCCCGTCCCGAGGGATGCGGTAACACCCTGCTCCGCGCCGGCTGTACCTGGGAACACTGACCTAATACAACGGCCAGCGGGCTGTCCCTTTGCTAGCCGGCAAGCTCTGAGTGCAGCCAACCGGGTGCTCCAGGCCCTGGAAAAGACCTGTTGAATGTGCAGGGGTGAGCAGGTCGCCTGTGGCTATGGGACAGAGTGGTCTCCTTTTCTCCCATCGTCTGCTCTGTGCTTTGGAGTCCTCGGCAGTGGGCTGTGGACACCTGTGCTGCATCTCTAGCTGTTGGCGGATGGTCACCTTTCTGGCCACACTTCCAGAGCGTCTGCCGGAGGTTCCTTTCGACTTGTGGGTCTTCGGGGTCAGTTTATTTAGTGTTCAGCCTCTTCTACAAGAGCTCCTCTGGGTGTAGAGAACAGTCAGCGGGGAGGGGGAGCGTGGCGCTCTCATTGTTCCTTGTCCAGTTCCCCCTCCAGCGTCTCGTGCGTGTGTGTGCACCCGCACACGTGGTGGGTGACAGAGCCTGCTCGGGACCTGAGCATTAATGGCCACCGTGTGGCTCAAATGAAGTTTTCTAACGTAATAAAGGTGAATGTGCATTTCCACCACGTGTCGTTTTCCTCCATTGAAATTACTCCCGGGGGAGGCTTAACATCTTGAAACTTTGGAGCAAGAAAGTGCCTGAAGCACTTCATCGAAAAATAATATCAGTGAACCTCTGAATGCCGGGGCGGGGGCAGTTGAATCTCAGTTGCCTGCGTCTGGGCCAAAACCGAGACAATCTCCATGTGACTGTCCCCTACAGGAGAGTGATCACCTCCCCCTGAGTCTGGGAGACGGGCACAGTCAGACCAGGAGGCCTTGGCATCTACCCTGGGGCTCATCGAACCTGTTCTCCACCCGACGACTGCTTAATTCTGATTGCAAAGTCAGCTGGTGAAGTGGCCACACCTCACAGACTTGAGCCCCCAGACCTAAGCAGCTTCGCCTTTTCCCAAAAATGGAAGCTTTTGGTTGTTGCTGTATTCACTGCTCCCCAGTTCCCTGCCCCATATACAAGTGGGTCCACTCCTGGGCCTCTGGTTAGGGTGTATTTGCATTCTGAGTGTATCCATTGTTTTTATGAATTTGGTTTACTTTTTCTGAAGGTGAAAGAGGAGAGCAGCTGCCCTCTGAAACCAATTGTGCCTCCCGAGTGTTCTTTGACATCAGCGGTTTAGGCATCATGTTTATCTATAGCTCTGTATGGCCCGGCCATCAGTGCTGTGCGCTGTTTCCACTTCCTTGGCTTCTGAGTGCATGTATGTTGGTCCCTTTGTGATTGGCTTTTCATCTCACAGGCAGATTCACGTACTAGGGGTGCCCTTTTTTTTTTACCCCCCCTTTTTTTTTAAAAGATTATTTGAGAGATAGAGTTACAGATAGACAGGGGGAGAGACAGAAAGGTTTTCCATCCACTGGTTCACCCCCCAAAAGGCTGCAACAGCCAGAGCTGATCCGATCTAAAGCCAGGAGCCAAGAGCTTTTTTATCTTGAAAGATTTATTTGAGAGGAAATATTTATTTGAGAGGCAGAGAGAGAGATCTGCTGGCTTACTCCCCAAATGGCTGCAACTACCAGAGCTGGGCCAATCCAAAGCCAGGATCTTCTTCCAGCTCTCCCTGGGGGGGTGCAGGGGCCAGGCACTTGGGCCATCTTCTGCTGCTTTCCCAGGGCATAAGCCGAGAGCTGGATCGAAAAAGGAGCAGCTGGGACACGAACTGGTGCCCATATGGGGTGCTGGTGATGTGGGGAAAGGCAGGGAGATGGATTAAGTTCCAGAGCTGGAGGCCACACCTACCCCACCCCCATGTAATCCTGTCATCATCAGATGACCCCTCCCCAAGATACACCCCCCCTGATCTGGGGGCAGGACAAAGTAACCACTCCCCTTTTTGAAGCCCAGTGAATGGGGAGGGGGCCGTTTTTCTCTTGCTCTATCTTTACCTCGTGGACCCAGGATGAACAGAGCAGGCTGTGAAATCCCGCTTTTACCATTCCTGGCCCACTGTCCCTAAATGAAGCCCCCATGTGCCTGTGTATTCTCACTTTCTAAATAAACCTCACCATGCTGCATGCGTGTTTGTGCCTGTGTTTAGAATTCTTCTCTAAGTAAAAGGCCTGGGATATTCATTTTGGCCCAACCTAGCCCAGAACACCAGCTTTGCAGATGGAAGCTTAGCCTACTACGCCACAGCACCGGCACCCCCTCACCCCGACTTTTTTTTTTTTTTTTTTTTAAGATTTATGAGATTTTGGCTGGCGCCGTGGCTCACTAGGCTAATCCTCCACCTTGCGGCGCCGGCACACCGGGTTCTAGTCCCAGTCGGGGCGCCAGATTTTGTCCCGGTTGCCCCTCTTCCAGTCCAGCTCTCTGCTATAGCCCAGTGGAGGATGGCCCAAGTGCTTGGGCCCTGCACCTCATGGGAGAGCAGGAGAAGCACCTGGCTTCCACCTTTGGATCAGCGCGGTGCGCCAGCCGCGGCAGCCATTGGAGGGTGAACCAAAGGCAAAAGGAAGACCTTTCTCTCTGTCTCTCTCACTATCCACTCTGCCTGTCAAAAAAAAAAAAAAATTATGAGATTTCTTAAATTTGGCAGATTTTCTCATTCTCATGCCTCTCAGGCAAATTTGGGCATTTTTGAAACTTGAATTTTTTTCAAGATTTGTTTATTTGAAAGGCAGAGAGAGAGGTCTTCCAACTGCTGGTTCAGTGCCTAAATAGCTGCAATGGCAGGAGCCAGAAGCTTCTTCCGGGTCTCCCATGTGGGTGCAGGGGCCCAAGGATTTGGGCCATCCTCCACTGCTTTCCCAGGCCATAGCAGAGAGCTGGATCGGAAGTGGAGCATTTGGGACTCAAGTCAGCGCTAGCCCCAAACTTTGAATTGGAGAACTGCTTCTTAAGTCTCTTCTCCAAGTGGTTTGGTTTAATTGAAATGATCTGTGTGTGCTGTAACTTGAGCAAGGTCTTTGCTCTAAGACAATCCATTCGGGCCAATGGCCCTTGTCGTGGCTGTGCTGTTTTCATCTTTCTTGCGAGTAGGGACAACAACCGTTCTTGTTTGCCTGGATGGAAGAGGGATTTCCTGGGATGTAGACTTTTCAGTGCTAAAACCGGGCCAGTCCTGGCCAGCCCCGCAGCTCACTAGGCTAGTCCTCCACCTGCTGCACCTGCACCCTGGGTTCTAGTCCTGGATGGGGCGCCTGATTCTGTCCCGGTTGCTCCTCTTCCAGGCCAGCTCTCTGCTGTGGCCCAGGAGTGCAGTGGAGGATGGCCAAGTGCTTGGGCCCTGCACCCGCATGGGAGACCAGGAGGAAGTGCCTGGCTCCTGGCTTCGGCCTGGCCACGGTGCGCCGGCCATAGTGGCCATTTGGGGAATGAACTAACGGAAAAGAAAGACCTTTCTTTCTGTCTCTCTCTCTCTGTCTAATTCTGCCTGTGAAAAAATTAAAAACAAAAGCAAAAAACCAGGCCAGTCCTGGGCAAACAGATCTGCTGATCAGCCACCCCAGCAAAGCTAGGTTGGAATTGGCTGTTGTACTCTCTGGGAAGCAAGCTGCCATTTTTCAGTTTCTGTCGGCCCCTTAGGCCTGTGGGCAAGCTACCCCAGTTCTCTTCTGAGCTCCTCTCTTCTGTTGCGACCAATTCTTATGCTAAGATTTTATTCTCCTAATCTGTCTCCTAGATCTAAAAGCTTCTTAGGTAAGCTGCCTGCCTTCTAAGTTGCTGTAGGTAATAGTTGTACCAATTGCTGGCTACTGCTTAGCGAGGGTTGCCATTCTACCATCATCTCCATCTCTCTGCCGCCCTCCATGCAAGTTAATGTCACACACGTTACGGGTTGTATTTTTTGTTTTGTGGTTTAATATATAACACCCCTCCCTGCCCTGATTCCAATTTCTGTATCAATGATGGACACATTCTGTTAGGTTAAGCTGCAGCAAGGACCCTAAAATGTCAGTAGCTTAAACAAAGCAGTTGCCTAAGGATTTCCTCCCAGGGGCCCCCAGGGTAAGAGGCTCTTCCCACCCCTGCTTAGTGAGCTATCATCATCCCTAGGCTGTTGTGGTCCGTTCTTCCCCCCACCCCAATGCATTTAGCTTGTCCCTATTGCATTACTTAATGTGAGAGGTGGAGTACAGGGCACAGCCTGTCTCAGTTTTAGATCTCCACCTGAGCAACCTCCGAAACCAGTATACGAACCATCGTGTTGTGGCACAGTGGGTTAAGCTGCACTGTTTGAGCTCTGGCTGCTCTACTTCTGATCCAGCTCTCTGCTGATGTGCCTGGGAAAGCAGCCGAAGATGGCCCAAGTTCTTGGCCCCCAGGACCCACATGGGAGACCCGGATGGAGTTCCTTGCTGTGCAGCAAACTAATTTGGACAGTGAACCAGCAGATAGAAGATCTCTTTCTGCACCACCCCGCCAATTCTAGCTTTAAAATAAAAACAATAACAACTTGTTATTCAGAGTCTTAAATCTCAATTCAATGTTGTAGCTGCTTGTGGACAGAATTCTTGGGTTGTTTCCGGGGAGTACATGGAGGAGAGGTAGTGAACTGCGTGATTACTGACCAGAAGTGTTGTTAGTGGTTATCACTGATGTAATCCAAGCATTTCTGCTCGCACCTCCTTGCCGCCTTGTGGTTGGCTGGGGCCGTGTACTGAGTCCTGTCCAGTGCAGTGTGCGTGGGAGTGACCCACCTCAATCCTCCATGAAAACATTTCAAGTGCCGCTTCAGAATCCTGCAAGGCCCTCCTTTCCCTCTGCCACAGTGACACGCAATGCTGTGTGGGAACTGTTCCACCTGCACAGGTCCTGGAGTGAGAATGCCCCAGCGCAGGGCCCTCCCCCACCCCTGAGGCATGGGAAATGCTCCTTTATTGTGTTCAGCTGCTGAGGCTTAGGGTTTTGGTTTTGTTTTTTTTTTTTTGTTTTTGTTACTCAGGCGTGGTAACCCAATCTGATGGCTGTGTTGCACACAGCACCTATTAGATGGCAGACATCAACTTGGACCTGGTCATGAGCAGTGCACTAGGCATGAGACAGGAGGGAGGCCTGTACACAAAGTGGCAGATTGTGTGATAGAAATATGTGTACAGGATGGTGAGGGCCTACAGTTATTTGCAGGTAGAAGAGGGAATGTTCTGGAAAAGTTTCTTAGAGGGTCTGAAATTTCAAAAATCAGTAGTAGGTTTGGAGCCAGTGTTATGGAGCCACGGGTTAAGCCACCTGCAATGCTGGCATTTTATACGAGCCCTGCTTTGAGCTCAACGCTGCTCCACTTCCTATCCAGCTCCCTGCTAATGTGCCTGGGAAACAGCAGGTGATGGCCCAAGTAGTGGTCCCCTGCCACTGACATGGGAGACCCGGATGGAGTTCAGGCTCCTGGCTTCAGCCTGGCACATCCCCAGCCATGGCAGCCTTTTGGGGAGTGAACCAGCAGATGGCAGATCTCTCTCTCTCTCTCTCTCTCTCTCTCTCTAACTCTGCCTTTCAAATAAATAAAATAAATGTTTTCTCTTTTTTTTTTTTTTTTGACAGGCAGAGTGGACAGTGAGAGAGAGAGACAGAGAGAAAGGTCTTCCTTTGCCGTTGGTTCACCCTCCAATGGCCGCCACGGCCGGCACACCGCGCTGATCCAAAGGCAGGAGCCAGGTGCTTCTCCTGGTCTCCCATGGGGTGCAGGGCCCAAGCACCTGGGCCATCCTCCACTGCACTCCCGGGCCACAGCAGAGAGCTGGACTGGAAGAGGGGCAACCAGGACAGAATCCGGTGCCCGGACTAGGACTAGAACCCGGTGTGCCGGTGCCGCAAGGCGGAGGATTAGCCTAGTGAGCCACAGCACCGGCTCTCTCTTTTTTCTAAGAAGTAGGTTTGTGGGCTGCTAGACAAGTGAGGGAAGCTTTTCCCAGTAGAGGGAACAATGGAAACAAAGGCAGGGAACCGCGTACCATTTTTTAATGTCCAACCTTGCCCAGAGGCCTGCTCCGGCACCCTCTAGTGGACTGTGAGGGGAAGGGATGTTTGAGTTAACTACATGCGCCTCCCCAGCTTTCTGGAGTGAAAGGCTGTGTCTTTAAAGCCCGACCTATTCTGTCCCATTGTCCTCTACACAGGGCACCCACAAAGACTGAAATTGAGCAATACATATACCACTGATGGTAACTTTGAAATCAATATTATGTCGTTGAAATATTTGCAGAATTGAAAACTTGGGTTTTAAGAGGTTAAGATATCAGAATGTCAAGGCTGGACAATTTGATTCAGTCTAGCAATGTCCAGTAGAAATACAGTGCAACCTGAGTGACAGGCATCTGACTTACTGGGTTAGATGCACCCCTCACGGTGCCTGGGTTCCAGCCCCAGCCCCAGCCCCAGCTCTACTCCTGATTCAGACTCCCTGCTGGTGTACACCCTGGGAGCAGCAGGAGATGACTCAAATAGTCTGGTTCCTGCCACCCACATGGGCAACCTGGATTGAGTTCTTGGCCTGGCCTTGAACTGGCCCAGCCCTAACCATTGTGGGCACTTGGGAAATGAGTCAGAAGATGGAAGCTCTGTCTGTCTGTGTCAGTCTGTCGCTCTACATTCTAAACAAACACTCATCCACACATACATATACGTAACGCAAACCACACACATAATTGAAAGTAAAAAGAAAACAGGAGGAAGTATTTTTAACATATAATACATTCAAAATATGATCATTTCAACCTATAGTCAACCCCCAAATTATTTATGATATATTTTGCTTCTGGTACTGTGTGTATGTATGGTGGGCATGCACTTGGATTAGCTGCATTTCTTTTTATACGTTTTTTTTAATCTATGAACAATTTTTTTAAAAGATTTATTTATTTGAAAGTCAGAGTTATATAGAGAGAGGAGAGGCAGAGAGAGAAAGAGAGAGAGAGAGAAGTCCTCCATCCGTTGGTTCACTCCCCAAATGGCTGCAATGGCCGGAGCTGCGCCGATCCAAAGCCAGGATCCAGGAGCTTCTTCCGGGTCTCCCACATGGGTGCAGGGGCCCAAGAACTTGGGCCATCTACTACTGCTATCCCAGGCCATAGCAGAGAGTTAGATAGGAAGAGGAGCAGCTGGAACTAGAACCAGTGCCCGTATGGGATGCCGGCACTTCAGGCCAGGGTTTTAACACACTGCAGCACAGTGCCAGCTCCCACAATTTTTTCATAATATGTATTTTGTATATATTATTTCCTTTATTGATGGTAAAGCAACATAAAGAGAGAGGGAGGCAGAGAAAGAAAGAGGGAGAGGCAGAGAAAGAAGGAGATCTTCCACCTACTGGTTCACTCCCCAAATGGCCCCCAAGAAGCCAGGAGCCCATAACTCCCTCTGAGTCTCCCACCTGCATGGAAGGAGCCCAAGTATTGGGGCCATCTTCTGCTGCTTCCCCAGGCACGTGAGCGGAGAGCTGGACCTGCCAGGACTTGAACCGGATTAGCCACATTTCACGTGCCCAGGCGTCCGGTGTGGTGGGGAGGTTGCTGCTGCCAGCTTTCCCCCCGACTGCGAGGACACGGGTGGAAGGGGCTCAGCGGCCTGCGCAGCTCAGGGAGCAGAGTGCTGGGCGGCTCCCTGCGTGCAGCTCAGTCTCCTGCCATCAGACTGTTTTCTGCTTCTGCTGGGACTCTGAGTGCAGCGTAACAGCGTGTGAGCAGTGAGCTTTTCTCACTCCCAGGGCAGTTCTTAGGAGGGAGCATGTGCGATTTTGAAAAAGAAAACCTATTGCAAACAAATTCAGAATTGCAACACGGGCAGGACTTGGAACGCTGGCTTGCTGCTCGGCCCATAGACCATCAGTGATGCCTGTAGCCCTGATTTGCTTTCTGTGGCCAAGAGCATGCCACATCTATAACTCATAATTCATCGCTTCAGCACCAGCTGCTTTGTCTCCTGGAGCGGGGCCGCCCACACGGGGCAGCTCCCTTATCCTATAATATGAGTGCAGTTTGATTACCATTACACATGCAGAATTAAACAAGCAATCAAAGTACCTGGCTTTTTGTAATTCTCAGGGTATATTATATTCATAACATATTATATTATATCCAAAATAGAATATTAAATACATAAATACCATGTAAAGTTTGCAGGTTTTCACAGATTTTAGGCACCCAAGGGTAAAGGAAATTAATAATTGGTTGGAAGGATCCAGGGAAGGCAAGACTTTGCCGGCTGGGAACATGGTGAGTGTGTGTCAGCAGAAAGTTGAACTGTACCCAGGAACCCTCCCTTAGCGGAGAGTGCAGTCCATCTGATGCCCATTACTGTGTGACAAATTACCCCTAAGCTCAGCAGCTTCCAAGGTCATTGTCTCATGGAGTAGCCGCGGGTCAGGTGCTGGGGGGGAGCGGCTGTGCTCGGGAGCCCTGGCGAGGCTGCAGACAACTCCTATGCAGGCTTGCTCGCGGCTCTGGGCAGGCCTGGCTGGAGGGTAAGCTCTTTCCCGGCAGCGTCTGCACAGGGCTGCGTGTGACATGACGGAGACGTGGTGACTGTACCTTGGAAGTGATCTGTCCCACACCTGGGTATGTCATTTGATGGGGTCTTGGGGACTATTCAAAGACGGGAGGACCAGGGACAGGGATGATGGGGTCTCGGAGGCTGGTGCCTGCCAGTTGCCTGTCCCTTTTCAGGTCACTTACAAGGACATTGTTGCCAGGGGAACGGTCCCTGTTGTGGAGGTCTGCAGGCTGCAGCCCCTGCATTGAAACAATGAATGGATTGTTGCCCAGACGACCTGGAGCCGGGAGGAATGAAGGAGTCAGACTCATGCGTTAGAACATTCAGAGTGTGCCTGTGCACGGTGTGAATGTGTGGTAGGGAGAGCTAGAAGAGTGACCTGAAACGTCCCTCAGTGGCAACGCCTGGGAAGTCTGAGATGTTGGAGGTGGCTGACGTGGCTTCCTGAAGACGCAGCGGACGCAGTGTTCCCACGGCCCCAGCAGATGGACACCTTGACCACACTGTGTCTCCCAGCAGACAAGAGCCCACAGATCACTTGCTTTTGTGGATTCACAAAAAGATTCTAAAAAGAAATGGAAAGCCGGCGCTGTGGCGCAGTGGGTAAAAGCTCCAGCCTGCAGCACCGGCATCCCATACGGGTGCTGGTTTGAGTCCCGTCTTGCTCCTCTTCCAATCCGGCTCTCTGCTGTGGCCTGGAAGATGGCCCAACTCCTTGGGCCCCTGCACCCGCTTGGGAGACCTGGAAGAAGCCCCTGGCTCCTGGCTTCAGATCAGCTCAGCTCTAGCCGTTGCAGTCATTTGGGGAGTGAACCAGCAGAATGGAAGACTTCTCTCTCTCTCTCTCTCTCTGCCTCTCCTTCTCTCTCTGTGTAGCTCTGATTTTCAAATAAATAAAACAATTCTTTAAAAAAAAAAAAAAGAAATGGAAAAAAGGCTTCAGGCTAATTATTTCCATTTGGGCCTTTATTGCTAAAAACATGGAATATAGAGTTGTGTTTTTTTAAAAGATTTATTTTATTTATTTGAAGGGCAGAGTTACAGAGAGAGGTAGAGACAGAGAGAGATGTCTTTCATCCGCTAGTTCACTCCCCAACTGGCCTCAACAGCCGGAACTGTACCCATCTGAAGCCAGGAGCCAGGAGCTTCTTCCGATCTCCCACGTGGGTGCAGGGGCCCAAGGGCTTGGGCCATCTTCTACTGTTACCCCAGCAGAGAGCTGGATAGGAAGAGAAGCAGCTGGGACTAGAACCAGTGCCCATATGGGATACTGGTGCTTCAGACCAGGGCTTTAACCCGCTGTGCCACAACGCCAGCCCCAGGAGTTTTTGTTTTTGCTTTTGTTTTTTAAATGAATATGGTGGGGCTGATGTTGTGGCATATGGCACCGTGGGTTCAGCTACTGCCTGAGATGCCAGTATCCTGTATTGCAGGACTGCTTCAAGTCCTGGCTGCTCTGCCTCCCATCCAGCTCCTTGCTAATGCTCTTAGGAGGCAGCGGATGATGTCCCAAGTACTTGGGCCCCTGCCACCACGAGGAAGACCCTGGTTCCTGGCTTCAGCCTGGTACAGTCCTGGCTTTTGTGGCCATTTGGGGGAATGAATGGGCAGGTGAAAGATCTCTTTATCCATCTCTCCCTCTCTCTATCATACTGCCTTTCAAATAAGTAAAATAAATCTTTCAAAAAACTACAGTGAGTATGGTGACATGGGACCGATCTGCAAGTTATGACCCAGTCACTGTATATATTTTTTTAAAGATTTATTTATTTGAGAGACAAAGTTATAAGAAGAAGGAGAGAAAGAGAGAGAGGTCTTCCATCCACTGGTTCACTCTCCAAATGGCTGCAACAGCCAGAACTGGGCCAATTCCAAGCCAGGAGCCTGGAGCTTCTTCTGGGTCTCCCATGCAGGTGCAAGGACCCAAAAAGCAGGCCATAGCAGAGAGCTGGATCAGAAGTGGAGCAGTCAGGACTCAAACTGGAGCCCACATGGTATACCGGCACTGCAGGTGGTAGTTTTACCCGTTAGACCACAGCCCAGGCCCCCAGTCAGTGTATTTTTACATCACAGGGTACATATATGATTCAGATGTTACTCTAATGCACACTGTGAACTTTCAACCCTAGTGATTAGTCATGGAGTTTAGTGTTACTTATTTCCTTTTCACCTTAAATATTTTCATATTTAAGTTTCTAATACTAAACAGTAAAATTTAAGATACAAACATATTAACATTTAAAATTCAAATATTCTTCAGTAATTTTTAAAAAGATTTATTTATTCATTTGAAAGAGTTACAGAGAGAGAGAGAGAGAGAGAGTGAGAGAGAGAGAGAGAGAGAGATCTTCTCTTCTGTCTGCTGCTTCACTCCCCAGATGGCCACAGTGGCTAGGGCTGAGTGAGGACGAAACTAGGGGCCAGGAGCTTCATCCAGGCCTCCATGTGGTGGCAGGGGTCTAAACACTTGGGCCACCTTCCACTGCTTTCCTAGGCCATTAGCAGGAGCTGGATACGAAATGGAACAGCTGGGATACAAATCGGTGCCCACGTGGGATGCTGGTGCCACAGGCAGCAGCTTTCTTTGCTACACCACAACATTGGTCTCTTCCTCAATAGTTTTAAAATCATGCTAAAAATGCTTTTTACTTCAAAAACAATGACAAAATTAATAATGGATTTAGAAATTGTAGAAATATGGGAAAGTTCTTTTTGAAACGAGGCACCATGATACACATCAGCTGTACAATAACATTAAGAAGTTAGTAACTTTTTATCACTTTCATATTTGGTAATTATAATTGGCTACTTCTTTTATGAACTTTAAATTAGTGATTTATTTTATGTTCAACTTCCCACAAGCTGTGATTGTGAATGTCTTTCCTGTCAATTTTATCTTGTTCAAAGCCAGGAACCAATCGTAAGCAATTGCTTCTATTACCACAGCAAAACTTGCCAAATGTGCAAATATCCTACCATTCAAAAGAAGAGTGCTTTCAGATTTCACACATTAAAATTATCTCATTCGAAGGGGAGAGGGGGGTAAGCCTAGCAGTTAAGCTGCTGGTTGGGACGCCAGCATCCCATATTGGAGCACTTGGGTCCAGCTACTGGCTCCACTCCCAGTTCCAGCTTCCTGCCGTGGACACCCTGAGAGGCAGCCCAGCCCTGCCTGTTGTGGGCATTTGGTGAGTGAGCTAATGGCTGGGAATTTCTCTCTCTTTCTCTCGCTCATAAAAAACAATGACCTTCTTCAAACTCGTCTGATCAGATCTGGAAGCCCAGTACTATAAATCCTCAGTATCAAAGACTGTGGCACTAGTCTGTGACTAGACAGATCAGCGGAATGAAAAAGAAATTCTGAAACTGGACCACCATAGTAAGTACTCTTTATTTTGGTGAAGGTTCCACTGTTCTGAATCTCAATGAGACTTAAACTGACCACCCTATTTAATACCACAACCTGTGTGGATGTCGTGGCCCAGCAGGTTAGGATACCACTTGGGATGCCAGCATCCCATATCGGAATGCCGGTTCTGATCCGGTTCCTTGCTTATGCACCTGAGAAGCAGCAGAAGATGTCCCAAGTACTTGGGTACCTGAAACCCACAGGAGGGACCCAGACTGAGTTCTGGGCTCCTGGCTTCAACCTAGCCCAGCCCCAGCTGTTGAAATCATTTGGGAAGTGAGCCAGTGAATGGAAATAATTCTCTCTCTCTCTCTCTCTCTCTGCCTTTCAAATAAATAAATAAATCTTAAACACACACACACACACACACACACACACACGCACCCACCCTCCCCAAACCCTGCCAACATTCTTGATCTCTCTTATTCTGTTCTCTTTTCTTTTCTTTTTTTTTTTTAAATTCATTTATTTGAGAGGCAGAGTTACAGACAGAGAGAGGGAGAGACAGAGAGAAAGGTCTTCCATCTGCTGTTTCACTCCCCAAAAGCCGCAGTGGCTGGAGCTGGGCCGATCTGAAGCCAGGAGCCAGGAGCCAGGAGCCTCTTCCAGGTCTCCCACGTGGATGCAGGGTCCCTAGAACTTGAGCCATCTTCCACTGCTTTCCCAGGGCACAGCAGAGAGCTGGATTGGAAAAGGAGCAGCTGGGACTCGAACCAGTGCCCATGTGGGATGTCATCGCTGCAGGCAACCCCTAAACTGCCATGCCATAGCACCAGCCCCCTAAAATATCAACTTTTTCCTTTGCTCATTGCTATATCCTAAGTACCCAGGTTAGTTAGCGCCTAACGTATAATAAGTACCCAATAAACATTTGTTGAATGACTGAATCTCACATCAGCAAGAAAAAGGTGTGATGTACTGTGCAGTAAATGCTGTTGGAAGGTTGAGAACCATCTGGGGAGATGCAGACACACCGGTTCTAGACTTCACGTCACACACCAGGAAAAGTTCCAGATGGATTGAAGACTTCAATAGAAAGGTAATAACCATAACATTAGTTCTGGAAAATAAGTATTGTATACTTGGAATGTATTGTATACCTTGGAATGGGGAAGTTTTTCAAAATACAATACAAAAGGGGCCAGCATTGTGGCGTAGCAGGTAAAGCCACCGCCTGCAATGCCGGCATCCCATATGGGCGTGGGTTTGAATCTTGGCTGCTCCACTTCCAATCCAGCTCTCTGCTATGGCCTGGGAAAGCAGTAGAAGATGGCCCAAGGCCTGGGCCCCTGCACCTACGTGGGAGACCTGGAAGAAGCTCCTGGCTTCGGATCGGCACAGCTCCAGCCGTTGCGGCCAATTGGGGATTGAACCAGCGGATGGAAGACCTCTCTCTCTCCCTCTCTGCCTCTTGTTCTCTGTGTAACTTTGACTTTCAAATAAATAGATTTTTTTTTATTTTTCCAGTTTTTAAAAGGAAGATTTATTTAACAAGTTTCACTTAGTATAATACATCTACATGGAAATCACAATACAAGGAAAGATTTAAACCAAAGCCTCAGAATTTCATACAAACAACACGACCAAACTCCTAAAGTATTGGTATTACATCTCAAAATTGTCCCAGATCTTAAAAAAAAAAAGTGTACACTCACGTGCCTTACAGGATATTGAACCAAAAAGCTAGAATTAACAAACGTGCCAAATGTTTTCACTTTGAATCATAGATATAGCTCCTATATTTGAGTTTTACAGAAAGGCATGTTTCTCAACATGCACCTGAAGTTTTCAATGTATTGTGGTATAAGAGCAACATTTAACATAAGCGAAACTGCTTTAACCTAAATATGCTTCCTGCTTTAGGTGCACTCCTACAACATGGCTAACTTGAGGAAAGCTGAAAATTGTTTTACCAGTTATGGTCAATACTGAACTTTGTTATTACATCCTAGCTGAATGTTTCAGTGTTTAAAATGACTGAGAATAAAGTTTTAAAACAATCTTGACTTCCACTTTACAGTAAGCAGGAATCACAAGCCTGTAATGCAAAACTGTTAAGCTTAATCTTTTGTTTTCTTAAAAAAGGAGAAAGATAAAAAGAAAGAAAGAAAGAGAGGAAGCTGACCAAGAGCGGTCAGAATCAATTGTAGTTCCCACTTGCCAATCATACTGGATACACTAAACACCCCTCCCACTCTATTCCACTCCCATAAACGCACAGCTTTTATTTCTGTATAGTAGCTGCTACATGCCTCTTCTCTACCTACGCGAGGTTTGACTGGTAGTCACTGGAGTTTTCCTGCAGAACCTGGTCATATCCACTCATACTGCTCTGACCACCATAACCACCCCCATACCCGCCACTCAGCTGCTGGCTAGCAGGACCCCCGTAACTGGACTGATTGGATAAGCCCGTTCCTCCCATCATTTGGCTGCTGTAAGCACCACCTCTTGCCCCTGCTGTAGAATTCAGAAAGAGTTCTACATAGCTGTGATCATAAGCTCCTCCACTTGTTCCTGCGGTAGAATTCAAGGAGAGCTCCAGGTATCTGTGTTGCATGTTAGCTTTATCTTTTGCCATAGCTGTTACTGCATCTTCATGAGCAGCAAATTCTACATCGGCCTCACAATAACCCTGCCATCCGGTCCAATTTCAATATGGACTCTCATGGGATTAAGAGGCGAGAAAAAATTATAAATATCATGCTCAGTGTCTCTGTAAGGTAACCCCCTCATGTGTACACAGTGCCCTGCAGTGCTCTGGAAACTGGACCCACCGTCTCCGTATCTATGATCAGACATTCCTGAGAAACAATAATTGAGGTCTCTTCCAAATCTATCAGATCCAAAGCCGTACCCATCATTATAACCACCATAGTCATCAAAGCCTCCATAGCCTCCACCATAGGCACCCCGCCTCTTCCTTTCAAAGCCAGCTCCTCTGCGAATGCTATTATACCCCCTGCCAGCCCCTGGCCTGTCATAAGGACCTGGCCGCTGCATAGCCATGAGCTTCCGAGGGGGATCATAGTGGGTTCGGACTTCAGCTCGGCTACTCTTGAAGATTTCAATGTACCTGTGTCCTATTCCTTCCTTGTGTTTCTTTAAGGCCTTTTCAGCTGTCTCCCACGAGGCAAACTGCACGAATGCCTCCCCTGTGCTCCGCCCCTGAAAGTCCACCGGCAGTGTCATCCCATTTGGCACAATTTCCAACCCTGAAAAGAACTGCACCATCTCTTCCTTGCTACAGCCAAATGGGAGTCCTCTAAGCCGGACGAAGCCATCGTTGGCAGTATCAGGACTATTCGGACCTGTATGCTTCAACACCCAATCCATTTCAACACTGTTGGACTTGAATACTTCAACAAAACTGTGTCCCATGGTTTCTCTGTCCTTCTTCAAAGCCAGTTGCACTTCTTCAGATTCAAGTTCAACAAATGCTTCTCCACTTGGTCTGCCTTCTCTGGTGTAGATGAAACAAATACCTGATGTGCCATTCTGGATTTTGCAATCAGAGAAGAAGCACATAACTTCATCAGCTGAGCAGGACCAGGGTGGGCCCTGACCTTCACCCTTCCCTGCCTTCCGTGCTCAGCATCATGGTGACTGTTGGGCTCTTGGTGGCAAGCTTGGCTCAATGTAGTTTCAGTGTAACTCTAATGATACCGGGTAATTTTCCTTCTTCTTCCCTCAAACGGCTATAGCGAGACGATAGACGACAACCAGAACTACTTCTGCTCACGTAAGCGAGTGATCCAAATAAATAGATCTTTAAAAAAAAATACAGTGAAAAAATCCAGAAACCATAAACGAAAAGACCAATGTATTTAATGACCAAAGCAAAATACTCACGGTAAAAAGCACTGCTAACAAATTCAAAGTCAAATGATAGACTAGGGGAAAAAATTAAATCTTATACCACAAACAACAGACTAATCTTACCAATATAAAAAGAATCCCTATAATAGATAAAAGACCAAAAAACTGATGGAAATGTTATGGACTGAACATTCCCAGAGGAAGAAATAATAACCAGTGAAAGATGCTCATTAAAATTACATTGAAATATCATTATTTTAGCCTTTCCTCCTGGCTAAGCATTCAAAAGTTTGATGCTCTATGAAAAGCACAAACTTTCAGACACTTTGGTAGAAATGTAAATTAGCATGTCTGTTATTAAAGGCCCCATGGCAGTATGTATCAGCATATACTTTGACCCCATAATTATATTTTAAAAAAAGATTTGTTTATTTACTTGAAAGGCAGAGTAACAGACAGAGAAAGACAGACAGTGAGGGATCTTCCAGCTGTTGGAAGAGTCATGGCCGGGCCAGGCTGAAGCCAGGATCCCAGAATTCCATTTGGGTCTCTCACGTAGGTGACAGTGGCACAAGTGCTTGGGCTGCCTTCCCGGATGCATTAGCAGGGAGCTGGACTGGAAGCAGAGTGGCCTGAACCTGAGCTAGCACGCCAACATGGAGTGCAGGGTCACAAGTTATGGCTGAAACCTCTGTGCCCCAGCCCTGGGCCTCACAATTCTGCTTCTAAGAATTGATTATTACCAACAAGGATTAGCTAAGTCATACTGCAGAAATAAGCAATCTTAAAATATCAGAGGCTTAAAATTACAAAGGCAATTTTTATAAAAAGACATTGATTTACTTGAAAGAGTTATAGAAAGAGAAGGAGAGACAGAGAAAGATCTGTCTGCTCAGTCACTCCCCAAGTGGTCGCAACAGCCAGGGCTGAGCCAGGCCGAAGCCAGGAGCTCCATCTGGTCTCCCATGTGGGTAGCAGGGGCCCAAGTATATCCAAGAAACTGGATCAGAAGTGGAGCAGCTGAGACGTGAACCAGTGCCCATATGGGATATTGGAGTCACAGGTGATGGCTTTACCCCGTAAGCCACAATACCAGCCTCTACAAAGGCTTTTTAAGAATTTCTTGAGTGGGGCTGGCGCTGTGGCGTAGCAGGTAAAAGCCACTGCCTGAAAGTGCCGGCATCCTATATGGGCGCCAGTTCGAATCCCGGCTGCTCCACTTCCGATCCAGCTCTCTGCTATGGTCTGGGAAAGGTCCAAGCACTTGGGCCCCTCCATCTGCATGGGAGCCCCAGAGGAAGCTCCTGGCTCCTAGCTTCGAATCGGCACAGCTCCGGCTGTTGCTGCCAATTGGGGAGTGAACCAGCAGATAGAAGACCTTTCTCTCTCTCTCTCTCTCTCTCTGCCTCTCCTTCTCTTTGTAACTCTGACTTTCAAATAAATAAATAAATAAATATTTAAAAAATATATCTGAGTGTGTTGTGTCCAATGTGGGTTGACTACAGGCTAGTATATAAAAAAGGAAAAAGAACCTCATGTATTATGTGAAGAGTATCTAACAAATATTAAAAGAGCAAAGTTCAGAAAAATTATAGTATGCTAAAAATTTATGTTAAAAAGATCAGAAAAAGTTAAATGGCCTATACTGGCAAAAATATATATGAGGGTACTTCAAAACACTCATGGGAAATGGAGTTATTACTTTTTAGTATCAGTTATTTAATTATATTCTTCCTACAAAATTTAGAACACAGTTTGTGGGGCCAGCATTGTGCTGTTGCAGGTTAAGCCGCTGCCTGCTGTGCCTCCCACGTGGGAGACCTGAAAGAAGCTGCTGGCTCCTGGCTGCAGCCTGGCCCAGCTCTGGTGGCTGTGGGCCATGTGGGGCGGGAACCAGCGGAGGGAAGGGCTCTCCATCTCTCCCTCTGTCTCTGTACCTCTGCCTTTCAAATCAATACATCTTAGAAGAACCACACATTTATGGGGATGAATTCCACTCCTTTGAGCCAAACCGGATCTCAGGTAACCCTGGAGCTGAGGAACAGCTTTGATTTTTGGTAAAATCTGTGCGTCCACAGCTTTCTGATCAACCCTGTGCTGCCCTGTGATTTCGTATTTCTCCTCCTCTGTGTTGTAGAGCCCCTTGTCAGGGCTTCTGCAGCAGCTGCGTCTGGAAATAAGGAGCGGTGAGAGGTTTGGGGATTTGCACACTGCTTCCCGTGGAGGTGGCCATGACTGGTTTCCAGTGTGTTGCACACAGAAGAACCTGATCGAGGGGCAGAGGTCCAGTCACAGGTAGCAGTCCACGGCTACAGGAAGACCACCCCTGCCCCCGTAGCGCCCACTGAGGATGAGCAGAATTGTCCGCGGGAGATGCCGGCCCACGGTTTCCCCACGTGCTGTTGACGGAGAGCTTTGTGCCGTGGACCAATAGCTTTCGAGACACGTCTTTAGTGGGATAATATGCAGGCATTTTGCCAAGCTTGGCCACCCTGGTGCCCGCATTCTTGTCACCACCCACTGGTTTTGTGACAGTAGCAAGAAGCTTCTCCTTCTTTTCACTGCTGGATTAGGAGCTGTGGCCTTCCTCCTGTCCATGGCCTTCCTGGAGCACACAGCGGATTGTGAGCAGGGCTTCTCCTCGGGCTTTGTAACCTTGCCGCTGGCATGGTTAGCGTTCTTGGCTGGAGATTTCTTCTCAGTGTCTGGCTTTGGAGTGGAGGTTTTACACCCTCCATCTTTCTTGCAAGAAGGTTAAGAGCAGAAAATGGAATAAAAGGACAAGTTTATTGTAGTGCCAAATGCTCAGGATGCCTTCATCCCATATTGGAGTGCCTGGGTTGAGTCCTGCCTCTGCTTTCTATCCAGCTTCCTGCTAATGTGCCTGAGAGGCAGCAAATGACGGCTCAAGTACTTGGGTCCCTGCCACCCATGTGGCATGACCTGGTTGGAGTTTCTGGCTCCTGGCTTTGCCCTAAGCCAGGCCTGGCTGTTGCAGGCATCTGGAAAGTGAACCAGTGGGTAGAAGATCTCTTTTCCTCTCTGTCTGTGGTTCTCTCTGTCACTTTTCCTTTCAAGACAAAGTAAATGAACAATATTTTAAACAAAATATAATGTTTATTTTGATGCAAAAAGTTGAATTGCATTCTTTTTTTATAATGTGCATTTTCATGAACTTTTTGAAGACTTTGTATGCATGGATTTCAATTTTTTTGTACCAAAATAAACTTATCTTTCAATTCCACAAAATTTTGAAATACTCTTACATAAATAATTTCTAAAATAGCAACAGTGGCTTCATTTGTGGGGAGGGGTGGAAACTAAGCCAATGACTGAAGGATAGGAAGGAGACAACTCCTTGTCTCCCTTAGGACACTTTTTAATGTTTGTAGCTTGTGAATGTACCACTTGTTCAAAATTTTATTTAAAAATACCTGAAATCAGGCTGGTGCCGCAGCTCACTAGACTAAACCTGGGTGGGACCAGCACCCCAGGTTCTAGTCCCGGTTGCTCCTCTTCCAGTCCAGCTCTCTGCTGTGGCCTGGGAAAGCAGTAGAAGATGGCCCAAGTGCTTGGGCCCTGCACCCGCATGGGAGACCAGGAGAAAGCACCTGACTCCTGGCTTCGGATTGGCGCAGTGTGCCGTCCGCAACGCGCTGGCTGTAGCGGCCACTTGGGGGTGAACCGACAGGAAAAGCAAGACCTTTCTCTCTCTCTCTCTCTCTCTCTCTCACTGTCTAACTCTGCCTGTCAAAAAAAAAAAAAAAAAAAAAAAACTGAAATCAATCTTAAGGAGAATGGACATCTTAAGACTGTATCTCCCAGTCCATGAACATAGTTTATTTCTTCATTGTGAAGGAATTTTGTGCCATATTCATGAGTAATGCTGATCTGTGGTCTATGCTTTCTTTTTTTACCTTGTCTTTTTCTGGTTTTGATAATGCTTGAGTCATAAAATAAGTTGGGAATTGTTTCCTATTCCATCTCCTGAGTTTGTATAAGATTGATCTTAAATTTTTTAAGATTGCTTATTACTTTAATGCTTCACAGACTTCTCCAGTAAAACCATATGGGCCTGAAGTTTCACTTATGAGGAGCTCTTTAATGAAAAATTCATTTTTTTGGTATGAATATACATGTGTATTCAATTTTGCCCAAATAAGTTTAAGTCAGTTTTAATCATTTCCATTTGATGGCATTTGCATAGAAGATCTAAGCTGTCAACTTTATTGGCATAATGTTGCTAAACTTATTTCCTTATTATATTTTTTTAAAAAGATTTATTTATTTATTTATTTGAAAGGCAGAGTTACAGAGAGAGGGAGGGAAAGACAGAGTGAGAGAGAGATCTTCCATCTGCTGTCTCACCCCCCAGATGGCTGCAAAGGCCAAGCCAAAGCCAGAAGCCAGGAGCTGCATCCAGGTCTCTCACATGGGTGCAGGGGCCCAAACACTGAGCTGTCTTCCACTGCTTTTCTGAGGTGCATTGGCAGGGACCTGGATCAGAAATAGAGCATACAAGACAGGTATTGGTGCCCAGAAGGGATGCCAGTGCTGCAGGCGATAGCTTTACCTGCTACATCACAGCACCAGCCTCCCTTATTATACTTTTAAAATCCATAAAATCTATACTAATGTCTCCTCTTTCTTCTGAATTGGCAAATTCTGTTTTCTCTCTTTTTTTTCTAGATTATTCTAGCTATAAGTTGCTCAATTTTTATCAATTTTATTGTTTTTTAAAGAATTATTTTATTTATTTGAAAGATAGAATTATAGAGAGGTAGAGCCAGAGAGAGAGAATCTTCCATTCCATTATTTCACTCCCCAAATGACCGCAACGGCCAGAGCTGTGCTGGTCCAAAGCCAGGAGCCGGAGCCAGGGCTTCTCCCAGATCTCCCACATGGCTGCAGGGGCCCAAGGACTTGAACCATCTTCCACTGCTTTCCTAGGTGCGTTAGCAGGAAGCTGGATCAGAAGTGGAACAGTCAGGACTTGAACCCAAGTTCATATGGGATGCTGGCGTTGCAGACAGCCCCTTAACCTGCTGCATCACAACACCAGCCCGTCATTGATTTTTCTAAGAAGATTTATTTTATTTGAAAGGCAGAGTTAGAGAGGGAGAGTGGAGAAAGAGAGGAAGAGATATCTCCCGTCTGCTGCTTCACTCCCCAGATGGCCACAATAGCCAGGGGTGGGCCAGGTCAAAAACAGGAGCTAGAAACTCCATCAGGGTCTTTAGTTGCAGATCATAATTTTTGATCTGTTGTGTTTTCTTTTTATTAGATTCAAAGTGTCTATAATTGCCCTGGTGAGCTCTTAGATGATGGGTAATTTATAAGTCGCTGTTTGGGATGCCCACATCCCATATCTAGCTTGAGTCCAGCTCCTCTGCTTCTGCTCTGGCTTCCTGGGAGGCAGTAGATAACTCACTTAGTTGGTCTCCTGTCACCCTTAGAGGAGGCTTAGATTGGGTTTCTGGCTTCTGGCTTGAGTCTGGCCCAGTGCTGGCTGTAACAGGCATTTGGGGAGTGACCCAGCAGGTGAAAGGTCATGCTCTCTCTCTCTCTCTCTGACTCTATGTGTGTCTCTGCCTCTCAAATAAAATGAAAATAAGTAATGAAAAAATCTAAAAATGTAGAGAGCAGTAAAATAATTGATAAATAATAAATTTTGGCCATTTATTACCTTTGTTTTGGATGTTACTTAATTGTAGGTTTTTATGATTCAACTTTTAATAATGGCTGTGTCTAACAATTGACTTGTAGAAGTCCTGCAAATTTAACCACATTCTCATGACCTGTTTGGAGCCAGCTCTGGCAGAACCCTGTGCCACCGCTTCCTCCTATGCCCACGGTTTCTGGATCAATCAGCCACGTTGTCTAATAGCATTCTTTTTTTTTTTTTTAAGATTTATTCATTTATTTGAAAAACAGAGTTAGAGAGAGAGAGAGAGAGAGAGAGAGAGATCTTCCATCTGCTGCTTCACTCCCCAAATGGCTGCAAGGGCCGGAGCCAGGCCGCTGTGAAGCCAGGAGCCAGGAGCTTCCTCTGGGTCTTCCACGTGAGTGCAGGGGCCTGAGGACTTAGGCCATCCTCCACTGCTTTCCCAGGCCATTAGCAGGGAGCTGGATCACAAGTGGAGCTGCTGGGATTCTAACTGGCGCACACATAGGATGCCAGCGCCATGGGTGGCAGCTTTACCCACTACACAACAGCACCGGCCCCCAGCCTTCTGTTTTAAAGAAGATTCTCGCTCAATCCCAAGATGTGAGGTAGGGAAGGTGGGCCCCTTTTCCCCATGCTGAGACCCCTGGGGCAGGTGGGGCTGGCGTTCGTGAACAGTCCCTGCCCACAGAGAAAGGTTTCATGAACGTCTTAGCTGGCAAAGGAGAGTGAGGGCCATTGGTGGTGCTCCCACAGCCTTCCTGGCTGCTCTGGTCAGCTCGCCGCCGTCTTGGCATAGCTTTGAGAGGGTCATTTTTCTGCAGTTTGGGGTAAGATTGAGTGTGTGAAAAACAGGGTAGGCTACATACACTGGTTTATAGCAGTGGAAGGAGGGAGAAAAAAGCCCTGGACAGCCCCTGTCCCTCCTCTCCTCTTCTTTTTCCCTTTCCTGTGGCTGCTGTCACATTCCTTGATGTCATTCTTGCCATTGTGAGCCGGCAGGCCCTCCCAGCCCTGCTGGACAGCCTAAGCAAGGAGGGCACGTGGAGCTGTGCAGCTGGGGGGAGCTGTGGTCACACCAACACCTGGGGTTGGGCTGGGTCTGTGTGGAGCCCCAGAGATGTCCCCCAGCCCATTCCTCCCAAGAACCAATGAGGAAAACTAAGGGCCTTTCACCCGTAGTCAGGGAACCAGGCCCTGGGGTGAAGCTTGGGGTGGAAGATGGCCTTCTCTGTCAACTGATTCATTCTCCAGAATTCAACTTGTTCTCTGGCTCAGCGGTGTTCGAAAGCAACTTTATCCAGGTACCCTTGGGCAGCAGGGGCAGCTGTGTTGCCCTCTCCAAATCCTGTTCTAGGGGTTGGCGAGAAAATGCCGTGGGTTTTGAAAGCCCTGGGGAGGAGAAAGAACCCTCCACAGCTAGAGAAAGCCCAAGGGCCCTGATCCCAGCTGTGCCCGCAATGTGAAGGAATTCTCTGCTGGCATATGCCTTAAGGAAACAGAGTCACATCTTCCAAATGTAGAAATCTGAGTTCAGTCGTTGGGCAGGCCCCAGACACTGGTCCAAACTGGATGTTACAGGGAATGACGCCTGCAGTTAGAAACCCCACTGAGAATCCAGCCTCTCCCTGAGGTGGTCTAGAAACAGCATGGTTTGAATGCAAGACCACTACATAGATTGGTCTCCCTCACACTCTGTCATTCCCCAGAAGGGTGGCACAATGACCAATCCAGTGGAAGTGAGCATGGTGGCCCAGGATGGCATGGCGCACCTGCAGGAGTCAGTGGTCGCTGGAACAGGTGCCAGGTCTCACCCAGGTGCTGCCCGTCTCCCTCCAGGGGTCTAGCCTAGCCTGTGCACCTGTGCAGCTTCACAGGTGTGCCGTAACTGGTGAATCAGCCACTAAACACTCACCGTGAGCAGTGGGGGAGGTGCAAAGAAAGTCCAGATACTGTCCCCGATCCTGAAGCTTATGGGCTTGATTCACCCCTTATAAAATGGTAACCATGCAGGCTCTTGTCAGAGGGTGGGTGAGCCAATCCCCACGGCATGGGAACAGAGCGTGGGGCTGGGGCATTCGGAGCAGTCTCTCTGGACTTGGGCAGCGGAAGAAGGCTTTCCAGTCTTGAGCTGTTGTTGGGGTCGCTGGGACTTCCGTTAGCGGGAGAGCAGGGGGATGGGAGATTCCAGGGAGAGGATCTTCAAGGTACCTGGATAAAGGCGGGGGGGTGGGGGTGGGAGGCACAGAAAGGATCTGTAGGAGGAGAATCCGCTTGGGTGGAGTGGAGAGGTAAGAGTTGTAGGAGGAAATGGGTGGGGCAGTTAGAGATGGGTCTTGAGCCTAAGCTGCAGATTCTTCACCAAGCAATGAACCACTCCTGCTGAAGTCCCCCAGATTTGGGAGAGCTATGTCCTTGGCTCCGGGTGTTCCATTTGGCCCTGTGCTGCCCCAGGGGTTGTCTAGTTGGGCCATCAGTAGGCAAACCTGAGGGAACAGCTCATTCTAACGCATAGCAGCCATAGCACAGGTAATTGGACTCAGAACCCAAGTCCTAGTCGATTCTCTATGGGTGTGATGTTTTGCTAGCAGATTTGTTCTGTTAATGTATTTCCTTTAAAACTATTTAGATTCTCTAAATGGACACCAAGTGACCCGGCAGCAGGAAACTCACAATGTGCCAGGGCAAGGCTGACCCACAACAGAGTTCAAAGCTTACTTAAAATGATTCCACTCACATGGCCAGTTATAAAGATCATACAGTCTAGTTATAGTATGTGTAGTCATATAGTATACAGGTATATAGTATATGTACAGTTATGGCTATGATATAGCTATGATTATGGTATAGTTATAGTTATGGTATAGTTTTATTATAGTTACAGTATGTTATAGTTATGATATAGCTATGGTATATAATGTTATATTTATGGTGTGTTTATAGATGGTATGGTTATCTTTATACCATAGTTATAGTGTAGTTATAGTTATGGTATAGTTTTAATGTTATAGTTATGTCATAGTTACGGTATGATTATAGTTATAGTGTAGTTATCATTATGTTGTATAGTCATGGTGTAGTTGTAGTTATGGTATAGTTATAGTATATAGTTATAGTAGTTATGATGTAGTTATAGTTATGGTATGGTTATAGCTATGGTGTAGTTATCATTATGTCATAGTTAGAGTTAGTCACAGTCATGGTATAGCTGTAGTTATGGTAGAGTTAGAGTTAGTCACAGTCATGGTGTAGCTGTAGTTATGGTAGAGTTAGAGTTAGTCACAGTCATGGTGTAGCTGTAGTTACAGTATAGTCAGAGTTAGTCACAGTCATGGTGTAGCTGTAGTTATGTTATAGATAGATTTAGTCACAGTCATGGTGTAGCTGTAGTTACAGCATAGTTAGAGTTAGTCACAGTCGTGGTGTAGCTGTAGTTACAGCACAGAGTTAGTCACAGTCATGGTGTCGTAGTTACGGTGTAGTGTGCTGCTGGTTCTCTTCCATCTCCTCCATGTCTCCATCACTGTCGTCACTCAAAGCAGCGTCACCTCTAAATGGTGCACACTGACTCTCAGTGTGTACAGTCTCTATGATTTGTAGGGGTATGAATTTCATTTTATAACACGGGCTCCAAGAAATGTCACTTTTTTCCAAAATCAAAATCCACTTTTCTTGAAATGCTGTCTGGTCAGGTGGGTGGGCAGTGAAATTTTAGTTATTCCTGAGCTTCCTCCTTGTCCCCAGTTCTACAAGGCACTGTGCAAGGGTTCTCAGGTGGTCCTGCAAAGTCTAGACCATCGCAAAAAGGCCCACTGGCCTCGGGCACTGGCCTCTCTCCACGTGTTCCTCCCTCTGCCCCCGTGGCTCCTTCGAGGCCGCAGCACTGCTGTTTTGCCATCAGCCCTGGAACGTGAGATGAGCTTGTCTCAGCTGAAACACTGTGCCTAGTGCCAGGCATCCAGTGCCCCTGTCCTGCCACAGCCCCGGTGTGCTTGGCGAGAGCAGGTGCTTCTGTATTCAACAACCAGCAGCCAGTTGGGCCCCCTGCCCCCTGGGGGGAGCTGCCCAAGCTTCTCCAGGCGTGGGCTGTGTGGGTCTACCCCATACAGCAACTCCTCCTTTACTCCCTGCCTATGCCTTCTGGGACTGTGGTGGTACCATCTCCTTTCCAGGCCGTTAGAAACTAGCACTGACTTCGCCTACTTGAGGGGAATCAAAATTTCAAGGCCACTCAGCTTTTTCTTACTGGTGCATCTATGCACAGCCAAGTACTGCAGAGAACCCAAGGAAGTGCCACACAGGCTTCCTGTTGCAGTGAGCTTGGGGAGGCAGAGAGAGAGAGAGAGAGAGAGAGAGGTCTTTCATCTGCTGATTCACTCCCCAAATGGCTGCAACAGCCAGAGCTGCGCTGATCCAAAGCAAGGAGCCTGGAGCTTCTTCCAGGATCCCACATGGGTGCAGGGGCCCAAGCACTTGGGCCATCTTCCACTGCTTTCCCAGGCCACAGCAGAGAGCTGGATCAGAAGTGGAGCAGCGGGGACTCGAACTGGCACCCATATGGGATGCTGGCACTGCAGGCGGTGGCTTTATCCACTATGCCACAATGCCAGGCTCCTGAGCTTTTTTTTTCCTCAAGATTTATTTATTTATTTGAAAGAGTTACACAGAGAGAGGAGAGGCAGAGAGAGAGATAGACAGAGAGGTCTTCCATCCGATGGTTCACTCCCCAACTGGCCGCAACGGCCGGAGCTGTGCCAATCTGAAGCCAGGAGCCAGGAGCTTCTTCTGGGTCTCCCACATGGGTGCAGGGGCCCAAGAACTTTGGACATCTTCCTCTGCTTTCCCAGGCCAGAGCAGAGAGCTGGATAGGAAGTGGGGCAGCCGGGACTCAAACCGGCACTCCTATGGGATGCTGGCACTGCAGGCGGCGGCTTTACCTGCTATGCCACAGCACCGCTCCCTGAGCTGTCTTAATGACTACACTGAGTGCTGGCACACTTCTCCTTTCTGATTGTGTCCCTGGGACTGATTCCCAGGTCACTAAGTCCGGGACCAGGGTGGATATCTGCGGAAGACCTGCTGCCATGATCCTGGGGGTGACCTCTTCAGTGCCCTCCTTGCCACTCCCTAATGTCCTCCTGATGGCCAATGTCACCTGGCCACACGGTCACTGTTCCACCTGTAACAAGCCTGGAGCTGTCCCAGTCATCACCCTCAACAGGTAAAAACAAGCTCGAGGAAGGGGCCAGGGGGTGGGAACATAGATCAGCCTATGCCGTGTTTGGCAGCTGGATTGTAGAGCAAACGAAAGAGCAGTGTTCTTCAGTGTATAAGCCGTGTAGGGCTCATTCATCCACTCCTTTAACAAATATTTATTTGGCATCTCTACATACCTAGTGCTGGGGATAAAGCACTACAGAGTTCCTGTCCTGAGCCTCATCTGGGGGCTCTTGGCTTCCTCTTGTTTACTTTTATTTGGTTAGTATACAGCAGGGACTCTGCAAAGCAAAGTTAGGGTGTGAAAGGCAGTTAGGACTAGGAAGTGTCGAGAGTGGAAAAAAAAAAAAAACTGGCTGCACAGGAGACGTCCATCCTTCTCCTTCTCCTTACCATTTCAACACCACTAATGAACATATCGGGAGAGGAGCCCTGCGCAGGGGCCAGGAACCCCTCCTTCCAGGGTCTGCTGAGTAAGATCTAAGCCTGGGCAGCTCATTCAGCTTCTCTGAGCCTTGTTTCCCAAACCTGCAAAGTGTAATGCATGGTCCTCATTTTTCCCCCTTAAAGGGCTATTGTGAGAACTAGAAGGAATAGTATACATCAATGCCAGCTGTGTGGTTTTTTTCCTCTGAGAGCCAGGGAGACAGGAAGACAACTAGACAGAGATGGAGAAAGAGAGAGAGAGATCCCATTTGCTTACTCCCCAAATGCCTGCCATGGCTGGGACTGGGACAAGGGCTCAGTCCAGGGCCCCCACATAGGCAGCAGGAATGTAATTACTTGAGTCACCACCTCTGCCTCCACATTAGCAGGAAGCTGGAGTCGGGAGCCAGAGCCAGGGATCGAACCCCGGTACTTCCATGTGGGACAAAGGCATCTTAATCATTGTCTTCCCTACTCGGCCAAACCGCGGCCCCAGCTGCTGCTAGTGATGTGGGCAGATCCTTTAACAGCTACAGCCCTGGGACTCAGAGAGCCGCCCGTCTTGGCCCTACCCTGCTCCCTGCCCCCTGCCCCGGGCATCCCCCAGGCACAGGCAGGAGGCCCCTCGAGGTCGACACCACCAACGGGGTCACTTCCGGTCACGCCCAGGATCCTCCCCCTGAAGTACGTGGAGCTGCGGATCTGCGACCGGCTCCAGCGCATCCTGAGGGTCAGGACAGTCACCGAGAAGATCTACTACCTGAGGCTCCATGAGAAACACCCGGAGGCCGTGTTCCAGTTCTGGATCCGCCTGGTGAAAATCCTGCAGCACGGTCTGTCCATCACCACCAAAGACCCAAGAATCCAGTTCACCCACTGCCTCGTGCCCAAGAGGCCCAGCAGCTCCCCGGAAGCAACAGTAAGTGGGGCCCTCCCGCCGCGAGCCGCAGAGGCCGAAACACACACACCTGTGTGTGCAGACACCAGTGCACGTATGTACACACGTGTGCACACGCTCTGGACCTGGGAGTCAGCCAGCCGCAGAGTGAAATATTGTTTAAGGGGCCAGCGATGTAGCATAGCGGGTAAAACTGCCACCTGCGATCTTGGTGTCCCATATGGGTGTTGGTTCATGTCCCGGCTGTTCCACTTCCGATCCAACTCCCTGCTAGTGGTCTGGGAAAAGCAGCAAAAGATGGCCCAAGTGTTTGGGCCCCTGCACCTGCGTGGGAGACCCAGATGAAGCTCCTGGCTTCAGCCTTACCCAGCACTGGCTCTTGTGGCCACCTGGGGAGTGAACCAACTAGTGAAAGATCTCTCTCTGTCTCCCCCCGCTCCCCTGTAACAATGACTTTCAAAATAAATAAATCTTTAAAAAAAAAAGCCAAAATATTGTTTAAAAAATTGTGTCTATACTGAAAAAAGTATTTTCATTGTCAGTATTCCCTAAGCAATAGCATGTCCGTTGTGTTAAGACTACTGCGCCATCTAGAGGCGGTTTAGAGCATACAGGAGGATGTGGGTGGGTGTGATGCAAACACAGAGCCCTTTGACATCAGGGACTCCAGCACCTGCAGATTTCGGTTTCCAAGTGGAGGTCCTGGTACCAATTCCCCCAGAAATAGAAGAGAGAATGTGTGTATTACTAAATGTTTCTATCTTTACTTTGGATTGTATCTTACACACTGTCCTGTCTTAAAATCTCTTTATAAATGTTATTTTGATCATGTCATACTGTTCAGTCGTATGAATTAAAACTTACTTAACCATTCCCTAGTGTTAGGCATGTAGGGTGATTTAAAATTTTTCAGTATGATAAATCATGCAAACACAACATAGGTTTTTAGTTTCCATTTTTTTAAGGGTTTATTTATTGATTTGAAAAGCAGAGTTACAGAGAGAGGGGAGGAGAGACGGAGAGCAAGAGAATCTTCCATCCACTGGTTCATTCCCCAGATAGCCACGATGGCTGGGGCTGGGGTGGGCTGAGGCCAGGAGCCTGAAACTCACTTGGGTTCAGGGCCTCAAGCACTTGGGCATCTTCCACTGCTTTCCCAGGCTGTCAGCAGGGAGCTGGGTCTGCAGTAGACAGCTGGGACTCAAACCGGCACTCATATGGGACGATGGCACCGTAGGTGGTCGCATGACTTAACCTGCTGTGCCACAACACAGGCTCCAGCATAGGTTCGTAGAAGTGAAATTCAAAGAGCACGAACATTTGTAAGGCTGTTGATGCATATTTATGAGGTTATCTATGAAGGTCATATCAGATTATACTCTCACTCTTGAGAATGCCTATCACCGTGTCTTTTTTTTTTTTTTTAAGATTTATTTATTTATTTGAGCAGCAGACTGACAGGGAGAAAGGGAGAGATAGAGAGAGCAATATCTGCTGATTCACTCCCCAGATGCCTGTGACAGCTAGGGGTGGGCCAGGCTGAAGCCAGAATCTAGGAACTCCGTTCAGGTCTCCCACGTGGGTGGCCGAGGACACCATCACTGGGTCCCAGGCCCATCAGCAGGGAGCTGGATGGAGAGTGTCAAGTAACCATGCACTTTGATCTGGGAGGCGGGGCGTTCCAAGGGGTGGCTTAACCTACTGCACCCCTGCCACTAAACCTTTACCATAGTTTTCTAATATAATGGTGAAAAAAGTAGCATCTGTTTAGTTTCCAATTAGTTCGAAGATTACTTATACGTGAGAGTACTTAATAATGTAATTAACGTAAAAAATAATTGAAAGATAAATTTATTGGGGAACAAAAAAACCCTGAAATTCATGCAGTTTTTTCACATACATATTTTCTGTGAAGTTTTGGAAGACCTCTCATCTTATAAATATTCTTTTGGCACCATCTTCTGTAATCTTTGACTTTTTTTCTATGGGCAGTCTTGTGCTTTTCGAAATCAATTTGTAAAATAAAAGTGTTTATGCATCAAGATCGGAAACCCTTTAATCACAAGTTTGTTTTTAAGATTTATTTGTTTATTTGAGAGGCAGAGTTATAGACAGAGGGAGAGACAGAGGTCCTCCATCTGCTGGTTCACTCCCCAGATGGCCACAACAGCCGGAACTGTGCTGATCCGAAGCCAGGAGCCAGGATCTTCTTCTGGGTCTCCTGTGTGGGTGCAGGGGCCCAAGCACCTGGGCCATCTTCCACTGCTTTCCCAGACCAGAGCAGAGAGCTGGATCGGAAATGGAGCAGCAGGGACACTAATTGGCGCCAATGTGGGATGCCGGTGCCGCAGGCAGAGGCTTAGCCTACTATACCACAGCGCTGGCCCAATCACAAGTTTTTGCAACTATTTTCTCAGGGATTTTCTCTTTCCCTTTGTTTTGTTTGGGCTTTCTTGACGCACGTAAGCCTTTTCCAGGGCCTGCTTATGTAGAAGCATAGGAAGGGAAGCTAGATGGCCCCGATTGCCCCAAACCTCCAGCTTCCAGAATCGGACTGCTTCCCTCCTCTCGTTTAAGGTGTGTGCTTCGGGTGCACTCTCGTTGACTGGCGAAGCCTGCTCTCTCGAAGCCCTGCTGCTCTGGTTCTTCATGGTCACTTGTACACCCAGCTGGGGATGGGCTCCTGAAGCCAGGAGCTCGGAACCCAATCTGGGTCTCCCATGTGCACGGCCGGGACCCAAGTACTTGAGCCGTCCTCTGCTGCCTCCCAGAGTCTGCGTTAGCAGGAAGTGGAATCCGGAGCAGGACCCCCCTGCCCCCCTGCCAGGCACTCAGCTGGGGGATGCAGATGTCCCAAGCAGCAGCGCATCCCGCTGCCCCACACCCCCTGCCCCTGGTCCTTGCATTCCCTTCTACTCACAGCCTCAGCCCATGCCCGAGAGGGTGTGACCCTGCTGGGGCTCCCACGCTGGGTCTGATGAGTCTGGGGGCTTCATGCTCAGCAAATGGGTTCCCAGGGCTGGGCGGCGAGACTCAAGTGCAGCCCCGCAAGGAGACCCGGAGCTCTGAGCCGGCAGCACTGGCCATCTCACTGTGCGTCTCTCTCCACAGCCCGAGAGCAGCTTCCCGTCATCCTCCCAGCCCAGCGAGACCCTCATGCTGCTGGCGGCCGAGCAGACCAGCGGCAGCTTCTCAGAACTCTCCGGAAGGGCCCAGTTCACAGCCGACAGGTTGGTCCCCCCCACCCCGCCCCCGCCCGCATGGGCAGCTCCGGCATGCTTACCCCCAGCAGAGTCCCCCCCCCCCCCCCCCCCCGGGGTCAGGGACACTGGCTCCCAGCAGCCCTTCCATCTGAATATTCGTGCAGTGGCCATTGGAGGGTGAACCAACGGCAAAAGGAAGACCTTTCTCTCTGTCTCTCTCTCTCTCACTATCCACTCTGCCTGTCAAAAAAAAAAAAAAAAAAAAAACTCTGCAGTTAGTTCCACTTGAAAGAATACAGCTTACTGCACTCACCTCTGAGTAGTTCCAGAGCGAGCACTTTTTATTCTCCTTCCAGTGCTTTTTAGAATTGCTGGTTTATTCTTTTAAAACCAATGCATATTTCACCCCTACTCAGAATTTTTAAAACGTTTTGGGCTACACATGTGTTTTTGTAGACACTAGGTGGCTTTTTTTTTTTTTTTAAGCTTTATTACTGTAGAGAACTGATTAAAATTTCCTTCGGGCCTAGGCTCAGGGGGCCCTGCGGGATATGGTGGCCACCGGGTGGCTCCCAGAAGATCAGATTTTGCCTCTGTGTAGGGACGCATCATGTTCTGCACCTGAAGCAGGGTTGGGGGCCAGAACAAGGGTCTGAGCCTCCACAGCCGGGCAGGCCTTGGCTCCAGCCCCCCACCCCCACAGCCATCCGGGCTCCCGGACATCTTAAAGATACCACGCATGTCGTCACCCATGCTAGAAACGACAATGATTAGAGAGTGGTTTTTAAGTTACATTCTAAGAATGTTTTCTTTTTCTCCCGTTGCTTTCCATGACCCTGAAATTCCTGGGCTCCGACAGGAGCATCACTCCCACCATCGACATAGCCGATTCCAACAGCTGCGACTCCGTGCCCTCGCTGGTGGCATCGCAGGTCCACCTGAACATCCCCATGAGGGCCGCCCTGAGCCACAGCCTCTGGGAACAAGAGGACCCGGATGAGCACCGCATGCAGGCTCCAGTAGCCAGTTCCCTAGGACAGAACTTTCTGGGACCCTGACACTTTGCCCCCGCGGGGCGGCGGTCTTCCCTGGCTCTTGATGGTGTTTATAACAGGTGCTTCCATACGTCCACCAATAAACCTCCAAGGGAGTCCTGGTTGTCCTGGGTTGTGCTGTAGGGAGGCTGCAGGCTGGGGAGGGACTCGCCAGAAGAGGAGCTCAGTTCTCCAAACAGTGAGTTGGGGGGGAAGCTGCTCTCTGCTCCACTGAACCCCCAAAGCAGCCAAGCAAAGCCAGGAAAGCCAGTCCCAGGAAAAGAGACCGGACCTCCTCTTCCCAAGGGTGCAGGAACAGAGGCAGGGCTGCTACGAGCCATAGGTGAGAGCGAGCCTGGAAGGGCTGGCAACCAGCTGGGAGATGTCTTGGTGCTGCTGCATTTGTCTCCAATGAGAAATTGGGTCCTCATGTCCCCCACTCGCTGTGTTGGTGTAAGCATTTGAAGGCTCGCCCCAGGCCGGGCACACGCTGGTTGCCAATGAAGGTGTGGCTCCTGTGAGCGAGACAAGACGGCCCTGGTGGCTCTCGCTGCTTCTAACCAGACCTTCAGGAAAGCAAACTGGAAGACCCGGCGTCTTTGGTGTTGGAGATAGGGCAGGAGCTTTGGCCAACCAGGCAGTATTTACTTGGAAAACGCCACTGAAATACGCCCCCTCTAGGTGCCGCCTGAGTACTTGATACTGAGTACTGAGGGTCAAGTTACCAGGCCTTAGGGAGGGTATGGAAGAGACACCAGGCCCTGTTCGCCACTGTAACAAAATCTCAGGCAGGCTCCTTATGGAGAAAAGCGGATTCTTAGCTCACAGTTTGGGAGGTTCAAGGACACGGCTCAGCTTTGGTGAGGACTACTTTGGCAGCAGTTAAGAGTTAAGTGTTGGAGCAAGACACCAGGTCCCTAGACAGGAAAGAAGGCAGCTGGGCGGGGCCTGGCTCAGGGGGCCTGAACTACCTTAATCCTTCCAAGAGCAGGGCCCCCAGTGACACAAGGGCCTCCCCTGAGGCCCTGGCTCTTCCAGGTTCCATCAGCTCTCATGTCACCACACTGGGGACCAAGTTCTCAACGCATAAGCCCATGGGGAACAAACCATGGCCACCACTGAGATGGACCAGATGTTTGGGCCACCCCAAGTGCAGAAAAAGCTCAGGGCCCGCCTTCCCAGAGTTCATGCCCCGCACTGCGCTCCCTCTTGGGTATGCTCAGTTGGGCTGGCTGGGGTAGGAAGAGGCATCTAGCAGCTTCGAATGACAACCACAGGGCAACAGGGTTGCAGGGCCGTTCCTGCCAGCCAGCACATGCGGCCAGGATGGCCGAGATGGCCAGGTTAGACCCATGTCCCCTGCACAGGGAAGGCGTGTGGGAGGTGCCCCAGCTGGTGTGGGCTTTCTCTGAACCCGAGGACTTTGGGAGTAGCTCGATGCCACCCAGCTCATGGCCATGGCCTGTTGACTTTGCCCCTCTGTGTTTGTGTTCTATTGACTATTATGAATGTGTGAATCTTATGAATGAAATAATTGCCTTGGGAAAGAGTTTAAAAATGAAGAAGATACCTGATCAGAGAGGGTGTCTTTCTTCCTGCCTCTAGTGAAAACACACACAAAAACAATTTCCTGTTGGCACCTTAGTGGGAGAGGTTTAGAAGGTGGCCTTATACCCACACTATTGTGATAACTCCAGCTGGGCTCCCACACTCCACCTTCATTTCTTTCTTTTTTCCTTTTATTTATTTATTTTTAAAGATTTTCTTTACTTATTTGAGAGGTAGAGTTATAGACAGAAAGAAGGAGAGAGAGAGAAAGGTCTGCCATCCGCTGGTTCACTTCACAAATGGCTGATCCGAAGCCAGGAGCCAGGAGCTTCTTCCAGGTCTCCCATGCAGGTGCAGGGGCCCAAGGACTTGGACCATCTTCTACTGCTTTCCCAGACCATAGCAGAGAGCTGGATGGGAAGAGGAGCAGCCGGGTCTCGAACCAGTGCCCATATGGGACACTAGTGTCACAGGCAGAGGATTAACTTACTGTGCCACGGTGGCTGGTGCTGCTCCACCTTCATTGTAACAATTATAGCTAGCATCATTAGAAACAGTGTGGGCCGAACACTACACTAAGACTTCACACAGGGCTGGTGCCATGGCTCATTTGCGGCGCCGGCATCCCATATGGGCGCTGGGTTTTAGTCCCGGTTGCCCCTCTTCCAGGCCAGCTCTCTGCTGTGGCCCGGGAGTGCAGTGGAGGATGGCACAAGTGCTTGGGCCCTGCACCCCATGGGAGACCAGGAGAAGCACCTGGCTCCTGGTTTCAGATTAGCACAGCGCCGGCCGTGGCGGCCATTTGGGGAGTGAACCAACGGAAGGAAGGCCTTTCTCTCTGTCTCTGTCTCTCTCTCACTGTCTACTCTATCTTTCAAATAAAAAAATTAAAAAAAAAAAAAGACTTCACACAGAGCAGGTAATCCATTGGAAGGTAGATACTGTTATTTTCACATGTTATAGATGATGAATCCAAGCTGTAGAGAGACTCAAGAACTAGCATAAGGTCACACAAGGAGAAAGCAGAGCCAGGAACTGAACTCAGTCTAACTCCAAACTCCCTCATCTTTTATTATTATTATTTAAAATTTTTATCTCAGAGAGAGAGAGAGAGAAAGAATCTTCCATCCACTGGCTTAATCCCCAATTGCCTGCAAGCACCTGGAGCTGGGGCTGGGCCAGGACGAAGCCAGGAGCCTAGAAGTTGACCTGGGTCTCCCGGGTGGGTGACAGGGACCCAAGTCCTTGAGCCATCTCTGCTGGTGTGCAGGGAGCTGCAGTTGGGAGCAGAACCAGGCCTTGAATGCAGGCGCTCCGATATGCGACGCGGTTTCTCGAGCAGTGTCGACCCCCCTCCAAATGCCCCCTTGCAAAGTCGGTCATCTCCAGTCTCCTCCTCTTCCATACCTAAGACTGGATCCCTCCCTTTGGGAAACCAAACTCTGACGGGAAATGACCAGGACCTGCCTACTTCTCCAGCCTCCCCACAGCCACTGCTCCCTTGACCCTTGGCACACCCACCATGTAAATTTCTTATGGTTTCTAATATGCCCATGTTTTTAGAAACTGCCAAGGTGTTGTAGATACTTTTGTTCTGAAACCCCAAAGACTTTCCTTTGCTGCTTCCGCCTGTGGTCTCATGACACTCGTGCCACCTGATGGAGTTCATCTATGCTGCTACGTGCCCTCCTGGCACCTTGGTCACGGTGACTCTCATGCCACCTGGCTGCTTGTGCGCATGTCTGTTTCCGCAGTGGAACTCTTTGAGATCAGAGTTCTTCAGTTGTCAACAAGAGAAGCTGACTCTTACTTAAACAAGATGGAATTCACTGGAACGATGTGGGGTGAGTCCTGGCTCCTCTGCTTCTGATCCAGCGTCCGGCTGATCACACCCTGGGAGGCGACAGGTGATCCCTGCCACCCACGTGGGAAACCCAAAAGCAGTGCCTGGCTCCTGGCTTGGGCCTGGTCCTCTTGCACTCATTTGGGCCATAAACTAGCAGGTGGAAGTTCTGTCTCTCACTCTTTATGCCTTTCAAATAAAATGAAAATAAGTATATGTTTTAAAAGATGTTTGAAATAGGAAAGCACGAGCCCTGAAGGAGTGGGATGAGTGTAGGGAAGAAATGAAGGGGACATCCAGGGTGCGTATGAAAGGAGAGCCTGGGACGCAGGGGAGCAGCCGCCCCCAAGAGTGGATGTCCCTCACGGTGCAGAAGGCGCGAGAGCTCTGCTAATTACGTTTCCATAGAGATCCTCCCTCTCTCTGTCACTCTGCCTTTCAAATAAGGGAAGGAAGGAAGGAAGGAAGGAAGGAAGGAAGGAAGGAAGGAAGGAAGGAAGGAAGGAAGGGAAGGAAGGAGGGAGGGAAGGAGGGAGGGGAGGAGGGAGGGAAGGAGGGAGAGAAGGTGGGAGGGAGGGAGGGAGGGAGGGAGGGAGGGAGGGAGGGAGGGAAGGAAGGAAGGAAGGAAGGAAGGAAGGAAGGAAGGAAGGAAGGAAGGAAGGAAGGAAGGAAGGAAGGAAGATTTAAGAAAGACTAAACAGGCAGGCACCGTGGCTCAATAGGCTAATCCTCCACCTAGCGGCGCCGGCACACCAGGTTCTAGTCCCGGTCGGGGCGCCAGATTCTGTCCCGGTTGCCCCTCTTCCAGGCCAGCTCTCTGCTGTGGCCAGGGAGTGCAGTGGAGGATGGCCCAGGTGCTTGGGCCCCGCACCCCATGGGAGACCAGGAGAAGCACCTGGCTCCTGCCATCGGATCAGTGCGGTGCACCGGCCGCAGCGCGCCAGCCGTGGCGGCCATTGGAGGGTGAACCAACGGCAAAAGGAAGACCTTTCTCTCTGTCTCTCTCTCTCACTGTCCACTCTGCCTGTAAAAAAAAAAAAGAAAGAAAGAAAAGAAAAAAGACAAAGACTAAACACTGGAAATAGGGGCCAGTGTTGTGGCCAGTGGATTAAGTGGCTACCTGCAATACCGACATCCCATATGGGCACTGGTTTGAGTCCTGGCTGCTCCACTTCCTATCCAGCTCCCTGCTAATGTACCTGGGAAAGCAACAGAGGATGGCCCAAGTGCTTGGGCCCCTGCACCCACATGGAAGACCAGGATGGAGTTCTAGGCTCCTGGCTTCAGTCTGGCTGAGTCCTGGCCATTTCAGTTATTTGGTGAATGAACCAGGATGGAAGAATCTCTCTCTCTATCTCTCTTGCTCCCCCCAACCCCATAACTCTGCCTTTCAAATAAATTATGATAAATCTTTTTTAAAAAGCACTGAAAATAGATTCAATCAAAGTAAAAGATAACTGTATTTTGATGGTGGGTGGAAGGCAAGTGTGTGAGTACCAGGGGTGGTATCTTACTCAAATTTTTTAAAAAAATTTGAAAATCAAAGTTACAGAGAGAGAAGAGGCACAGGGAGGGGGGGTCTTCCATCTACTGATTCACTCCCCAATTGACCACAACGGCCAGAGCTGAGCCGATCCGGAGCCAGGAGCCAGGTGCCTCTTCCGGGTCTCCTATGCAGTTGCAGGGGCCCAAGGACTTGGGCCATCTTCCACTGCTTTCCCAGGCCACAGCGGAGAGCTGGATTGGAAGTGGAGCAGCTGGAACTCGAGCTGGTACCCATATGGGATGCCAGCACTGCAGGCAGTGGCTTTACCTGCTACACCACAGCACGGGCCTCATCAAATTTTTATTACTTTACTAAAATACTCAAGAGGAATGATTCAGGGAGAAGGTTTGTTTTGGCTTACAATTTGGAGGTTCACAATCTAAGACTGGGCAGCCCATCAGCCGGTGGGGACCACTGCACTATGAGTTAGGGAGCAGAGAGGGGAAGCCTAGCCAAACTCAGCGCAAACAACCAACTGAGCCTCCTAGGGCAAGCCCCCAGGGACCTAAAGACTGCCCACCGGGCCCACTCCCCAGATGCCACAATCAGCTCACATCTCCGCCCTGCACCCACTGACACTAATCTATTGATGGCTCAAATAAGGCCAGGAGCTTCTTCCAGGTGTCCCATGCAGGTGCAGGGGCCCAAGCACGTGGGCCATCTTCCACTGCTTTCCCAGACCAGAGCAGAGAGCTGGATCAGAAGTGGAGCAGCCGGGACTCGAACCAACTGCACTGGCCCCTGGCCTGTCACTTTCTGAGCATACAACCATGAAGTCTAATTGATGTGGTGCCATACCCAGAAACACAGATGCTGTGTGGGCGTCCGTACGCCACCCATGTGTGTCTTCCTGCCTTGTGGCTCCCTGCTGGGATCCAGCCCGTGAGAGGCTGTTACGGCTCTGGCTGTCCCACAGCTGTTGCTGGCTGGGCTTCACGCGGAACTGCTTTCCCAGAGACTGACCCTTAGATGACAAACACACACACAAGGGATTGGGAAGAGTTTTAAAGGCCAGTAAGCATGCCACCTAATAAAGAGGAAAGAAGCAAAACATTGTTATCCAGAGCCAATTAAAGCCCGCCAGGACATGACATTTGCCAAAGCAATGTAAAAAGGCGTCTTAAAGCTTCGGAGATGGAATTCAGAGAAAAGTGTTCCCAGGGAACAGTGCCAGGACGGGCACTGAAATGTGAGGTGGACGAGAGATCAGGGCTTCGCACCTGCCCTGGTAAGTCTTGAGAGAAATGGTAGACAGCGGGTCAACTCCACTCTACTGGGGTCGTGGGGGCAGAGGAGCCGGGAACACCGATGGAGAAGTGCACGGTCCTGACCTGCACCCAGGGGTGCCAAGGAGCACAGTGCACTTGCAGAAGGAACAAAGCGCAGGAGCCCACGTGGAGCCCGGCAGGAGCCCGGATGCAAAAGCGGGACATGACCACCGGGGGCAGTAAAGCGTCATCCCTTCCCATGAACAGGAGGAGGCGCTGAGGCTAGCGCTAGGGCAGCTCAGGGGAAGTAGGCCAGAATGGAAACAACCAGGAAGTGGACCATCTAGACCTCTCTGAGAGAAGGAGCTCTGGTTCTCACTCGCATTCCTGCCTGACTTAGAATAACTCAGTGCGTTTCTCCATGGAGGCTACGGATAACGTGTTTTCTTGAAATATCACTAAACTTCTGAAATATGCCAAAACAAAACACTGTCTTTGTCTGTGAATCCCTGTAATAGGAATCGGGAGTGCACCAGGAATCCATGACTTGCAAAGAAATAGTCAGAGACAGTTTATTCTACGTTGACTTGATAACCCCTACAGTCTCCAGTGGAGCGCCTTACTATGGACGAAGAAGGAAAGGAATTTGTCACGTGCATTCCCACTGCCCTTCAAGGGCCACGTGTGGGAGCAAGAGTGTGGTGAGGAGTGGGATGGGCTCTTCGCACACATGCCCAGGGCATTCCATGTGTCAATGCTTGGCATGTTTTAGAGCACCTTCGTACCTACAATCTAATGAGAGCCTGAGAATTGTGCGAGATAGTTGTTATTCTTAACAGGTAAGAAAGGTAAGCCCCCAAACAGTGGCAGTGGTTCGGAAGCCCTGTGAGTATAGGGAGGAGCTTTGAACAGCAGTGAGCAAGCAGGGGCAATGACATCTGGGCCCATGCACCCCAAGGCAGCGTGTACTGTGGGTGTCCAGCCTTCAGCAGGTGCACCCTGGGATGAGCCGTGTTTCTACAGTGGGCAATGGATGTCTTGAGCTCCCCCCCCCCCACACACACACACAGCAGACTCCGCTTCTGTTGGATTCCAGGCCATCTCTGACCCCAGCATATGCTGCTAAGACCCCGGTGTCTCTCTCTCTCTCTCTCTCTCTCTCTCTCCAGAGCCCTCCCTGGAAAGCTGGATCTGTTTTCTATACGGATCCTCCAACATCTAGTGTTCAGATTTCTCCAGCTGTCTCCTAGTTTTTTTTTTTTTTACAGTAGACAAGGAAATTTTAACACTTTAAGCATTTTTAAAGGAAATAGTTAACCTTTTCTCAAATCCACATTTCCTTCCTGCCTTGTTACAATAGCTCTCTGTGTACCGGATGAGCAGTCTGCCCAGGGCCCAAAAGGAATCCCTGGGAGGCAGGAAGCCGGCTGAGTGAGCTCCTCAAAGTTGCCTGTAGCCCTGGGGTAGCTCAGGCCTCCGGCCGCTGGAGGGGAGGGGGAGGGGGCATCTTGTACATTTCTCAGCCACTCCACTAATTCCTGCCTCCAGCACCAGTGCGTGCCAAACACCCAACCACTCTGAGGTCCAGATTCAGTGCTTCCGTTGATTTCCAAAGGAACCTGTACCCAGCATGGTGTGAGTCTGGGGGACTTCAGTGAAGACTAAATGGTGGGGGGGGGGGCGGGGACCGGCTCTGTGGTGCAGTAGGTTAATCCTCTGCTGCAGCACTGGCATCCCATATGGGCCCTGGTTCGAGACCCGGCTGTTCCTCTTCCCATCCAGCTCTCTGCTGTGGCCCGGGAAGGCAGTAGATGGCCCAAGTGCTTGGGCCCTTGCACCCCTGTGGGAGACCCGGAAGAAACTCCTGGCTCCGGGCTTCGGATCGGCACAGCTCTGGCTATCGCAGCCATTTGGGGAGTGAACCAGTGGATGGAAGACCTTTCTATCTGTCTCTGCCTCTCACTGTCTGTAACTCTACCTGTCAAATAATAAATAAAATCTTTTGGGCCGGTGCCGCGGCTCACTAGGCTAATCCTCCGCCTAGCGGCGCCGGCACACCGGGTTCTAGTCCCGGTCGGGGCGCCAGATTCTGTCCCGGTTGCCCCTCTTCCAGGCCAGCTCTCTGCTGTGGCCCGGGAGTGCAGTGGAGGATGGCCCAAGTACTTGGGCCCTGCACCCCATGGGAGACCAGGAAAAGCACCTGGCTCCTGGCTCCTGCCATCGGATCAGAGCGGTGCGCCGGCCGCGGCGGCCATTGGAGGGTGAACCAACGGCAAAGGAAGACCTTTCTCTCTGTCTCTCTCTCACTGTCCACTCTGCCTGTCAAAAAAATAATAATAATAATAAATAAATAAATAAATAAAATCTTTAAAAAAAAAAAACCTGAATAGAGCCTCCCACCTTGGGGTGGTCCTCCTGTCCCCTGCACAGTCCACTTCGCTCCTCCTTTCTCCCAGTCAGCTCCTCCATCCAAGCTCTTTCTCTAACACACAAAATAACCTGGCCCTTCCCATCCCTGCAGCTGAACTAGACACACAGCAAGCTAAAGGTTAAGAAGGCTTCCCTCCTAAGGAGACATTTGCGATTGTAAAGACTTTTCAAATGGAAACAATTGGGGCCAGCCCCACAGCTCACTTGGTTAATCCTCTGCCTCTGGTGCCCGCATCCCATATGGGCGCTGGTTCAAGACCCAGCTGCTCTACTTCTGATCCAGCTCTCTGCTCTGGCCTGGGATAGCAATGGAAGATGACCCAAGTCCTTGGGCCCCTACACCCACGTGGGAGACCCAAAAGAAGCTCCTGGCTCCTGGCTTCGGATCAGCACAGTTCTGACCGCTGCAGCCAACTGGGGAGTGGACCATTAGATGAAAGACCTCTCTCTCTCTCTCTCTGCCTCTCCTCTCTCTGTATAACTCTGACTTTCAAGTAAAATAATAAAAATAAATCTTTAAAAAAAAGATTATATTTATTTATTTTTAAAAAGATTTTCTATTCACTTAAAAAGGCAAAGTTACAGAAAGAGGTCATCCATCAGCTGGTTCACCCCCCAAATGACCACAATAGTCAGGGCTGGGCCAGGCTGAAACCAGGAGCCAGGAGCTTTTTCCAGGTCTCCCACATGGGTGCAGGGGCCCAGGCACTTGGGCCATCCTCCACTGCCCTCCCAGACACATTAGCA
Organism: Oryctolagus cuniculus; assembly: GCF_051225735.1. NCBI lineage: Eukaryota > Metazoa > Chordata > Mammalia > Lagomorpha > Leporidae > Oryctolagus > Oryctolagus cuniculus. The sequence continues at coordinate 164,726,624 of NC_142869.1, forward strand.
AGGCGCTGGATTGGAAGCGCAGCAGCCAGGACTCGAATCAGTGCCCACCTGGGATGCTGGCATTGCAGGCAAGGCTTTAACACTCTGCGCCACAGTGCTGGCCACGGAAGTTGGCTTCTTGCTTTAGGGTCATTGCCAATCAGTCTCATGTTAACTCAAGCCATAAGAATCCATAAGTCACAGCTTCAATAATTAGAGGCTTACTCTCCTGGGCCCTAGAAATGAGAAGATCATGAATTTCCAATTTTCTAACCGTCAAAGAAAGCAATGGTGCCACCCGAGCAGGCTGAGCCCGGTCGCTTGCTGCTCTGCAGGACACCTCTGTCTGTCCGCAGCCCTCACCCACCCCAGGTCAGGCCATGACCCCAGACACTGAGCTCCGGGCACTCTGGCTCCGGCAGGGTTTGCAAGGGAGGCTTGAATAGGAGGAGGCTCGGGCTGTAGCCCAGTTCTCTGGAAGTTTCTGCAGACTCACAGGGGACCCTCAAGCCAACTGCTCATCCCAGAAGTCCATGTCTCTCCAAATGAGTCTCTCTGGGTCCCCCAGCTTGTGTGCCCAGTCACTGGAGGGGGCAGCTGTGGTGAGCGTGGACCCACCAGGGCGGCGGAGGGGGCATCCTGCAACGGAGGCTCAGCGGGGCAAGTTTAGGGTCATACAAGCTAGGTAGAGAAGACAGCACTGTTAGGCCGGCGCCGCGGCTCACTAGGCCAACCCTCGGCCTTGCGGCGCCGGCACACCGGGTTCTAGTCCCAGTTGGGGCGCCGGATTCTGTCCCGGTTGCCCCTCTTCCAGGCCAGCTCTCTGCTGTGGCCAGGATGTGCAGTGGAGGATGGCCCAAGTCCTTGGGCCCTGCACCTGCATGGGAGACCAGGATAAGTACCTGGCTCCTGTCATCAGATCACCGGATTGGCGCGCCGGCTGCGGCAGCCACTGGAGGGTGAACCAACGGCAAAGGAAGACCTTTCTCTCTGTCTCTCTCTCTCACTGTCCACTCTGCCTGTCAAAAAAAAAAAAAAAAAAAAAAAAAAATCCCAGCCAGTCAGTCCTAAGATGCTGATTTTTTTTTCACGTGGCCATGCACGCCTAACACAATCTGCCACCAGGTGGCGCCACGCCGCAGCCGGGGTGCCCAGGCATTGGCTCTACAGTCCCTGCCCTCCACAGAGGAGCGAACCCTGGGGGTTTTACTCATGGCACAGTAACTCGGTCCCGTCCAGGTGGGCTATTTTGAGCACCACTGCTCAGTCAGTAGCGGGGCTTTACCGTGAGTGACGCTTCTAGGGTCCATCTTTGTAACTACTGCGTTCTGGGTGTACAAGCATTCAACTGTATTTCATGACTTCTCCTTACCCATTGGCGTGTATGGATTGTTTCTATGTATTTTTCCTTTTCTATTCCAGGGCAGGCAGCATATCGATTTTTAAAAACCTATATGTATAGGTCGGTTACAATCACTATGAATTTAATTTCATGATGGTAAAAAAAAAGACAAAATATTTGTTCTGAAAGGGTTGAGATCCACCAGGCTGGAGCCCTGGCCATCTCCATGGTCTCAGACAGCGCCTTGATCATCACCGGGAGGCTGGTCCCCTGGCCTCCTCTGCTCTGCCAGCCCAGGCCGGCTCCTGGGCCCTGCATTGCCTGCCTCTTCTGGTCCGTGGGTGCGGGTGCGGGCTCCTGCCAGCAGCCCTCTCTCGTCCCCAGGCTGGAGTGCCACTCCACCTCATCTACAGCCTCCGCTCCAGATAGTCACACACATGAGAACCCTGGCATCCCAGGAACCCCAGGGCTGCGCCCACCCTCCTGGTTTGCAAGCACTCTGAGTTTTAAACTCCACGAGTTGAAAATGTAGTGTTTGTGTGAGCCACATGGCTCAAAAATCAAAGTGTTTTTGTTATCATGCAGTTTTGGCCAAAGCCAGGAGCCAGAAGCTTCATCTGGGTCTCCAACGTGGGTGCAGGGGCCCAAGCACTTGGGTCATCATCCACTGCTCTTCCCAGGGAGAGGGAGAGGGAGAGGGAGAGGGAGAGGGAGAGGGAGAGGGAGAGGGAGAGAGAGAGAGGTCTTCCTTCTGCTGGTTCATTCCCCAAATGGCTGTAACAGCCAGAGCTGGGCTGATGTGAAGCCAGAAGCAGCTTCTTGGCCTCTCATGAGGGTTCGGGGGCCCAAGCACTTGGGCCATCTTCTACTGCTTTCCCAGGTTATCAGCAGGGAGCTGGATCGGAGGTGGAGCATTCGGGTCTCAAACTGGCACCCATATGGGATGCCGGCACTGCAGGCGGTGGCTTTACCTGCTATGCCACAGTGCCGGCCCCCATTAGACCCATATTAATTCAACCCAATAGTTTTCTTTTGGTTTGTACTTGCATAAAGTAGCTCTATTACTTCCCAGCATTCTTTACTCTTATGGTTTAGATGAGTACCTAGTAAAATGGAGCTAATGATACCTGGATGCTAAAACTGTGAGGGTTTGGGGCCGGTGCTGTGGTGTAGTAGGTTAAGTCTCTGCCTACAGCATCAGTATCCCATATGCACGCTGGTTCAAGTCCCAGCAGCTCCAATTCCAATCCCACTCCCTGCTATGGCCTGGGAAAGCAGTGGAAGATGGTCCAAGTGCTTTGGCCCCTGCACCCACCTAGGAAACCTGGAAGAAGCTCCTGGCTACTGGGTTCGGATCAGCCCAGCTCCGGCCATTGAAGCCATTTGGGGAGTGAACCGGCAGATAGAAGACCTCTCCTTCTCTCTGCCTCTCTCTTTCTCTCTGTAACGCTGCTTTTCAAATAAAATAAATAAATCTTAAAAAAAAATTGTGAGAGTTAGAGGATGTGAATATTGCAAAGTGCTGTGCCTGGCACATGATATGTACTCATTAATATTAGTTACTACTAGAGAATTGTAAAATAAGTGGTAAGTACAGAGTGATTAAAATAGTATCGGTCATGTTTAATTTTTAATTATTCAGCCCAATATTCCCAAATAAACCATATTTTCCCTCAGTACTTTTGTTTTCATTTTGAAAATATAATCGATGTATTTTATTTATTTGAGATGCAGACAGATGGAGAAATAGAAAGAAGTCTTTCATCTGCTGGTTTACTCTTCAAATGCCTACAACAGTTGGGGCTGGGCCAGGCCAAAGCCAGGAGCAGGGAACTAGTGTGGGCCTGAGCCAAAGAAAGATTTCTGGGGCTCCAGGTGCTCCCCTTCTAATCCAGCTCCCTGCTGGTGCACCTGAGAAAGCAGTGGAAGATGGCCCAAGTGCTTGGACCCCTGCACCTGCGTGGGAGACCTGGAAGAAGCTCCTGGCTCCTGGCTTCAGCCTGGCTCAGCCCTGGCTATTGTGGTCATTTGGGGGGTGAACCAGTAGATGGAAGATCTCTCTTCCTCTCTGTAACTCTGCCTTTGAAGTAAGTAAATAAATCTTTAAAAAGAAAGATTTCTGGAAAATCCCCAAGTATTTGGAAATCAAGCAACATATTTCTTAAATAATCCATGGGTCAAAGATGATGCAAGAGAGATTTTAGAATATTTTGAACGGAACTGAATGGAAACGAGAGTACAGCTGTCAGAACCAGTGGGTTGCAGATCACCAAGTGTTGGCAGGGCAGCAAGCAGTCCAGCTGCCGGGGAAAAGGTGGGAAACGAAGGAGCCACACAGGGGATTGGCAGAGGAGGCCCCGTGGTGGTGAACAGGTGTGTCCCCCTTTGTCAAAACCCTCAGAAACCAGTTCCACAGGGACTGGCTTCACTGTATCCAGAGGAAAACCAGTGCTGGAGGTGGGGGAGTGCTGGGGGTGGAGGGGCGGTGGAGGGGGCGGGAAATGCAGACCTGGAGGAGCGGAGGGACCCTGGGGGCAGAGCAGAAAGGAGCCCATCGAGGAACCTTGGGAAACACTGTTGGCGGAGACCAGCAGGAGTGTCTGGGAACTGTACTTTGGTAAATGTGTCTCTCATGGGGCATGAGTTTGCACTTCAGAAACTGCTTTACGTTATGTATTAGGGCCGAACAAAGGAGCAAATGTGTTCTAGATAAGGAGCGCCGGATTTCTCACTGTCAGAATGAGGTTAAAAATAAATCAGCGGGGGCGGCTGTTTGGATGCCTACATCCCATACAGCAGTGCCTGGTTCTCGCCCCGCCGCCCCACATCCCATCCAGCTTCCTGCTAACGCACAGCTTGGAGGCAGCGGAGGATGCCACAAGTACTTGTGCCCCTGTCACCCACATGGGAAATCTGGATGGAGTTCTCAGCCTGGCCCAGCCGCGGCTGTTGCAGAGTGACCCAGCAGATGCAAGATCTCTCTCTTTCTCTCTCTTCTCGCTCACTCTCTCTCTCCCCCCTTTCAAATAAAATGAAAATAAATAATTTGTAAGAAAAGAAACACTTATCAATAGAATCATATACTATGTAGCTTTCTGTCTTCTTTCACTTAGTTCTATTGTTGCATGAATTAATACTTTGTTTCAGGGTAGGTGTTTGGCATTGCAATTGAGACACTGCTTGGGATGCCCACATACCCTATGGGTGTGCCTGGGTCGGAGTCCTGGCTCCGCCCTCAGTTCCAGCTTCCTGCAATGCGGTGCACCCCGGGAGGCGGCAGGTGATGGTTCAAAGACTCCGGCTCCTGCCAGCCACAGGAGAGACCCAAGCTGAGTTTTCAGCTCCTGGCATCGGCCCAGCCCAGCCCTTAATTGTGTTGCATTCATTTAGGGGGTGAACCAGGAGACGAAGGATCTCTCCCTTCTCTCTCTCTCTCTCACACCCCCGCCCTTGTTCCTTTGTGTTGCTGAGTGAGATCCCATTGTGTGTGGCTGGGATGCAGCCAGCTTTGCTGTCAGCTCAGCTGTCGGAGGACATCCAGCTGGTTTCCCGTCTGCGCTGTTAAAGCTACAGTGAATCCAGTTCCAGGACACACGCATCTCCGTCTCTGCGGCGCCCCCTCCTCGGCCCGCTGCGGGACAGCTGTCTTGGCTGTGCCCGGTCTCCCAGGTCCTGTCTGAGGTTCCCTCACACTCAGGTTCCTGTTTCCTTGGCTGTAGCTCCTTGGAATGGAGCTGCACTGTCCTCAGAGTGGCTCCTCAGGGAGTCTGACTGTGTTGTCTGCGACGTTTGTCCATCACCATCTCCCGCTCTTTAACGGAACAGGAGTTTCTGGGACGATATCCCAGGATTGCCCCACTACCCTGTTCCTCATCAAAGTTGCTCAATTCACCAGGCTTGGGCTGTGCTGAAAACTCATGTCCGAATCAATGAGTGCTCTGATGGTGCCGGGTAGTGGTTTCACACTTCTGTGAGCTCTTCCACAATGAAGAGCTGGCATTCTGCTGTAACAAAGAGCTCTCTCCCTCTCTCTCACTCTTTTCCTAGCCATCACCTGTGCGACTCAGGGATTCCAATTTTATTCGAGGGCTTGAATTCCTTCACGTCCTCACTTGCTTTGATCCTCAAACTGTCACAGGGTTGGCTTTGACCTGTGGGAGCTCCCACAAGCTAGCTGCCTCTTCTGCATTCCTTTGCCTTGTCCTTGTCATTTTTGAGCAATTTCTTCCTTTCTAGCAAATAAGATGCTTCCGTTGATCTTGTACTTTTCCTGCCCCAACCTTGGGATCAGCTATTTCTCCACGGACTCCTCATTCCTGTTATTGGAAGCTGTGATACACTCTGCTACAGTGGTGTCACTACTTCTAGTCCCTCTCAATGGACAGAATTAGGAAATTAAAACTCACCCTCCATCTCTCCCTCCACGTCTGTTCACATATGTATACGTTCAGGCATAGCAATTCATAAATGAGAGTACCACGAAGAGTTTGTGGAGGGGCCAGTGCTGTGGCATAGCAGGTAAAGTAGCTGCCTGTGGTGCCAGCATCCCATATGGGTGCTGGTTCGAGTCCCAGCTGCTCCACTTCCCTTCCAGCTCCCTGCCCATGCACCTGGGAAAGCAGCTGAGGATGGCTCAAGTCCTTGGGCCCCTGCACCCACATGGGAGACCAGAAGAAGCTCCTGGTTCCCGGCTTCAGATCTGCCTGGCTCCAGCAGTTGTGGACATTTGGGAAATGGACCAGCAGATGGAAGATTTTCTTTCTTTCTCACTCTCTCTCTCTCTCTCTAACTCTGCCTTCAAAATAAATAAATAAATCTTAGAAACAAGAGTTCGTGGAAAATGGAATTAACAGATAAGTTTATTTTTTAAAAGAATTTTTATTTATTTATTTGACAGGTAGAATCTTAGACAGTGTCAGAGAGACAGAGAGAAAGGTCTTCATTCTATTGGTTCACTCTCCAAATGGCTGCAACGGACAGAGCTGTGCTGATCCGAAGCCAGGATCCAGGTGCTTCCTCCCAGTCTCCCATACAGGTGCAGACACCAAGCACTTGTGCCATCCTCCACTGCTATCCCAGGCCACAGCAGAGAGCTGGACTGGAAGAGGAGTAGCTGGGACTGGAACCAGCACCCATATGGGATCCCGGTGCTGCAGGCGGAGGATCAACCTAGTGCACCACAGTGCCGGCTCCAAGTTCATTTTGATACAAAAAAAAAAAAATTTGAAATCCAGGTTTGCTGGTGTGATGCTTTGGGCTAAGCTTCCATTTGCAACGCTGGCATCCCATGCTGGTGCAACAGTTCAAGTACCGACTGCTCTGCTTTTGATCCAGCTGCCTGATAATTTGCCTGGGGAACACAACAGATGATGGCCCAAGCACTTGGGCCGCTGCCACAGATGTGGGAGGCCCAGATGAAGCTCCTGGCTTCAGCCTGACCCAATACTGGCTCTTGTAGGCAATTAGGGAGTGAGCCAGCAGATGGAAGATCTCTCTCCCTTTCTCCCTCTCTATCACTCTGCCTTTAACATACAAATTTGAAATCCATGCATAGCTTTTTCATAATATGCATTTTCCACAAACTTTTGAAGGACTTTTCATACATATTTCTAAAACCGAGTTCATGTTATCTCCAGTTTCAGCCCAATACCTAGGCATTCTTGATAGCCTTCGCCAACTTTCCTTGTTTACAATACCTCTTCCAAAACCGGTGCTGTGGTGTAGCAGATAACACTGCTGCCTGTGGTGCCGGCATCCCATACGGCTGCTGGTTCAAGTCCTGGCTGCTCTGCTTCTGATCCAGCTCTCTGCTATGGCCTGGGAAAGCAGCAGAAGATGATACAAGTCCTTGGGCCCCTGCACCCACATGGGAGACCTGGAAGAAGCTCCTGGCTCCTGACTTCTGATCCACACAGCTATGGCTGTTGTGGCCAAATGGGGAGTGAACCAGCTGATGGAAGACTCTCTCTCTCTCTCTCTCTCTCTCTCTCTCTCTCTCTCTGCCTCTGCCTCCCTGTGACTCTGCCTTCAAAGAAAATAAAAATAAAATCTTGGCTGGCGCTGTGGATCAATAGCCTAATCCTCCACCTGCGGCGCCAGCACACCGGGTTCTAGTCCCAGTCGGGGCGCCGGATTCTGTCCCGGTTGCCCCTCTTCCAGGCCAGCTCTCTGCTGTGGCCCGGGAGTGCAGTGGAGGATGGCCCAAGTGCTTGGGCCCTGCACCCACATGGGAGACCAGAAGAAGCACCTGGCTCCTGGCTTCAGATCAGCGCGGTGCGCCGGCCACAGCACACCGGCCATGGCGGCCATTGCAGGGTGAACCAACGGCAAAGGAAGACCTTTCTCTCTGTCTCTCTCTCTCACTGTCCACTCTGCCTGTCAAAAAAAAAAAAAAAAAATTAAAAAAAAAAATACCTCTTCCAACAGTGAGAAATCTGGCTCCCATTACCCTCACAATATGGAGTCCTCAGTGGGCCCAGTCCCAGCCATGCTGGCTGACTGTCCCATCACCTTTAAAGGATCTGGCACTGCTGGCACCGACTCCTCCCTTCCCCGACAGCGCTGCATCCCCAGGGGCTGGCGGGCACCCTGCTGCCTCCCTCCAGCCACAGCCACCCAGCCAGCCTCCCTGCCAGGCCCTCTACTCTGGGAAGGGAAGATGGCAAAGATTGACCATAGATTTTTGGAGGTTGCATATTTGTGTTGTTTGTATCTGCTCTGCTGTTAGCCCAAAGGGACAGGGCGCATGGGGCACTCCAGTGGTCCTTGGCCGTCATCAGAGAACCTGGATTCTGCCCTTGCCTGGAAGAACATTTAGAGCACTTTACTGAACTGGGATTGGCATGTGTATAGTCAGCAGGTGCCACTGGACAGTTTGGGGGGTGAAGTATCAGTACCTTCAGACCATAAGCACATCCATCACCCCTCTTGCTCTCCTCGCTGTTGTTACTATTTATTCTTATTGCTTTGTGTGTGTGTTGGAACACTTACTGGAAGCTCCGCCTTCTGGCAAACGTCACCTACCCAGGACAGTGCTGTTAGCTTTCACGGTTGGTGGATCTCCACAAGGTATTCACCCGTGTGACTGAAACTCTCTATCAGTTAACCCACACCTCCCCATTCCCGCCGGCAGGCACACTCTGCTCTCTGCTTCTCTGAGTCAGTTTCAGATTCCCAGGGTAAGCACGTGGTCTCTGTTTTTCCGTGCCTGGCTTATTGCACTTAACACGATGTCCTTCAGGTCCTTGCGTCTTGTCACCAGGGACTGGATTTTCTTATTTATTTATTTGAAAGTCAGAGAGAAGGAGAGACAGAGAGAGAGGTCTTCCATCCACTGGTTCACTCCCCAAGTGGCTGCAATAGGCAGAGCTGCGCCAATCCAAAGCCAGGAAGCAGGAGCTTCTTCCGGGTCTCCCACACAGGTACAGGGACCCAAGGGCTTGGGCCATCTTCCACTGCTTTCCCAGGCCATAGCAGAGAGCTGGATCAGAAGTGGAGCAGCCGGGACTCGAACCGGCTCCCATATGGCTGCAGGCAGTGGCTTTACCTGCTAAGCCCCCTAGAATTCCTTCTTTTGAAAGGCTGAATCCCCTCCTGAAAAGCTTTTCAAGTGCCCTCTTCTCTAGCTGGGGCTGGCTCCTGGCCTGGAGGATCCAGGAAACCAGGGGATTTGCACACCGCCAGCCCGCATTGCTTTCCCATCCCTGCCGAAGACGGGACTGTGGTCAGTGGAGGCTTCTGTTTGTGAGCTTGAATCGTTTCCTTCTACTCTGGGAAGCTTCTCCTTCGTTGTTCTCCCCGGGCTGGGCCAGACTCCCCCAGACTGCCTGTCTCCAAGCTGGGCTGGGCATCGTTGGGAACACCTGTGAGTGTATGAGCTAAACTTCTTTCTCCATTACCACTGCACCAAAGTGTACCTTCTCCTTAGCCTGTGGCCACCTTAACCCACTGCCTTGTTAGATTGTCACTAGGTGATCTTTTACGATTATGTACTTGATGTGTACGTCAGCAGTTCTGGACAGGACGTCTTTATGGAGGCTGCTAATTTTCCACTTGGCAGTCTTTCTCTTTAAGTAATTTAAGTAACGTAACTCCCCACATCTGAGTAGGCTGATGGCCAACCAGCTGAGTGCCACATTTCCCACCTTCCCTTGTCTCTGGGTGTGGCCGTGAGTTTGAATTCCGACCAATGGGATGTGAGCAAAAGTGATTATGCCATGTCCAGGCCACACCCTTAAAAGGAATGAGTGTGCACACCCTTTTCCTTTTCCCCTTCCCACTGGTCAGCATGCAAACGTGATGGCAGGAGTTGGAGCAGCCACCTTGGGACACTGAGACAGAAGCCACACATTGAGAATGTCAGAGATACTGTACCAGCTCTAGACTACCTTGGAACTACTATGTAAGAGAAAATCTAAATTCTATTTAGTTGAAGTCACCATATTTAGAGATATCTGACCCTCTGGAATATATCCTAAGACAGCTTGCCACTGTCTTTCCTTAGAAACTCTTTATTTGTACATATTTATGTTTTCTTATTTCAAATTTATGTTTAATGTCCACATTTTAAAAATATTTTTATGCATGTATTTTTGAAAAGTTACAGAGAGAGGGAGAGAGTGATCCTCTATCTATTGGTTCACTCCCTAGATGGTTACAATGGCCAGTGCTGGGCCAGGATGGAGCCAGGAGCCAGGAGCTTCTTCCAGTCTCCCACGCAGGTGGCAGGGGTCCAAACACCTGGGCTATTTTCCACTACTTTTCCCAGACACATTAGCAGGGAGCTGGGTTGGACGTGGAGCAGCCAGGATTCGAACCAGCACCCATATGGGATGCTGGCATCTCAGGTGGCAACCTTACCCACTGTGCCACAATGCCAGCCCCTAATGTTCACATTTTTAAAAATTGAACTGTTGCTTGGTGGGTTCAGCTAACTTTTTTAAAGAATTAGCTATGGATTTATTTATTTTAGGGTGCTTGGAGATGATTTTTCTGCTACCTTTACACTAGAAGGAATATTAGGCCATGTGTGGAATTGTAGGGCCTTTTCTCACGGTCTCTGTGCCGGGTCCATTGTCTGCTGCTGTCGGAAACTGCGGAAAACAAGCGTGGGGCCAGTGTCACTTGGTCCCCGTGGGAGATGGTCTGGGTGCTTGTGTGGGGGCTGCTGTTTTTATCCCGGAGATTCTGGAACATCCCAGAAGTTCATCTGGTCTCCACGGTGCCTTCATTCGGTGGCCCAGTGTGGGGAGCAACTCGGACTAGACTGTTACTGGAATTAAGACTTATTCTATGTATCTGCTCTCCCACAATATGGCGCTGGGAGAGGAGGGAACAGCTTCTACTCAGCTGCCTCCAGTTCAACCAATAAACAGCAGGACCTGCTCCTGATTGGAGGAGAGCAGCGTACTCGGCGTGTGGGCAGCAGAGTTGGGATTGGTGGAAGAGGACTATAAAGGAGGAGAGAGACAGCATGCACCAGGAACATCTGAAGGAACACCTGTGCAGCCCCCGAGAGAGCCAGCCGGCGGTGTGCCGCTCCCCGCGGAAGTGGGGAAGGTGGCAGGGGGAACCGCCCTTCCACGGAGGTGGAAGGGACGGTAGCCAACCCGGGAAGAACCAGCAGCAAACCTGGGGAGGGCCGAGCAGACAAAAGAACAGCGCAGGGTCCTGTGTCGTTCCTCCACGAAGACGGGGAGCGACATAATGGTGCTGTGACTCGGATATGAAGCCTAGGCAGGGTTTAGTGTCGTTCCTCCACGAAGAGGGGGAGCGACAGCCCAGGAAGAGGATAAACTCTGTGCTTCTGCCAGATTGAATCGTTCAGAGTCGTTTTTGTTTCTTGGATGCCATCACCCACTTCCGGCGATCTGTCTGCTCATCACCAGGGACTCTGTGTGTGAGTGTCCTTCACACAAGGGCCCGCCCTTTCGCTCCTCGTCGCCTAATGTGACTTCTGATATTCATGTGCTTTTCTTCTCTTTCTTCTTTTTTTTTTTTTTTTTTTTTTTTTTTTTTTTTTTTTTTTGACAGGCAGAGTTAGACAGTGAGAGAGAAAGAGAGACATAGAGAAAGGTCTTCCTTCCGTTGGTTCACCCTCCAATGGCCGCCGTGGCCGGTGTGCTGCGGCCGGCACACTGCGCTGATCCGAAGCCAGGAACCAGGTGCTTCTCCTGGTCTCCCATGCGGGTGCAGGGCCCAAGCACTTGGGCCATCCTCCACTGCCCTCCCGGGCCACAGCAGAGAGCTGGCCTAGAAGAGGAGCAGCCGGGACAGAATCCGGTGCCCCTACCGGGAGTAGAACTCAGTGTGCTGGCACCGCAGGCGGAGGATTAGCCTAGTGAGCCACGGCGCTGGCCTCCCTTTCTTTCTTTATCACTCCAGCACCATCACTCTGGTTTGTGGATCTCTAATTTTTTATGCTTGTTTGTTTCCCAGGGGCCATAGGACGTTTCACTCCCCCTGAGCAGGCAGAGAAGGTTCTCGTCAGCATTGGCTTCTCTTTCTGGAACTCTTTCTGTCTCTGAGCTGCTGTCAGTCCAGGTGTTTTCTTGGGCTGTTATTTGGGAGGGAATGCAGTGTCTTCCACAGATTCCCAATGTGGAATGCAGTGTCTTCCACAGATTCCACAAGAAAGAGGGACTGTTTTAATTTATTAAGAAAATCAATCTGGACCTGGGATCCAAACCCCTTTGGATATGACTTTTCCGTCCTAGGAGATGAATGGCTGAAGGAATAAGTCAAGCATCCCCCGAAGGACGTGAGCACCAGGAAGGCAGCTCCTGCAGCTGCTGTCCCTGATGAGTGCCCTGCAAAGAGGTTACGACTGGGTGAAAAGCAGAGAGGCCTGGGATGCAGGCTGGTTTGGAGACGCCCACCGTAGTGCTAATTGGAGCTTAGTGGGAGAGATTGTAATAAGGTCTGCCGACCAGATGAGATGAGCTACTGAAGTGCGAACGCGTGACCTAATGACGCAGGTGGGAAAAAGTGAGAAGACAATTTTCAGAGTAGAATTCCATTTTGGGTTTTGTTTGGTTTGTTTTTAAGGCAGAGTTTCACAGAGAGAGAGAAGGAGAGAGAGAGAGAGAGATCTTTCACCTGCTGATTTACTCCCAAGTGGCGGCAACGATAGGGGCCGGGCCAGGCTGAAGTCGAGAGCCAGGAGCTTCCTCCAGGTCTCCCAGTGGGTGCAGGGCCCAAGCACCTGGGCCATCATGCACTGCTTCCAGCAGTGGGCATTGGCAGCAAGCTGGATTGGAAGTGGAGTAGCTGAGACTCGAACCAGCCACTCGAGAGCCGGTTGTGGGCACCCCAAGTGGCAGCTTAATCCATGGTGCCACAATGCCAGGCCCTGTTTTAACCATTTGAAAGCACCCAGTTCAGTGGCGTTGAGTGCACTCGCATTGCTGTGCAGCCATCACACCATCCGTACCCAGAACTTTACCTTCCCAAACCAAACCTCTGTACCTAGCGGACGACTGCTAATTCTGCCTCCATCCATTCTTGTCATTTTCAAGAGTCTCCCAAACTGTATGAGCTTTAAACTCCGCAAAACCTTGCCCGAGGGACAACAAGGTACCGTGCCAACCCCTGAGCACACTTTGAAATGGCACCTTACAGTGCCAGCGTGGCTTTAGCCTCAAACCAGAGGACAGGATAGAACCAAGGCGACTGTCACCAAGTTCTCGACACCCAAGGTGCAAACAGCAATGATTGTGGCAGCACCAATGCCACGGAATATACAGGAAGACAAAAGGCGGTGACGTCCCAGATGATTAGAATATACATTTCTAGAACTTTCCCCAGAAGCTGCAAGTTTGTCCTTTCCCAGCCTTCCTGTCTGTAAAGTAACCTATTTTCTTCATTGCTTAGAATTATTGGTAAATAGTACCATCATTTGCTGAGCAGTAAATTAGAGTTTTATATCATCATATTAGCTAGTTACAAGTCTGGCTCAACATGACACAAACCCTAAATTTATTTCTTTTTTTCTTTTTTTCTTTTTTTTTTTTGACAGGCAGAGTGGACAGTGAGAGAGAGAGAGAGACAGAGAGAAAGGTCTTCCTTTGCCGTTGGTTCACTCTCCAATGGCCGCCACGGCCGGCCGGCGCACCGCGCTGATCCGATGGCAGGAGCCAGGAGCCAGTTGCTTTTCCTGGTCTCCCATGGGGTGCAGGGCCCAAGCACCTGGGCCATCCTCCACTGCACTCCCGGGCCACAGCAGAGAGCTGGCCTGGAAGAGGGGCAACCGGGACAGAATCCGGCGCCCTGACCGGGACTAGAACCCGGTGTGCCGGCGCCGCTAGGCGGAGGATTAGCCTAGTGAGCGGCGGCGCCGGCCCTACCCTAAATTTATTTCTGTCATACATAAAAGAAGTCTGAAAGTACACAGTTCAGGGCTGTGACATTCAACACGATCGTTTTACGATCATCAAGGAACCACAGCCCCCCCCCCCCTTTTTTTAATCTTGTTATGCCATTTATGGCCCAATGGGGCTGCTCAAGCTCCAGCAATCAAGTCTTATTCTGGCCAGAGGAAAGAACAAGGAGTGAAACAGAAGTGTACCCTCTTCCTGCAGTGATTGCTTCTAGAGGTAGCACCGTGCACTTGAGCCAGGAAGTACTCACAGTGCCATAGCTAGTTGCGAGGGAGCCAGGAAATATTCTGGGAAATCTTGTGCCCAGTTATACTGCAGGTATTCTAATACTAAAGAGATGGAAACAATGGGTACTGGAGTAAGACAACAGCCAGAAGGTTCATTTTGTACAAAACATTTATTTGGCAGCATGACAGAGGAGGAGAGAGAGAGACAGAGAGACAGAGAGAGAGAGAGACAGAGACAGAGACAGAGACAGAGGACTTAGCACACCTGTAGGGACGAACGCACACAAACCGTGTACCCAAACCCAGACGCTTTGCCAACAGGGCTAAGCCTCAACGGGGAAAAGCTACGCTTCCGTTTAGCGCTGAGCATGGCTCTGCTCTGTGTGTTCGGTTTCCAGGCTGTTTCCAGGGCCATGTGGACCACGGGCCGCGGTTTCTACCCCATCCTTAGCGAACGTTACCGTCGAGGACATCCTCCCGAGTGGCAAACATGATGAAGCCAGGACGGTGAGTTCAGAAGTCACAGGACTGAGCCAAGAGTGAGGGAGGTGCTAGAGCAGGGTGGGGGCTCCATGGCCAGGGGAGGGGCTGAGGGCTCCAGACCTTGTGAACCTTCCTCTCTCTCTCTCTCTCTTTCTCTGACTTTATAATGCAACACAGGATCAAACTCCCGTGCTAGTGGTGCATAGTGGTTGTCAAACTAGTCTTCCGAACCTGTCACCTTTGACCTGGACAGTTACTACATTGCTTCAAAAATTCTGGAATGAATTTTGTCCCAATGAGGACACCATCTGACCCTGAAGTGGCCTTGACTAGGGGCCCGCCTACTTGGCTCCTTGCCCTTGCCTTAGCTTCCCCACCCGTGGGGCTCCTTCTTGGTCTGGTCCAGGGATGAGAGACGCTGTCACTCAGCTCATCGGGGTTCTGTCTCTCCCAGCTGGCATGCCCACACGCTGGCCTCCAGGCAAGAAGCCAATCACTTCTACTGTTTGGCGCTTTTTGACCTCCTAAGGGAGCAGAAATCCTGTAGCAGTAGGTGGTGGCCGTGGCAGCAGCCCGGCCACAAAAGTCCGTGTTGCAGATAACCCCGGGGGTGGGGGCCCAGCTCACACGCAGCTGGGGAAGCTGGAGTTTAAGTTGCATTCAAAGAAAGGGAGAGCATTCTCCTCCGAGCACTAGCGCCCCTCCTTTCTTGCTTCCTGTCTTGCTCACCACCTTCTCAGCAGATCCTGGGAGATCTGTGTCCTGGGCACCCCCAGTAGGGCTGCAGAACATCAGGGCGTACGTAAGTATTAAAAAAAAAAAAAAAAAAAAAAAAAAAAAAAAACCACGCCGGAAGAAAAGGGAGGCTCCTCTGCTCATCCCTTTCCTGCAGGCCAGCCCTGGTTTAGCATGATGTCATCCATTCATCATTGTGAGCTGATTGGCCGTCCCCGGGCTTGGCCAGCAGCCCAAGGCCAGGAGGGAAGAGAGAGATCCCAGGACGGACGTGCAGCAGGCCCCTGAGCATGTGCAGAAATGTTGTCATCAGTTCCACGTAGAACGCCTTGGTGGAAACCAAAGAAGACGGTACAAGTCACAAGATCCTATCCAA
Organism: Oryctolagus cuniculus; assembly: GCF_051225735.1. Classification (NCBI taxonomy): domain Eukaryota; kingdom Metazoa; phylum Chordata; class Mammalia; order Lagomorpha; family Leporidae; genus Oryctolagus; species Oryctolagus cuniculus. The sequence goes on from NC_142869.1 coordinate 164,742,143, forward strand.
CCTTCCCCGCCCTGAACGCCTGGGAAGAATTCAGGGGCCTCTTGGCTGTGGATGGGGAAGCGAACCCTGGCGTGAGCATGGGTGTGGAGGAGGGGCTGCTCTGCCAGATGGTTCATTCTCCAGAATTCAACCTGTTTCCTGACTCCGTGATGTTTGAAAGCAACTTTGTCCAGGTACTCTTGGGTGGCTCCCAACAGCCCTCCACTCTCCCACATCCGTTCCCAAGCCGGAGCCCGGTCCCTCAAACCACAGTGCTTCTCCTGGGGACGGTTGTCCCCAGGGGGCCCAAGGTCAGGGGTTCGTATTCCAAGTCCCCAGTTAGCTTTTCCTCCTCCAAGCTGCCGCCTGGAAGCAGAGGAAGAAAGAGGCAGTAAAAGGAGAGGCCCCGTGCGGGTTAGGGCCAGAAAGGCGATTCCGTGAGAGCGCAGGGGCTGGGGTCCCACAGAGACCTGGGCTCAGAGTCCAGTCGTCTGCCTTGCTGTTGGGAGGCGCACACACTCTGCATCCCAGCCTCCTCTGCTGCGAAAGTGCTGGGTGGCTCTGGGCTTTCGATGCAAACGCCGCAAGCCAAGCGCCCAATCCAACAGGCGCTCAGTGCAGTTTTGTGTCCGTGCCTGGGCCAGAGAGAGCCAAGAACCTGTGCACCTGTGGAGTGGAGGTGACCAGCCTGCTGGGTGAAGGAGCAGGAGATAAGGGGGCCCCCCAGAGCAGCGCCAAGGGGATGAGTTTTCCAAAGAAAACCCAGGAAAGAGTCCAGGGAGACCTCACAGAAATAGGATAGATGCCAGGGAACAGTGGTTCAACCCATATACGTTATAACAGCGCTTCTCAGAGAGCAATGGTATTGCCTCCTCCTCCCCCACCCAGGGAACCTTTGACAATGTCTGGAGACGCTTTGGGTTGTCACAGTTGGAGGGAGTGGGGATGCACTTGGAGATGCCACCAAGCTTTCCACAGTGCACAGGACAGCCTCCCCCCCCCCCCCAGCAATGAACTTGGCAGAGCCAAGACTGAGAACCCCTGTGCTAAAACATCCTGCTGCTTCTACCAAATGCTCAGGCTGAGCCTGGGGGCTGCGTTGCAGGTCAAAAAGGGCAGGAACTGGACAGACATCTACAAAGCCTCCAACACCATGGCCCTTGGGGTGACCTCCTCCGTGCCCTGCCTGCCCCTTCCCAACATCCTCCTCATGGCCAGCGTCAGATGGCGCCAGGGGCAGAGCCAGACTTGGAACAGACCATCCACAGCCCCACGCATCATGCTGAAGAGGTAAGCCGTGCAGAGGGACTCTCGGAGAAGAGGGGGAGGGGTGTGTCCAAAGGGGAGGCCGCTCGGGGCCTGCACGCAGGGTCAGAGAAAGCAGAGGAGTCAACAGCAGTGAAATCTGTTTTTATAGACACCCATATCCCAAGACAGGGGTCCATTGGGAGGACGGAAGCCAAATGGGACTAAAGGGGGTGTTATGTGAGCAGGACGGACGGGCCAGTCTGCTGCCCCCTTAGCGCACTGCGTTCCTGGGAGGCCTCCCAGCCTTTGGCCAAGGGCACGGAGGCATGAGGCCTGGCAGACGCAGCCCTGCTGGGAAGGTGCAGCAATGCAACCAACTGAACTCAATTTGGGGGTCACAGGTCACTACGCCTCGGTTCTCCCATTGGTAAAATGACTGTCGGAACTGTCACCCACGGTGACGTCATGCTTGTCGGGATGACACAGCCCTGTGTTGATGGCTGAGCTTCTTAAAATAACCCGGGGGGTGACTCAGAATCTCTAGCTCTTCCCAGATGCCTGGGAACACCTGTCATTTCTCCATGCTCCCACCTCCCCCACCCCATCGTGTTCTGGGTATACCTATAGTGAGAACAGCCCGGTGGTAGATTCAGAGCCAGCTCCGTGAGCCCTAAGTCTTCTGAGAAGAGCCCCTGAGGAATTCAAGTCAGGGAATGGACAAGCCAAATGGGTGGCCAGCTCCCTCTCTGCTGTCCAGAAAGAAATTGCGAAGCCCCGTGTCCCCAGCTCTCTTACTCCTGGGCTCTCTCTCTCTCAGACAGGGTGCCAGGAACATGGCATGGTGCATGAAGGCTAAAATGCAGAATCTGGGGGCCGGCGCTGTGGCGTAGCAGGTAAAACCGCCACTGCCAGCATCCCCGGCAGCTCCACTTCTGATCCAGCTCTCTGCCATGGCCTGGGAAGGCAGTAGAGGATGACCCAAGTGCTTGGGCCCCTGCACCTGTGTGGGAGACCCGGAAGAAGCTCCTGGCTCCTGGTTTTGGATCAGTCCTGCTCCAGCCATCACAGTCATTTGGGGAGTGAACCAGCAGGTGGAAGATATTTCTCCCTACCCCCTTCTCCTTTTCTCTCTGTATTTCTGCCTTTCAAATAAATAAATAAATAAATCTTTAGAAATGCAGATTTCTAGTCCACATCCTAGACCTACTGACTCTGAATTTTTGGAGGGTTTCTTCAGATATTTACATTTTATTTTTTTAAAAGACTTATTTATTTACTTGAAAGGCAGAGAGATGGGGCCAGCACTGTGGTGTAGTGGGTTAACACCCTGGCCTGAAGCACCGGCATCCCATATGGGTGCTGGTTCTAGTCCCGGCTGCTGCTCTTCTGATCCAGCTCTCTGTTGTGGCCTGGGATAGCAGTGGAGGATGGCCCAAGCCCTTGGGCCCCTGCACCCACATGGGAGACCAGGAAGAGGCACTTGGCTCCTGGCTTCAGATTGGCGAAGCTCTGGCTGTTGTGGCCATCTGGAGAGTGAATCAGCGGATGGAAGACCTCTCTCTCCATCTCTACATCTCTCTGTAACTCTGTCTTTCAAATAAATAAAATAAATCTTAAAAAAAAAAAAAGGCAGAGTTATACAGAGACAGAGACCTTCCATTCACTAGTTCACTTCCCAAATGGCTGCAATAGCTGGGACCGGGAGCTTCTTATAGGTCTCCACGTGGTAGCAGGGGTCTAAGTACCTGGGCCATCTTCAGCTGCTTTCCAGGTGCATTAGCAGGGAACCAGATTGGAAATGGAGCAACTGGGACACGAACTGACACCCACATGGGATGCTGGCACTGCAGCTGGTGGATTAACTTGCTGCACCACAGTGAAGCCCCATTTTTTTTTTTTTAATAGATGACTCCTGGGACCAATGTTGTGGCATAGCACGTTAAGCTGCCACTTACGTTGCTGGCATCCCATATCAGAGTGCTGGTTCCAGGCCTGGTGGTCCATTTTTGATCCAGCTCTCTGCTAATGTGCCTGGGAAGGCAGCACAAGATAGCTCAAGTACTTGGACCTCAGCCACCCATATGAGATACTGGGCTGGAGTTTCTGGCTCCTGACTTCAGCCTGGCACAGCCCTAGGCTGTGGAACCAACGGATAGAAGGAACCAATGGATGGAAGATCTTTCTCTCTCTCCCTCTCTGTCACTCTGCCTTTTGAAGGAATGAATGAATGAATGAATGAATAAAATAAATCTTTAAAATAAAATAAATAAAATAAAATAAATCTTTATTTATAAGTCAGAATTACAGAGAGAGAGGGAGAGATAGAAAGATCTTGCTTCCTGTGGCTCACTCCTCAAATGGCTGCAATGGCTGGGGCTGGGCCAGGCTGAAGCCAGGAGCTTCATCCTGGTCTCCCACATGCTTGCAAGAGCCCAAGCACTTAGGCCATCCTCCTCTGCTGATGTCCCAGGTGCATTAGCAGGGAGCTGATGGGAAGTGGAGCAGCTGGGACTCGAACTGGGGCCAATATGGGATGACGGTGCTGCAGGCAGCAGCTTAACCCAGTGCACCATAAGGCCAATCCTGTTGGTGAGTGGGCTCAGCAGCTGCACCAAACGCCCACCTCTGTTCTCTGCATTTTAAACCAGCTTCCAGGTGTGTGTGAGCCCCCGGATCTGAGCATGTGGCGTTAAGAGCTCACCTGCTCCTAACGCCTCAGCCCTGGAGGCGCCACTGCATTTCAAGGACGATAAGGTCAGCTGAGACACAGCGAGGCCGCGATGTGTGTGTTCCCTGTGCCCTCAGGATTCTCCCGCTGAAGTTTGTGGAGCTCCGGGTCTACGACCGGCTCCAGCGCGTCCTGCGGCTGAGGACGGTCACGGAGAAGATCTACTACTTCCGGCTGCACCCTGACCACCCGGAGACCGTCTTCCACTTCTGGATCCGACTGCTTCAGATTCTGCAGGAGGGGCTGTCCATCACCACCAAGGACCCCAGGATCCTTGTCACTCACTGCCTGGTCCCCAAGAACTACTGCAGCCCCTCAGGAGACACTAAGGTAAGGGAGCCCCACTGCCAGCCTCCAGCCGAGGCCAGAGCCGGGCAGGGAGGCGGTGCAGCCCGGAAAGGCCGGCTCAGCCTTCAGCTGTCTTGAAACGGCACTGACACCCTTAAAGTTCACCCACTGTAAGTGTGGTGACCTTGAACCCTCCCGGCAGCTCTACAGGGTCCTGCAGCCGTCACAACAATCCAGCTGTAGACTATTTCCACCTTGCCCATTTGTAGTCATTCCCTGTCCCTTTGTACTTCAAAAAGTTTATAGAAAAATGATAGTAAGAGATATGTTAATTTTGGTGCAAAATTATATGAGGATCTTCAGAAAGTTTATGGGAAAGAAATATAGATTTCAAAATTTTTGCACCAAATAAACTGCTTTCCCTTAAAAAAAAAAAGTTTTATTTATTTGTTTGAAAAAAGAGAGAGAGAGAGAGAGAGATCTTCCCTCCACTGGTTCACTCCTCAAATGACCGCAACAGCCGGAGCTTGGCTAGGCCAAAGCCAGGAGCCAGGAGCCTCCTCTGGGTCTCCCACGTGAGTGGCAGGGGCCCAAGCACTTGAGTCACCCTTGCTGCTTTCCCAGGCCATAGCAGGGAGCTGGATCAGAAGTGGAGCAGCTGGCACAGGAACCGGTGCCCATATGGGATTGCCAGCGTTGCAGGCAGCGGCTTTACCCACTTTGCCACAACACTGGCCCCAATAAACTTGTCTTTTAGTTCCCTTTCCCATAAACTTTTTGAAGTGGCCTCATGTTAATAGGAATAGATTATCTACTAAGTTATGTTACCAGGCATTCGATGAAGGCAATATTTTTAGGGTACTGGTGGACATGAATACCTACACAGGGGTAGCAAACCACAGCTGTTGTCTCAGGATCGGCCCCCTCCCCTGAGCAGCTGCTGTGACTGGAAGAGTTCGAGCTGCAACACCTTGGAGTCTGGACTTTAGGTCAATGCAGAGACGCGAAGGCCTTAACCACTGGCTTCTCTTTCCTTCTCTCCATCTAGTTAGTGCAGAAGAAACCCCGAGCCCCCCAGCCCAGCGAGAGCCTCCTGCAGCTGATGGCCAAGGCGGAGAGCGAGGCCCTCTCTCAGATTTTTGCCGACTTGCACCCGCAGAACCAGTTCAGGTACAGGACTTACATCCGGCTGGCCTGGGCAGGCCGTCTGCGGCTCCGATGGTCTGGGCCGTGAGTCTGGCAGCCGAGGAACCTGGTGAATGAGCACGGGCAGGGCGGGCAATCTGCCCCCAGTATCCAGTTTCCACCCTCAGTGCAGGGCAACCTCTCTCAGCTCCCTTCGCCCGCTTCTGTTGCTGCTCTTTTTTTTTTTTTTTTTTTTTAAACAGGCAGAGTTAGACAGTGAGAGAGAGAGGGGGGCAGAGAGAAAGGTCTTCCTTCCTTTGGTTCACCCCCAAATGGCCACTATGGCCAGTGCGCTGCGCCGATCCGAAGCCAGGAGCTGGGTGCTTCCTCCTGGTCTCCCATGCGGGTGCAGGGCCCAAGCACTTGGGCCATCCTCCACTGCCCTCCCGGGCCACAGCAGAGAGCTGGCCTGGAAGAGGGGCCACCGGTGCTGCTCTTAATAAGCATGGCAGGCCCAACTTCATAAAAAGTGAAAAGCAGCTCTCCATCACAAAGTTAGTAACACAGGTGGAAACGTGAGGCCTGATTGCCAGTCCAGTGCCAGGTCCAAACATCATTTAAAGCATGGTCTACTTATTGGGTTCATGTGCCTGCCCGCTCGGCTTCTCTCTGTACTGTATGGGGCTTCTGTGCTTGCTTTCTAAGTGTACAGCCTGTTCTGGAAAGCTCCGTGGCACAGAGCCACCCTCCCTGTGTTAGAACTGTCCCTGTAGGATGACTTAGTATTGAGTTGAAGACTGGTTGGGACGAGAGAGACAATACAGAATATTAGATCAGAGGGGACCAGGACCAGTGCGCAAAGATAGTGAGGGCCGGGCTCTTAGTGCGTGTTATCTGTAATGTAAAAGGGAGGAGCTGGCATGTGGTGTAGCTTTCAGACCCTTCCTGGGACACCTGTGTCCCGTATGAGCGTGTCCGTGTTCCTCCTGGCTCCGCCTGCATTTTCAGCCTCCTGATAAGGCTCCCCCTGGAGGCAGCAGGTGATGGCTCAAACGGTTGAGTGCCTGCCACCCCCATGGGAGACCTGGATTGAGTGCCTGGCTCCTGGCCTCAGGCCAGACCAGTCCCAGCCGCTGCAGGCACTGGGGAGTGAGGGAGTGAGCCGGCGGATGAGGACACGCTCTTTCACCTTCTCAAAGATATACATTTTAAAACGAATAAAGGGAGGACCAAAATGAACTGGTAATTGTCACTCGGAGAGAGAAAGTGTCAGAGAGGAGATTTTTGTTAGGACGGGAACCAGCGGGACCGGTGGCTCTGAGCTAGGACAGTCACCTTCCTTTCTGTGCCGCTGGCAAAGGGAGAGCAAAGAGAGCTCAGAGGAGGCCACCCCAGGGGGTTCAGAGCTCACACAGGCCTAGGCCCAAGCATTATGTCCCATCGTCCTCTGTTTAGGACAGCGATACAAACGTTAGGCAGTAAATATACCACCATGGTAACTTTGAAATAAATGCTATCCTTTAAGAGTTCTGTTCTTTTCAGAAAAGCAAGTTTAAATTCATGGTGAAAAGGGCATACACTTGACTGCAAAAGTTGCTTTTACTCAATGATCACCTAAACAGAAGCTCATGTGTCTAACCGGAATATAATATAGAAAGTGCATTCATGAAAGCATTTTGTAGAACAAGGTTGTCATTTTATTTCAAGGGATGCACTGTGTTTTGGATGATTGGCATTTGAAAATAGCTGTCTTATAAATAGCACACTGGGACAATGTATACTGCATGGCAAGTGTAGTGGGCTGCACTGCGGCGGACGGATGCTAACCTGTTGTTGCTTCTGGTTATTTGTTGACAAGTTGTGGCCTGTGTGCTTAGGGGTAGGGTAGTTCTACAAATGCTTGAAGTGACAGAGAATCCACAATCACACCCTGATTTTTTTTGGACAATCAATTCGCTGCTTATGACTTGTTGTACACCTTTGAAATACTGGGTTCCAAACTACAGCACCATAAGAGAAAACAGGCGAGACTCAACAAGGGTCCTCTGAAACTGGTAATGTTGCTGAGAAAGCCAGCAAAAGGGTCCTAGGCTTACAGATTCAATACAAGCAAGGACGCATTCATTGTAGAGTGGTTAGATGATAAGCATGGCATTGTTGGGATGAATTGTGATATAACGGAACCACTTGACAAAGTTCAAGAATGGAAAAGCAAAATAGGGTAGAGCCACTGTGGTTGGTACCACCAGCCAAAGGTATTGGGCACCAAATGATTTCAGTGGCAGTGTGGAGAAACATGATTGGTTGGTTTCCAAATATTCCACTTCTATTAGAGGTACAAAATGAAACTGGCCTTTGTTTACTCAAATAATTGATATGTGTATCATACATGCACGGCTTATTCACAAAATTGTGAGCGAAGACAAGGAAGATTTCATGAATGTGTTGGATTTTGGGAGATGTCTACACGTCTACACTTAAAAAGCTGCAGTGGGAACCATCAGCAGGCACAGGTGTTTTACTGCCCCACCTGCTGCTGCTCAAGGTGATAGCAGATTTGACGTGAGAAGCCATGTCATTCTCAAATGACAAGGATAAAGATGGTGTCCAAACAAGCTATATCATGAGAATCCAGCAACACGTTGTCAAAAATGTAATGGAACCCTGTCTGAAGTGTTTTGCTCCTTTGCATCAAAAATGATTGTTGAGCAGGTCCTGAAAGTTGCTTATTTGCATACTGTATGATGTATGAAAGGGTAGCATATTTATCCAACGTCCTGTTTATATGTAAAATATTCTATATTGTCCCAGTGTATAATTTATATGACAATCTATATTTTCATTCTTAATAGATAATAAAGGATATATAAGCTCGAGTCTGTGATTTCCAAGCAATTTTAACGCACTTAAGTCTCAATGTTGTTGAAGCAGTCACAGTACTGAAAATGCAGGACTTAATGGGTTAGCTTTTCTGGGCCTCTGCTTTCAGACCTGTAAAAGGGGAAGAAGACTGTGCCAACCTCATCCTATCAGATAGGGCTGTGATTAAATGAGCTCATTAACCTGTGTTGTTAACCCCAACTTTGGCAGGAGGTCGAAAGCATTCACAGAAAAGGACTTGGCAGTTGCCTGGGGGTAAAGAATCCATCCTAGAGACTGTCACTCATCTGTCACACAGAAATCTGGAGTTGAGGAATTTCTGCATGAGAGGGCTGAGCTGGCGAGTGCTGGGCTCTAGTGAGCAAGACTTGTTGAAGCAGCTTTTAAAAAGAAAAAAAAAGAGAGTGACAGAGAGATTTTTCCATCTGCTAGTTCACTCCGCAAAAGGCCACAACAGCCAGGTCTGAGCCAGGAACTCCCTCCTGGTCTCCCATGTGGGTGGCAGGGGCCAAGCACTTGGGCCATCTTCCATTGCTTCCAGGGTGCATTAGCAGGGAGCTGGATTAGAAGTGGAGCAGCCAGGACTCAAACCAGTGTCCATAGGCAGGCGGCAGCTTAACCTGTTATGCCACAGCGCCACGTCCACCCCTGGCAGCTTTTAATGTTCCCAGAAGATCAGAGGAGGCTGAGACCTGGAGGAGAAAGGGGCAAGAACCAGATAGAGGGTGGAGAAGAGTTGAGCAGGGGGAGGGAAGAAACAGGGTGTCAGGAGGAGGCTTCACCCGGAGGGCAGAGTTTGGTGCATTCACTGAAAGGCACAGAAGGCCAGCGGGAAACAGGGGGCAGGGGCCTGGCCAGCCTGGGCCTGAGAAGCCATGCAAAGGAATTGAAGGGTAATGGCAGTTTCCACCGCATCTCAAACAGGGAGGTGATGCAATCCAATTTACATTTTAAAAAGGTCAGGCTGGCTGTGGCTGCCACAGTTGATTTGAAGGGAGGTTGAAAAGAGACATGGAATTATGGGCTGGGAAGCCGTGGCAACCTGGCCTGCGTTGGCGCGTAGGGAGCAGGGCAGAGGGATGCAAGAACTGCAGAGAAATTCATTCCTCTTCATTCCTCGCTCATTGCCTTGCGCTGCCCTGTAGCTCCATCCTCTAGTTTCCCAGGCGGAAGGCTTGCAGGATGTTTTCTCCTCCGTTCTAGCAGGTTCTAGTCTGGTTGCAGTCATGACCAGTTTTTGCACGTTGGCAACCACAGGCAGCTTACCAGTCCGTAAAAATCAGTGGCTGAGATCCAGGACTCTGCAGATGGAGGCACAGCTCCTCCTCTGTGGCAAAATCAGCTCCATACCTCCCACTCCAACCCCTCCTGCTTCCCTGGTTTTCCTTCTGCAACTTTAACACGCACGTCACAATGCACCAATATAGCCACAGCTGGCTTTTTCATATTTATAGCTGTCTCTAAAGCTTTGGCATCAGGAGAAATGAACTAGGAATGAGATTTGAAATCCCAGTTTAATGCTCTTTCCTTTATTTTGACCTTTATCTCCTTGATCCTGAAATGGCTGGAGTCCCAGGAGCAGCAAAAAGGTGGAGACCAAAAAGGATGGCTCAGGTAACGAGGGTACGGGGTGCCCTGCCTTGGGGAACTTCCGCTCAGCAGGTGCAGCCATAAGGTCCCCATTCCCACCCTCCCCGGGGCTCTCGGGCTGCCCTTGTCCTTTCATGCCATAGCATGAGTCCCTCTGCTCTCTTCAGCCCCCAGAGTTACGTGGGTACCAATCCTACCAATTCCTTTGCTCTCAAAAATTCTTGTTATGTTCTTCATCACCTCCAGCCTGTGGTAATCTCTCACTGGCTCATTCATTCATTTATCCCTTCAAAACCGTGCACTTGCTAAGCGCCAGTCACCCTTGCAGGCTTTGGGGGTCAAAAGACATGATGCCTACTGCAAGGAGTTTTATAATTTGGTGGAGTCAGGTGGGCAAATTCCAAAATTCACAGCTCTTCTTCCAGGCCATAGTCAAAGCTCATGCCTGGGCTGCCCAAGGAGCACCCAGGGTGGGGCCCTTCACTCCTCCCAGGAAGCTGGCCCAGGATGTGGGGTCTGAGCTGAGTCATAGCAGGTGAGCACACCAGAGCTGGACAAAGTAGACGAGGCAGGGTGCGTGCAAGGGAGCAGGACAAATTCCAGATAGGGAAGCCGGTTCCCTATTTCCAGGTTCTCGGTGAGTCACGGCCAGTCCACTCTGCTTGGCAGGCACGGCCCTGCATGTGCCTGCCCCCTCCTGGCCCGTCCACTCCCTGCCTCCTCTGATGGCAGCCCTCTGCCTCTTCATCACTTCCAGCTCTGATCTTCCTCTCGAGTCAACCTGTAACTCTCCATTTCCATTCCTCACTCATCCGTTCCACTCCTGCCCCCACCTCCAATTCTCCACTGAACCCCTCCCCAGCCTTCTAGATCCTCCACCTCACAACACCGTCTTGCCCAGACACAGTGGGAGTTCCGAACGTACCCACAGACATGCCTCTGGTAGAGGGTTCCTGAATTTGAGGCCCTAGGACACTTAGAAACGCAGAGGGGTCGGGGCTGTCCGGGAGCTCAGGCGACTGCCACTCACCCCAGGGATTACAAATCCACACACCTGCGGGTGGCATAAACAGGTAAAGGTCTAGGTGACAATCAGAGCGAAACTACCAGCAGCTGACACTGGGTTCCTCCTTGAGGAGGTAACAGGGGTGATAGAACAGTGTTAAAGTTCAACTGAGGCTTTAGTAGTGGCTGTGCTGGACCACGCGCCTGGAGCCACCAGATGCTCTGTTTTTTTCATGAGAAGCCCCAGATCTGGATTTTTCTATGACATCCCACTGACACGGAAAAAAATTAAAGCCCAGGAAAAGCTAACAGGTAGTGGGAGAGCAAAACATACCTGTGGCTGCAGCTTCCCAGCTGCCAGCCCCCGAGTGCTGATCCAAATGACAGGCAGAGCTGCTAAGGAGCCCCCAGGCAGTTGTGTGACTGAGGTGACTCATTTCCGTTGTCACGCGTACATTCCCCATGAGGTCAGGGACGAAGGAAGCAGAGATACAGAATATTTGTAACTCATGTCTAGGATTTGAGAGCACGGCTAGGATCCGCAGGGTCTCAGGGCATCTGGCGTGATGGAAGCCACCACACCCCAGATGTTCCTAGGCTTATTCTAATGAGCCCCCCTGGGGTGCCCACTGGACCCCCTTTTTCCCATTGGGCCAGGTGCTGGATGGTTTGGAAGGACACTTCCATCCCGTCTCCTGGAACTTTCAAATGAAAAAGGAGCTACAGCTGGAAAAACCGGAGGTCCAAAACTTACCTATGTGGTTGAACATTTCAACTCAAGGCAGGGAGAGGTGGAGGGGCACTTCCCACACTTTTTTTTTTTTTTTAAGATTTATCTGTTTGAAGGGCCAGCACTGTGGCATAGCGGGTAAAGCTACTGCCCGTAGTGCCTGCATCTCATGTGTGCGCTGGTTTTGAGTCCTGGCCACTCCGCTTGCGATCCAGCTCTCTGCTATGGCCTGGGAAAGCAGTAGAAGATGGCCTGGAACTCCATCCAGGTCTCCCACGTGGGTGCAGGGGTCTAAGGACTTAGACCATTTTCCACTGCCTTGCCAGGTGCATTAGCAGGGAGCTGGATTGGAAGTGGAGCAGCTGGACTCAAACTGGCGCTCCTATGAGATGCCGGCTGGCATCGCAGGCAGAGGTCTAACGGCTGCACCGCCATGCTGGCTCCATTATCACCTTCATTAAACACAGTGCTCTTGGGGATCTTGTCTGAGTGCAGATTCTAATTCATTCAGTCTGGCTGGGAATGAGACTGTACACTTCTTCTTTTTTTTTTTTTTTTTTTTTTAACAGGCAGAGTGGACAGTGAGAGAGAGAGAGACAGAGAGAAAGGTCTTCCCTTTGCCATTGGTTCACCCTCCAATGGCCGCCACGGCCGGTGCACTGCGGCCGGCGCACCGCGCTGATCCGATGGCAGGAGCCAGGTACTTCTCCTGGTCTCCCATGGGGTGCAGGGCCCAAGCACTTGGGCCATCCTCCACTGCACTCCCTGGCCACAGCAGAGAGCTGGCCTGGAAGAGGGGCAACCGGGACAGAATCCGGCGCCCCCACCGGGACTAGAACCTGGTGTGCCGGCGCCGCAAGGCGGAGGATTAGCCTAGTGAGCCGCGGCGCCGGCCGAGACTGTACACTTCTGACCCACTCAGGTGACACTGAAGCTTCTGGGCTGCTGGCCACCAAACTCCAGTGGACCAAGAAAGGGTTCTGGCTTAGGCCTTCTGGGTTGAAGGCCATTGCTGGTTCAGCTAACTGAATCTGCTGGGGGGTCTTGCACAGTTAGCATGGCCAAATCCCATCAGTTCTCTTGTTTTCCCGGCACTGCCTTGCTCACCTGATGCAGCGGTGACTCATTTCCAGGCTCTGGAGCCTGGCAGCCTGGTTTTGAATCTTGACTCCACCTCCTCACTGTGTGACCACCCGGAAGTTACTCAACCCCTCTGGGCCTCAGATCCCTCCTGTGTAAAATGAGACGACAGCCGTGCTGCCCGCACAGGGTTTCCGTGAGGATGACAGGAGTGTGGACGCCCATGATCCTTTGGGGCGGGTTGGCGGTGGTCTGCGAGGGTCCTGTGAACTGGGGCTCAGACACACGCCTTGCTTTCCTTGACCTAGAGAAAGACACCCACTCTGAAGACAGCATCCCCTGCACCCGAGACCTCAGCTGGAGGGAATCGCTGTCTCACGGGGAGTGGGAACGAGAGAACCCCTCTGGGCCGCAGCCGCTGTCGCTCCTCAGCACCCTGGCAGCCTCCACCAGGCCACAGCTGGGCCCACCCCTAGGTATGGCGTGAGGAGGAAGCCGCAGGTCCTGGGGTCCCAAGGATGAACCCAGAACCCTCTCGGGTGGGGACGGGAGGCCTGAATCCTTTTTTTTTTTTTTTTTTCTCTCCTCCTGCCCATTCGTTTCTAGCTCCAATGGGGCTGAGTAGAACCTGGGAGTGAGCCACCCCCAGAGCCCCGCAGGTGCTGTCGGTGGTCCTGAGGCTAGCACGTGGCCCGCAGCAAGGAGCTGGTCTTTCAATGGGGAGGCGGGGCCTTCCCTGGGGCGGGGCATCCCTGTGCCTTGTTGCTCCCTTTTCTTTCTCTTGATCTCTGGTTGGGGGAGGGAGGCTTCATTTTTTTTTTTTTTTAAGATTTATTTATTTATTTGAAAGGCAGAGTTACAGAGAGAAGGGAGAGACAGAGAGAGATCCTCCACCCACGGGTTCACTCCTCAAATGGCTCCAATGATTGGGGCGGGGCCAGGCTGAAAGCCAGGAGCTTGGAAACTCCTGGGGCCCAGGCACCTGATCCAACTTCCGCTGCTCCTCCCAGGTGCATTAGCTGGGAGTTGGGTAGGAAGCTGAGCAGCCAGCACTTGAATGGGTGCTCATCTCTCATATGGATGTCAGTGTCGCGGGTGGCCGCTTAACTTGCTGTGCCACCCCAGAGTGGGACCTTCTTACTGCTGGTGTTGGGGTGCAGACTAGGAAAGCTGGGGGTGGGGTTCAAACTTCCCTGGGGTGCCGGACATTCCTCCCCTTGTCCCAGCACTCATCCCTCTGGCCTTCAGTCATCTAACAACTGTGAAGCCTTGTCTGTGGGCCTCTGTCTGACTACAGGGTGCTACGGTTCCCAAGGTAAACAATTAGAAATAAATCACTCATTCTTATAATGGCCTGTTATTAGTTGTTGACGATTTAACCTAAGTATAGGCGTCTCCCCTTATCTGCAATTTTACTTTCCTTATTCTCAGTTTCCTGTGTTCAGCCACGATCCAAAAGCATTGAATAGAAAATACCCTATTCTGAGAAGCAGGCCTCCTTCCCACAGTCTGTATAGTACAATATATTAGCAGAATTGTTGTATTGTATTATGGGTGGCTGTTGTTGATCCCCTACTGTGCCTTTATCACAGGCATGCATGCATAGGGGAAAAAACCACACAGGGGAAGTGTGTATACTCGCACTATGCATAGATTCAGGTCTCCACTGCGGGTCTCATCCTCCACATACAGGGGGGACTGCTCTACCTGTGTGCCCAGAAAGGAGGTTGTTTATATGCATTTTTCTCCTGTGTTCCCAGGAAGTTCCATCTGAGCCATGCTCTCACACCGGGGAGAGTGCGCAGCCCTTGCCAACGCCACACTGCAGCGTGCAGCTTCTGAGGGACCCCGGAAGCGCGCAGGGGAGGAGAAAGCCACAGCTCGGGGCAACCGGGAATCGCCTCCTGGTGATGGCAGGGCCTTCCTCCTTCCAGCTGCACGTACCCCTGAGCCTCCATCTCCTCACCACCTCAAGTGAGCACAGCCCCCTCCACGGCACTGCCCCAGCAGGCCCAGGAAGACGCGCTCGGGTGAGGAGATGCAGAACCGGGTGGCAGCAGGGGGTCCGAGAAGAGGAGCGGTACAAAGAGAAACTGTAACCGAAGGAACAGCAGAGACTTGGGAGGCACACAGAGGACAAGAGAGGGAATCCATCCTGAGAGAGGCCTCGCCAAGCTTCTATTTATCTAATTTAAACTTGAAAGTAAGACCATAAACTCAAAAAAGAAATGCGGTTTTCCTTTTTTTTTCTTTCAACTTTATGTATGTATATATATTATTAGAAAGGCAAAGAGACACAGAGAGATCTTCCCTCTGCTGGTTCACTCCCCAGATGCTCACTGTGGGGAGCAACTCGGACTAGACTAAGTTACTGGAATTAAGACTTATTCTATGCATCTGCTCTCCCACAATATGGCGCTGAGAAGGGAGAAACAGCATCTACACAGCTGCCTCCAGTTCAACCAATAAACTGTAGGACCTGCTCCTGATTGGAGGAGAGCAGCGTACTCGGCATGTGGGTAGCAGAGTTGGGATTGGCGGAAGAGGACTATAAAGGAGGAGAGAGACAACATGCACCAGGAACATCTGAAGGAACACCTGTGCAGCCCCCGAGAGAGCCGGCCAGCGGTGTGCCGCTCCCCCGCGGAAGTGGGGAAAGTGGCTAGGGGGAACCGCCCTTCCACAGAGGTGGAAGGGTCGGCAGCCAACCCGGGAAGAACCAGCAGCAAACCCGGGAAGGGCCGAGCAGACAAAAGAACAGCACAGGGTCCTGTGTCGTTCCTCCACGAAGAAGGGGAGCGACATAATGGTGCTGTGACTCGGATATGAAGCCTAGGCAGGGTTTAGTGTCATTCCTCCATGAAGAGGGGGAGCGACATAATGGTGCCGTGACTCGGATAGGGAATCTAGGAGGGAAGAAACAGGAAGAAGTGGGAAAATACCGGAGAGAGAGACTAGCAAAGAGCCTAGGGAAAAGCCGGACGGAAAAGGTGCCGGAAGAAGCTATCAAAAGCCTAGGCATAGATTCAGATACGGACTACGGGGGGAAGCTGGGAGAAATCTCTAAGGTCGAAAGCGAAAGTGAAAGCTAGAACAAACAGACTCGGATACGGACTGTGGGGAGAAGCCAGGAGAAATGAGGGAGGAATATTGTTGGAAGAAAACTTAAGGAAACATACCGGGTAGAGAAAAATGTTAGGGAAATTGAAGCTGCGGGGGCAGGCCAAGGCGGAAACGTAAGCCAGGTTGGAATTCTTCAAGTCAGCCCGGGGAACAAAAGGCGAAAAGCTAAAACCAAAGGCGGAGACGTAAGCCAGGTTGGAATCCATCAGATTAGCCCAGGGAGCAAAAGACGGGAAGCCAAACCGGGAGCAGAGACGTAAGCTATAGGTTGCATTTCGTCAGGTTAGCCCGGGGAACTTAGACTGAAAAATAAACCAACCAGTGGCGGAAACGTGAGCTGGGGCTGTGTGACTCGCGGAGGCTGCCGCGCGCAGAGAGAGCGTGCCGGGCACAAGTAGATAGGGAACGCTGGGCTAGTGCGAGGCCGTGGTGCGGGCGCGAAGCCGGGAAGCCGCGCAGATGAGAGAAGCGCTGGCTGAAGCGGCTCAGAGCCGGGAAGCCACCGAGAAGCAGCCTCGGGGCGGGCGCCGGGAAGCCACAGGGATAAGAGAAACAGAAGTTTTAGAAGTAAAATGAGAGAAATAGGAATGCTGGTAGATAGAAGTAAAATGGAGTGACACAACAGCCAGGCCTTGGCTAGGGAAGGCCAGGAGCCTGGCTCTCTCCTGTGGGGTGGCAGAGGTGCATATACCTGTGTGGTCATCATCTGCTGCTCCCTAGATGTTCATTCGCAGGGAGCTGCGATCAGAAGGGGAGCCTGGAGCCCAGAGCAGTCACGTCAGACCCTCCCATAGGGGATGCAGGTGTCCCAGCATCTTCTCAGCCACAGTGCCAAACCACTGAACTGGACACGTGGGAGGGGTTCTCCATCTCCCCTCTTGCCAGTTTTTTCTTACTAAGCCATCACTTGTAATTCAAGCTCTAGATCGTCCCTAGCTCCTCTGTGACTTGGATTTGTTCTTCCTGCCCTGGTGCTCCATGTAGAGGTTCGGGTTTGAGGCCGGGGAATGGTTCCCACAGCAGCTAGTGAGACAAGGCAGCGTGACGCTCTTTCATTAGCTTGAATGACCTGAGCCCAGAAACACTGGCTCCATCGCTCCAGCATATGACGTCACACTGAAATGTTGACATGCTTCGTCAGTGCTTATGACTTCAGAGGAGAGGGTCCAGGTTCAAGGTACAGGTAAATCAGAGGTGTCTCGGAGTGTCCATCAGATGGGCCATGGGCTGGCCTTTTTTTTTTTTTTTCTTAAAGAGTTTATTTATTTGAGAGGTAGAGTAACAGACAGTGAGAGGAAGAGACAGAAAGAGGTCTTCTATCTGCTGGACAACTCCCCAGATGGCCGCAACGGCCAGAGCTGAGCCAATATGAAGCCAGGAGCCAGGAGCCTCTTCTGGGTCTCCTACATGCGTGCAGGGGCCCAAGGACTTGGGCCATCTTCCACTGCTTTCCCAGGCCATAGCAGAGAGCTGGATCAGAAGAGGAGCAGCCAGGACTAGAACCAGCGCCCATATGGGATGCTGGCACTGCAGGTGGAGGATTAACCTACTTTGTCACAGCGCCGGTCCCAGGCTGACCATTTTGTTTAAAAATGTATGATATTTCACATTCTATACAAAAACTATTTCAGAAAAACTGCACAACATCCGATTGGCATGGGTTTTTGAGATGCTTTGCCTTGATTTAAGGTATCGTGGGATGGTTCCCTTCCTCACTGAAGTGCTTTTCACACTGAAATGGTCAGAAGACTAAAACACAAGTTCTGGATCACTGTGATTCCAGGAATGAGTTCCAGCCTCACTCTCAGCGATTTCTTTTTCTTTTTGGCATTCGCACCTTATATTCTTTTATTATTGTATTCCCCTACCAAGAAACCTTTTATTTAAGGAATGCAAACTTCATGCATTTCATAAGTACAACTTTAGGAACATAGGATTCTTCCCACTATTTCCACCCTCCCACCCATACTCCCACACCTCTACCTCCTTCCTCTCCCATTCCCATTCTCCACTAAGATCCATTTTCAATTAACTTTATACACAGAAGACCAACTCTATCCTAAGTAAAGAGTTCAACAATTTGCACAGAAAAAAACAAAAACAAAAACAAAAACAAAAAACTGTCCTCAACAGTGGAGACAAGGGCTGTTCAAAGTCATTGCATCTTGAAGTTAATTTCATTTCATTTTTTTTTTTTTAGAAATTTAAAGAAGCACCCAAGAATGATATATCTTTTGTGAGCCCTTAGACATAATAATAATACAACTCATTGAGGACAGAGGTCCTGCATGAGAAGTTAGTGAACAGTGACTCTTGTTAATTTTTTTTTTTTTGACAGGCACAGTGGATAGTGAGAGAGAGAGACAGAAAGGTCTTCCTTTTGCCGTTGGTTCACCCTCCAATGGCCGCCGCGGCTGGCGCACCGCGCTAATCCGAAGGCAGGAGCCAGGTGCTTCTCCTGGTCTCCCATGGGTTGCAGGGCCCAAGCACTTGGGCCATCCTCCACTGCACTCCCTGGCCACAGCAGAGAGCTGACCTGGAAGAGGGGCAACCGGGACAGAATCTGGCACCCCGACCGGGACTAGAACCCGGTGTGCCGGCGCTGCTAGGTGGAGGATTAGCCTATTGAGCCACGGCGCTGGCCGACTCTTGTTAATTTAACAATTAGCACTATTATGTATGACACAAGTGATCACCTGAGGTTCTTGACATGAGCTGCCAAGGCTATGGAAGCCTTTTGAGTCCACAAACTCCGTCAGCATTTGGACAAGGCCATAAGCAAAGTGGAAGTTCTCGCTTCCCTTCAGAGAAAAGAGGCTCCTCCTTTGATGACCCCTTCTTTCCACTGGGCTCTCACGCACTGAGGTCCTTCATGTAGAACATTTTTTTCCCAGGGTCTGGGCTGTCCAGGCCTGAAATGCTCTTGTGGGCTTTTCAGCCAGACCAGAATGCCTCAAGGGCTGATTCTGACTCAGGGATTTCAACAGACACATGGGATGATCCTTCCCACACCTGGACTGTTGTACCTTGAATTCCTCCAGCCTCCCTAGAACTTGTCATTAATAATTGCACCCACCCCCACTATTCCCACTCCGCAGCTACGCTGCCTTCTATCTTTCCCCGAGTCCGATAGGCCTTCAATCTCACCAGGCCCACAATCTGTGCCTCCTACCAGGTTGCCACTATCCCTCATCCTCCCTGGGTCCTCACTTCCGCATCTTCTGGCCTGGATTCTGTGGTCAGTCATTGTTAACACTCCCTTGCACATGCCCTCAACACCTGGGTCTCTCTTCCTTCTACTCACTTGGCTGAATCCAGCACTTCACCGACTCCATGCCAGCCCCGTGCCGCTGAGCTCCCCTGCAGGAGCCCACATAACACACTGGCCAGTCTGAACACCTCCAAGTGATCATCACAGGCCTTACGAAGTTCCTCGGGTTGCCTGGAACCATCTCACACCTCCTTGGTCTGTCTGTTCAGCTGAATGCCTGTGTCACACCTCTCTCCTCACACCACCAGGGTCTCCGCATGGCCCGGCTTCGCATTTCACGGACAGCAGTGTCGTATTGAAAGACAACAAGTTCTCATGATCAGGGTCACCAGCTACCTAGAGCCAGGCCCGCTGATTCCAGCTTCTCTCCTTGTGATTGAGGAATAACTGTCTCTGTTCTGGACTAAACTCGGCTCTGTTCCAGACTAAACTCGGCTCTGTTCCTCTTGCACTAGATCACCTGCCCACCTCCCTGCCCAGGCATGTTGCTCCAGACACTTTCCCTTCATATCAATTTGCTCCTTCCCATCAGTGACAAACACACTGCCTCCCAAATATACCATTATTTTTCTATTTAAAAATACAACAGGGGCCGGCACTGTGGTGCAGAGGGTTAACATCCTGGCCTGAAGCACCAGCATCCCATATGGGCGCCGGTTCTAGTCCTGGCTGCTCCTCTTCTGATCCAGCTCTCTGCTATGGCCTGGGAAAGAAGGAGAAGGTGGCCCAAGTCCCTGGGCCCCTGCACCCATGTGGGAGACCTGAAAGAAGCTCCTGGCTCCTGGCTTCAGATCAGCGCAGCTCCGGCCATTGTGGCCAACTGGGGAGTGAACCATTGGATGGAAGACCTCTCTCTCTCAGCATATCTTCTCTCTGTGTAACTCTGACTTTTGAATAAATAAATCTTAAAAAAAAAAAAGAACAAAATAACATATTCCAGTGCCTGCTACTCTGCTTCCAATCCAGCTTCCTGCTAATGCACGGGGGAGGGAAGCAGATGATGGCCCAAGTACTTGGGTCCCTGCCACCCACATGGGAGACCCGGATGGAGTTCCTGGCTCCCAGATTTGGCCTGGCCCAGACCTGGCTGTTACTTCTCGTTCACAAAATGCTCAAAAAGAGTGTTCCTGGTGAGTGGCTCCTTAACAGGGACTTGGGTTCTTTCCATCTTGGGGCTCTGCCATCGGCCACTCCTGGCTTATCGGGTTGCCACAGAAAGCGAAAGAGATTGGAGAATCACATGGAGCACGTTTGTATGGCCAGTACTGGAAGTAAAGCGCGTGGTCTCTCTCCTCCTGCCTGGGAGGGGAGCTCAGTCACATGGAAATGTCGTCCAACTGGACCCACAGACTGCAGAGGAAACAGCTGGGAAAACAGCCCATCTTCCACACCAAATGGCTCACAGCACTACAGTCCCTGCAACGTCCTAAAAGCCCTGCATGATGTCCCCCACCCCCATCCCTGCTACTACATTTCTGACATCACATCCTCACTTGCCTCACTACTGCACTCCACCCACCGGCTTCCTGCTGCTCCACAAACACTCCCAACGTTGCTATTCCTTTTTCTGTAACATCCCCCACCACCATCGGCAGTATCACCCTCTCAAGAGACCTTCCTGGGGCTGGCGCTGTGGTGCAGCGGGTTAACGCCCTGGCCTGAAGTGATGGCATCCCATAAGGATGCCGGTTGGAGACTGGGCCGCTCCACTTCCTATCCAGCTCTCTGTTATGGCCTGGGAAAGCAGTAGAAGATGGCCCAAGTCCTTGGGCCCCTGCACCCACGTGGGAGACCTGCAGGAAGCTCCTGTTTCCTGGCTCGAGCACAGCTCCGGCTTTTGCAGCCAACTGGGGAGTGAACCATTGGATGGAAGACCTCTCTCTCTCTCTTTCTCTCTCTGCCCCTCCTCTCTCTGTGTAACTCTGACTTTCAAATAAATAAATCTTTTTTAAAAATATTTATTTATTTATTTATTTAGACAGGCAGAGTGGACAGTGAGAGAGAGAGAAAGGTCTTCCTTTTTGCCGTTGGTTCACCCTCCAATGGCCGCCATGGCCGGCGCGCTGCGGCCGGCGCACCGCGCTGATCCGATGGCAGGAGCCAGGTGCTTCTCCTGGTCTCCCATGGGGTGCAGGGCCCAAGCACTTGGGCCATCCTCCACTGCACTCCCTGGCCACAGCAGAGAGCTGGACTGGAAGAGGGGCAACTGGGCAGAATCCGGCGCCCCAACCGGGACTAGAACCCGGTGTGCCGGCGCCGCAAGGCAGAGGATTAGCCTAGTGAGCCGCGGCGCCGGCCTCAAATAAATAAATCTTTAAAGAGAGAGAGAGAGAGAGAGAGAGAGAAAGAGAGAGAGAGACACCTTCCTCGGCCACCCTTTCTGAGATGGTAGTGCGGCTCCTGTTAATCTCGACACCTCCTTGTTCTCCTTCCTGCCTTCATTGCACCTCTTGGCACCTGTCACCACCTCTCCTACGAATTTTGTTAAACATTTTGCTTATGTTGTGTCTCACCTATCCCTGTCTATCAGAAAATAAGTGCCATGCGGGAGCTCAGCCCACTTTGTTTGCTACTGTAGACCCCATCCCAGGATAGCGTCAGCCCAGGGGAATCAACAGATTCGTGTGTGCACCACCTAAGCAGGGATGCTTGCAGAAGAACGTCAGTCGTGTGCTGCTGGTGACATCATGCCTGCCACAAGCACACATTCAGTGCTGCACCGGAGACAGAATCCAGGGCCAGGGTACAGCTGACAGCGACCCTTACACGTCACCCCTCAACCTGTTTCCTCCCCACCTACTTTCCAACTCTGGGGCTCCTACGAGACCTAATCTGCTTTGCGTTTCACATCTGTTCTCATGGCTCCATCGGCTGCTTCCTGGCCTAGGATCCGTCTCCAGAGACTCTCCCCCAACCCCGTGGCTCTTCCGTTAGAGATATGGTGCTATCACCTAGACTGGCCACGTCTTTTTTTTTTTTTTTTTAAGATTGTATTTATTGATTTGAGTGGTAGAGTTACAGACAGTGAGAAGGAGAGACAGAGAGAGAGGTCTTCCCTCTGTTGGTTCACTCTCCAAATGGCCGTAGCAGCCGGAGCTGTGCCAATCGAAAGTCAGGAGCCAGGAGCTTCTTTTGGGCCTCCCATGCAGGGGCCCAAACACTTGAGCCATCTTCCACTGCTTTTCCAGGACAACAGCAGAGAGCTGGATTGGAAGACGAGCAGCCAGGACTAGAACTGGCGCCCACATGGGATGGCAGAGGATTAATCTACTGCGCCATGGCACCGGCCCCTGGCCACGTCTTGACCTCAGCTCATCGTGTCTTGAACGCATCTTGCATGCCTCCAGCTCATTCTCCCCATCTCCCAGGACTGAATTTCAGAGTGCTCCCTCTTCAGTCACTAAGTGCAGGATTTGTTGGGTCTACATTTCAGACCACCCTGCACGTGAAGGTTCATTTCCTCTCTCGTGCCCTCGCTAGGCCGGACCCTTAGCCACAGTGAGTCTCCAGGTCGTAGGTCCCCACCTCTGACGGAGTCTGACCGCTCGTCCAGCATCACAAGGACATATGGAGTGGACAGCTCTCCTCCTAGGCTCTACTTCCTTGAGGACAGGGACACTATCCTATTTCCTATGGGTTCCTGTGGGGAGCAACCCGGACTGGACTGAGTTACTGGAATTAAGACTTATTCTATGCATCTGCTCTCCCACAATATGGTGCTGGGAGAGGAGAAAACAGCTTCTACGCAGCTGCCTCTTGCCAACTTGAGTGATGACCTCCAGGAGCTGATCCTGCTCCTGATTGGAGGAGAGCAGCGTACTCGGCGTGTGGGCAGCCGAGTTGGGATTGGTGGAAGAGGACTATAAAGGAGGAGAGAGACACCATGCACCAGGAACATCTAAGAGGAACACCTGTGCAGCCCCCGAGAGAGCCGGCCGGCGGTGTGCCGCTCCCCCGCGGAAGTGGGGAATGTGGCAGGGGGAACCGCCCTTCCACGGAGGTGGAAGGGATGGTAGCCAACCCGGGAAGGACCAGCAGCAAACCCGGGGAGGGCCGAGCAGACAAAAGAACAGCGCAGGGTCCTGTGTCGTTCCTCCACGAAGACAGGGAGCGACATAATGGTGCCGTGACTCGGATATGAAGCCTAGGCAGGGTTTAGTGTCGCTCCTCCATGAAGAGGGGGAGCGACAGGTTCCCAGCACCTAGCACAGTACCTGATTTAAGGAGGCACTTTTAGACCAGTTTTTGGAGTCACACCGGCTGGACAGCCTGTCTTACAGTCAATCCCTGCTCGCAGCTGTGCTGCCCTGAAAGAACAGGCTTCCATTTCATTCTACCCCCACTCGGAAATCTTCCCGGAGGCCTCCTATCCCCATGGCCTTCGGCTCTGGCTCCTCAGGTTGTCATGACTGTCTGCACCTGTCCCAGCTTCCCACTGACGCTTTCCCTTCATGGCTCTGTTTTTTGATCCTTCTCATTCCTTACCTGGCCTGAGAATGGACCTCCCGCTCTGCCCCCCGCTTGCCCTTGTTCCTGTTCCTCCTGCTGCTGAACGGGCCACTGGGCACTTCCTCAGTCCAGCCTGAAGCCTCCCTTGTCTGAATGCACAAAACACTGGCTGTCACTCAAAGGAAAGGGAGTGGGGGGAAGAGGCTTGGGCAGCTGCCCACCCCTCATACCAGCCTGCTCTACTTCTTCTTTTTTTTTTTTTTTTTTTTTTTTTTTTTTTTTTTTTTTTTAGCTTCCTGCTAGTGCACATCCTGGGAGGCAGCAAATAATGGCTAAAGTACATGGGTGGGTGCCGCCCATGTGGGCGATCTGCAAGAAGTTCCCGGCCTCTGGCCTCAGCCTGCTCCAGCCCTGGTTGTTGCTGCCTTTAGAGGAGTGAGCAGCAGATGGAAGATCTCTCTCTCTCTCTCTCTCTCTCTCTCTCTGCTTTTCAAATAAATAAAAATAAGCATCTTAAAAAGTAAACTAATTTGTTCTGTAGTTAATTCTTTCATGAGGTTAGTATTTTAAACCATAGAGGTTCCACACGCTAAGAATTCAGATTTATATTTCGTTTGTGTTGAAACATAGTAGCCCTCTTTTTAATACTTGTTGGAACTTCATGACTTGAAAATGAGTGAATGATTTCCCGCGTTCCTTTTAAATCAGGGACATGCTTGGGCTCCACCCATTCAGTTCACTTAACATTATTGCGCATTTAACTGTGGCAGGGCAATAGGGCTCAGAGGTGCGGATACAGAGATGAACAGGCAAATCCCAACCCTGGAGTTTTATCCAAAGGAAAAGCATTTTGTAGCAAAATCTGACCTTGTACTGAAGATACAAAGTGCCATGAAGGCAACTAAAGGAGGGATGCTTATTATGCTTAGTTGGTTCCTAAAGGCTTCTAGAACTAACCCCTGACTGGGCCTTGCATTGGTCTTCCCCAGACAGAGCACCAGGCAAAGGCCGCTCGGTGCACAGCGCACAGCTGTGAAAGGACGGACTGTCGGGGAACGCCATGAAGGCCCAGGCGCAGTACAGGTGAGAAGAGGCGGCGGGAAAAGATATACTGTGGGCAGAGTCCAAATCCGCCGGGAGACACCGCATCCGGCGGCAGCGCAGCAAGGAAGATGCCGGGATTATTCATTACAATCAGCGACCGAGACAGTGCATGACGGCAGCCAGCAGGGTAATCCAAGACGCCCTGTGGAGGCAGAGTCACGCGCTGTGAGTGGGGACGTGGCGGCCAGACTGCCGCGCCCACAGGCCGCGCGGAGAATGGGGCTGGGGCTCTCCATCCCCGCAGCCCTAGGACCAGGGTTGGGCGGGAATCCGGCCCACGCCACTCGGCGCGCTCGTGGGGACGTGGCGCTTTCCAGCCAATCCTTGCCGCGCAATTGTGGGGCCAATGGCCGCCCAGAAAAGCTGCGCGTCAGCGGCGGGGCTGTCGATGATTGGTTAGAGAGCCGCTGGTAAGGCGGAAGGGAGGCGGGGCGCGGAGCTGCTTCCGGTTGGGCGGTGCTTGCGCGCGTGAGCCGAGCCGGTGGGAGGACGGCGGCCGCGGCAGCCGGTGCTTCGAGGGTTAGGAGGTTAGGAGGAAAGGTAAGTTCCATGGTGCTCGGTCCCTCTTCCACCATCTCGTGTTTGCTCGCTTTCATTCTGTTCCGGGCCCCGCTCCCGGAGCGAAACGGGCCGGGGTCCTGGGCCTGAGGCTGCTTGCCCGTCCCGGGCCCTGGGCGCGTAGGCTGAATCGAGCCCGCCGCGCGCTTTCCCGCGCGCCCTGGGTCCTTGGAACTCGGGCTCCCGGGCCTGCGTCCTGATCGGTGCTGTTTTGTGCCTGGCGTGCCACGTCCTTGTCCTCCGAGCGGGCCCCGCCACCAGCGAGCCCCTCGGCCTCGGCGTCACTTTTGTCTGTCTGCGGGAGGTCGGAGGGCAGCTGGACGGCTCGCTCTCTCCGGCCGCCCCGCCCCGCC
This sequence comes from Oryctolagus cuniculus, assembly GCF_051225735.1. NCBI lineage: Eukaryota > Metazoa > Chordata > Mammalia > Lagomorpha > Leporidae > Oryctolagus > Oryctolagus cuniculus. The sequence goes on from NC_142869.1 coordinate 164,767,654, forward strand.
CCAGGGCCACATCCCGACGGTGCGGCGCATCTGCCGAGAAAGCCGTGGGAAGTGTGTAGGGACAAGGGAAGAGAGAACGAGTGTAGGTACCGTGTGATAGTGCAAAAGCACCTGTAATTTTAGAGAAAAACCGAATGTTTCGGGTGTCTATGTTCGCGTACCTCAGCCCGCGACGGCAAGCAGTTTGAATAGCTTTATTAGGGAAATTCATTGATTTTTTTAAAAATTTTGTCTTGTTGCTGCTAGCCCCAGATCCTAACTCTGATTTTTTTTTTTTTTTTGGCGTGCTGTGTTCGGATGTAAATTGCATTCCCTACAGCTGCCGTTAAGAGTTGAGTGGTCTGCAGATTCGGAGGCTGCTTTTGCATCAAGGCAAAACTCCCCGGGTCTTCTGTTTAAACTTTTGGGCCTTCGATCTGAACTCCTAAGTGTGTAAAGTCCCAGAATAGTCTTTGGGAATTTAATTACATTCACTTCCGGTCATGGACCATAAAGTGGCTGTTAATGAATTGGGGCTAAGGTTGCTTCTGGTTTGGTTTTGTTCTAATGGCTTATTCAGCTTGGAGGTAGAGAACCTTGGAATCTCTGATAAATTCATCTCGGGCGTAGAATGGAACCTGACCCAGGACAAGTGCGTGTGCGACTCTACTCAGTCGATTTAGTTAACCAAGTACCAATGAGTAGGCTTCACAGAGGAACTTCTGTGGTTCAGTCCAAAGGGGGTGCCAGGGGTGAACTGTAGCTTGTGTCTGGGCAGAGGAAAAGCATGCCTAGGCTGCAGCCAAAGCTTGCAGGGATTCAGGAATCTCACATGGGATACTTTTGAAAATCACAACTAGAACTTTGAGTTCACAAACATGTATTAAGTAAACCTGAGTGGATGGGAGTCAGTACAGCTTTGAAGCCAGCTCCTCATTCTCACTCTGTATAATGCTTGTTTGCTTCCATTTATCCAGGGATGTGTCCAGAAATAAGCACTGTATCACATTGCAGCAGTAGAGATCGGTACAGTGGTCTTAACAGATTTTCTGTAACCTGGGTGGGCCAGGGATGTCGGAAGGACTAGGACCTGCCAGGGGTAGCCCTAGAAATGCTTGCTAGCCCCTGAGGCCCTAGATCTCTCTCTATGCAGTCTTCAGTGTGGGTTTTGCTGATGCTGTAATTTATGTAGTAGAGTTAAGACAGCAGAATAACACTCCTGTTGCTGGCTAATAGCCAGGTCTGGTACACAGGAAGTGGGGATTGGAGAGCACAGGCAGCCACCATATTATGCCACGTACCACCCAGTTCAGTAAAATTGGTGTCTATAAAGTGCGAGACAGTGTATGAGGGGCTATCGAGGGCTAGTAATTTAGATGATGTGTAACAGTTCTTCCAGAAATGCATAGAGAAGCTGGCGAGATGGCTAAAAGTATCCTGTGGGGGTGAGCTGTAGAACACTGGGGTCCCACGTCTGGTGCCTGGGTTTGATTCCTGGCTCTGGCCTCCTGCTAAGGAGGACCCTGAGAGGCAGTGGCAATGGCTGCTGTGCTTGGGTTCCTGCCACCCCTGCAGGAGTTCTGGATTGGATTCCTGGCTTCCGATAGGTTGCAGGCATTTGGGAAGTGAATCAGTGGGTAGGAGATCTCTCTCATTCTTTGCCTCTTTGAAAAAAAAAAACAAAAGATAGCTCATAATTATTATATGGGACAGCACAAACAAGTTTATAAAAGTTTAAAGTTACAGGTACAGATCACTTCCCACCAAAGTGATCATAGTAACTGTATCTTTTGATTTAGAATCTTTGGCACTGTACTAAATTAACTACCAAATTCTCAAGGACTTCATGTATATTATACATGCAGAGAAAAATTACAACTGGAAACCAAAGCTCTTGTCCCTACCTTTAGCATACCATTTCTGTGGCAGTTAATTACATATTAATATTTCATCAGCCAAAAGGAATTTTTTCACCCAGATTTCTAGAAGTTTTTTTTTCCAACAATAGTTTTTGATTCTGTAGCCAGAAAAAAAATTAATGGTTGTTTGGGATTGCTTTGATTGTAGAACTAATGAAGCCTGCGTGATAGTTTGATTATCAGAGTTTTTTGTCTACAGCCAAATTTTGCACTATTATATACTCAGCTGTCTTGCCAATGTGCTCTGTCTGCCACACAAATAACTGAAATGTACTAATGACCTGATGTGAATCCATTCCAACACTAGAGAAGCACTAGTAAATGGTTTGTTGGTGTCATCGCTTTTATCGCGTCATTAAGGATGACATTATTACTCTCATGTGGTAGTCCATTGGTACTTGGACTAAAGTTTCTAAGTGAAAATTGTCAAGTAGATAACAAGATAAATTTAATTTCTGTATTTCGTAACCTGGGCCTTGTAGGCAAATTGCTGTCAGGCTGCACCCCTAGTCCCCAGCTGAAGTACACACTTAAGCAGTGAAAGCTGCTTGTGCGACATTATGGAGGAATGCCTTTTCTGCTGAGTGTCCAGCTCAGAGAACTGGAATTTTACCACCACACCCTTTCTCTCCTTTGTTAGTGTTGAGCAATGTGTCTGGTCAACCAGAATAATTGTAGGATCACTGAATATTCATGTTCTTGAGAAGCTGAGTTTAACCCAGACATCTAAATTTCCCTGAAACTATTTCTGTGATCAGTGAATTTTTTTTTTAGGATTTATTTATTTATTTGAGAGGCAGATTTAGAGAGAGAGAGAGGGATCATCCATCCACTGGTTCACTCCCCAAATGGCCTCAATGGCTGGAGCTGGGCTGATCTGAAGCCAGGAGCTTCTCTGGGTCTCCCACATGGGTTCAGGGGCCCAAGCATTTGGGCCATCTTCCACTGCTTTCCCAGTCCATTAGCAGGGAGCTGGTTTGGAAGTGAAGCAGCCAGGACCCAAACCAGCACCCATACAGAGTGCTGGCGCCTCAGGTGGAGGCTTAACCTATTATACCACAGAGCCAGCCCCAATCAATGGATTTTTAACAGAAGTTATTGGGAAGCAAGGCCAGGGATGGATGATAATTTACAAGTTTTTTTTTTTTTTTTTTTTGACAGAGTTAGAGGGAGAGACAGAGAGAAAGGTCTTCCTTCCGTTGGTTCACCCCCCAAAATGGCTGCCACGGCCGGAGCTGCACCAATCCGAAGCCAGGAGCCAGGTGCTTCCTCCTGGTCTCCCATGCGGGTGCAGGGCCCAAGCACTTGGGCCATCCTCCACTGCACTCCTGGGCCATAGCAGAGAGCTGGACTGGAAGAGGAGCAACTGGGACTAGAACCCGGCACCCATATGGAATGCGGGCGCCGCAGGTGGAGGATTAACCAATTGAGCCCTGGCACCGGCCCCAGTTTACAAGCTTTTAAGGAGATTTCTGAATGGATAAAACAAATTGATTCTTAAGACTCATTGTTATTAAAATCAAGTAGACACATTAGTCTTTTCTCCTTAAAAATTACTGGAACAGGCCGGCACCGCGGCTCACTAGGCTAATCTTCCGCCTAGCGGCGCCAGCACACCGGGTTCTAGTCCCGGTTGGGGCGCCGGATTCTGTCCCGGTTGCCCCTCTTCCAGGCCAGGGAGTGCAGTGGAGGATGGCCCAGGTGCTTGGGCCCTGCACCCCATGGGAGACCAGGAAAAAGCACCTGGCTCCTGGCTCCTGCCATTGGATCAGCGCGGTGCGCCGGCCGCAGGGCGCAGCCCGCGGCGGCCATTGGAGGGTGAACCAATGGCAAAAGGAAGACCTTTCTCTCTGTCTCTCTCTCTCACTGTCCACTCTGCCTGTCAAAAAAAATATATATATAAATAAATAAATAAATAAATATAAAAAAATTACTGGAACAGTTCATGAAAATAACTTTGCAGGAGGCCATTGTTGGTGACATACTGCAAAAGGAGGATAACTACTTGATATCTTTTCTGTTCCAGAACTTTAATTTGTTTCTCTAATGTGGTGCTGTCCAGGTACAACCCATGTATAATACAAGATGAAAATTTAAAACAAGTTAATTTTAGTAACATGTATTTTATTTACTGCATTATGTTACAAAATGCCATTCTGTATAAAATCTAACACATATGCCACACCTGAAACTAGCCACATTTGAAGTGCTTAGTAGTCACATGTGGCTAATGGCTACTGTACCAGGCAGTGTGGGTCTAGACTTTTTTTTTTTTTAATGGAAAAAAAAAAAAAACTATTAGAGGGACTGATCTTGTAGTGCAGCAGGTTAAGCCGTTGTTTGTAACATCGGCCACCTTGAGTCCTGGCTACTCTGCCTCTGATCTAGCCCCCTGCTCATGGCCTGGGAAAGGGGTGGAAAATGGCCTAAGTGCTTTCTTTGGTCTCTGCTGCCTACACGGAGATTCCGATGCAGTTCTTGGCTCCTTGCTTTGTCCTGGCCCAGCTGTGGCTTTTGCAGGCGTTTGGGGAGTGAGCCAATGAATGGAAGATTTGTCTCTCAGTCTGCCTTTCAAATAAATCTTTTTTAAAAAGTAAAGGAAGGCCCTGCCTTGTGGTATAATGGGTAAAGCTGCTACCATCCACAATGCCAGCATCCTGTATGGGTACCCGTTTGTGTCCCTGCTGTCCCACTTTTGATCTGATTCCCTACCAATGGCCTTGGAAAAGCAACAGAAAATGGCCCACGTGTTTGGGCCTCTGCCACCCAAGTGGGTGACCTGGGCGAATCCTGGCTCACAGCCTTGGCATGGTCTGGCACTTGTTGCAGCCATCTGGATAGTGATCTCTCTGTGTATCCCCCCCCCCCCCCGAAATGCTTTCAAGGGAGGGAATGAGGGTGGGTTACATGTTACTTTTGGTAGAAGACAGAATTCTAGAGAGAGAAACTCATAGGTCATTCGAGAAGTGAGAGATGTATTTTTCACAACCATTGTTTTACCTTCTAGATCATAAGGTAAAAAACTTACACGGTTGAGTCCTTCATTTATGTATATCATATTTTTGAAATTTTTTATTAGAGAGCACGCTAATCCTCTGGCTAACTCTAAATTCCTGCGGTGTTGGGGAAGGGGCCTGCAAAGCTGGGGCCTGGGAACTCAATCCAAGTCTTCGTATGTGTGGCAGGAACCCAACGACTTGAGCCATCACTACTGCCTCCCTGGGTCTACAGTGGCAGTCAGCGGGAGTCAGGAGTGGGAGCCCAGAGTGAAGCCAGATGCTCTGATACTGGGACTTGGGTTTCTACTGGCTTCATAACTGCTAGGCCTAATACCTGCCTCTCCTGTATTTTTTGCTGATATGTTTGTTAGCCATTGATGTGTAGCTGTGTTGAAGATAGTGAGGAAAATGAAGAGAGTCATTTAGTTTTCTATCATTTGGGTTCATTTTGGTTAAAAAGAAAAAGATGCTTCAGAAATGAACTACACTAATATTCTTCAAATGTCTTGTATAAAAAGTTACATTGTACTGTTTCTTTTCACATTTTCCCATGTAAAACATCCTTTGTCTTATGGGGCTATCCTATTTCTACTTGAGCATTTTTATGTGTATGGATTTAGATAAATCTAATTCAGTTGGTTTTTGGAGTCTGTTTCGTTTTAGTGTCTGTATCTGTAAACCAAGAAGAGTTTGTAGTAGGTAGGAGTTGGTATATGTGGCACACAGAACATTTGTTTAAGTAGAGAGGGTCCCCCCACCACCACCAAGAAAGGGAAGGGGATGGTGGCACTGTGGTATACTGGGTGAAGCTGCTGCCTGCAGTGCCAGCGTCCCATATGGGCGCCGGTTCTGGTGCGACTGCTCCACTTCTGATCCAGCTCTCTGCTGTGACCTGGGAAAGCAGTAGAAGATGACTCGAGTGCTTGGGCCTTTGCACTGACATGGGAGACCGGAAGAAGCTCCTGGGTTTGGATTGGCACAGCTCCGGCTGTTGCGGCCATCTGAGGAGTGAACCAACAGATAGAAGATATCTATCTCTCTGCCTCTGTAACTCTTCCTTTCGAATAAATAAATGAAAAGATTTAAAAATCTTTAAAATTTTCTAAAATCTTTATTTATTTGGAAGGCAGAGTTAGAGAGAGAGAGAGATCCTCCATCCTCTCGTTTACTTCTCAAAGTAACAGCAACAGCTGAGGCCAGGTGAAGCCAAAGCCAGGAGCCAGGAACTCCATCCAGGTCTCCCACAATGGTGCCTGGGCCCAAGGATTTAGGCATCTTCCGTTGCTTTCCCAGTCTCATTAGCTGGGAGCAGGATCAGAAATGGAGCAGCCAGGACTTGAACCAGTGCCCATATGGATACCAGTGTTGTAGGTGGCAGCTTAACCCACCACACCACAACATCAGCCCCAGGTAGAGATAATTTAAAATGCGTATTTTTCATTGTCCGCTGTGTAAGAGGGACTATTGGTTTCGTCCATCAGATGGCCTTTGACCCTTATGGGCATTTTTATTTTAAAATTTATTTATTTTAAAGGCAGAGTGACAGAGGAGGACAGAAAAGGTGTGTGTGTGGGGGGGGTGCATCTTCTATCCACTGGTTTACTTGCCAAATGGCTGCAGGAACCAGGAACTCTATTCCAGTCTTCCAAGTGAGTAGCTTATGTGAGCCATTGCTGCTTCATAGGCATATCAGCAGGAAACTGGATTGGAAGCAGAGTAGCCAGTACTCTAACTGGCACTCCAATATGGGATGCAGGTGCAAGCAGCAGCCCAAGCCACTGTGCCCCAGTGCCCCACCCACAGGGGTATTTTCAGTCAGTGGTAAGATAGAAGGCCTGGATTCAGGGTGACAGTGGATGGTAAGCAAGCAAAGGCAGCAGTGTAGATACCTGTTTGGGTAAAGGAAAAGGAAAAAGCAGCTTGAAGAATAGCACAGTCTGAAAGACCGACTGGGCTGGTGGAGGCCTGAGAAGGAGTGGTTGGCAGATGGAGAGCCCATAGAGGGGTGGGATTGGGAGTTTTAATATACAGGGGAGGTAAAGGTGGTCGTGGCACAATTGTGGATGAAGCTGCTGCTTGGACGCCTGCAGTCCTACGTCTGTTCCAGTCCAGCTTCCTGCCAGTACACTTGGGAGGCAGCAGATTTTGGCATAGGTACTTGGGTTCCTGAATGGAGCTCCTGGCTTCAGTCTGACCCCATCTGTTGCAGGCATTTGAGGGTGAACCAGAGGATGGAAGGTGTCCTCTGTGTGTGTGACTATGTCTTTCAAATAAATAAATGAATAAATCTTTGAAAAAAGAGGATGAGGAGAAAGAAAAATGAATACATGATAAAGGTAGATCATTTGACTTTTAACTTTCTTTGGGATTCTTTTTGAGTCCTTGTATCGAGATATTAAGCCTCAAACATAAATTAGTTTTTCCTCTACATCACAAGGTGAATCAATCTATTACATTTCTATATGCTACACATATTACAACTTTGTGTATAGAATATCTATCCTTTCTAGGCCCTGATAGTGTTATGGGGCTTATTGTAGTATTTGAGGTTTGCATGAGTCGTTAGGGTATTACGCTGCGTTTTGTTCTGAAGGTGTAACTAATCGTTTATGAAGTGATCCTAAGTATGCGGATGGAAGTTGCACAGTGGTTTAAGGCACCGTCTGAGTTGCCTGCATCCTGTATCAGAGAACCAGTCCGAGTTCCTGCTACTGCACTTCTGAGCCAGCTTCCTGCTGATGTGCACCTGGAGGGCAACAGATGATAGCTTGGATACTTGGGCCCTGCTACCCACACAGGGGACCTGGATGGAGTTCTGGGCTGTTGTGGGCAACTGGGGCATGAACTGGTGGATGAAAGATTGATCTTTGTCTCTCTGCCTTCCAAAAAAGTAAAAATAATTTTTGAAATCATCCTAGGAGCTGGTGTTGTGGCAGATAAAGCCTCTGCACCCACATGGGAGACTAGGGAGAAGCACCTGGCTTCAAATCGGCGTAGCTCCTGTCGTGTCGGCCATTTGGGGAGTGAACCAACAGAAGGAAGACCTCTCTCTCTGTCTCTCTCTCATAGTCTGTGACTCTACTTGTCAAATAAAAAAAAATATGTCACTAAAATATTATTTGGAGGGACTGGTGCTGTGGCACAGTGGGTTAAAGTCCTGGCCTGTAGCGCCAGCATCCCTTATGTGCACTGGGAAAGCAGCAGAAGATGGCCCAACTCCTTGGGCCCCTGCACCTACACAGAAGAAGTTCCTGGCTTTGGATTGGCTCAGCTCTGACCATTGCAGCCATTTGGGGAGTGAACCAGCAAATGGAAGATCTCTTGCTCTGTTACTGTCTTTCAAATAAATAAAAAATTTTTAAAAATCTAATATATTTATATATAATCAGGAAAATAATACAGAAAAATAGTTCACGTGAGAACAAGTTCATTTGCAGCAAGTAGATTGCATAACAGAGTACCATATTAGATCTCACTTCCATACCACCCTCACCAACTTACCCTTCCTTTTTTTTTTTTTTTAAGAGATTTATTTATTTGAAAGAGTTACAGAAAGAGAGGAAAGACAGAGGGAAGAGAGAGGTCTTCCATCCACTTGCTCACTCCCCAAATGGCCACAATGACCAGAGCTAGGCCAGGCCAAAGCCGGGAGCTTCGTCCCAATCTCCCACATGGGTGCAAGCACTTGGGCCATCCTCTGTTGCTTTTCCAAGCATGTTAGCAGGGAGCTGGGTCGGAAGTGGAGAGCTGGGACTTGATTTGGCACCCCTATGGGATGCCGGCACTGCAGACGCTGGCTTAACCCACTAACGCCACAGCACCCTTCCAACACTATTTTTATGAATATTATATTTTATACAAACATGAATAACCTAAGGAGATTGTTTAGTTTTGCTCTTTTTTTTTTTGTATAAATGAAATCTTGACATTGTTTTTGCAGTTTGCTTTTTTAAAATTCACAAAACTTTGTGAGCTCTCCCTTTCACTGCACATGGATCCAACATGTCTTTGTAACCTCTGTGTGCTTCTCCATAATATAGTTTAATATATGTTACCAGTTCTCTGGTTTTCCAGTTTTTTTATCATTATAAATTGCCATCATTGAGCATCTTTCTACAAGTGCCTTTGTGTACATTTGAACATTTTGATGGAATCAAGAGAAACAATGTTGAAGAGCTTTTTTTTGAAACAAAACCAAGTTGTAACATTGGTGGGTACAGCTTAAGAAAAGTATCACTTGCTACCCCTTTATCTGTGGGTCTTCTGGCCTTCACATTGCTTTCCTGATGGGTTTCATCAGGCCTGCCTACCATCCCCTCCCCCCATTATCTCTTTAGCTGCATTTCTGTTTGTCTTATTGGCTGCCCTACTTATGTAGAACACCTGATGCTCTCTGCTGTATACTCCTTTGCCATTTCGAGACCTCCCACCCTCCCGCACTGAGCTGCTTCCCTGTGATTACATCCAATACCCTGGGTGCCTTTAGACCTAAAAGTTGTTCATGGTGGGCTTATGTTGGGCCCTTGTATAATGAGCGCTATAGGTTGTGTTGGGATTAAATATACAAATATTATTTCTCTGCTTGCCTTCCTTTACTTTTAAGAAATTTTTGTATAATATTCCCACCATTAACATGCTAAGCGCCTTTTAGTTTATTGAATCCAAAGGGCTTTACAAATCCAAGCTAAAACCGCGTACTATCTTGGGGTAAGAAAAAATGATAGATTGAACGATATCTAGTGTATCTGGCATATTTAATTTCCTTACCCCGAGTACAATTCACTCACTTTGTTTTAGTACCCAAATATTTCAGACAGGACCTAGTATATACATTTTCTTCATTTTAAGTATACTTTCAGGTCAGACTTCTTACATATTAACGATGGTGGTTTGAAAGTTTGTTAGAGGCCGGCACCGTGGCTCACTAGGCTAATCTTCCACCTAGCGGCGCCGGCACACTGGGTTCTAGTCCCGGTCGGGGCGCCGGATTCTGTCCCGGTTGCCCCTTTTCCAGGCCAGCTCTCTGCTGTGGCCAGGGAGTGCAGTGGAGGATGGCCCAGGTGCTTGGGCCCTGTACCCCATGGGAGACCAGGAGAAGCACCTGGCTCCTGCCATCGGACTAGCACGGTGCGCTGGCCGCAGCACGCCGGCCGTGGCGGTCATTGGAGGGTGAACCAACGGCAAAGGAAGACCTTTCTCTCTCTGTCTCTCACTGTCCACTCTGCCTGTCAAAAAAATAAATAAATAAATAACCCCAGAAATCCATGATTTCCATGCCACTGGCAAACCTGCAAATGTTAAAAAAAAGAAAGAAAGATTGTTAGAATATTAGAATAGTGCTTCGGCTGCACTGAGGCAGCCTTTTTTTTTTTTTTTTTGGACAGGCAGAGTGGACAGTGAGAGAGAGAGAGACAGAGAGAAAGGTCTTCCTTTGCCATTGGTTCACTCCCCGATGGCCGCTGCGGCCGGTGCACCACGCTGGTCTGAAGCCAGGAGCCAGGTGCTTCTCTTGGTCTCCCATGGGGTGCAGGACCCAAGCACTTGGGCCATCCTCCACTGCACTCCCAGGCCACAGCAGAGAGCTGGACAGGAAGAGAAGCGACCGGGACAGAATCTGGTGCCCCCTGTGGCACAGTAGGTTAATCCGCCTGCAGTGCCAGCATCCCATATGGGCACTGGTTCATGTCCTGGCTGCTCCTCTTCCAATCTAGCTCTGTGCTATGGCCTGGGAAAGCAGTAGAAGATGGCCCAAGTCCTTGGACCCCTGCACCCACGTGGGAGACACAGAAGAAGCCCCTGGCTCCTGTCTTCGGATTGGCAGAGCTCCGGCTGTTGCGGTCAATTGGGGAGTGAACCAGCAGCTGGAAGACCTCTCTCTCTCTGTCTTTCCCTGCCCCTCTCCCTGCCTCTCCTTCTCTCCATGTAACTCTGGCTTTCAAGTAAATAAATAAATCTTAAAAAAAAAAAAAATCCAGTGCCCTGAGGGGGACTAGAACCCGGTGTGCCAGCGCCAAAGGTAGAGGATTAGCCTATTGAGCTGCGGCGCCGGCCAACAGCCTTTTAAAAATATTAATGGCCAGGCTTCACCCCACACTATAATCCTTTTTCTTTTTTCTTTTTCCTTTCTTTCTTTTTCTTTTCCTAATTTGAAAGAGGGAGCAAGAGAGAGTCAGATACCTTCCATCCTCTAGTTAACTCTCCAAATGCCCGCAACAGCCAGAGCTGAGCCAGGTTAAAGCCAGGAGCCTGGAACTCCATCTGAGCCTCACATGTGAGTAGCAAGACCCCAAAAGCACCTGGGCCATCTTCCGCTGCTGTCTCAGGCACATTAGCAGAGAACTGGATGGGAAGCAGAGCAGCTGGAAGTTAAGCAGGCCTCCTGACCTAGGACGCTGTCATTGCGAGCAGGTCCTAACGCAGGCCCCGTCCCCAGATGTGCTCATTTATTGATAAGATGAGGGATTCAGGAGTCTTATTTTCTGGACATCCCAGGGTGATTTCTAGGGTGCAGTCTGGATAGAGATCCTCTGAGTTGTAAGCAATACTGAAACAATTTTACTATTTTTGCAATTATTTACATATAAAATGTAATGATTTAGACTAACAGACTAACTAGTTCTATAGACCTCTTGGGGAAGGTGAAGTCTATGGTGGTTTAATATGCAGATTAGGGCAAGATGTGTGTTTGGTTTTCATGTTACACACTCCTTACTTGTGTTAGTTTCCCAGGGCTGCTGGAACATATCGCTATGCACTGGGTGGTTGAAAAGAACAGATACATATTCTCTTGTAGTTCTGGAGGTTAAAGGTTTGAAAGCAGGTGTCAGCAGGACCGTGTTCTCTGAAGGTCCGAGGAGATCCATCCTTGCCTCCTTCTAGCGGTTGCCAGCAATTCTTGGAGTTGCCTGCTGTGTAGATGCATCACTTCATTCTCCACCTCTTTCATAACAAGGCATTCCCTCTCCTATGTCTGTGTCCACATTTCTCTTTTTATGAGACACTGTTCATTGGATCAGGGCCTACCCTGATCCAGCATGTTCTCATTTTAACTTGATTACATCTGTAGAGACCTCATTTCCAAATAAGGTCACATTCACAATCCCAAGGTACCAAGTGTTAGGCATAAAGGGAGATGAATGAGAGATGATGTGAAATGATAAAAACTCTGGTTGCAGAGGAAAAAGCATTCCGAATACTGCTCTGTGACGAAAGATTAGTTACAACATAGGCGCCAAAGGAGACCCTTCCCCTTGATTTTAAGTTTTATGGTTTGTGAGTTTTTCCCCCCAAGATTTTAACCTCTCTGACTAGTACTGTGGGGTATCTAGAGTGTGCTAAATAGGTTTCTGTCTTGCAGCTTGAGGCTGGGAATCTACTCTGAAAATACTCCAGGTTCTTATGCCTGGGCAAGTGAAGGTGACTCGAGGTTGAACCTGGATGCAGGCCACTTTGGAATTGTGGACCAAGGAAGCTGCTAGTATTTCATTGATTCCTAATCTGGTGATCATCAGAATCACCTGAGAAGTATTGCCAGGGTGGGGAACCTTTTTTCTGCCAAGGGCCATTTGGATATATAAATAATATCACTCGCAGGCCATACAAAATTATCAACCTGGAAATCAGCTTGCTAGGGCCGGTGTTGTAGCGTTAACAGGTTAAGCCACTGTCTGCATCGCCGGCATCCCATATGGGAGACCTGGCTGCTCCACTTCCCATCCAGCTCCCTTCTTGGTGTGCCTGGGAAGGCAGCAGAAGATGGCCCAGCCCTGGCCATTGCAGCCATTTTGGGAGAGAACCAGCAGGTGGAAGATGTCTCTGCCTCTGCCTCTCTGTAATTCTACCTTTCAAATAAATAAATCTTTTAAAAAATTAACTGGGAAGTTAATTTCTTGTTTTGTTGTTACCCATACAGCTTCCTAATTTAACTGCCTTTCATTTTCTTTAAGGCCCAGTTGTCATGGACCTGCGACAGTTTCTTATGTGCCTGTCCCTGTGCACAGCCTTTGCCTTGAGCAAGCCCACAGAGAAGAAAGACCGCGTACATCATGAGCCTCAGCTCAGCGACAAGGTTCACGATGATGCTCAGAGCTTTGATTATGACCATGACGCCTTCTTGGGTGCTGAAGAGGCAAAGACCTTTGATCAGCTGACACCGGAGGAGAGCAAGGAGAGGCTTGGGTAAGATGCCCGTTCTCAGGGGGCTGGTGTAGGGTAATGCCGTGCTTTAAATCAGCTTATGCCTGCCCCCCCATTTCTGGCACCAGTAACGCCGTGTTGAACTACATCTTCTGAACGCTAACCACAGAATTGCTACCACTAAAATGTAATTAGTGCCTGCTGCTTTCATCCATATCCACTGAGTAACAGTTTGTATCGCATTCTACATGGCAAAATCATTATGCACAGAAAGTACTGAGGACTGCAGACCCTCCTTGAACTGCGTCCTCCTGATCCCAGAAGAATGTTACGTGGAGGCTTCGCTGCTGTTTTTAAGAACTGAATTCACTGTTGTCCAAGCCACATCTTTAAGTGGCTAATAAACTGCAAATTGGACCCCTGGAGCATTTTCTGTAAAGTTTATGGTTTCCCAGGATGTTTTTCACCCCTTTGTTTTCATTCTCAGACATTTACTTAATTAAAAAACAAAAACCAAATCAACCAACCTGACTTTCTTAGCAGAGTATGGCAAGTCCTGGTCTGAATGTCCGAGTGCGAGTCACCGGGCAGTGGTCAGGTTGTTTGGCGCTCAGCAGGCAGCTTTTCACCCAAGGGCCAATTGGGTAGAACCCCAGGTGATTGTTTCCAGCTGGAATTCTGACTTCTCTTGGCTCTCCAGAAGCCTTGCTTTTTAAGAAAACGCAGGTCAGTTTTGCACCGATTTCCTCCTCAGTGAGCAGCATTGGTGCAGCTTTCTGACTGCATTCAGGAGATTTGTGTGGAAAGTTGTAACAAGTGCACTTCCCCAAAAATACTTTGCCATCATGGGTAGTGCTGTAAGATGTTGCTCTAGGGTTTGCTTTTTTTTTTTTTTTTTTTTTAAAGTATTTATTTGAAAGTCAGAGTTACACAGAGAAGAGGCAGAGAGAGAGGTCTTCCATCCGCTGGTTCACTCCCCAATTGGCCGCAATGGCCGGAGCTGCGCCGATCAGGAGGCAGGAGCTTCTTTCGGGTCTCCCACGTGGGTGCAGGGGCCCAAGGACTTGGGCCATCTCCTGCTTTCCCAGGCTATAGCAGAGAGCTGGATGGAAAGTGGAGCAGCAGGATTGGAACCGGCGCCCATATGGGATGCCAGCATTGCAGGTGGCAGCTTTATCCACCACGCCACAGCGCTGGCCCCCTAGGGTTTGCTTTTGGAGATAACACAGAATATATTCAATCTTTCATTGGATTATCTGCTGACCAAAGAGTACAATATTTTATTCTTCAGTCCTGACAGAAGTAATCAAAAAAAGATTTTGCTATATAGAATGAGCAGTTATCCCAAAGCATTTGAAAGTAGATTTGAAATATACATCAGCCTCATTCTGCTATGAGTTTGCTTTTCTAACTTTGAGAGATGGTGCTAACTGTGTTTTAATCCTGTAACTCTTAACATTCCAAGCTGAAAATGGAGTTGCACAACAGTGCTCCCAATGTTTGTCACACCTGTTAACACTGTGCATGTCCCTCACATGTTTGGTCTCCACTGTCTCTTCACAGAATTACACCTAATGGAGGGCCCCCAAGTTCAGTGTCATTTAGGTGGAAGATACCTTACTGATGTTCTGGCTCTTGGCGGGTAGCAGAATAGCTCTGCTAGCAATTTTCAATTGAGAAAAAGTCTTTTTTTATCATCAGTAAATATTATCAAAAGTTCGGTGCATGAACAGGCTTGGTATTTTATTAGACTAAGATGACAAAATCATGTTTTTTTGTAGAATGAGTGAGCTAAGTGGTGCTTGCTTCTCCCGAATTTTGGACATAGTGACAGATATCCCTAGCTTATGCAGTGTTGTACCATTGGAAGCAGAGTCCCAAGTGAACTTTTTTTTAAATTTTCTATGGCAGGCCGGCACCGTGGCTCACTAGGCTAATCCTCCACCTTGCGGCGCCGGCACACCGGGTTCTAGTCCCGGTCGGGGCGCCGGATTCTGTCCCGGTTGCCCCTCTTCCAGGCCAGCTCTCTGCTATGGCCAGGGAGTGCAGTGGAGGATGGCCCAGGTGCTTGGGCCCTGCACCCCATGGGAGACCAGGAAAAGCACCTGGATCCTGGCTCCTGCCATCGGATCAGCGCGGTGCGCCGGCTGCAGCGGCGGCCATTGGAGGGTGAACCAACGGCAAAAGGAAGACCTTTCTCTCTCTGTCTCTCTCTGTCCACTCTGCCTGTCAAAAATATTAAAAAAAAAAAAAAAAAAAATTTCTATGGCATTGTTTTTGGTAGGTGATTATGTAACACGAGTGATTATTAAGAGAAATCATGGTTTATACCTGTAGTTGCAAAGATCCACTACTGTTTTTGAAATCTATGGTAGTAATATCTAAAAAGTCCTCGGGAAGCATTTTGCACCAATTTAATATACCATATTCAGTACCATTTTCTTAAGTATGTTAACAAATAGGACATTTTTTAATAAGTATATCTTATCTTTCTCCTCCCTCCAAAAAAAAATCCAGATTTACTTAATTTTCATTATGTGTCCTTCAAAAATTCAAAAGAATTTGTTTTGAAGTGATTCTTAATATTAAAGTTCTTACCCTTGATGTATTTGCTGTAGAAATGAGTAAAAGTGATTCCTTATCATTTTGGGGATCACAGCCTCAGACCCTTTGAGTCTAATGAAAACTAATGACTCTCTTAGAAAAGTACACACATATTTTAAGACTATTATGCACCTTTCTGAGTTCACTTGTTGACCAGATTGATGATTGATTTCAAAGGCAGAGAGAGATCTTCCATTACAATGGCCCCAACAGCTAGGGTGGGAGCAGGTTGAAGCCAAGAGCCTGGAACTCCATTCAGGTTTTCAACATAGGTGGCAGGGACCCAAGTATTTGGGCCATTACCTGCTGCCTTCCCAGGTTCATTAGCAGGAAGCTGAATCAGAAGCGGAGCAGCTGGAATTAGAACCAGCACTCTGATGGGATGTGGGTGTTCCAAGTGGCAGCCTAACCTGCTGCACTGCACCAATACCCACCTCCAACTTTTTTTTTTTTTTTTTTTTTTTTTTTTTTTTTTTTAAGATTTATTCACTTATTTGAAAGAGTTACGGAGAGGCAGAGGAAGAGAGACAGAGATCCTCCATCCGCTGGTTTATTCCCCAGTTGGCCGCAACGGCTGGAGCTGCACTGATCCAAAGCCAGGAGCTTCTTCTAGGTCTCCCACATGGGTGCAGGGGCCCAGGGACTTGGGGCCATCTTCTACTGCTTTTCCAGGCCATAGCAGAAAGCTGGATTGGAAGTGGAGCAGCCCGGACTCAAACCAGCGTCCACATGGGATGCTGGCACTGCAAGCTGAGGCTTTACCCACTACACCACGGCGCTGCCCCGCCCCCATTCTTAAAAGGACTAAAAGTTTGTTTTATGCTACTTGAGCCTTAGGGGCATATGTTGCCTCTTAGGAAAAATAACAGGGAAGCCATTAAATGCAGTGTGTTTGTCCTGAAATAACTGTTTAGTATCGTCATAACTACATTCATAGGGCTGTCCATTGTCATAGGACTATTAGACCATTACCTTCATAAATTTACAAAGTATTAAAGATTTGAGTTACTGCCTACAGGCTGCCTTTTACATCTTTAGAGGATTGTATTATATATATATGTGCATAACAGATTTATATGTGACCCACAAAGTCAAAAATATTTACTCTCTGTCCCTTTTCAAAAAAAGTTTGCCAACCCCTGGATTAGACCATTTGGGGTTTACTCTTCAGCCAGCTCCATTAAGAAGCTCATCTTGAGCAGTCATATGCCATTTTTATCTGGATAGCCCTTCTCTTCAAACTATTTATAGTAGTTTAAAAATACCTTTTGGGAACGGAGGGGTTCTGATACCTTGCCCCACCCTTTTTGTTTCTTAACGGTACAGTGACACTATTAATAGCCAATACTGTTTGAGCACAAACTGGATCCCATTATAGATCATGCAGAACTTTCAATACTAATATAACTTAATCTGTTAATATTGTTGAAATTCTACAGATTTAAAGTTACAAAAACAGTTTTTCCCTTAAGTCCAGATAGATAGAGGATGGTGTTTAAGAGATGGCTTTGCTGGAGCCAGCACTGTGGCATAGCAGGTAAAGCCACTACCTGCAGTGACAACATCCCATATGGGTGCCAGTTTGAGTTCTGGCTTCTCTACTACTGATCCTGCTCTCTGCTTGGCCTGGGAAAGCAATAGAAGATGGCCCAAGTCCTTGGGCCCCTGTACCTGCATGAGAGACCTGGAAGAAGCTCCTGGCTTTGGATTGGCACAGCTCCAGCTGTTACAGCCATTTGAGGAATGAACCAGAGATGGAAGACCACCCCCGCCACCCTGTGCTTCATGCCTCTGCCTCTTTTTTTTTTTTTTTTTAAGATTTATTTGTTTTCTTTGAAAGTCAGAATTATAGAGAAAGGAGAGGCAGAGAGAGAGAGGTCCTCCATCCGCTGGTTCACTTGCCAGTTGTCCACAGTGGTCAGTGCCACACCAACCAAAGCCAGGAGCCAGGAGCTTCCTCCAGGTCTCCCTCGTGGGTGCAGGGCCCAGGGACTTGGGCCATCCTCCACTGCACTCCCGGGCCACAGCAGAGAGCTGGCCTGGAAGAGGGGCAACTGGGACAGAATCCGGCGCCCCGACCGGGACTAGAACCCCGTGTGCTGGCGCCGCAGGCGGAGGATTAGCCTATTGAGCCACGGCACCAGCTATCTATTAGCTTTTTTTTTTATTTTATTTTTTATTTTTTTTTTTTAAAGATTTATTCATTTTGAAAGGCAGAGTTACGGAGAGGGAGAGACAGAGAGAGGTCTTCCATCTGCTGGTTCACTCCCCAAATGCCCAGAATGTCCACAGCTGGGCCCAACCAAAGCCAGGAGCTACATTCAGGTCTCCCATGTGAATGGTAGGAACCCAGGTACCTGCTTGGACCATCATTTGCTGCCTCCCAAGCACATTAGTGAGAAGCTGGATCAGAAGTGAAAGTGAGATTCGATTTCAGGCATCCTAGTGGCCTTATCCACTCCGCCAGGAGTTTCTCCCAGGTCTCCCACATGGCTGTAGGGGCCCAAGCACTTGAGCCATCTCTCATTGCTTTCCCAGGCCATAGCAGAGAACAGGATCAGAAGAGCCGCCCAGACAGGAACCTGCACCCAAGTGGGAGGCATAGTCTACTATGCAGCAGTGCCAGCCCCCATGTTGGAAGTTTTGTTTGTTTCCCCAGAAACTTTTTATTTAAGGAACACAAACTTCATGCATTTCATAAATACAACTTAAGAACATAGTGACTCTTCCCACTGTACCTGCCCTCTCACTTATACTCCCAGTGTTGGAAGTTTTGATTTAAAGTTTCTGTTTCCAAAAGGGCTACTTACATGTGTGACTATACATAGGTTGTCTTGGCCTCTGTAAGTAGGTGATGGAGTTTTCGTGAGCTTTTGTGTCGTGCATAATTTTAAATCCTGCAGTTTAAGATGGCGAATCTGAAAGACAGTATAGTGACTGACTAGTTTTGTTGCTTTTGCTTTGTAATCTGCACACTAACCCTCTCAGCTTATTAGCATTCTTATCGCAGATATACATTCTTTTTTTTTTTTTTCTTTTTTTTTTTTTTTTTTTTTTTTAAGATTTATTTATTTGAAAGGCAGGGTTAGAGAGAGGCAGAGAGAAAGAAGAGTCTTTCAAGCACTGGTTCACTCCCCAAATGGCCGCAGTGGCCAGAACTGGGCAGATCTGAAACCAGGAGCCTGTAGCTTCTTCCAGATCTTCCACTCAAATGCAGGGGCCCAAGCACGTGGGCCATCTTCCACTGCTTTCGCAGGCCATAGCAGAGAGCTGGATTGGAAGTGAAGCAGCCAGGACTCCAACTGTTGTCCATGTGGGATGCCGACACTACAGGTGGTGGTATTGCCCACTACGCTACAACGCCGGCCCCAGATACACATTCTTAAGACATTTCATCAGAGTTCTCCATTCTCCAGTTTCTGATTACATACAAAAATACAATCCAACACAAGAAAAGCTGCTGGCCATTTTTAAGATAAGCGTCCCCCTCTCTATGTACCTGTATTTCAAAATTAAGCATACCAGTGGTTGTGACCAAGAAATGAAGGTTCTTTTTTCTCCTAAAAGCAGTAAGGGAAGACAGAGAAATTTGTGTGTTATTTGATATAAAGAATGGAGAACCTAGATAAGTATGGATATTTGCTCCTGGATTCTGACCACAGACTGAATGGTTTGCTTTGGGATGCAAGTACAGCAGCCAGGAACTGTGTTTACCCTGAATGGCTCATTACCAGTCAGTGATGGGTCACTGAAGAGGAAAACTGTCAGTTCCTGTCTAGCTGTTTTGTTTTTTAGAGACAATTTTTTTATTTCCATGTGTTAGCCTTGAGCAGCTCCTGTGGTCACAGCACACAACCTGGCTATGTCCAGAGCCTTGTGTCCTTTTAACCTCTTGCTGGATTTCTCTGCATTTTCTACAGAAAGATTGTAAGTAAAATAGATGGCGACGATGACGGGTTTGTCACTGTGGATGAGCTCAAAGACTGGATTAAATTTGCACAAAAGCGCTGGATTTACGAGGATGTAGAGCGACAGTGGAAGGGGCATGACCTCAATGAGGACGGCCTCGTTTCCTGGGAGGAGTATAAAAATGCCACCTACGGCTACGTTTTAGGTAGGTCCCTACAATCTGGGGGAAAAAGCTTTGTGGAGCCGGCACCTTGAAACGTAACTGTTTTGTCTTGTAGAATGATTGTAGATAAAATAGACGCGGATAAAGATGGGTTTGTGACGGAGGGGGAGCTGAAATCCTGGATTAAGCACGCCCAGAAGAAATACATATATGACAATGTTGAAAACCAATGGCAGGAGTTTGATATGAATCAAGACGGCTTAATCTCCTGGGATGAGTACAGAAACGTGACTTATGGCACTTACCTGGGTAAGGGGCAAGTTGTCAGCCTGGCAGAGACCATGGTCTTGAGTCAAAGAAACAAATGGGTCACGCAGGAAAGGAAGAGCTGTGCTTACCTTCAGTGATTCCATGCTTACCTGATCTCCTGTGTTTTAACTTTGTGTACTATGTCTTATTTGTTTAATTTTGTTCTTCTGAAGTTTGACATCTTGTACACCTTAAGCATTACAAATATATTTTCTCATTTTCTTTCTGTCGTCCCTCAGAGATAATTTTTAGCATAGATTTTACCGAAAAGGCTGCATTTGTTCCAACAATGCAAAGTGAGAGACCTTGAGATGTCTCCTGACGTGGTCCCGTTAAAGTGTTGGACCTGAAACTCAAACTCAATTAGATTCCTTTATAACTAGTGAGAATCAGGTGAAATCTGTTGTCTTTTCTTAGTAAAATAACATTCAAACAAAAATTTCCTTGATAAAAATTTAACTATTTCAATATGTCTGCTTACTAAGTTTAGAAATGAAAATTTCCCATTTGTTTTCTCTGGCACACGCGTTTTTCAGCTTGCTTTGCAAGTGCTTCTAGGCAAATAAATGTTATTTTGAATGCTTTCTGTTGACTTGTTTGTGGGGACCACCTGTCAGTAATTTTCTGTTACTTACTACACTTTGCCGTGACTGACCTAAGGTGTTTTAATTTATGAGATTCTTCTATTGTACATGATACAGTTTGAGATAAGCATGCATAAATAATACTTTTTGTATTTTTATCCTGGAAATTAGGGGAATCTCTGGCTTAGAGCAAGTGTCCCCTCACTGCCCTGACAGTGTAATGTTTTCCCACTGGAGAGCCAGCTGCCGTGTTCATCACAGGGCTGGATGCATTTCTGGTGAAGAGACTTTTATTTCTGTGTCGGGCTTGCTCTCATTTCTAAGACTAAAGTGGCACTCCCTCTGTCTCAGTGCCTGACACTTGGCCAAGAACCAAGCGTATCCCACACCAATTAAGAACACACGTACTAAAACCTCCATGTAGGTGGAGAGTCTCTGGCTGAGACCCAGCATTCTCCGGATCTCCTTAGAAGTAATTATAAAATATAAAGCAGAGGGTAGCCTGTGGGTGATCTGCACAGATTGGTGTGTTAGTACATCAGCTTGCACTTGAGCACTCACTTGCTGCCCTGCCCGGAGTGATTCTTCAACTCTGTGCATGATTATTTGCATAAAAATCTGTTGAAAGCTCTGTTGCCTCACAAGGCAGATGATTCAATGTAATGGGTATTTCTGCTGCCTGAGACTATACAGAAGCTGAAACGCTGGCTGGAGAGGCAATGGCTTTATAAGGCATCTTTCCTCAGAGGCGTGCGGGCTGAGGGGCTGACGGGCCCCGGGAGGATGAGCTGGCTAAGAAGTGAGGAGCTGGTGTGAACATGTGTTCTTGATTCACTCTTGAGTTCAGACAGCAGTCATCTTAGCTCTTAGGTAAAATATGTCTGAATGAATGCACTACTCTCAAAAGGAATGTTAACACTGTCTCTGCCACAAATAAAGCACAAAATCCCAAAGATCCACCCTTGATCTAGTTCCAGATCAAGAGCCTCCCCAAAGCTGTGCACGGCCAGCCAGGGCCATAAACTGGTGCTTAGCGTACCTACAGGGCTCAAGCAGGGCTGTAGGCCTAAGGGTCATCATTAAAAATAAAGTTCTGCGTTTTCCTTTTTTCCATCCTCATGTATGTGCATGTTGCTGTCAGACGACTTGACCCGGTCACCAGGTTTACCCCAGGGTGGGAGGAAGGCTCTTAACTGAGAACCTGGTGTGGAGGTGCAGGTGGTTTTTCTGTTACACTACGCAGTTAGCCCTGAAACTCTGCGTTTGTTTAGAAGAGATGACTTTGCACCTAAGAAAGACGGTGTTTTCCTTAAATTCTTCACGTCTAACAGCGTAGAGTATATATGTATAAGATCCCAGTGACTAATAATTTGATATGCTAACTAAATTTTTTATACACAGTAAAAAATAAAGATTTGTTTGTTTGAAAGAGTTACCAAGATAATGGGAGAGAGATCGTCCATCCGCTGCTTCACTCCTTAGATAGCCACAACCACTGCGGCTCTGCCAGGCCAAAGCCAGGAACCAGGAGTTTTCTGCGTGTCCCACATGTCAAGTGACAGGGGCCCGTACACTTGGGCCACCTTCTTCTGCTTTTCCCAGGTCTTTATCAGAGAGCTGAATTGAAGTGGGGCAGCTGGAACATGAACTGACACCCATATTAAATGCTGGCATCACCCACTACACCATGGTGCTGGCCCTGTTTTGTTTTAAAGTATGGAAAGATTGAACTAGAGTATCAAAAGTCAGCAGTATGTTATTGTTAAAGGGCCCCATGGGTCTTTTTACAAAGCTATTCAATATATTGCAGGAGTAATAACTTATTATCTTTAACATGGTATCTTTTATCTTTAAAATATTTTCCCATCTATTATCTGACTTGGTTCACACAGCAACTTACTTTTTATATTTCTTTTCTGCAGTTAATGCCTTCATGTTTTTTCAGCTTAAAGACACCAGATTTCGTTCTTCCTGCCTATAAACTGTGTAGCTGCTGCTGTGCAGTTCCACAGATGGATAGGTGCAGATTCAGTTTGGTTGTAGTTCAATGTTTATTTTTTTTAAATAGCTTTATCAAAATATAATTGACACACAGTGAACTGGGCATATTTAAGTACACAGCTGGTAAATTTGAAATGTATATGGTAATGAGACCATCACGGCAATCAAGATAATGGATATATTTATCACCCCCTAAAACTTCCTCCTGTTCCTTTTTTGTCCTTCTCACCCTCCCCATGCCTTTGTCCCTAAGCAAGCAGTGATCCATTTTCTGTAACTGTAGGTCAATTTGTATTTTCTGTTTTTCTAAATAGAGGGTGAATAATACCTGGACCTGTTGGTAGATGTCTGAGTTGACTAAAAAATACACACATACCAAATGTGATCGTTTCAGAGTTGTGATGTCTGGAATTCATTTGCTTGAATCTGAGTGTCCTTGAACTAGGATAGAAGGCCTTTGGCATTAGCTTTGTGATGACAGCCACATATTTAAGTTAAAAAAAAAATAGCAGTAGTTTCATTTGACTTCATCTGATTTATTTTCTCATTTTAATCCTTTTAACAGCGTTGTGAAGCACACACCCCTGTTGCCTCTAACTGCTGAGGCATAGTTAATTTACTTGCCTAAGCTCACACAGCTAAAAAGTGTTAGCGTTCACACCTGAATGGTATGATTTTAGGGCCAACACTGCCTGCACATATAACTGGAAAATTCAAGCCTTGTAGAAACCTTCACACCAGTAACAGTGAAACATTACATATTTGGTTATGAGTCCTAGAGCCAGGGTTCCATGTTGGATGGCAAACATTTACAGTCAGCTTGGACCTAACTCGGGTCTGATTACTGGAGCTTTAGCCCTAAACTAGATGTCTTTATACTGCCACAAATTTTGCCTGTGTAATCAAGTTATTTCTTCATTGCTTGGTTTATCTTTCTTGGAAATTATATCCCTACCCCTTGCGTTTTTGTTTTTTCCAAAAGCCTTTAAGACTTGACTTGAATTGTTGTTTTCTAGATGATCCAGACCCTGATGATGGATTTAACTATAAACAGATGATGGTTAGAGATGAGCGGAGGTTTAAAATGGCGGACAAGGATGGAGATCTCATTGCCACAAAGGAGGAGTTCACAGCTTTCCTGCATCCTGAGGAGTATGACTACATGAAAGATATAGTAGTGCAGGTGAGTGACAGCAGGGGTTCTGAACAGGCTCTGTTTCTCTGGTTGCATTTGCCATCTTCCCCTTTTGGCCTTTCTTGTGTATTTGAAAGAAATGATTTGCTATACAAGATTCAAATTCCAAGCTCTGTCACCATTTTTCTGGACCTTTTCTAAGTATCTTGGGCTTTCATTTAGTACTTTCCGTCAGATAATATTGGCTGTTTCATTAGTAGCTTTGTGTAAAGTATGAAAGGGGAAATGCTTTTTTGAATATGTCCCATGCTGAGTGGTCCATCTGTAGTTGTATACATAATCACTGGTCACTTCATTGCCATGACTTCAGCATCATTATGGCTTGTCCATCATTGAGCAGTGGCAGCACACTTCCAAGAAGACTAATTTACCATTTTCCAGTTAGAAAAGCATCAGTTTTTGATGGTTTTAACTGTGTGTGTGTGTGTGTGTGTGTGTGTGTGTCTGAGTCTGAGTGTGAGAGGGAAGATAGCATATTCTCTTCTGGCAAATTTGTTCAGAGACAAGTGTAATGGTCTTTTGTTTTTTCCTGCTTAGGAAACAATGGAAGATATAGATAAGAATGGTGATGGTTTCATTGATCTAGAAGAGTATATTGGTAAGTGTGCTTCTAGTGTGTTTTTTAAAAGAAGCTAAAATAAAACTTTGGAAGGTGTGATCAGCCACAGGAACAATCTGCTCCATAGGTCAGCTCTTCCCAGATCCTTAAGCCAAGCCAGTGTGATGAATATTGGGTAATGATAAAGTATCCACAGTAGCACTATCCAGCTGAAGTACAAATGCGAGTCACATATGTAATTTTAACTTTCCTAATAGCCACATTAAAATGTAAAAGGAAGCAGATGAAATCAATTTCAGTAATGGCTCTTACCTAATCTAATATTCCAAAATGCTATAATTTCCACTTATTAATATGAATTATTGATTTTTTATGCATATGTATAGCACAACCCAATGTGGACCAGCCATCTTTTAATTTCTCAGTAGCCACATTGGCCACTGACTACCATATTGACAGATTCACAGAATGTACCCTGGATGTCATATTAATTGATGGTAAAGAATTGCAAGAAACCTGGACTTACACTAGGAAACCCAGGAATAAATAAATAGATAATAATTTATTTGGAAGGCAGAGTGATGAAGAGAGAGTCTTCCATCCACTGCTTCACTCCCCAAGTGGCTGTAATGGCTGGGATAGGGACATGCTGAAGCCGGGAACCTGGAACTCCATCCAGGTCTCTCAAATGGATAACAGGGGTCCAAATATTTGGGCCATCATCTGCTGCTTTCCCAGGAGCATTAGCAGGAAGCTGGATTGGAAGTAGAGCCAAGACTTGAAAACAGGCACTCCAATATGAGATGTGGGCAAAGTGATATCTTAAGCACTGTGCCAGATGGCCATCCCTGGTATATTTTGTATTAAACTATGCTTCTCTCAGCTATCATTAAGCTTCATTGAGCAGCTCACTTTTACTTAGATATTGTCTAGTCACACCTACTATATTTCTGTTGTAGGGTTATTCCAATTGGAATACTCCTTGGATATTTACAACTCCTTTTTTTCTAAGACCCAGTGAAGTATTTTTAATTTTTAGAGAAAGTATGAACAATAGAGGATAGAATGTTGCCACAATGAATTTTTTCTTAGCAGAGTCTGTCAGTATAATGGATTAAAGTCTGGCTACTTTTTCTGAGCTTGAGTTGATGGTTTTAGGATTTTCTACTTTAAGATGTTTTATTCTTTCATTCTTAGCTTTTGACATTTTATCACAATTGCTAAAACTAAAGAGCTCATTTGAGCCTCTGAAGAGAGAAATAAGTTTTATAACTGTTAGGTATCATTTGCCAAATAAGGAGGCGTTTCTCTCCCCATCATTTAGATTTAAAGGCAGAGGAAGTGTATCTTGAAACTACCAAAATTTGCTATATGAGAAAGTGTGTGTGTAACTGTGTGTGTGTGTGTGTGTAGAGTCCTCTTTTACAAATCAATAACTAATGCAAACACATTAATACCTGGTATGCTAAGTCTCCAGAATAATATCTCACAGTTTCTGGGAGTGTGCCAGTTTCTGCGCTCTAAAGAAGGGAGATCATAAACAGTTCTTTGCTTCTTACATGTAGCATTAATAAGATGTACTCAGAGTTGTGCTGCTTCTTTTTATTTTTTAAATTTCTTATAGAACATTGCAAACACAGAATTAACCAGCATAGTATACGTATGGTCACTGTTCCTATGCGAGCCTGAGCAGCCACCAGCCTATAGCTGGTCCTGTCCCAGCCACATCCATTTCCTTACCTTCCTTCTTTTTTTTTTTAAGATTTATTTATTTATTTGAAAGTCAGAGTTACACACAGAGAGAGAAAGAGAGGTCTTCCATCTGCTGGTTTACTCCCCAGTTGGTCTTAACGATCAGAGCTGCGCTGATCTGAAGCCAAGATCCAGGAGCTTCCTCTGGGTCTCCCACACGGGTGCAGGGGCCCAAGGACTTGGGCCATCTTCTACTGCTTTTGTAGGCCACAGCAGAGAGCTGGATTGGAAGTGGAGCAGCCGGGACTTGAACCAGTGCCCATATGGGGTACTGGTACTGCAGACAGCAGCCTTACCCGCTACGCCACACCACCAGCGCCGTCTTTCTTATTTTTTTAAAAAACTTACTTTATTTATTTGAAAGAGATCTCCCATCTACTGGTTCACTCCTCAGTGTCCCCCACATCAGTTGAGGCTGGGGCCAAGCCAAAGCCAGGAGCGGGGAACTCAATCCAGGTGTCCCACATGGGTGCCAGGGACTCAGCTGCTTTGGGCTGTCACTACTGCCTCCCAGAGTGCACGTTAGCAGGAAGCCAGAATTGGGAGCAGTCAGGATTCGAATGCAGGCGCTCCAGCATGGAATATGGGCGTCCCAAGTGGTAGCTTAAGCACTACATCAGAAGCCTGTCCCCCTCTTTCTTATTTAAGGTAGATTCCAATCGTCTCACTCATCTGTAAACATTTGGTTGTATGTCTCCAAGATATATATGTGCTTCTGAAAACTTTTTTTTTAATACGTATTTATTTTGAAAGAGTTATAGGGCAAGAGGGAGAGACAGAGAGATCTTCTACCCACTAATTTACTCCCCCAGATGGCCACCACAGCCAGCAGTGGACCAGGCCGAAGCCAGCAGCTAGGAGTT
Source organism: Oryctolagus cuniculus (assembly GCF_051225735.1). Taxonomy (NCBI): domain Eukaryota; kingdom Metazoa; phylum Chordata; class Mammalia; order Lagomorpha; family Leporidae; genus Oryctolagus; species Oryctolagus cuniculus. The sequence goes on from NC_142869.1 coordinate 164,794,626, forward strand.
TCACCCAGGTCTCCCACGTGGGTGGTGGGGGCCCAAGCACTTGGGCCGTTTTCCGCTGCTTATCGCAGGCCATTAGTAGGGAGCTGGATGGGAAGTGGAGCAGCCAGGACATGAACCAGAGCCCATATGGGATGCCAAGGTCACAGGCAGCAGCTTTACCTGCTATGCCACAGCACTGACCCCCTCTGAAAACTTTTTAATATATCTCAACCCCCAAAATTATTAATTCCTTAATGTTACTGAATAGGACCATTTTTTTAAAACTCAACTAGTATTTTTTTATTGTCTTTACTCATTTAGCTATTTTTTAAGATTTATTTATTATTTTGAAAGGCAAAGTTAGAGGTTGATCTTTCATCCACTGGTTCAGTCCCCAAGTGGCTGTGGGTGCAGGGGCCCAAGGACTGGGACTTGAGCCATCCTCAGTTGCTTTCCCAGGCGCGTTAGCAGGGAGCAGGGTCAGAAGTGGAGCACCAGGACTGGAACTGGCCCCCACCGTGGGATGACAGCATTGCAGACAGTGGCTTAACCTGTTGTACCACGACGCCAGCCCCACTGGTGGTGGTCTTCTTTCTGGGAGGCATGCCTGCCCAACTGAAGGACACTGGTATATGTGCTCTGTGTAGTAATTCGCTAGTAGAGATAGATTTGGTTTATAACATACTACACTTCTCAAATTTCCTTGAGAATTTAAAACTGTACCTTTCTAAAACCAGACGTCCAGTTTCCCTAGGTACATTGAGATGAAGTGAAATGGGAGACAACTAGTCTATCATTCTTGGTGCAAGCCAACATGTTCTGCATTTTTTAAGGTACAAACACTGCTCTTAGTCACTCAAAAGCAACAGCTGTAAATATTCTTGTTGCAAGATAATTAATTAAGCTTCAGGAGAATACCCTGCTAGAAGGTCTCTCTGGCCTAAAACACCCTTCTGACTGTTGTTAGTTTCTAAAGAGATAGATGAGCAAGAAGGGGTAGGCCAGACTTGTATGAGACAGTCTTTGGAAAAAGGAACCGGGTTCTAGTCCCGGTTGGGACGCCAGATTCTATCCCAGTTGCTCCTCTTCCAGGCCAGCTCTCTGCTGTGGCCCGGGAGTGCAGTGGAGGATGGCCCAGGTGCTTGGGCCCTGCACCCGCATGGGAGACCAGGAAAAGCACCTGGCTCCTGGCTTTGGATCGGCGCAGTGCGCTGACTGTGGCGGCCATTTAGGGGGTGAACCAACGGAAGGAAGACCTTTCTCTCTGTCTCTCTGTCTCACTGTCTAACTCTGCCTGTCAAAAAAAAAGAAAAAGAAAAAGGAAAACCCCTTTCTGTGTCTGCTCAGGTGACATGTATAGCCACGATGGAAATGCTGACGAGCCAGAATGGGTGAAGACAGAGCGAGAGCAGTTTGTTGAGTTTCGAGATAAGAACCGTGATGGAAAAATGGACAAGGAAGAGACCAAAGACTGGATCCTCCCCTCAGACTACGACCATGCAGAGGCAGAAGCCAGGCACCTCGTCTATGAATCAGACCAAAACAAGGTAGGTTTGGCCAGGCCCAAGCCAGCTAGCAGTGATCTGAGTCTCGTTTCTAGAGGATTGCCTAAAAAATTTCTGTAAAAGCACATAGAGCATCTGAGACCTTAATTAGTCTCAATCTGCCAGGGATATAAATTCGGCATTGAAGACTTCCAGGGCGACACTAGCTACCTGATCTCATTTTAGAAATCCTTTTGCCTGGTGTGCTGGTAGTGCGGGCAGAACTGAGATTTCAGAAAACAGCCTCTCTGTGTGGCCTCTGCCAGGCACACGGCTTCCTTTCTCTGCACGTCCCCAGGATCTTTGCTTGCTTGCCTTTTTTTTTTAATCTCCTGGCTTTGTTATTTCTCTTGTTCCTTACCTATTAATAGGCCTATTCTGCCTACCCAAAGCTAGTTATTTCCTTCTTAAATATATACTTTAAAAATGAAGTCCTTTGTAGTAGTTTAAAAATCAGCTTTTGCTGAGCCTGTTAAAAGTGTCCTTGATCAATGGGCTAAGCATTCAGTTCACTGACAGTGGTGTCATCACTAAGCCCTGTCACCTTTTTCAGAGATTCAGATTCTCTGTTTAAACTGAAAATGAATCTAAGTGTGGGGATTTTTTTAAAGAAGTTTTTTTGAAGATTTATTTATTTATTTCAGAGGTAGAGTTACAGACAGAAAGAGGTCTTCCATCCTCTACAGCAGTCCAAAGCCATGAGCCAGAAGCCTCTTCTGGGTCTCCCACGCGAATGCAGGGGCCGAAGCGCTTGGGCCCTCTTCCGCCGCTTTCCAAGGCACGTTAGCAGGGAGCTGGGTCAGGAGTGCAGCTGCCAGGACGTGGACCAGGTCCCACAGGATGCCAGCACCACAGGCAGTGGCTTCACCCGCTATGCCACAGTGCCAGCCCTGGGAACCTTTTTTAAGGGTCGATCTGTCTTGAGTTCCTGCTCTCAGTCGCTTCAGTAGCCAGGTGCTTTGTCCTGAGATAGGGGGGAATGAAGCGTAGACATCCTTGGAAACCTTAGTGCTGTATGAGACGAGTGTCTGAGCCTTGAGGCCCGGCTGATGGCCCGGGCTGGGGAAGGTGTGGACGAGGCTTACGGCCGAGTTCTGTTCCTCCTGCCGGAAGACGGCTCGGGTCACTCTGAAGTGCTCGCCGGGTCTCGACCATCTCCGGCTTGTGCTCCCTGTCTCGCTGTAAGGGAACATTCTCCTAGGGAGCGAGCCCCGGTCTGGCCGTTGGGTCGTTGAGCTCTGTGATTCCATCCTTCCTCCGTGAGCTTTCCTGATAACAGAAATGTATTCATTGCTGTTTGCTTCCCACTTGGGGCAAAGGAGAGGATAGAGTTCACATACAATTTAGTAGGAATAATTAGAATGATCGTGTCGCAGTGTTTGTGCCTGTGGTGTGGGAAGTGTGTTCTGCTCAGTCCCTGGCTTTCTCTGGTTTCAGGACGGCAAGCTGACCAAGGAGGAGATAGTTGACAAGTATGATTTGTTTGTGGGCAGCCAAGCCACAGATTTCGGGGAGGCCTTAGTACGACATGACGAGTTCTGAGCCGCAGACAGAGGAGCCTGCGCTGCTTCAAAAGTAATTTATTTTTACAGCTTCTGGTTTCACATGGAATTGTTTGCGCTACTGAGACTGTTAGGACAAACTTGTCAGGACGTGCACAGGCGTCACGAAGCAGTGAAAACCATCCCGTCCCATTCCTCCTGTCTCCGAGGGACTGGAGGGGCCGCGCTCCTGCCGACAGCTCTCATCACGCACTTGTGTTTGCAGGCTGACGCTCTGTGCCGTGTGTAACATGGTGTGTGTTCTGTATTTGTTCTCTAGTTGGGAGTATGATCTGAAGGGTCACACGTGGAGGCAACCATCAGCCTTCTTACTCTTTCTCAACCCCTTGTCTGCCAGTTTTTATAATCTCACTTAACTCATTTTTTAAAGCCTATGATCAATAAGAAATGTTCAGGAGAGAGAAAAGGAAAAATATATCCCCCCCAAATTGTATTTAGAGGGCAAACACTCTTGCCTGTTAAAAGTCCGTTTCCAGGTGGTGGGGGCCACATGTTGTGCTCAGCTGCTGTGGGGCCAGCGGCAGAGCCGCCGTTACCTGGGCAGGGGTAGGTCCTGGGCTGAGCTCGGCTGGACTTGCTTCCGTTCTTCCCCCCACCCCCAAAGCACCAGCTGTTGGCTGATTTTGTCAAGCACAGCACGGTGGGGAAGAGCTGGGGCCAGTGTCTTGAAAACCAATCATGTAGTGAGTGTGCTCTCTTTATAGAACTGTTTCCAGCTCGAAACAGCTAGAAAACTAAAGGAAAAATACGAGTATATTCAGGGCAGGCGTTCTGTTCTGGGTGTGCATCTGTTGAAACGCTCACAGCATAATTATTTGCCTGTTGCAATCACTGTAAGTGCCCCATATGGCGCCTCCTCCCCAGGTGTGCCAAGGAATTGATCTTGGTTTCACTGTAATTAAAGTTCACTCCTTTCCAATCACGTCATCAGCATCGAAAGTGCCTTTACTGAGAATGATCGCCGGACGGGGATCTGCCAGAGAACTCTGAGAAGAGAGGATTTGGACCACCTTTTATCAAAGCTTAGGACTTCCCAAAATAGGGATTTTTTTCCTTCCCTTTCTCTTTTGAACAGTAGTTATATAATAGCAGTATTAGTTACAAGCTTGGCTGCAGTGTTCTTATCTTGTGTGCTGGTTTCCAAAAACCATGTGCTGCTGAATTTACCAGGGATCCTCATACCTCACAACACAAACCACTTACTACCAGGCCTCTCTGTGTCTGCCGGAGAGCTGAGCTCAGGCTCAGAGGCGAGAGGACCTCCCGAGAGAGGCCTCTTTGGTTTGAGGACCACAGCTCGCCCTTCCTGCCTTTGACCGTCACCCCACTCCTCTTCTCCCCCGTCTCTGCCACCAACAGAAACAGATTCATCGTGGATCGGCAGGTTGCCAGTCCTGCCGACCAAAGCGAGGGACGTTGTAGAAAGAGCTGAAGAAACCCCGTCTGTTCCCAACTCCACCTCCCCATATTGTATGTAACGTGAACTCTGTCCATTTGGGTCCTTTTCTTACAGATGGGCCTCTTGAGAATTCTTGTATTCCAAGTTTTTAGCCCTCAGGTTACTAAGATAAATATATGTATATATAACCGTTATCATTTCCTGTATCTTTCTGGATAACACGTTCAGGTGATGCTGGGTGAGTATTAATCTGAACCCAGGTATCTCCTTTGGTCTTCCACAATCACGTTGAGCTACTTGGTATGGTAAAAAGCCAGGTGTGATGTGATATCACCCCAGCCTTGGCATTGAGCTCTTGATAATGAATACACTAAGTTTAACTCCAGTATAGGGTAATGGAATCCTCCACCCTCCAAGTTCTCCGTTTATTATAAAGACAACCAGAGAGTGAATGACGCCACCGGCCCTGGCTTCGGGAGGGCGCGTTGTGAACCTTGTGGCGAGAGAGCCTTGCAACCTTGCAACCCTCTCAGTGCAGGGAGCCCAGGCCTGATGTGAAAACCACACACTTAGAAAGCAAGCCTTAGTCTGCCGAAATGGCAGCTTCTGGGTGCCGGGGACCCGGCAGCAAGCAGTGTACCCGAATCTTTCTGATCCATTGGATTCTTTTTTTAGTTTAAATCAAGCCTGAGGCTGATCAACAGTAGCCACACACCCACATCATGTGTTCTGTGAATGCTAGCTCTCTTGAATTTGGATATTGGTTATTTTTTATAGAGTGTAAACCAAGTTTTATATTCTATAATGCAAACAGGTACCTATCTGTTTCTAAATAAAACTGTTGACATTCGTCGTGGGGTATGTGTGTCCTTCATTCTTTAGGAGATGGAACTGTGGCTTGGCACTGGGCACTGGAGAATGACACAGAATAGGGCCCCTCCTCGAAGGTTGTGCCCCGCCCAGCCCCAGAGGAAGCGCTGCCTCTGCAGAGCTGGCCTCCGCTGCTTCGGGCCCCCCCTCCTTCTCAGTGCGGCTGTAGCCCTCCACGCCTCCCCAGTCTGGAACAGAGGGGAGCCCACTGCTTGTTACCTGATTATTTGATGCCAGGTGCGGGCCACTCCTGAACGCCCACACACTTACCTTCATTCACATTTCCCAAGGTGCTCTTTCGGGGAGGTGGGGCATGGAGGAAGGGGATAGAGTATAAGGTAAGGGAATCTTTGGTATAGTTTATAGATGGTGTTAAGATGTGCAAGCTCATCTTGAGAACATCAAGGGAATTAAACTGTTGGCCTTAAATACACAGCTTAAGACGGGTGTCTAGGTGTAGCCAGAGAGGAGGGGCAAGGAGAAAGCACCTGGAGCCAGTCACGCAGGCTGTGGCCATGGCCTTGGCCTTCCCTGCCAAAACCATAACAATGATGCCATAAAGTTCCTTTTTTTTTTTTTTTTTAAGATTTATTTATTTATTTGAGAGGCAGAGTTACTGAGTAAGAGAGAGATCTTCCATCCACTGGTTCACTCCCCAAATAGCCCCAGGGACCAGCTGGAGCTATGTCGATCTGAAGCCAGGAGTCTCCCACATGGGTGCAGGGGCCCAAGCACTTGGGCCATCTTCCACTGCTTTCCCAGGTCATTAGCAGGAAGCTGGATTGGAAGTGGAATAGCTAGGGCTCGAACTGGCGCCCATATGGGATGCCAACCCTGCCATAAGTTCTTTCAGACTTTTATTCGGGCAGCCTAGAGGTTGGATTATTTTTTCCTCCTCCACAGTATTTTCTTAAGTTTGTTCTAACTTGGCATAAGTCATCTCAGGAGAGATCCCCAAAGGGGAAAAAATGACTATTAGCCATGACTGAAGAGTCTGACATGAGCTTGCTTAAAGTAACCTTATTTGAGGAATTTTTAAAAAGCTCATGGGAAGCACATATTATGAAAAAACTATGCATGGATTTCAGACTTGTTTTACACTAATTGAACTTTTTAATTTCATTTTTCCACAAGTATTTCGAAGTCCCCTCATGTCTACAACTCAGTGCTGAAATGGCCTGTGGGTGGTCTGGTGTCCCAGCTTTGGGGACAGTAGCTTGGTGGGAGGAAGGTGAAAAATTGACTCCAAATCGCCCTCCCTCCCCTTGCCATCCTTTGCTGTAGTTCTGATGGCCCAAGTGCAAACTTACTTAAATGTGAAATCCCAGTTGCCACAAGCAGGCCAACATAGGGTCCTTAGTTGGGGCCAACTCTGCTGGAAGAAACGGTGGAAACTTCCGTCTTCTGCGCACTGGACACGTCAGAATCGTCGGTCATGGGCTTCCCGCACACCATCTCCATGATGCAGCCTCGGAACTGGAGAGGCAAAAGAGGAGAGGCGCCTCGGCAGGTGAGCATGGAGGAGATGTCACTGAGCATGGAGGAGATGTCACTACCCCCGGTGCCTCAGCACCCTGACCCCGGATCTCAGGTGGTGCTGATGGTATCTTCCTCATCCTAGAGACCAGCTGGGTTCCAGTCTAGAGCTGCCTGCCACGCCGGGTCCTCAGTGGTACACCCACAGCACTCTGGCGGGATGAGGCCTCCGGCTTTGCCATAAAAGCAGTGGCAGGTGCAGCCCCACGATACCCCCCCTCCCAAGCACACGCACTCCTGAAGGGGCTCCCGGCTGGACAAGGGCTGCCGGTTCTCTTTCTCCCTGGGAGATTGCAAAGCAGTTGTGAATCCATATCAGAGGCTGATGGAAACAATCATTCAGGAAGTAGGGCTTTTGCTTTACAAGATAGAAGCTCCTATGTTCATCTGAATCGGGGTGTTTTTGTTTTTAAGACTTATCCATTTGAAAGAGAGCTTCTATCTACTGGTTTACCCCCCTAAGTGGCTACAACAGCTGGAGCTGGGCCAATCTGAAGCCAGGAGCCCAGGCGCTTGGACCACCCTCCACTGCCTTCCCGGGCACATTAGCAGGGAGCCAGGTCAGAAGAGGAGCAGCCTATTCATGAAGACTTTCCTCATCCCAGCGTGGAGGCACTTGGTTTTTCTGGCCGAAGTCCTGTCCTCCGTGGGGTCTGTTACCTAATCTTAATGACTCTGCTTCCCTCCCTGTGCCTTCCAGCCTTCCTGGGGGTTCTGTGGCTTCCCTCATCCACTCCTGGAAACCCTGAGCAGAGTCCAGGTTACTGTAAGCTTAAAGTCACTGGGGGGATGGGGGACTGGTCTTGAGCCGGGCTGTCTGACGAGTGTGAGTGGAGGCTTTACCTGCTTATTCATGAAGCAGTAGATGATGGGGTTGTAGACACAAGAACTCTTGGAGAAGAAGGCAGGAATGGTGACGAGCCGTAAGTCCAGCCCGTGGTTCCGGTTGTTGACCATATACATGGCCAAGGAAGCGTAGGGCACGTAGCAGACACAAAAGGACCCCACCATGACCACCACCATGCGACTCACTTCCCGCTCGGCCTTCTGGGTAGTTGCTGACTCCTGCTGCTGAGCCGCAACCTGAGGCAGAGCAGAGAGCATTGCATCCCTCCCTCTTCCCAGCCCGCGATTCCCAGGCCTCTGGACCCTTTGCTGTTGGGGACAAAGCACTCCCCTGGAGCCCCCAACCCGCTCCTCCCGGCCCCTCTGGAAGGCCACTCACAGCCCGGAGCGTCCTCAGCAGCTGAGCGTACGAGAAGCAGATGATGGAAAGAGGTATGATAAAGCAGAAGATGAAGAGGAACCAGGTGTAGTACTCGCTGCGGTACTTGGTGCCCACGGTGTACCAGTCGGGGCCGCAGGAACACTGCAGGCCCTCCGGGATGAACCTGCCGAGGACCGAGCACTCACCCCGGGAGCAAGCACTCGCTCCCTCTGGGCCCTCCGCGTGCGTGAGCGGGGTGGGAACTGATTCCTGGATCCTCTACTTGGAACCCAGCTTCGGGCAGGGCTGGGTCTCTCCTCACCAGCTGAGGCTGTGACAATTCCAACTGCCGAGTAGACATTACTCATCCCCCCCTACAGCCCTTTAGCCTCCCCTACACCACCAACTCTAACAGTTAGAGGTCGCGGACTAAAAGCTTACAAAAATGCCCAAGCTTGCTTAAAGCCACGTCCACCTGAGCCGCTAGCTCAGCCAGCACCGAGGCCCTGCACTCTCACCGGCTCCAGCCAAAGAACGGTGGGATGGAGACGCCGACGCCAATGGTCCAGGTCACCAGGACCACTAACAGCGCGTGCTTGGAGCTGAAGCGGAAGTTGCCGAAGGGCTTACAGATGATAATGTAGCGCTCCAAGGCCAGGAAGGCCAATGACCAGCCTGTCACCAGACCTGTGGCGAAATGTAAGAGTAATGGAGGGAGATGGAGCCCCACCCAGCTGGCCGATGGAGTGGATGACGGGTGGACCAGGGAAGCCCAGAAAGACGGGGTCAGCCTGATGCTTGGACTGGAGTTTGAGAGTCTGGGCTGCTTTTTACCCCGGTCTTCAAAAGAGCACCAAGCTCCTGTCCCCCAGGCTCTTCCAAAAGGGCCCGCTGCAACCCAAAAGCCTGGTTGCAACCCTACAGTGGTGTCCTTGGCCTCTCCCTGGCCCCCTAACCCTGTAATACCTGCGGCAGAGCCCGTGAACGCCTCCAAAGCACAGACAAAGCGGCCAAAGACGAAGTAGCCGTAACAGCTGGCGACGAAGACATTGAAGACGGAGAAGATGCAGGCGAGGAAGCCTGCCAGGGATATGTTGACCAGAATGTAGTTGAGTGGCTGCCGCAACTTCTTGTAGCGCAGCGTGGCCACCAGCACCATGGCGTTGAGGGGTGTCCCTACGAAGAAGACAAAACCCATGAAGGCTGCCTGGAGGTGGAAGGCCCACCTAGGGGCGATGTGGTACTGAGGTCCATCCCACGGCCGCACCGTGGAGAGGTTCTTGAACAGATAAAACTCCTCTTCCTCTGACATCGTGTTCCTGGGATGCCCCCACCCCCTCGGGTTCCTCTTATAGATTATCCCTCCACCATACTCGCCCCCCCAGCACAGCCCCTCCTCCAAAGACACTTGGGCTCTGTGAGCGATCCTAAGCTTCCCATGGCCAGAGCTTGGGATTAGAGAGCCCTGAGCCCCACCTAAACCTCCTTTTGTGCTCCCAAAGCCGATTGTTTGTTCTTCAGAGGATAACAGATTGGGGTCAAAGAATCCAGATATGCAGATATCCAAGGCCTGGGGAACGTTGACCCATATTCAGCCATGGCGCTGCTGCCACCTTGTTTTGCTTTTGTCCTTTCAATGACACCATGGAGGACACCCCTCTCCCTCTGGCAGCTGGCACAACTACATCGTGAAGGGTCACACCTGATCTGCCCCTCTGTGGAAGGTGTCCACCCCAGTCCCCTCTGCAGAGAGGCTGGGAGGAAGGGCAGGCAGCGGGGACCACCCTGGAGAGGCAGCTCGAGTATCCCCAGCCAGGCGGCCCCAATCTGTCCGTGCTGAGCCTACCTCCAGCCAGGCCCTCACACCATGCTCGTGCCTACCCAGTGCCCCGGCGGCCATGCTTCCTCCTACCTGTCCATCAGGGCCCCACCCAGCCCTCAGCCCACTGCAGAGGTGCCAACTCCGCTCTCTGCGCTGGTTGAGTCCTGGCTGCTCCACTTCCGATCCGGCTCTCTGCAAATGGCCTGGGAAAGCAGTGGCAGATGGACTAAGTTCTTGGCCCCCTGCAGCCACGTGGGAGACCCAGAAGCAGCTTCTGGCTTCGACCTGGCCCAGCTCTGGCCATTGCAGCCATTTGAGGAGTGAAGATCTTTCTGAGGTGGAAGATCTTTCTGTCTCTCCTTTATGTAACTCTGCCTTTCAAATAAATAAATAAGTCTTTAAAAAAAAAAAAAAAAGCAAGCCCCAAGTTCAATGTGATCAACTAGTAATTTAACTCTGTTAAAGAGAAACTAAGGACTCCCAGTGGAAGACAGGATTATCCAGTCTCTAAAGTGTGCTGCTTGTATGCTCTAATATACAATAAAAAGTAAGAGAAGAAAATGAACAGAGGTCTCAGGAAATGTGACCTAAAGCCAACAGAAAAAGCAACCAATAGAACCAGATCCTAAGATGACCCAGAAGTTGTCATCAGCAGAAAGACTTTTAAACACAATTTTATTTTACCTTAAATCAATTTTAAGTGTTTGTTTATTTGCATCTACTTAAGAGAGAGAGCTCTTTCATACACTGGTTCACTCCTAATGCCTGCAACAGCCAAGGCTGGGCCAGGCCAAAGCCAGGGACCCAAGAACTCCATCCATGTCTCCCACTTGGGTGACAGGACCCAAGCACTTGAGCTGTCATCAGCTGCCTCCCAGGAAGCATACAGAGGAAGCTAGAGTAGAAGTGGAGGAAGCAGGACTTGAACCAACACCCTGAGACGGGGTGCCAACATCCCAGCAGGGACTTAACCAGCTGTATCACAACACCCGCCCCAAACAGCCCTTTAAATATGTTCAAGGAATGAAAGGGGAAAAATGACTACCATGAGCTAACAGATCGCAACAAAAGAATGGGAAGAACACAAAGACCAAAGGGGAAGTCCAGAACTGAAAAGTACAGTAAGCGGGCACTTCAGAATGCTTATGGGAAGTATGCATTATGCAAACCACGCATGAATGTGAATATTAAGACTAGTTGTTGAAGGGCTGTGGCTGTGGCGTAGCAGGTAAAGCCCCCGCCTGCAGTGCCAGCATCCCATTCGGACGCCGGTTCGAGTCCCAGCTGCTCCTCTTCTGATCCAGCTCTCTGCCATGGCCTGGGAAAGCAGTAGAAGATGGCCCAAGTGCTTGGGCCCTTACACCCATGTGGGAGATCCAGAAGAAGCTCCTGGCTCCTGGCTTCGGATCAGCACAGCTCCTGCCATTGTGGCCATCTGGGGAGTGAACCAGCGGATGGAAGGCTCTCTCTCTCTCTCTCTGCCTCTGCCTCTCTGTAACTCTTCCTTTCAAATAAATAAATAAATCTTAAAAGAAAAAGAAAAAAAAGACTAGCTATATCACACACCACGTCCCATATCAGAGTGCCCGGGTTCGATTCCTGGCTCTGGCTCTTGATTCCAGCTTCCTCCAAATGCAGACCCTGGGATGCAGCAGTGATGGCTCAAGCGACTGGATTCCTGCCACCCACATGGGAGACCTGGATGGAGTTCCCAGCTCCCCGGTTTGTCCTGGCCTGGTCCTGGCCTGGTCCTGGCCTAGTTCTGGCCATGGGGGCACTTCAGAAGTGAATAAGCAAATGGGAGTGCTCTCTCTCTCTCTGCCTCAAATAAATAAAAAATGTAATAAAGTGCTGAAGACACCTCACACTAGCACACAAGAACCAACCGCTATGTTTTTAGCCTACAGACTTGAGTAACAAAGTTAATGCAAACCTACAACTAAATAAATGATGTATGAAACAAAAACTTTTTTTAAATATTTGTTTATTTGAAAGGCAGAGCCAGAGAGAGAGAGGTCTTCCATCCGCTGGTTCACTCCCCAGATGGCCGCAACAGTTGGAGCTGCGCTGATCCGAAGCCAGAAACCAGGAGCTTCTCTCAGGTCTCCCATGCAGCTGCAGGGGTCCAAGGACTTGGGCCACCTTCCACTGTTTTCCCAGGCCAGAGCAGAGAGCTGGATTGGAAGTGGAGCAGCTGGGACTTGAACTGGCACCCATATGGGATGCTGGCACTGCAGGCAGCGGCTTCACCCGCTAAGCCACAGCTCCGGCCCCACAAAAGCTTCTTAAAACCTTATGCATAGATTTGGAATTTGACCCACAATAAACAGCTCTTAATTCCGTTTCCATAAACTTCCTGTGTCCTCTCAGCGGCTTCACAGTGGAGTAGACAGCAGGAGGAGCATCCCTGGACGGAACAGCAACAAAGGGACTCCCGGAAAACCCTCTGACTCTTGGAAAGAAGCAAAATCTAGCTAAACACACCATGCGTCAAACAAGAAATCTGAAGGGAAATTTGAAATAATTTTGAGCTGAATGACAATGAAAACAATTACTCAAATTTGAGGGATGCAGCTAAAGCAGTGCTTAGAGAGAAATTCATAGCTTTAAGCACTTACGTTATATCAGTGTTTAAAATATAAACTTTTAGGGGCAAGCACTGTGGCACAGCAGGTTAAGCCAGCACCTGAGATACCCACATTCCACATCAGTGTCTTCTTCCAGTCCCGGCTGCTCCACGCCTGATCCAGCTCCCTGCTAATGTGCCTAAGAAAGCAGCCGGTGTAGGCCGGCACTGTGGCTCAGCGGGTTAACACCCTGGCCTGAAGCGCTGGAATCCCATATGGGCACCAGTTCTAGTCCCGGCTGCTCCTCTTCTGATCCAGCTCTCTGCTATGGCCTGGGAAGGCAGTAGAAGATGGCCCAAGTCCTTGGGCCCCTATACCTGTGTGGGAGACCCGGAAGAAGCTCCTGGATCTTGGCTTTGGACTGGCGCATTTCTGGCCATTGCAGCCAATTGGAGGGTGAACCATTGGATGGGAGACCTCTCTCTCTCTCTCTCTCTGCCTCTCCTCTCTCTGTGTAACTCTGACTTTCAAATAAATAAATCTTAAAAAAAGAAAGAAAGAAAGCAAGCAGCCAGTGATGGTCCCAGCTGTCCCAGGCATTTGGGAAGTGAGCCAACAGATGAAAGAGTCTCTCTCTCTCTCTCTCTCTCTCTCTCTCTCTCTCTCTGCCTTTATTTCTTTTATTTCTTTATTTTCATCACTCTGCCTTTCAAATAAGCTATTTTAAAAATTGTAGTGATCAAGAAGTTGAAGAAGAGTAGCTGAAACCCAAAGCAAATGGAACACTAAAGAGCAGAAAGCAATGAAACTTAAGAACAGAAAATCCATGAAACTGAACCTGAACCTGAACGCACAGCCTTCTCCTGCCTCAAGCCCCTCCCCAACAGGAACGCAGCCATCAGTTACGGGCTCCCCAGTGCCCTCGTGGCAGGAACTCGCCCACCATCACCATTTTAAAGACTCCTAGATGCTACAAGAGAGGCAGGTACTTTCCCTAACTGAGCAGAATGTGGGGCTTTGAAAGGAAACTCAGAAACGTGCCAAGGCCTAGGGAGGGTTTACGGCCACCTGGCACACAGAGTGGAACCCAGGTTCCCCGATTCCCAGTCCGCTGCCCTCAGAAAGTCAGTGTCCACACCAAGTTTCTGTCATTCAGAGAGGGATGCACTGGGGCCAGCACTGTGGCACAGGCGTCCCCCGGGGGAGCACCAGCTCACGTCCCAGCTGCTCTGCTGCCCGTCCAGCTTCCTGGGAAAGCACACGATGTGCTGTGGGAGACCCTGCTGCACCCCTGGCTCCTGGCTTTGGCCTGGTCTCAGTAGCCATTGGAACCATCTGGGAGAATGAACCAGTGGATGGAAGGTCTCTTTCTCTCTCTGTCTCTCCCTCTCTCTCTTTGTGTCACTTTGTCGTTCAAATAAAATAAATCTTTTTTAAAAAGAAAAAATGGGTTGATAGGCATCAGGGGCCTCTCAAGCTTCCAGTGGGGCAGCAGAGTGCAGGGTGACAATGTCCCCCAGTGCTCAGGTCTGCTGAGGTCCAAAGGCGAGGCAGCCGCAGAAGGAGGAGCTGGACGCAGGGTTCAGCAGAGAACCACACCGGGCTGGGCTCGAAGCTCCTACAGGCCAGGCTATGCCCTCATTCTTCCCAGGGAGTCACGGGCAGTTTTCCGACTTGGACATGCAGCTGAATCTCCGACAGTCATTCTCCAGCCGCCATGCTCAGTCTTTCAGGACAAAGGAGTCAGACTAGCGTGGTAGCAAGGGCGGCTCCCACAGCAGACTTGCCTTCCACCGCTCACTGGCCGCAGGGCCTTGGGACATGGTCTCTCTCAGCCTCTTCCTGCATGTGCAAAACGGAGCTCTCTGGAGCCTTACACCTGAAGTGTGTTGGGTTGTATGGGACATCCACTATGGAGCTATCAGCCCAGAACTCAGCACACATTACACGCCAAAGGTATACTTGCATCAGAGCTCTCCCACCCTCCTGAGGCCACCATACCCAGCTCCGGACAAATCCAACAGAAAAATCTGTGTAGCGAGACCGTCTCCTCCCGTCCTCCCCTGGAGCCCCCTCCGTTGACCTCACCCCCTTCCACATCAGCGGCCGCTCTCCCAGGATTGTTCTCTCCCCAGGACTCTAGGCTGGGCGTGAGCCTGGAGGCCCCTGCGCCAGGCCAGCCGCTCTCCTGCAGAGGGGTCTGGCCTGGCCCCCAGTCTGAGCCTGCACTGGGTTTTCTGGCAGCCATGCACATTGGGGACTTCCCAGGGAGCTTGCAGTCCATAAAAGAAATTGTTTTCACACATGGGGTCGTGCAGGTGTTCCTGTGGCCTGGGGCCTTGCACGGAGGGGTCTGGCCATGCTGAATTTCACCCTGCGGAGTGCGCCCTGTCACTCCAGCTTGGCCAGACCTAACGCAGTCTCACCGGTGTGCTGGCCACACCTCCTGAACACACAGCACAGGAGTCACCCGGAGCTCGCCAGAAGGGAAGCGGGGAGGGTGTGCATGGGGACCATGGACCATGCTCTGTTCCCTTGCACAGCACTTTGGCTTGGCTGCCGCCTCCTCCTGGCTGTCCGCCTGCCTTTCCTCTCTAGTCCCTTGCCTGGCTCTTCCTCAGCACAAGTATTTCTCAAGAGGGGCTTCGTGAGAAAGCAGGGAGATCCAGGCCCCACCGCCCTTTCCTGCATCAGCCACCCTCCCCTCCCAGGCCGGAGGACAGGCCAGAGCTCTAAGCCTGGCTCCCTCTCAGGGGTCATCAGCTGAACCCAAGACCAAGGTTAGAAATGCTCTTATTCCGGCCGGCGCCGCGGCTCACCAGGCTAATCCTCCGCCTAGCGGCGCCGGCACACCAGGTTCTAGTCCCAGTCGGGGCGCCAGATTCTGTCCCGGTTGCCCCTCTTCCAGGCCAGCTCTCTGCTGTGGCCAGGGAGTGCAGTGGAGGATGCCCCAGGTGCTTGGGCCCTGCACCCCATGGGAGACCAGGAGAAGTACCTGGCTCCTGCCATTGGATCAGCGCGGTGTGCCGGCCGCAGCGGCCATTGGAGGGTGAACCAGCAGCAGCCATTGGAGGGTGAACCAACGGCAAAGGAAGACCTTTCTCTCTATCTCTCTCACTGTCCACTCTGCCTGTCAAAAAAAAAAAAAAAAAAGAAAGAAAGAAAAGAAATGCTCTTATTCCTCTAAGCGTAGGCCAGGGCCAGCATTGTGGAGCAGAGTTAACATGGGCATCTCATATCAGAGCTGGCAGCAAGTCAGAGCTGCGGTTCGAGTCCCGGCTGCTCCACTTCCAATGAAGCTCCTAGCTAATGTGCCTGAGGAGGCAGTGGAAGATGGCCCAAGTGCTTAGGCCCCTGCACCCCTGCACCCATGTGGGAGACCCAGATGGAGTCCCTGGCTCCTGACTTTGGCCTGGCCCAGCTCTGGTTGTTGCAGCCATTTGGGAAGTGAACCAGCAGATGGAAGATCTCTCTCTCTCTCCCTCTCTATCATTCTGCCTTTCAATAAATAAATAAATATTTTTTAAAAAATAATACAAGCTCATTTTGTCACAAAAACTTTTAGAAATGCATGCACAGTCATTTTTCAAAATGAATTTTCCATGAACTTGTTGAAGAGGCCAACGTGGGAACAAAAGAAACAGCAGTGGCCAATGAGAGGCGGGAATGGAGCTGAAATCCAATCCCCTGTGGACTTGCTGCCAGTGCCCTCGGATTCCCCAGCTACTCATTTACAGGTGCAAAGGGTCCCACCTGGAGGGCCAAGGCTCCCTCCCTGGGGACTTCACAGAGGCGGCTCTGCTGGGGCGTGAGGAACTGAGCAGACACAGCAGGCAGCTTGGGGGCCTGGGCCTGTGAGCAACCCCTCACCCTGGCAATCGGAACCACCCGGACCAGGTCCCAAGGCAGGGCTGCGCCGAGCGCTCTGCTGCAGGCTCACACTGCATCCCCCCTCCCCTTCCCAAATGGTGCTATCGCCGCTTAGTGCTTATTTCTGATATAATTTCTGTTTTGAGTGGAAAGTTAAAAAAAATGGAAGTTTTTCCCATCTGCCTTGTAGCAACTCAGTTATTTTCTACAGAGGCAGCCTGTGATAGCTTTTTGATCTATATATCAAATACATATATATTTAAAGATTTACTTATTTACTTGAGAGGCAGAGTTACAGAGAGAGAGGGAGAGACAGAGAGAGAGGTCTTCCATCCGCTGGTTCATTGCCCAAATGGCCACAAAGGCTGGAGCTGAGCCAATCCGTAGCCAGGAGCCAGGAGCTTCTTCCAGGTCTCCCATGTGAGGGCAGGGCCCAAGCACTTGGGCCATCCTCCACTGCTTTCTCAGACCACAGCAGAGAGCTGGATCAGAAGTGGAGCAGCTGGGACACGAACCGGACCCCTTTTGGGTTGCTGGCGCCGCAGGTGGAGGCTTAACCCGCTACACTACAGCGCTGGCCCCATATCTGTGACTTTCTGACCTCCAAGGCTCTTCAATCCAGGGACAAGACAAGGAAATCATCCATGGATCTGCCTGCCTCAAAGCTACCCTCCCAGGGCCGGCGCTGTGGCCCAGCCGGTTAATGCCCTGGCCTGAAGTGCCGGCATCCCATATGTGTGCTGGTTCTAGTCCTGGTTGCTCCTCTTTTGATCCAGCTCTCTGCTATAGCCTGAGAAAGCAGTAGAAATCGGCCCAAGTCCTTGGGTCCCTGCACCCGTGTGGGAGACCCAGAAGAAGCTCCTGGCTCCTGGCTTTGGATCAGTGCAGCTCTGGCCGTTGCGGCCATCTGGGGAGTGAACCATCGGATGGATGGAAGACCTCTCTCTCTCTCTCTCTCTGCCTCTCCTCTCTCTGTGTAACTCTTTCAAATAAATAAAATAAATCTTTAAAAAAAAAAAAAAGCTACCCTCCTGCCTGGAAGAGCGTAAGGAAACATCAGATTCCATCTAGAAAAGTCTATGTATGGCTTCTTCCATGAGACACAAACGAGAGATGGAGGACCTTGGGACAAGGCCACAGTCATGTTAGCCGGAAGCCAACCGAAGGCAGGTGTCAACGGATTCCCGCAGGGCAGCTGCTCCCTCGCCCCCGGAGTGTGGGGTTAGGGTTGTCACAGCAGCCGAGAAGGGATTCCTGATTGCTAAGGGACAGGATGCTGCTGCACACAGGCCACACAAAGAAGCCCGGTGCCGCCCACATTCCAGCGGCAGCCTCCCGGGAGGAGCAGTGGCGGGGGCCCAAGCCCAGTCTCAGCTTTGAGGCATTTTCAGCTAGGAAGATGTCCCTGCAGGAGGCCCAGCAGCAGCAGCGTCACTCCCTGGCCCCCGGCGCACCCAGCCGGCGCAACAATGCCGGGAATGCGCGCTGAGGTAATAGGGCGACAGACCGAGTGGGCTTTCTAGAAGCCAGTTTAAGGCTGGGAACAGCTACCCAAAAAAGTCTCTCGCGGTTGCCTTTCTCGCTGGCCAGGATGAGTGAGCGGAGCCAGCTCTCTTCTCCAGACACGCCTAGAACTTTCTCCTCTGGGGACACACGAGGGCTGGTGCAGCCCTTCTGTGAGTTCAGGTCACTAGGAAGCCCCCTCCGAGGGCTGGAGAGACGGCCCCCTCCTGTCTCTGGCTTCTACCGCAAGCCAGGCAGTGAGGCTCGCCCTGGACGTCTGTCATGTTGGTGGGTTTGTGCACACACCCAAGAGTTTCTTCTTTCATTCGCTCACTCATTCATTCATTTTCATTCATTCATTCATTCATTTGACAGCCATTTGCTAAGGGACCAACAAGAGTTGTGCTGTGAATTAAAAGAGATTAATCAGGTGAAATGCTTCTATAAGGCCGGCCCCCACGCAAGTCCCCTGGGGGGTTGTCCGCATTGTCAGCAGGATGATGGGGGGCGGGGGGGGGGGTGGCGGGACACGCAGGGAGCTCTTGGTTTCTAGGAGCCAGCCGGGGGCCCAGGCACAGTGGAAACACAAAAGAGCCAGCCTGGCTCAGCCCACTGGGGCCTCAGCTCCTGAGGTGGGATCTTGCCCCTCCCTCTCCTCTGGGAACTTCCCAACCTGTTGGACCCCCAGCCGGGCCAGGCCAGCCTTGGAAGGTCTTTCCCGGCTGTGCCCTGGGCGGGATGAGCGGGACAGGCTGGGTGTGCAGGGACAGGGCAGGTCTCTCTCTGTCCCTGGTTTTCCAGAAAGTCTGCGTTGGCAGTGGGCTCTGCATGGCAAGCAGGCTTTGCATTCAGACAAAGGCACAGAGGCTGGACGTAGGCAAGTTTCAGCGTTCAGATGAACGTGACGTTGAGGCTGAATTTAGGCCAGTGTCTTCATCCCACAGTGGGAAGAGGGACGCTGGATTGTGCAATGGTTTTAAAAAGTTGTCTGTAAAGCCCTGAGCACACCCACAGGGGGTGTGAGAGCTGCCTTATTAGGCCTTATCCCCCTGCAGGGTGCTATCCTCACCACCGCTTCCTTTTGGACAGCACCTGGCGTCTATGGTTACCGAGTAAGGTTTATTTTATGTGAGAGGCAGAGAGAGAGGAAAAATCTTCACCTTCCAAAAGGGCCTTTGGCCACAGATTCACTTCCCAAATGAGGCCATTGGTCACCTCAGCCTGAGGACATCAGTCACATCAGCCTGAGGTGGGCAGATTTCCCCTCATCCGGGTACTTCCCAGGTCACAGCAGAGAGCTGGACTGGAAGTGGAACAGCTGGGACTTCAACCAGCACCCACATGGGATACCAGAACTGCAGGCAGCAGCTTTACATGCTAAGCCAAAGTGCCAGCCCTGAAACATAGGGATTTAGCAAGGGCCACCTAGTGGAGGGTGACCCGGGGCAGGCCAGGGGCCCTCACCTAGGAGTCTATGGCTTTGCAGAGTTTTTCCCTGGTGGTCCGGCCATGAGATGAGAAAGAAGGGAGGCTCTTAGCTGGGTGCAAGGGGTCCCAGGCAGGTTGCCCCAGGATGTGGTGGGAGCTAGAGCCCCCTTTCCCAACAGCCCCTCTGTGAACCCCACTGGGTAGCAACCTGGGGAGAGCTGGCTGATCACCGGGAAGAGCAGCTCAGCCCGGACAGGGGCGTCTGCGTGGTTCCGCGGTGGGCTGGGAAGGAGCAGGAGGCTGCCCCGGAGCGAAGCCTGCTGGAGAGCTGCCGGCCTGGGCTGGGCGCCAGCCTGGGAGCCGGAGGAAGGGCCGCCTCTAGGAACCACAAACTGGCGCTGCTACTGCTGCTGAGGTGGCAAGGAGGACACATCTGGCCAGAGAGAAAGCATCGGTGGCTCGTTGGTCTAGGGGTATGATTCTCGCTTAGGGTGCGAGAGGTCCCGGGTTCAAATCCCGGACGAGCCCTGCTTTTCTTTTCCTGCTGTATTGCTCACCCTGGGTGTGTGTCCTTAAAGGGCTCTAACTAAGAACAGTCTCCCTGTTAGCCACTGAGGCCAAACCCGCAGGACGGGGCTGGCACGGCAGCTAAACAGCGAGTGATCCGGATAGGCTGCGGGCTGGTTCTCAGTCAAGGTCAAGAACAGACAGGCTCTTGATGTAAAACCCGTCATGAAGCCACCAGACTTCAAAGTCCCAACACTAGGATTGAAGGTCAGACTCGACGTCTGTTTTCCCCTTAGGGAAATAGGAAGAATAATGCTTATTCCAGCTGTTGGATTACATCAGAGGCTGCAATGCACCTTCAGGCACAGGATTGCTAGGAATAATACTAAGAACAAAGGGAATCTAGACTGGACTCCTGGCACCACAAGAGACGAGACGAGGATAGCCACCTCCTCATCCAGCACCCTTGGAAACTCACACAGAGATGTTGAGCAAAACAGAATTTTTAAAATTAAATATGGGGATCGATGTTCGGGTTAAGACCTCCCCATCCCACGTCAGAGTGCCTGGGTTCAACGCCCGGCTCCAGCATAGCGTGGTGAGCCACCACCCTACACCGGCATCCCATGTGGGTGTTAGTTTGAGACCCAGCTGCTCCACTTCCCACCCAGCTCCCTGCTAATGTGCCTGGGAGGACATCAGAGGATGACCCAAGTGCTTGGGCCTCTGCCACTCACGTGGGAGACCGGCTCCTGGCTCCTGGCTCCTGGCTTCATCCTGGCTCAGCCCCAGCCATTGCAGCTGCTTGGAGAGTGGACGGGTGCAGGGCCTATGGGGTCCCGCGTGTCAAATGCATCTGAGACAGGACCAGGCATGCTCTCCTTACTGAGCATGAGCAGCAGGAAATCATGAAAGTGTTAAAGGCAAAAGCACAGAGTCAGAAAGATAAAAAAAAAATCATTTGGAGCAATTTAAAAAAGTCAATAATGGCAACTTGTTTTTTATATTTATTTTTAAAGATTTATTTATTTGAAAGGCGGAGATACAGAGAGAGGAGGAGGGACAGAGAGAGCAAGAGAGATCTTCCATCTGCTGGTTCACTTCTCAAATGGCTGAATGGCTGGAACTGGGCCAGCCTGAAATCAGAAGCCAGAAGCCTCTTTCTGGGTCTCCCACACGGGTGCAGGGGCCCAAGCACTTGGGCCATCTTCTGCTGCTTTCCCAGACCACAGCAGAAAGCTGAATGGGAAGAGGAGCAGCTGGCACTCGAATCAGCACCCATGTGGGATGTCCATGTCACAGGCAGTGTTTTACACACTACGCCACAATACCAGCCCCAAAGAGGTGATATGTTTGTTTATTTATTTATTTGAAAGGTAGAGTGACAGGGCGGGGGCGGGAGAGACAGAGGTCTTCCATCCACTGATTTACTACCCAGATGGCTGCAAGGGCCGGAGCTGAGCTGATCCGAAGCCAGGAGCCAGGAGCTTCCTCCAGGTCTCCCACGTGGGTGCAGGGGCCCAAGCACTTGGGCCATCTTCCAGGGCTTTCCCAGAGAGCAGAGAGCTGGATCGAAAGTGGAGCAGCCGGAACAGGAACCAGCACCCATATGGGATGACAGTGCCCCAGGAGGAGGCTTAGCCCACATAGCCACAGCTCCAGCCCACGGCTCCTGGCTTCGGATTGGCCCAGCTCCTGGCATTGCAGCCATCTGGGGAGTGAACCAATGAATGGAAGATTCTCTCTCTCTCTCTCTCTCTCTCTCTCTCTCTCTCTCTCTCTCTCTCTCGCTGCCTTTCAAATAAATAAACATTTTTTTAAAGGGAGAGGCATTTACAATAAAAGTATTACATTCTTACAGGCTCTCCACTTCCCCCCACGTGTTCCTCCATCCTGACAGCCAGATACAGAGAACCTTGGTCACTCTGTGACCCAGCAGCTGCGCATTGTCCCCTGCAGGCTGGAACCCAAAGGGGGGGGGGGAGGGCTTGCCTACCCCTAGGCCCTGATAAAGGTGATTGGGTTGTGGCTCAAAACACTGGCAGATCAACCATGTTGCTAAATTCACAGAAGGAAATCCCTCAGTCGCTCACATAAACAACTCGGCCTGATCCCTCGTTGTGGTTGGAAGAGGAGCAGCCCCAGTAAAGGTGTTTTTAAGACGAAGAATGCTTACCTTTCAGATAGTCTCACTGAAACGTCCCAAAAGGAGACACTGCATAAGAAGGAAGGGGTTAGAATGAAGGTGAAACTAAAATATGAGATAGAGGGGTCACCGCCTGCACTGCCGGCATCCCATATGGGCACCGGTTTGAGATCCAGCTGCTCCACTTTGGATCCAGCTCTCTGCTGTGGCCTGGGAAAGCAGTGGAAGATGGCCCAAGTCCTTGGACCCCTGCACCCGCGTGGGAGACCTGGAAGAAGCTCCTGGCTCCTGGCTTTGGATTGGCCCAACTCCAGCCATTGCGGTCATTTGGAGAGTGAACTAGTGGATGGAAGATTCTCTCACTCACTCTCTCTGCCTCTGCCTCTCTGTAACTCTACCTTTCAAATAAATAAAATAAAATACGAGATAGAAATAAGGGTGTTGTAGAATGTCACAGATAACATGTTCCAAGGTCTTTCTACCACTCAGGAAAATAAAGGTGGTACTGGTTGACTACTAACTTAAGTAAGAATGTTTGGAGAATATGTAAGGAGGTGGTCACTGGGAGGGTAGAAATAGAATGTGTCCCTTCCAAATTGGTGGGGCCAGGGGTGAGATCATAAAGTAAATGAAGGCAGCTTTAGTGGTGTTGAATTCAACTGGCCCTCTGTAGAGCAGCTAGTGAGGTCTAAGGTGCACCTGCTCTTGAGCAGCAAAGTCATATCTACAAACCTGCCTTAGGAGAGTGCTCATGTGTATGCCAACGGGGCATGCAGAGAACTGCACACTGCAGGGTTTCATTTCGTTTTTTAAGATTTATTTATTTACTTGAGAGGCAGAGTTACAGAGAGCCAGAGATATCTTTCATTTGCCGGTTCATTCCCCAAATGGCCGCGATGGCCAGAGCTGGGCCAATCCGAAGCCTGAAGCTTCTTCTAGGTCTCGAAGGTTCAGGGGCCCAAGCACTGGGGCCATCTTCTGCTTTCCCAGGTGCATTAGCAGAGCGCTCGATCAGAAGTGGAGCAGCAGGGACTTGAACCGGCACCCATAGGGGATGCTGGAACTGCAGGTGGATTTTCAACCTACTACGCCACAGGCCGGCCCCTGCAGTGGGTTTAAGATTATGTGTTTATGAGTCAGAGACAGAGAGAGACAGAGAGCACTCGCATCTGCTGGTTCATTCCCCAGATGCCTGCTATGGCTGACCCAGAACAGGCTGAAGCTGGGAACTGGAAATTCAATCAATCCAGGTCTGTCAGGTGGGTGGCAGGAGCCCAAGCACTTGCGCCGTCCCCTGCAGTGTTATTGTCCGTATGGAGAACCGGAAACAGCCTAAATGTCCATTAGCAAAGAAGCGGTGAAGCGCGATTCGTTCAAGCACACGAGCTGGAGCGCTCTGAGACAAGGATGAGGTTTAAAATGAATGAGAAAAAAAGCAAATTTACAGGAGCATGTGCACAACACAACGCCATTTCAATCTGTTCCTCAGACACACAGATCAAAACTCTGCATTGCTTATGGCCATAAAGTTAAACTGCAAAGTCACAACCAGATGGCTACCCTGAATCAAATGAGCCAAGATGTGGTGGAGCTGGGGTTCAGTCTGTGTACGTGGATATGCTGTGTTCTCTGTACTGTGCCTGTCTGTATGTTTCAAATGCTCATATTTTGCTTCCTAATGAAAGTATCTAGCCATTTAGAAATAAACATAGGGGCTGGCAAGGTGGCATAGCAGGTTAAGCTGCCACCTGCGGTGCCAGCCGGCATTCTGTATGGACACTCGTTCAAATCCTGGCTGTGCCGCTTCCAGACCAGCTCCCTGCTGGTGCACCTGGGGAGGCAGAAAGGATGGCCCAAGTGCTTGGGCCCCAGCACCCACGTGGGAGACTGAGATGGAGCTGCAGGCTCCTAGGCTTCCGCCTTGGGCCAGCCCAGTCATTGCAACCATTTGGGGAGGGAACCAGGGGATGGAAGATCTCTCTCTCTCTCTCTCTTTCTCTCTAACTCTAACTCTAACTCTAACTCTAACTCTAACTCTAACTCTAACTCTAACTCTAACTCTGCCTTTCAAATAAATGAAATAAATCTTAAAAGAAAGAAAACAAGAGAGGAGGAAAGGAAGAGGAAGGTGGAGGGGACTAACTGGCTGCATCAGTCCTCAGAGAGGATGAGCTCCTGGATGGGATTAGGAGGGAGGGCAAGTGCTCAGTCCAGGGATTACGAGGATTAACCCAGATCATCCCCTAAGCTGATCACCTAGCTGACCTGCCCACCGCCACTTCCGGCCCTCCGGAGCTGCCTCCATGGACCGCAGCCCACCTGCCCCACACCTCCTGGACTCTCCCCCCTCATCCTCAGCCCAGTCCTGGGGTAGCCAGGTTGTGTCCTAGTTTGACTCCTGGAGATAGATGATTCAAGTGCACCTTGCATGTTCTCAAACTCCAAGTTAAACAAGCAGGTGACCTGCACCCCAGGAGCCAGGGAGAGACTCGTTCTAGCTCTGAGGATCAGAGCTGCCAGGGAGAATGACAGCTTCCTCCTCTGTCTCTCCCTTTGTCCACCAAGTGGTCAGCCGTCAAGGCCAGTGGCGAGAGCCTGACCCTACTGGTGGAGACAGAACCAGAGAGGCTGGCTGTGCTGGGGCGGAAAGAACAGCCTCTTGGATGTGGGTCCCCAGAGCTCCACGCTCCCCAAGCCCCCAGTGCCAGCCCCTTCCAAGCGTCCCGACAACTCCCCCCACCCCCGGCTTCAGCAGAGCTGCTATTTCCCGCTCACTGGGCTCTTCTGGCCGCAAGGTCTGGAGCAAGTGCAGGAAACACTCCCCACCTGTGTTCACCATTTCTCAGCGCCTCAGGCTGGGGGGGGGGGACCGAGCCAAGGGGACAGGAGAGGGGCTAGGGAGTAAGGGACTTGCAGGCAACGTTCTTGCTAATGGGCACCGTGGACTGCACAGGATGTCGCCCTCTGCTCACTGCTAAGACAGCATTACCTGTGCTTGACTTGTACACGCGCCTTCTGTGCCTCAGGTACTCTGACCGATGCTGGAGACACAAGGTCTAAGATACTTCCCAACCTTCAAGAAGCTGGGCACACAGGATCCTCGCCCCCCACCACCATGCTGGGACGGCGCAGAGCCCAGAGAGGGCATCCCCTGGGGAGCAGATGAGGCCTTCCACGTGTAGGGCCTGGGAATCCGGGAGGAGGAGGCGCAGGGGTGAATGAAGGCAGACAGTCCTTCTAGGTGCCCCCCCCAACCTGGCGGCGGATATGCAAGAGAAGGGGTCTGTGCGCCTCGGGTTTAGGGATCTCCCACGTTTCTGAGAGGTGACAACTGCCTCGGCAATCCAGCGCCCGCAGGCACTCCCTGAATGCGTGGACGGTTGAATAAGAAGCCCTTTGGGACCCCACTGCTCCCTTCCACTGGAGTGACCATGGCAGACTTCGGCGGGGGCGTGGTTTGCAGCCACCGGGTGTGGGCCGGAGGGAGACAGAGCGGGACGGTGAAGGGGTCTTCGGGCCCGGGACTGTGGCTGGGTGGGCGTCCAGGGAACACGGAGGGCTCAGGCCCCGCAGTGCTCATGTCCCGGCCTGGCTTCCCCCACGAAGGCGCTTGGAGGGGGTCACCGCGCTGCGGGGATGGGCACCTTGCCCTTCCTCCGCAGTCATTGGGCAGGACCGGGCCCCGACACCGGCCGCAGAGGCGTCCCTGCCACCACAGCAGGTGGATGTGGCCGCTCCTTGTCGGGGCAGCTCGTGTCGGAGGGCAAGACCCGAGGCGTGCCGAGGCGCGCTCACCTTCGCAGAGAGCGCGCAGGGAGGGCTTCCGGGAGGCGGCGGCGGCGGCAGCAGCGGGAGGCCGGGCCAGGCCCCGCCCCTCGGTCCGCCCTCTCTCCTCCCCGCGCGCCCATTCGGGTCCCGGCCCGGCGGCTGCGGCTTCGGCTCGGGGAGGCGGCGGCAGCGGCGGGAGCGGCCATGGAGGCGGGCGCCGGGGCCGGCGCGGGAGCCGCGGGCTGGAGCTGCCCGGGCCCAGGTCAGAGCCGTCCTCCCTCCCCTCACCGCCCCTCCTGCCTCCGCTCCTGCGCGCCTGCCTGCAGACCCCGGGCATCCCTGCTCCTCCGCTGCCCACCCCTCCGCCCTCAGCCTTCCTCCCTCCGTCCCCGCGCGTCCCGGGCCCGGTCTCCATCTTTCCGGTACAGCGGCCACATCCTCCCCGGGGGCCCTCCCCTCTTGCCCCTCCAGCTCTCGGGGGCTCCAGCCGCTGCAGCCCCTCCAGTCCTAAAGGCTCCTGGGCGCCCGGCGAGGTGTGACGGGAGGGGAGGGGCGGGGCGGGGAGGGGGCGTCCCCGCCCAGACCCCTTCGTGCGCCTCTGTCGCCGCTTTGCAGTCGCACGGCCGCTCCCCCTTCCTGGCTGCTGCTCTTCCTTGCGTCCCAGCCCCTCTCCTCTCGGTCCCCTCTTCTGAACATACGCCCGCCCTCCTTCTGCCTAGACCAGGACCCCAGCTGGGCTGGGGTCCCCGCGGGGGAGGCTGAGGGAGGGGAGTCGCAGAGCTGAGCTGGCAGGCGCCTCCGCTGGGATTGCAGATCCCAGGGCCCCACCGGCCTGGAAGGCACGTCCGTCCCCTCTCTTCCCCTGCCCCCCACATGGCTTCCTGTCTCCCTGCTCACAGGACCCACAGTAACCACTTTAGGCTCCTATGAGGTGTCCGAGGGCTGTGAGAGGAAGAAGGGCCAGCGCTGGGGGTCCCTGGAGCGGCGAGGGATGCAAGCTATGGAGGGTGAGTTTCCCAAAAGGGCATCTTTCTTTCCGGTCCCTTCTCCTCCCTCCCTGTGACCCCAGAGCTCCGAGCCCGTGCCACAGCCCTGACCTCTGTTTCCCTCAGGCCCCTCCTCCTTTGGGTGGGAACTCCAGTCCTCCCCAGGGCGCTCTGAGGAAAGTTCAAGGTGCATCCCTTTGGGGCCCCGATGGCACAGCTAACCAGGTTGCGTGCCCCTGGGGAGCTGCCAGACAGAGAACCAGGCCTCTGTGGACAGAGCTTTGAAGCAGTCTTTCAGTGGGGGGTTCGTTCTCCCCGCCTGCGACCCAGATCCCAAGCTGTCTCTGGTTTTTAAAAAAGGCAAGGGCATGGGCACCGCCATGCACTTCAAAGCAAAGTCTCGCAGCTGCGGTCCTCCGGGCTCTGGTCGCCTGGAAGAGCCAGGCCAGGAAGGGCAGGTGAGGCCGTCCCCTCCGACGCACGTGGGTGCCCACCCCACCCGTGTGACTGGGCACCGCAGCCAACGCCGGGCCCCTGGAAGAACACGGCTGGTCCAGGTGCCGGGACTCCCTGGGAGGAGTCCCCAGGCCCCTCCGCCTATTCGGTGTGGGCCACCCTGGTCCCCTTAAGAGGGGCAGGTGACACAGGGGTCCCAGCTGAGCCTTAGGCTGCTGCTAAGAGGAAGTAAGAGCAGAGCCTCTGCATTTGAAGACAAAGCAGACAATCACCGTCCAGACAAGATTTCGCTATTTCCAGGAACTGCATTGCAGTGAAGGAGGGGCTGCTCGCCAACCAGGGGCTGGGGACCAGCACCTAACCCCCCCTGTTGCTATTATTATTATTATTATTTTTTTCCTTTGAAACACATTACAGTGGCAGGCTCACTTTTACACACAGGTGCAAGCTAAGACTTGCCCTGAAAACTCCAGGGGCAAGAGGGGTTATCAAGGGAAGAGGGGCCTCACCCTGCTCAGGTGGGGAGGAGAGGCCCTGTGACAGCCAGGAGGGCCAAGGGAGGAGGGGCCTCACCCTGCTCAGGTGGGGAGGGGAGGCCCCGTGACAGCCAGCCCCAGCAGGGCCAAGCAAGGGGAGCTTGCAGAAAATTCCAAACAGCTGTTTGACAGAATGCGTTTGAAAGGGCCCCCGCGTTTGTCCAGTGAATTTAGAATCATTTCATTCACATGTTTTCTTTCTCTACCTACTGACGGGCAATGTTTGCTTATTATGGAAAGGCTAATTTTACACTAAGCCACCTGAATAATTTAAAAAAAAAAAAAAACTTTCTACAAATCCTCAAACTGTAACTCTGGCCCTGATTGGCCTAAAGGGGTGCCTGGTATCCAAATCTCCTGACCATTCAGCCCTCTCCCCAGAGAACACACTAGAAAAGACTTGGGTGTGCATGTGTGGTTCCCCGGGCTGAGCCGGGAGACTGTTTGCCCACAGGTTGGAGGCGGAGGCCACCAAGCGTGCCATTGGGCCAGGAGGATCTGGGGGAGGGGAGGGCGAGGTGGCCCCCTGACCTGCCCCTAACACCTAGGGCTCATCAGGCATCCAGGGGACTCCTGGGCACACCGGGCGGCACTGTTACGCCGCTCTGCCCTCTGGAAGGGCCACGCACAGGAGGCTGGCACTGACTCTCTTCTGGGCTGGGCGTCTCTCCCAGGAGAGGTGTTACTGCCGGCTCTCTATGAGGAGGAAGAGGAGGAGGAGGAGGAGGTGGAAGAAGAAGAAGCTGAGCACATGCAGAAGGCTGGCAGCGGAGGCTCCTTGTCCCTGAGCAAGCACCGGGGCCTGAGCCTCACCGAGACCGAGCTGGATGAGCTGAGAGCCCAGGTGCTGCAGCTGGTGGCCGAGCTGGAGGAGACGCGGGAGCTGGTCGGGCAGCATGAGGACGACTCCCTGGAGCTGCAGGGTGAGCGCCTGCCGCGGGCCGGGGGGCGTGGGCCCAGAGGCTCCACGCTGCACCTGCTCGGAGCCTCACCGACCCGCCCCTCTCCCCACAGGGCTCCTGGAGGACGAACGGCTGGCCAGTGCCCAGCAGGCAGAGGCGTTCACCAAGCAGATCCAGGAGCTGCAAGGTAACGCCCACGGGGGCCAGGGGCCGGCCCAGTGCTGTCCCTGAGGCTCTAATGGAAGCTTGGCAAACCAAAATAGCCCAATGCCATACTTGGGTCTCATCTTTCTCTTCTTGCCTCTCCTCCTCTTTCCACAGCTTCTTCTGTCCCCTCTTCCCTCCTCACCTCTCCCTCTCTCTCTCCTTCACACAGCTCCCAGAATCCTTTGCTCTCATGGTCAGGGCCAAGGGCGGATGCTCAGTATTGGATTCCAAGCCAGACTCCTCTCGCCTGTCCCTCCAAGGGCATGATGGGAAAAAGCAGTGCATGATGGGAAAGTGCAGTAGGCTGACGCGAAGTCACTGCAGGGGCCTCTGAGCTACCTTTAAGGGAATCCCTAAGAGCTTTTCTGGCTCGCTCAAATCTGAGCTTGTACCACCCCCCCCCCCAACACACACACCCCTCCCTTCCTATGCCTACATCCTTTTGTTTCTGGAAACCAGCAAGCCTTGCATTTTGCTGCACCACTAAATAAAGCAGCAGCTTTTGTGCCTTGGGTGGCCCTCCGGAAAGTTGAGAGGAGCTGCCCCAGAAAACAGCAGGGTCCACCCAAGCCAGAAAGTGGAGGGGCAAAGGCAGGCCAGGGAGCAGCCCTGCAGAGGGGCAAGCGAAGGGGACGATGACGTGAGCGAAGGCAGGGGTAGGGGCCGTGAGAGACCCGCAGGAGGTGGGCTGCACAGGGGACAGTGTGGCATTGGGCTCACCGACCGCTGCTTTGTGCAGGTCTTGCGATCTGTACAGGGCACTCTCCTCTCCCGGAAATTCAGTTGCTTGTCTGTGAACTAGGACTGATTCGTTTGTTTATCCGCGGTGTAGTCAGTGCATTGGTACGTCTGAGTTCCTGCCCCATTGGAGAGAAGGTTCTGATGAGGAGGGGCAGAGAGCGGCACAAACCCACGTGGCGATCAATGCCACGGAGGTGACGTAAGGCCCAGGGATGGCGCAGGTGCGCGTTGTAACGGGGTGGTCAGGGATGCTGTCTTTGAGATGCTGGCATTTGAGTGAAGCCCTGAGTAATGAGAAGGCCCTGGCCATTCAGGAGCCGAAGGAACAGCAAAGGCGCAGAGGCGGGAATGAACTTCATGTGAACTTCACGGAGGACAGAACACAGGGCCCTGGAGGATCCCAGAGAGAGAGCGCCAAAGGCAGCCAGGGGCCAGCTCGTAGCGGGTCTTGCAGGCCCGCTGAGAGCTTTGCTTTATATTTTTATGTCATTTTAAAAAGTTGTTTTTATTTGAGAAGCAGACAGACACAGAGACAAAGACAGATTTTCCCATCCAGTGACTTTCTTCCCAAACGCTGGCAACAGCCAGTGCTGGACCAGGCCCGAACCAGGAGCCCAGAACTCCAGCTGGGTCTCCCACGTGGGCCACAGGAACTCAAGTACTTGACCTCTCATCTGCTGTCTCCCAGGCATCAGCAGGGAGCTGGATGGAAGCCGAAGCAGGACTTGAACCCAGCACTCGGATATGGGAAGCAGGTATCGCCAAGCAACGATTTAACCCACTGTGCCTCAGCATCCTCACTGTACCTTCTGTGTAGAAACGACGGAGGGAAGAGAATCCAAACAGTGAATCCTAGGGCACATCATTGCCTTACTCCAGTAAAGAGGTGGTCGGCACTTGGATGGAGGCAGTAAGATGGGAGATGATCCAGAGCGTACTTTGAAGGTGGAGCCTTCAGGAGTTGCTGACGAAATGGATGGAAGGAAACAGAAACGTGAAAGTCGCCTTTACTTTGGAAACCTGGATGGGGTGTGGTCTCGTTTATTGGGTGGGGAAAGACTCAGACTCAGCAAGGAATAAGAATGGGCACCAGGGGACCCTTTAAGATCTTTTCCTTTCTGTTGGGTTTGAAGTGTCTTATGAACATCCAAGTGACTTAGAAGTGTTTTTCAAATTTATTTTTATTTATTTATAAAACAGAGGAGAGATCGATCTCCAATCTGTTGGTTCACTCCCCAAATACCCACATTAGTCCTGGGGCTGGGTGAGGCTGAAGCCAGGAACCCAACCCAGGTCTCCCACATGGGTGGCAGAGACCCGGCTACTTGAGCCATCACTTGTCCCAGGGAGTCCATTTGCAAGAAGCTGGAACAGGGAGTGGAGCCGGGACTTGAACCCAGGCACTGTGGTATGGGACGTGGGCGTCCCAGGTGGTGTCTTAACCACTTTGTCAAACACCTGCCCCCAAGTGACTCATCCAGGGAGGCTACTGGGTATGTAAATTCAGAACGGGGGCGGGGGTGGGATCCCGGCTGGAGATACGAGTTTGAGATCCGTTAGCTTATAGATGGCATGAGAATCCACGGGAGATGGCAGTGCTGTCACAGGAGAGACGCTGGAAGAGGAGAGGCAAGTCCAGTCCCAGAGATGCCCAGGACTGAGAGCTGCAGAGCAGGGAAGTGAACGGAGGCCGAAGCTGGGTTCTGCTGAGGGAGCCAAGAGCTGCAAGGCCTTCCTGGAGATTGGCGATCCACCATAGAAGCTGCCAAGGCGAGGGGATGATGGTGGAAATTGGCAACATGGAGAAGCCTGAAAAATTTCAGTGCGGACAGAAGGTTGACTGGGTTGGAATAGAAGCGGAGATGGGAGGGGAAAATGTGGGTGAGCGCAGGCAACCCCAGTAGTCGTTTCCAAGAAAATCGGAGAAATAAGGGACATGGAGTCAGGGGGAAGCGCTCAGCCTGGCAGGCACCCCGAGCCCCGCCCCCCAGAGGGCCCGACCGCCCTCGCGCACGCGCCTTGCCCGTTCCCGCCGAGAGGGGGCGCGCGCGGCCTCAGAGGGAGCTGGTGTCGGGGGCCGTTCGGGCCGCCACAGCCCCTCGGGGCCCGGACCCGGCCGGGCGGCGGGAGGCCCCCCAGGAAGACCACTTGCGGGGGGGCCCGGGGAGATGGAGGCCATAACCAGTGAGTGAGAATCGACCTCTTTGCCCCCCAGCCCGACCCCCGGGCCCCTCCGCCTGGCCTCGACGGTCCCAGCCCCACAGCCAACCGGCGCCGGCCCTTCGGAACCCGGCTCGGGGGAGCCCCCAACTCCCGGCAGCCGGCCCCTGCCCGCTGCGGGCCCCGGCATGGGCATGTTAGGGAAGTGGAGGTGGTGGTACCCTGCACCTGGGCCCGTGATCTGAATGGCGGGTTCGCTGGTGGTCCCCACTGAGCTGGGACCTCGCTGTGCTGGCCCAGCCGTGGGGATGGAGCAAGGGCTTCCTTGCCTTGCAATAGCGGGGCGGACCGGCCCAGAGTTAGATCGGTCCCTGCTTGGGGATTGGGCGAGGAGAGGAGGCATCTGGGATCGGGCCAGCAGGGAGGACTGGCGAGAGGTGGGGTCCGGGCTGCCCCTGTGAGCCAGGGCGGGTCCGCGAACCTTCCCTGAGACACCCGGGCCCCTCGCCCTTCCTGCTTGCAGCACCCTTCTCATTTTTTAAAAAACACCCAGCATGCACTTCGGTACACGTGGGGACACTCTGTTTGCTGAATGTGTGCACCCTTGCCTCACCCGGACCTGAACACAGGAAGTGTTTACTGGGCCAAGCCCAGGGCCCGGAGCTGTTCCTGGTGAGCGGCGCAGCCGTGGGCCCCACCTTCCTACGGCTTGCAGTGCTGCCGGAGGTAGACCAGCTGCACACGCGGGCGCGAGGAGAGTATTTCTTGCAGGACTTGGCTGTTGAGGAGCTGTGGGGAGAGCCTAGGAAAAGTGGAGTAGATGAGCAGAGACTGGGGACAGGAGATGAGGAGAATGTGCCCGTGGGAAGGTCCTGAGCCGCCCAATCAGTCCTGAATTCCCCCATCCTGGCCCCCAAATCCTGAGTTCCTATTAATAGCTATGCCTTTAAAAAAAAAAAGATTTATATATTTGAAAGAGTTACAGAGAGGTAGAGAGAGAGAGAGAGGTCTTCCATCTGCTGGTTCACTCCCCAGATGGCTGCAATGGCTAGAGCTGAGCTGATCCAAAGCTTCGTCTGGGTCTCCCACATGGGTGCAGGGGTCCAAGCACTTGGGCCATCTTCTACTGCTTTCCCAGGTCATATCAGAGAGCTGGATCAGAAGTGGAGCAGCCGGGACTTGAACCAATGCCCATATGGGATGCTGGCGCTGCAGGCCAGGGCTTTAACCCAGTACGCCACAGTGCTGGCCCCACTGCCTATGCCTTTTACTACCTTTCCTCTTTTAGGTTCTGTCAATCCCAGATGGGTTCCTGTGTCCAGAAGCCCTGAGATGCTGCACAGATGCCGAGAGCGCTGACACATTTTTCTCTCGTGAGCCTCTGTGTATTATAAAACACAGGCCTTGTGAAAATTCACACAGCGCAGAAACATAGGAGGTGGAAAGTCCACATCCCCGTCATGTGCGGCACCGCTCAGGAGCAAGGCTCTGGCTGGTCTGGGACGTAGATCTTCCCAGGCCTGTTTCTGTCTTTGTACATTTGTGGGTTATATATGTCTCGTAAAGGTAACTTTTGCAAGAATTAGATAATACCATGATTTTGTAGCTTGTTGTTCTTCTAGTTAATATATTGTGGAAACCTCAGATCTTCAGTGTAGAGCTGCCACTTTTTTTTTTTTTTTTTTTTTTTGGCAGGCAGAGTAGACAATGAGAGAGAGAAAGAGAGAAAGGTCTTCCTTTGCCATTGGTTCACCCTCCAATGGCCACCGCGGCCGGCGCACTGTGGCTGGCGCACTGCGCTGATCCGATGGCAGGAGCCAGGTGCTTCTCCTGGTCTCCCATGGAGTGCAGGGCCCAAGTACTTGGGCCATCCTCCACTGCACTCCCGGGCCACAGCAGAGAGCTGGCCTGGAAGAGGGGCAACCGGGACAGAATCCGGTGCCCCGACCGGGACTAGAACCCTGTGTGCCAGCGCTGCAAGGCGGAGGATTAGCCTAGTGAGCCGCGGCGCCGGCCTGCCACTTTCTTTTAAATGGCAACGTGATATTCCCTTCATCCTCTGTCAATTTAAAAAGCACGTATCAAGTGCCATTTAGGTTTTCAGTCTATGCTTGGTTATATGGTGAACTAACATGTGGATTTCTTTTTTTAAAAAACATTTATTTATTTTTATTTGAAAGTCAGAGTTACACAGAGAGAGGAGAGGTAGAGAGAGAGAGAGAGGTCTTCCATCTGCTGGTTCACTCCCCCAGATGAATGCAACGGCCAGAGCTGCACCCATCCGAAGCCAGGAGCTTCTTCCAGGTCTCCCACGGGGGTGCAGGGACCCAAGGACTTGGGCTTCTACTGCTTTCCCAGACCATAGCAGAGAGCTGGATTGGAAGTGGAGCAGCCGGGTCTTGAACCAGTGCCCATATGGAATGCCGACACTTCAGGCCAGGGCATTAACCCACTGTGCCACAGTGCTGGCCCCTAACATGTGGCTTTCAGCTGTGGACTCTAAATACACAGTTGTTTTGGATCTCGTACTTACCACAGGCAGTTTGTGGGACCTCTGAGGCTCTATAATTTCCAAGCTCTCAGCTTGAGTGGGTGAAAATAATTTTTGTAAATTTTTTTTTAACTAGGAGAATGTTTAGAAGTCAGGCCAGCAATAAAGCACTATCAAGTAGGGATAGGCATTTGGTGCAGTGGTTAACTTGTCACTTGGGATGCCTGGCCTGCACTGTGGAGTGCCTGGTTCAAGTCCGGCCTCTGCTTCTGACCCAGCTTGCAGCTAACGCACACCTGGCAGGGAGCAGGTGGTGGCTCAAGTGCCTGGGTCCCTGCCACTCACATTGGAGACCTGGATGGGGTCTGGGTTCCTGGCTTCGACTTTACCCAAGTCTGGCTGTTATGGGCATTTGGGGAGTGAACCAGCAGATGGAAGATCTGGCTGTCTCTCTGCCTCTGTCTCTCTCTGCTTTTCCAATAACAATGAAAATAAATGTTTTAAATCTTAAAAAAATAATAGCGTAAATTAAATTTGGTCTTTAACTGTCAGGTGTCTCCCAGGAAGTACTTAATACTCTTTGTTTACAGCAGCCCAAGTTGTTGCACTTGGTAGCAGGCCTCAAAATCTGCTTTTCTACTCAGCCTACCACACAGAGTCGCTCTATTCCTTTTATTCCTGGACACTGGGGTGTCATGAGTTCGCGGACAAGCCGTAAGTCCACCTTGAACTTTGTGCCGCCGGCACGCGGTAGATGAGCCGTCCCCCTGACCCTCTGCACCCTTGGGCCTGCAGGTGAGCTTCGCCATCTGCGGGAGGAGATCTCCCTGCTAGAGCGGGAGAAGGAGAGCGAGCTGAAGGAGATCGAGCGGGAGCTGCACTTGGCCCAGACCGAGATCCAGAGCCTGCGGCAGGCGGCGGCCGACTCGGCGAGTGAACATGAGAGCGACATGGCGTCGCTGCAGGAGGACCTCTGCCGCATGCAGACCGAGCTGGACGACATGGAGCGCATCCGGGGAGACTACGAGCTGGAGATCGCCACCCTGCGCGCCGAGATGGAGATGAAGAGCTCCGAGCCCTCCAACAGTTTAAGTCTCTCGGACTTTTCTGGGTTGCAAGGTAGGAGAGAGCGAGTTCTCCCGGCCAGAGGAGGGTGGGTAATGCAGAGGAAGGCGGTGGAAAAGTGTGCCGCTGGATGAGGAATTAGGAACCGCTAGGAAAAAGCCCTCCAGGTTAAACTTGAGACTGTGGGGCCGGTGCCGTGGCTCACTTGGCTAATCCTCCACCTGCGGTGCCGGCATCCCATATGGGTGCCGGGTTCTATTCCTGGTTGCTCCTCTTCCAGACCAGCTCTCTGCTGTGGCCCGGGAAGGCAGTAGAGGATGGCCCAGGTGCTTGGGCCCTGCACCCGCATGGGAGACCGGGAGGAAGCACCTGGCTTGAGACTGTAAGGGAGAACATGTACTCAGATGTTACAGTCATTCCATGGCGCTGTGAGAGGCATGCATTGGGAATTCTACCCCAGAGAGCCTTTAGGGCTTTGTTGACCTGACTGTGGGGAAGCCCTCCTGCTGGGCTGTCCAGTTCTGGAAGGAGGGGAGAGAGCCGGGTCACCTTGGGAAGCCACCTGCTGCTCTGGCCTCATGGTGCTTTGCCGGCTCGTGTCATGGGGGGCCCGGCCCTGCTTCCCAGGCTCCGGGGTGCTAATTCTGAGGCTCCTCTAACCCTTCCAGTGGGGAAACTTTAGGGCCAAAAGATCAGAGCTCAAGACAGCTGGAGAGGAAGATTATTTCCAGTAAAATATGAGGCACTCAAAGCTTCAGCCAGTGAGGCGCCCAGCTAGTTGCTAGGATTCGCGACATCAGAGAGCCTGGACTTCCGGTCTGAGCACAATGGAGGCCCTATATTTGGCCAGGCCAAGCAGAAGCAAGCAGAGGCAAGCAACAAGGAATCTAAGGCCTTCAAGTTTGCCCGGCCATGTCCAGCCTCTGAGAAGAGCTGGTGGTGCAGGGAGAGGGAGGCTAGCGCAGAGGGAAGGGCTTGGGCTGGAGTGAGACAGGGGCAGAGTGCAGAAACACAGCTCCACCCCTCAGCACCGTGAACTCCATCTGGTTATCATCTCTCGCTGAGCCTTGATCTCCACAGCCGGGATGGGGAATTCAAAGTGGCGAACAAGGCCTTACAGCGAGGTGGGGTTCTGGAACGGTAAACGGTAAGAGGGCCTTGGGGGAAAGTGTAGAGAAATCTGAATCCAGTGTGGAGTGGAGTGAACAGTAATTGCCAGCCTTGATTGCTGAGTCATGCCACGTGTCCTGGGGTAATGAGATGTTAACAGTTGGGGAAACCAGATGAGAACTCTCTCAGGGAACTCTACTACTTTTCTTTCTTTCTTTCTTTCTTTTTTTTTTAAGATTTATTTTATTTATTTGAAAGATAGAGTTACACAGAGAGAGAAAGACAGAGAGAAAGGTCTTCCATCTACTGTGCCGATCCGAAGCCAGGAGCCAGAATCTTCTTCTGGGTCTCTCACATGGGTGCAGGGGCCCAAGGACTTGGGCCATCTTCTACTGCTTTCCCAGGCCATAGCAGAGAGCTGGATTGGAAGTGGAGCAGCCAGACTAGAACCAGCGCCCATATAGGATGTCGGTGCTTCAGGCCAGGACTTTAATCCACTGCGCCACAGCGCCGGCCCGGAATTCTACTACCTGATAATTTCTTTTTTCTACTACCTTTGCAACTTTTTAGTAAATCTAAAATTACAAGTTTATTTAAAGAGAA
Organism: Oryctolagus cuniculus; assembly: GCF_051225735.1. Lineage (NCBI taxonomy): Eukaryota > Metazoa > Chordata > Mammalia > Lagomorpha > Leporidae > Oryctolagus > Oryctolagus cuniculus. Next base: position 164,831,591 of record NC_142869.1, read on the forward strand.
AAATACCGCTGCGAGCATTCGCGACCGCAGCCCGATCTGAGGCTGAAGTCAGACAGGGCTGGTTTCCGTTTTCTTCCTTCCTCCTATGGTAACCTGTGGTAGTCTAAGGACTCTGATTGGAATGGAAAGGAAACGTCAGAAGTGACGTTCAGGGCAGTGATGCTCCCAGCAGGTGAGATAGGCCTTGTGTTCCAAACAGAGCAAATCGGTGTTTGTTAAATATCAGTAGAATTCGTGTTCTAGGAGACACAGTTCCTAGTCACGAGGGAACAAAACGTAGGGGTGTTTACATCATGATGACGTGACAAAAATTATCGCTAACTTGGCCTTAGGGTCAGTGGGGCAGTTCAACCTGCTCTGTTCTGAGGCTTGGCGCTGGTGATACGTGAGGCGATGGAAGATCGCTGGAGGGACTGGCGTGGCGCAGCAGGTTAAGCCGCTGCCTGCGACACCAGCATCCCACCAGAGCATCAGCTCCAGTCCCGGCTGCTCCACTTCTGATCCAGCTCCCTGCTAATGCACCTGGAAAAGCAGTGGAAGATGGCCCAAGTGCTTGGGCCTCTGCCACCCATGTGGGAGACCTGGATGGAGTTCCAAGCTCCTGGCTTTGGCCTGGTTCAGCCCCAGCCATTGTGGCCATTTGGGGAGTGAAGCAGCAGATGGAAGACCTCTCTCTGTCTCTCTGTCTCTCTGCCTTTCAAATAAATGGCATATCTTAAAAAACAATCATTTATTAAAAAAATTAGAAAAAAATTCTTGACCACATCAAGACCAAACAGAGTGTTTGAAATGGTGATAAAGGAAGGAAAAGAAAGATCAGAACAGCTGGGTTGTCTGGCAGAGTTCACAGCTCTCAGCTTTTGGTTCTAAAGGAATCGTAAACAACTATAAATACAGAACACCAGAAACCTAATCAAAGTCCCCCAAGCCCCCGGAAGCTCAAGACCCTGCTGTGGGTAGGGCAGATCTCCAGGACGGCCTCCCGGTGCTGTGGCATCTTCTGGGCCTGTCTTCTGAGCCTCTGGGAGTGGTGTCTCTTCTCTGTCTTCAGAAAAAGTGAAGCTGTTCCGGCTTGTGCTCTCGGGTTTCTAGGCAGGAAAACGGGGTGTGTGGGGGGGGTCCTCACCCGTGCTTCCCCCACCCCGAGGCGCTCACCTCGCTCTGTTTGTCCTGTGCAGAAGAACTGCAGCAGTTGCAGGAGCGCTACCACTTCCTGAACGAGGAGTACCGGGCCCTGCAGGAGAGCAACAGCAGCCTCACGGGGCAGCTCGCGGATCTCGAGAGCGAGAGGTACAGCCGGGCCGCTGGAGGGGCGGGTGGGTGGGGCTTGGCAAGACTGCCTCGGGCATCCCTGAAGGCGGACACCGGGGGCACCAGTGTTCCTCTGATCCTGGAGAGCTGGTCCTCTCCCTGATAGATCGCCTGGAGGCAGGCACAGGAACCCAGCCTGATGATCTCAGAACCAGAGCTGAATGGCTTCTGAAATTTAGCTTTCTTGGGGCCAGCGTTGTGGCGTGGCAGGTAAAGCTGCTGCCCACAACACTGGCATCCCATGTGGGCGCCGGTTTGTGTCCCGGCTGCTCCACTTCCAATCCAGCTCCCTGCTAATGGCCTGGGGAAAGCAGCAGAAGATGGCTCAAGTGTTTGGGCCCCTGCCACCCATGTGGGAGACCCAGACGAAGCTCCTGGCTTCAGCCTGGCCCAACACTGGCCATTGCAGCCATCTGGGGAGTAAACCAGTGATGGAAGACCTCTCTCTCTGTGACTCTGACACTTTCATGCTAAATAAATAAATCTTAAGATTTAGTTTTCTTCCACTGTAGCTATCGGGGTCTGGTTTGCTCTGCCTGAGAGTAGGTTGAGAAGACATTCCTACACTGTCCATGCAGACTTGATTAGGTCTAATGGCTTAGCGCAGCCAGACTGGAGCTGGCTTGCTACCAGGCCCAGCCTTGAAACCAACTGGACTGGTACTCGTAGGGCCTCCCAGGGCCCACACGCCTCTGCAGAAGAGATCCCGGCGACTGTCCTCTTCTCCACGTGCTTATCTGGGAGGTGCATCGCGGCAGAAGGCCCCGCCTCTCTTCGGTATAATCTGAAGGCATAAGGATGGAGGCCGCTTGGCTAGTGGTCTAGCCAGGTTCGCTAGTGACAGAGTTCCTTCCAACGGGGCTTTGGGGTTCTGGGTTACAGGACACGGAGAGCGACGGAGAGGTGGCTGGAGTCCCAAACACTGAAGAGCATGACATCGACCGAGTCTCAGACTTTCGAGGCGGATTTCCCGGAGCCCGACCCTGGAATGCAGCTGTTGCGACAGCAGCTGCTGGGGGCTGAGGAGCAGATGCTGAGCATGAAGACCAAGGTACGTGTACACCGCGGGCAGGGGAGGGCAGAGGAGGGGAGGGGAGAGGAGGGGAGGGGAGGGGAGGGGAGGGGCGGCGGGCTCCTTCCACAGCTCCCTTTCACCTTCCGCTCAGCGCTGGCCAAGGAGGCATGTCACTGGCCGTAGAGAGCAGCCGGGGGCTGCGCAGTGACACTTGGGCAGCAGCTGCATCTCCAGTGGGCGGGCCAAGGAGCTCCTCCTGCCTAGTGACGCTGAGACGTCCTAGTGTCATCGGGAGACACGTCACTCGTGGGTCTGTGGCAGTGTTGGTGTAAACAAACCAATGGCACTGCCAGCCCTGTGAAGGTGCAGAGGTGCAGGTGTGTGCAGGCCGTTGGACGTGACAATGCTAGTAAATGCTGTGTTACCGGTTTATGTATTTACTATGCTACTTATTACTTTAGAGCGTGCTCCTCCTTGTTAGAAGAAAAGTTGGCTGTGAAACAGCCTCAGACAGCTTGTGTTCACCTCATCTCTCTTAAAAATTTTTTTTATTTATTTAAAAAGCAGAGTTACAGAGAGGCAGAGAGAGAGAAAGAGAGAAAGGTCTTCCATCTGCTAGTTCATTCCCCAGATGACTACAACAAGTGGAGCTGGGCTGATCTGAAGCCAGGAGCCTGGAGCTTCTTCCAGGTGTCTCATGTGGGTGCAGGGGCGCAGGCACTTCCATCTTCTCCTGCTTTCCCAGGCCATAGCCTGGATCGGAAGTAGAGCAGCTGGGACTCGAACCAACGCCCATGTGGTGCCAGCACTGCAGGCGGCACTTTACCCACTATGCCACAGCACTGGTCCCTACCTCGTCTCTTGATCGCATTGTTTTCCTCTTGTGCTTGGTTTAGCCTCGTGTTGTTTTGTCCATCATGGCCTTAGGACCAATAGGGGATGCATACACGTGTACAAACCAGGCCAGCTAGAATGTACTAGGCTTTGTACCATGTACGTCTGTACGTCCATGATGTTTGCACAACAGTGCATTTCCCAGAACACATCACGGCTATCGTTAAGGGACCCACGACTGTGTTCCAACTGAAGGAATGCAGGCTTTCCCCGAGCCTGTCTGGAGCACGCGTGGCACCTGCCATCAGCCGGGCTGCCTGCTCCGTTTCCCGCGCAGTGCAAGGAATTGTGTGGAGAATTGCAAGAGCTACAGCACCACCGGCGGGTCGGCGAGGAGGAGCAGAGGCGGCTGCAGAGGGAGCTCAAGTGCGCGCAGAACGAGGTGCTGCGGTTCCAGACCTCTCACAGCGTCGTCCAGGTGAGCGGCCTGCGCGCAGCCGCTGCCGCTGCCGCACGGGACGACGGGCACAGAACCTGCGGCCCGCCCTGCTGACCTTTACCCCACAACCAGGGCCTCCCCCGAGAAGCCCAACCCTAGGCCCACGGGAGCTCCTCAAGGCGTCCGCGTCTGTAGAGGGGCCTGCCGTGTCCAGAAGGGTGACAGTGCTACCCACGTCTCCCCCGCACAGAACGAGGAACTGAAGACCAGGCTCTGTGCCCTGCAGCAGAAGTACGACGCCAGCCAGGATGAACAGAAGGAGCTCTTGAAAGTGCAGCTGCAGCTTCAGTCTGAGCTCCGGCAGCTCAAGGTCACAACGTCCACGGTCACGGAGAGCCAGGCTGAGAAGGTGAGAGGGCAGCCAGAGGTGCCGGGAGCACCTGCATCGCGGGAGATGCCGGCTGCGAGTGGAGCGTTAAAAATAGCTCCAGCCGCCAGCTGGGCAGCCGGGCAGGTGGGTGAAGAGCCGCGGGCCCCTCGGTGCCGTCTCGGGTAGGTGAGCACCAGGCAGGAGGGGCAGGAAGAAAGCAAGCCCCGGGCCATCCGTGTCCGGATGGCTCAGGCAGGAGAGTGAGTAAAGGAAGCCGCCGGCACCGCCCAAAGCCCTGCTTTCCTGCAGGAACTGCTGTGCCGGGTCCAGAAGCTGCAGCTGCAGTACCAGACCACCACGAAAGAGAAGGAGAAGCTGTTGCAGGTGCAGCAGCAGCTGCAGGAGCAGCTGCGGGGCCACGAGGCAGAGCTGCAGGGCCTCAAGAACATGGTGTCCTGCTTCCGAGAGAGCGCAGACAAGGTAAAGCAGCGCCAGGGAGGGGCTGGGGGCAGGCAGCGCCGGGCGGGAGGGGGAGGGAGAGCCGCTCTGTGAGGGCCAAAGAGGTGCTGAGGGCAATGGAGACTCCTCTCAGCTTCCTCTGATGTCCAATCAGAAAGCCGGCCCCTATACAAAGAGCAAGTCCCCTCTCCCCGCTCCCCACGAAGGGAAGCCCAGGAGGTCTCTGTTCCAAGCCTGTTAGGGCTGGGCCCATCTTGGGGGTCCCTGGCTGGGATGACACTGGGGCCGAAAGGGACAGGGGAGGACCGATGGACGCCCTGTAGTCCCCTCCTGAGAGGAGCGCGTGCGGCGGCAGCGGCTCCCCGGGTGACGGCCGGCCCTGGCTCCCCTGCCCAGAACACAGAGACGCAAGCCCAGCTTCGGGAGATAAAGCGACTGTACGAGGACAGCAAGGACGAGCTGGAGCGGCAGAAGCACATGTACGACCAGCTCGAGCAGGACTTCCTGCTGTGCCAGCTGGAGCTGGACGAGCTCAAGACCACCCAGCCCCTTCTCGAGGACAAGGACAAATGTGCTAACAAGGTAACTGTAATCCCGAGAGGTGAGCGTTCCCAGGTACTCGCTCCAGGGAGAGGCGGTGCGACAGAGGCAAGAGACGGAGCCAGCCCCGCAGCGGGCTTGAGGGCTCCCTAGCCGGGAAGCGGGCACAGCCACCTGCTGCCACCTGGGAAACGGTTTTCCTTGACCTTGCCTTTGAGCCAGAGCCACAGCGTAGCGAGAGAAGCCCCTGTGGATACCAGTGTCTGACGTGAGTCCGCGTGGGTGGATGTGTTGTCCGCTGGTGTTAAACTAGTGAGCCCCTCTGGGTGTTTGTGGAGCAGAGCGTACACACTGGCCGACCTCCCACACGGTTACTGCTGGAACTGTAAAGACGGGGGCCGGGTTTCTGAGGCAGACGACAGATGCTCTGGGAAGGGAGTGGGTGTGGCCTCGGGCTCAGAGGTGGGTGACAGAGGGTCTAGGCTCTCCCAGGATCTATTCTGTGATGTTTGGAGTAAATTCTGGAAGCCTACATTTCCTCCTCTTCACCTGGAGCAGAGCACCCCCCCCACCTCACTTCCGGTTAGTAATAAATGCTGGCAGTGATCACTAAGGCTGTATGCACCTCTTCTTTTTCCGTAGAGTATAAAGTGCAAGGCGTTATCTTTTAATAATAAAAGCATGTTCAGCTCCTGGTTGCCGATAGGAAGTGGAAAGGGGTGGAAGCCGGTTGGAGACAAGGCACTAGACTCTCAAAAGCCGGAGGAGCCGGTGCCATTGTGCCAGAACCCTCGGCAGCTCCTCCCCAGCCAGCAGCTGTGTCCCTAGCGAGAGGCCTGGGAAGATGGAGGATGTGACGCCTCGCAGTCTGTTTGCGCCTCTGGGCCCTCTCCCTCCGCCCGCACTCAGCTTAGGGGCCCGGGGCCTGTGCCCATCGCCCCTCTCCTGGTGGGAAGCACTCTGGGGAAGGAGCAGGTGCTGGTATCCAGAACTGGCTCTTCTCCAGCCATGGCATGGCATCAGGATTGGCTTAGGTCTTCAGAAGCTCTGGGTTTGGGATTTAGTCTACTCAACCCACCTCAGCACTAACTAGTACTTTTCCGAAGATTGTAAGAGCTGGTTAGGAAAACAAAAATGGGAAAACGTGGAGTGAAATTAAGTCCTTATTGGTAAGGAGCATGATTGGGTCTGAAAACAAGTGGAGGGTCGCAGGAGCTGGCGTTTCCAGCGCCGGAGATGGGAAGGGGGCTGAGAAGGGAGGGGTCTGAGAGCAGCCCCCTCCTGCAAGGGGCTCACAGGGCCAGTGTAGAAGGCTGCCAAGCAGCCACACGGCGGCCGGCGGCAGTGCCATCTTCAGCATCTAGCGCCTGGTCTGTCTGGGGGCAGTGTGCTTGGGACTGAAGTGAGTCTACCGGGAGGGAGACCCTCGGGAGCCACAAGCACAGAATTGCTCCGCTGGCCAGCCAGGAGGTGCGCCCTGCAGAGTAACCAGCCCTTCCCCTCACCCGCCCACAGTGTGATGCACTGCTGTCCAGACTGACAGAATTGCAGGAGAAGTTCAAGGTCAGCCAGAAGGAGCTGGGGCAGCTGCAGATGGAGCAGTGCGAGCTCCTGGAGGATCAGAAGCGGTTGCAGGAGGAGCAGGGCCAGCTGCAAGAAGAGCTGCACAAGCTCATGTTCCCGCTCCCCAAGAGCGGGCTCGTCCGGAAGGTAACGGCAGCCAGGGCGTGACCGCCGTCCGTCCCCGGAGGCTGCTCTCAGGACCTCCGACATGTGGCTGTCCTTGGGAAGCATAAATAGCCTGGGGACTGGACTTCTTCCTGCCTGAGCCCGTCACTGCTTACTTTCTCACTGTTCCCCGCCCCACAAAACCCAAAAGCTCCATGGAGCTGATGAGGCTTTTTCTCGTAAGACATGCACGTCTTAGAACACATTCTCTATTCTGGAATCTGTGCAGCATTTCTATGCTTGGAGACAATGCACCTGAAAGCCCTTTGAAAACGAACCCTAAGAGACCAGCACTACGCGCTTAGCAGGTCCTCCTGGAAAGACCCCCCCAGTCCCCACTGGGCTGTGCAGGGCCAGCACAGAGATTCATCCGGAAGGGACTGGTTCCCGGGGGGGAGGCGGCACAGGAGCCTGCCGGTTCCCCAGCCCAACTCCTTCCTCCCGTCCCACCCCACAGAGTCAGGACATACTGACAAAGCTGCAAGACCTCTGTGAACTGCAGATGCTTTACCAAGGCATGCAGAATGAGCAGAAAAAACTGATAGAGAGCCAAGCGAGTATACTGAAAGAACAATTAGAGACGCACAAAGCGCTGCGGCACTTCAAAGAGACACATTTCCAGGAAGTGGTGGAGAATCCTGAGGACCCCAAATGGGCTAAGTCCTCGAAATGTGATGATGAAAACAAGGTAACTCTAGCAAGAGGTGGGGGGCAGCCTCGCAGAGTTCTGGGACAGGAGGGCCCCGGGGCTAGGAGACCTGTCGGGCCAGGAGTAAGGATAAGGCTGAAGGCCTGCCCTCGGCCAGCCAGGGCTCCACTGAGATGGAGCCAGAGAGCCTCACCTGCGTGTAGGGCCCTGCGGGAGCCCCGTGGGTCCTTAGAGCAGAGTGGGGATGGCCTGGCGGGCTGTGTCCTGATCATATGACTCAGTGCCATCAACTTCATGTGGATTCAGTGTGCGCCGGGATTCCTTTGGAGTGACTCAAATGCATCACCCTTTCCCATGAGCAGCAGAGCACACGTCTCAGGTCACCAAAGCTGTAGCCTTTCGGTGTTCTACGTGAGACAGATCCGGGCCCACTCGTTTCCACGGGGAGAGTTCTTAGCGTGTGAGTTTCTTCGAACACCCACCACTACCTGAGCTGGAACTTTGGTGGCAGCGACAGAGCCAGATCAGGCCTAGCCCAGAAAATGGGTGCATCAGAGCGCCAGCCAGGGGCCCTGCGTGTGGGGCAGGCATTTCCAGACAAGTCTGCTTAGGGATAGGGCACACAGTTAGTCCAAGGTCTCTGTGAGAGCAGGTAGATAGTTCCGTTTGAGGCAGAGTCTGTTCACCCAGCTATTTGCCTAAGCAAGGAGAACCAGGGGCCACAGCAGTCCAAACTATGAGGCTTGCTCAAATTTCAGGGATATCAGATGTCCAGGCTGAGCACCCTCATAGCAGAGATGGGAAGCAGGTATAATGTCTTTCCTAAGCTGCTCGGATCTCGCGCCGGGCATCTGCAGCCAAGAAGCCAGGCCCAGGAGGCTGGGAGATGTGCCCAGAGGTCAACTTCAGAATCGGGGCAGGAGGTTCAGGGATTAATAGTTAGCCCTTGAGTCCAAGTCTGCATCTTCCAAGGAAGAATATTTTATAGGCCCCTGTTTAAGGCTGAGTTGACTTGATTTTTATTTTAAAAGATTTATGCATTTATATGAAAGCGGAGAAAGAGAGAGAATCTTTCATCTATCGGCCTACTCCCCAGATGGCCGCAACAGCCGGGGCCAGGCCAGACCAAAGCCAGGAGCCAGGAGCTTCCTCCAGGTCTCCCACATGGGTGCAGGGGCCCAACCACTTGGACCATCTTCCGCTGCGTTCCCAGGGGCATTAGCAGGAAGCTGGATCAAAAGTGGAACAGCCGAGACTTGAGCTGCACCCATGCGGGATACCAGCGCTGCAGGCAGAGGCCCAACCTTTCACACCGCAATTGGCGGGGTTGATTTTAGAACTGGGGGCAGGGAGAGACTGATGCTAAGGGTCAGGATAATGAATCCACTGAGAGAGAAGAGGGTGGGGTGAGGATCCGGGGTATTCTTGAGACCCAAGGAGAGAGGGAGGTCCCACAGCAGAAATGGGAGTGTCTGCTCCGGCCGAGATTCTTCCAGACGAGCAGGAAACCTCCCGTTTCTGTGGGCACTTGGCAGACACCTGCTCCAGCCGAGGTGTAGCTAGAAGGACTGACACGCTTAGGGGTAACAGTCATGTCTCCCGCCCCTACCTACCCTGGCAGTCCCAGCTGCTCAGGGGCCAGCTGCAGGCTCTGCAGGTGCTGTACAGCGAGAGTCAGGCGGAACAGGAGCTACTGCAGCAGGAGCACGAGAAGCTGCTGGAGGAGCGGAAGAGGCTGCAGGCCGACCTGCAGTTCTGCCTGGAAGAGATGCAGCTGCTCCAAGACCAGTCGCCTGCGGCCAAGGCGAGCCTTGAGTCCTACAAGAAGAACCACGGCAGCGTGGCTCCCAGCAGCGAGAACCTCCTCAAGAGTTACGGGAGCGGCACGAGCGAGGCCCACGAGAAGAGCTACCGCAGCAGCAGCGGCTCCAGCAGTGGCAGCGGCTCCTACCGGAAGAGTTACGGCAGCAGCAGCTGCAGCTCGGACACCTATCACAAGAGTTACGCCAGCAGCAGCCCTAGCGAGGACCTAGCCGAGCCTGCAGACATGGAGGTAACAGTCGCCCGATGACAGGTCAGGCAGGGGAAGACGATGCTCCCGCAGGGTCAGTGGAACAGGATCCAAGCCGAGCTGGGGGGTTACTGGCAGGAAGTGAGGCCCCTCCGCCCCTGGCGGTCCTCCCTCCCCGAGAGATGCCCCCATCTGGATGGAGGCCTGAGATTCAGGAGTGTTCTTTTTATTTCTTTTTAAGAAGTATTTATCTGAGAGGCACTTACAGACAGAGAGAGGGAGACAGAGAGAGAGGTCTTCCATCCGCTGGTTCACTTCCCAAATGGCTGCAACAGCTAGAGCTCGGCCAATCTGAAGCCAGGAGCCAGGAGCTTCTTCCAGGTCTCCTACACGGATGCAGGGGCCCAAGCACCTGGGCCATCTTCTACTGCTTTCCCAGGCCATTAGCAGGGAGTTGGACAGGAAGTGGAGCAGCCAGGACTCGAACCAGTGCCCATTTGGGATGCTGGCGCTGCAGGCAGAGGCTTAACCTACTACGCCATAGTGCCGGCCCCAGGAATCTTTATCAGCCTGGTCATGGACTCTAAGCGGAGAGAGACAGCGTCCCCCTGCACAGCTCAGACCCTTGGCCGTCCTTCTGTATCCAGGGAAGGGCCTCACAGGATGGGGCGGAGCTCAGGCGGTTCTCAGGGTGCTGCCATTGCTCCTCCGCCCTCCACAGCACTTTGAGGACTCGGTGGCTAAGGTGCTGACCAAGCTGCAGGCAGTGCAGGCCCTGGACCAGATGAGCCAGGAGGAGCACCGCCAGCTGCAGGAGCAGATGAACAAGCTGCTGGACCAGCAGAGAGCGCTGCGGGCGGAGCTGGATGCGTGCGAAAGGGATTTCCAGGAGTGCATGGAAGGCCTGGACAAGCCCGCAACCCCTCCGTGTGACAAGAGCGAGGTAACGCCGCCGCCGGGGAGGCAGGGCTCCTCCCAGGAGTCCCCAGAGCCACAGGAGGTCACGGCCATTTCAGAGATATTGACGAGAGGGACCAGGCAGGGAGACCGAATCCTAGGAGGCGGGGCATCTGCGCATCCTGGACGGACGTGCTCGGGGACAGGGGCATCTCTCAAGTGCCCGCTGTGCTGGCCTGCACTGGACTCTTCCCTCGGCCACTCCTGTCCTCTTGGTGTCCCAGGGCACTTCTGGAGAGCCTGTTCTCTGTTCTGCCTGTAGTTTTCTTGTCTCCTCAACCAGAGTGTAAGCACCCGAGGGCAGGGGCCTTGTTCCCTTCCTTTTGGTCTCGTGTGACACCAGGAAGGGCACAGAAGGCGTAGTCTCTGGCCAGTGGAGGTGGTGGTGGGGCACTGCGTGTGTGGCGGCGAGCACGGGAGCCCAGGCTGCTGAGTGTTCATACCCACTGAGCAGGTTCTTAGTGCCAGCATCAGCCCAGCCCAGGAAGACGCGAGCAGAGCAGGGAGTCCCAGCAAGTCCCAGGCTCTGACTTGTCTGCCTCCAGGAGAGGTGCAGGAGCCAGTGTGTCGCAGGACTGCACGGCCCAGATCCTCGAGTTGCCGTACCCATTAGAGAAATGGGTTGGCTGGGGTAGGAATTTCCATGAAAAGGGTTATATAATAAATCCCTGAGGCTCAGAAGTGGCAGCCACCCCCTAGTTAGTCTCCGGCCAAGTCACGGGAGAAAGCATCTCTTACGTCGACATCTTTCCATCGTGTCACATGTAAACCATCAGGTGCCTCAGGTCAGAGAGAAGCCCTGTGCAAGACCATTTCGGAGGCTGGTTTTCCAGTTTGATGGTTCCTTTATTGTCTACGTCCCCGTGGGCATCAGCAGGGAGACTGAGGCAGCGACTCCCCAGCACCCCTAAGCAGGGCCCAAGCTGACCCCATGGGCCCAGCTCCGGGTGACTGCCGGCCTCCCTCCCCCCACTGCCGACAGATCAAAGAGCTACAGGCCAAGCTGCGGGAGCTGCAGCTACAGTACCAGGCTAGCATGGATGAGCAGGGCCGGCTGCTGGCAGTGCAGGAGCAGCTGGAGGGGCAGCTGCAGAGCTGCCAGGAAGAACTGTGCCGGCTCAAGGAGAAGAAGCCCTGCGTCGCCAAGGAGAGCAAGGGGAAGAACAGCAGTAAAAATGGGAACAAGAATGCCAACGGGTTTAAGAATAAAAAGGCGCCCAAGCCCTGCTCAGACAGCTCCGAGGACAGCTTTGAGACCAGGAAGGTGAGTGGTAACCTTAGCAACCAGGTAGGCAGCGCAGATCCCCGGAGGAAGCCTCCTCTCCACCAGCACTGCAACCAGGCGAGGTACCAGGGGCCGCAGGACGCTTGGGCAGAGATGGAATTCAAGCACAAGTTCATTTTGGTGCCAAAAAAAAAAAAAAAAAAAAAAAGCTTTTGGGAATCCATGCAGAGTTTTGGGCATTTTTGAAGACCCATGGCATTTGTAGAAAAGCTCCCTGGACTTCTGCAGTGTTGGCGAAAGCTCCATCTTTGCAGGAAGTCGCTTTGTTCTCTTCCTGTGAAGCTATGGGGAGAGTGGGTGCGGCCCCCAAGGACCACAGCCGCTGGGCTGAGCGACTGCTCCGGGTAGCCCAGCCCTGATGCTGGGGCGCCCGTCCCACCTGGGGTATGTGCCCGAGAGAAGGACTGAGAGATGAGGGGAAAGATATTGTTCAAAGTAGTTGTTTGCTAATAAGCCCGAGAGGATGGGATGCAGAGGAGCCCCTTGTGAGGGGTGGGATGCAGGAGCTGAGGCACAGAGCCCGGGAACCTTCAGCTCTGGGGGCTGCTTGAAGTGGCTTCACGGCCAGCGGCTGTCTGGGGCCCGAGAAGCCAGGGTGTTCTGTTCCGCGAGGTTGGCGCCTTGCAGCCCCAGAACGGAGCGCCGCACCCTCGCACCGTGGCAGCTGGAAAGCTTCCCGAGTGAGAATGGGAACCCTCCCAGGTAGCCTTCCCAGGTAACTGCCTCCACCCCGCAGAGTCTGGAGGTGGTGCTGTACTACAAGGCCAGCCGGTCGGACTTAGAGAAGCTAGCAAAAGAGGACGAAAGGAAAGAGGGGACAGAGAAGGACAAAAAGGAAGTCCCGGAAGAGAAAGCGAAGTGCGAGTCTCGGGGTGAGCAAGCTACTGAGCCAGCAGATCCCGGGGAGGCTACAGCAGCCGCGGAGGAGGAGGAGGAGGAGGAGTACGAAGAATACAGAGAACCGGAGGACAAGGGGGAAGACAACGAAGAGGACGAGGACGAGGACGAGGACTCTCGCCCTGAGACAGCCGAGGAAAACAGCCCCCTCAAACTTTCTGAGAGTAAAAAGGTAACCACAGCCAGAGGCTGGATCAGGTGGGAAAAGGGCGGGGGCTCAGGTGCCCCCGTGTTCAGGGGTGGCCCAGCCACCGCTGGCCTGGCACAGGAGGGAAGGTGGAGACGGAGAAGGGGGTGGGGAGAGCCGTTTCTCTGCAGGAAGTGGCAGGTGGAGACCACGGTGCGGATGCGGACCGGAGGTGGGGTCTTTGGCGCCTGTGTCCTTTCATTTACACGGTAGTCCTTGTCACCGTTCTCACTCGGGGGGTTGCCTCCTCACTGCCCCTGGCTCTGCAGGAGGGGTGTTGCCAGCGAGAGGCCTTCGGGGCGTTTCTGTCAGCCTGGACCAGTGGCTCAGTCCTGTTTCCCCACGGTGCCCTGTTAGGCTTAACCTCTGTGGATGCTATTTGGGGAGTGAAGAGGCAGGCAGTGAGGGCGTGAGGGCGGGGACTGGGAGTACGCAGGAGAGACAGTTTCAGTCTGTCCAGCTGGCAGGGACGTGGGCCAGCCCGAGGAGACAAGCCACACCCCAGCCCTGGAGGCGCTGGGTCTTTGCGAGGCTGGGCGGGGGCTGTCGCGGAGCACGTGCCTGGGCGGCAAGGGGAGTGTGCACCTGTGCAGGAGTGCTTCTGAGTTCTCACAGCCGGGTCACCTGTGTAGGCGTGCGCCGCTGACTTCTTACCCTGGGGCCGACTCCCTAAGGCGTTTGAGTAAGTCAGGCTCAAACCTCCCGAGTGAGTCCTCGGTTCCCAGTACAGGTTCTTTCTGACTCTCTGAAAGCGGGGGAAGAAAAGAATTCTCTAGGGGTGGGATCACGCCATCCACTCTAGGGGCTATCTGGAATTTTCCAACAACCGGGTCTGCCGCACTGGCTGAGGACTGGACCCCGTGTGCAATTTTCTGTTGGCCTTGTGGCTGAGGATCATGAAAAGTCGCAGGGAGGCATCCCTAGGGGCACATTTCTTTGAAATCTACATGTTCGACCACATGCCGGTTCTGGGCCTCTTGGGTTTCTTTTACTTTGGGTGCCACACTTCTAGAGCCACACGTGAGTCAAGCCCAATCCCTGTGCCTATGTATGCAGGTGCCCTCCTTGCCCTAAAGGGGTCTTGCGGCTTTTGCAGGTAGTTCTACAGGCATATGTGTTACCACCTGGGCATTTAGTTTCTCTCTGGAAGATTGTTACAGCCCAAGAATTAGCCCTCCTCCTTTGTTGGCTTATTTTAACGCATTTTGCCTCACAGCCATAGCACCTGGCAGGTCACAGGGACTAGAGGTCAAAATACCGAGACACTGGATGGAGAGCAGACCAGACAGGTGGCCTGGCAAAAAGACTGGCTTTGTCCGGAGTGACCCGGGGTGAGGATGTGCCCCACTCCTCTACGGAAGCCCAGTCTACGCTCTGGGGCTCCACTCTTCCCGAGCCACTAGGCCACGACGAAGGTCTAGGAGCAGGTAACTCCTCGACAAGATGCGAGAGATATGGGCCGGACAGGAAGTTGAATGCAGCACCTGATTCGGACCCAGCTACTGCTTAGCTTTCGGTTCTGCAGCCGCTGCAGGCTGCCAGAGGAAAGGACCCAGGCCCAGGGACAGAGCTCGAGCGGATCTGTTTTTTAACCTCTTGCTTGCTTTCTCTTTCCCTTTGTTTTCTCATCTTCATTACCTGTTGGATTCATGTGTTTATGTCTTTTTACGCCACCTCGCACCTCCCGGTCCCCCCTCGTGCCTCTTCCTCATCTGATCTGTTGCAGCCATCCCCTGCCCCCGATCCCCCCATCTTCTCCTTGCCTCTCGTAGGTCTGGTGGTCATCTCGGCTTTGCTCTGGTGCTGGTGGGCTGAGACGTCGTCCTAACACAGGTACTGGTATTGCTTCCTCTCCTCTCCCTTTTCTCTCTGCGGCTGCTTGCCTCTCGCTTTTTGCTGTTTCCCAAGAGGTGGTACTCAGGTCCGAGTTTTAGTCCTGGCTTTTCCTTGGGCTACTGCGAAGTCTGTGACGTCTCTGAGCGTGTCTTCACGAGGCACAGGGGGCTGGAATGCTTACCAGAGACGTGGTTTGAGTTCCTGTCCCCGGCTGGGAGAGAAACCTGGAGAAGCCCAGCCACAGTGGCTACCGTCAGAGCTGCCTGACTGCTTCCGATGAGCTGACATGTGCCTGCGAGGCTGCCCGGGCTCCTCGTCTTTGTTTAACTGTAGAGCCGAGGTCTCGCTGCTGTTGCTGCCCGGGGTGGCAGCGTAAGGCGTTAGTCCCTCTCCCGCTGGGCGAGAGAGGGCTGCAGAGCTGTGCTCCTTCAACCTTGATGACACGGACCCAGACCACCGTAGGAGACACTTGCCACTGAAAAGTCTCTGGTTTGCGACTTCTGGTCTCCAGAAAAATCATAACAAAATGCCGGGAAGTATTTGATAGTTCTCTGTTTATCCCTTTTGGGGGCCGAATCCCATGGTAATCGGCTTCTCGAGCTTGGTTCTGAAGACAGCGTGTGTTACCGGTGAAAACTATCAGCTAGAGATACGTGTGCTCGGGAAGTCAGGCCCGATGCGTCTGGGCACCTGCCAGCTGGCCGCGGCTCGCGCGTCTGCTCTGTCAACAGCAGGCTGAATTCAGGAAGCAAACCCTAGGCTTCTGCCTGCCTGTGGAACCCGCAAGTGACTCTCTCTTGGCCTGTTTTCCTTTCGCATCCTTTCCCTGCCACCCCCGTCCCTATAAGGGAAGTCTAGTTGGCTCCACGTGTAGCCCCCTAAGCATTTGTTGGTAGCACTTTTTACCACTTTCTGTTCTTTCCTGTTTCCACTCCCCTTCGTACACCTGCCCCCTTCGTCAACCCTTGTCCTTTTTTTTTTTTTTTCTTTTAAGGATGTTCCTGTTTCTCCTCTTGGTCTCTCTTTACACCTGTTGGTGATGGGGTCTCTCTGTACTCCTGCTCGCCTGTACACTCGCACACGTCTTAAGCAGTCCCTGTAGGGTGAGGCTCCGAGCACTCAGCCGTGCCTTTCCCCGGCTCCACCTCCGCCAGGCCGGGTCACAATGAGAGGAGGGCCCTCCTGGGGGCAGCTGCGGATCCCAGAGCTCTGGCCACACCTCGGTGTTCAGCTGAGTCTCTCTCTCCTTCCTCCAGGCTCTGTCCTGGTGAGCAAAATGCGTCATCTCAACGTTAGCTTCTCCAAATGTAAACAAAAGATGCTTAAGCCCTGCCTTCCTCAGGGGATTTTTGTGAGGATCAGATCAGCTGAATTAATGAGTGTGAAAGTATTGTGTAGGCTATGAAATACTACATGCATAATGCAAGGAGCACACACCTCCGTAATGCATATGACAAGCTGGCCACTTGCAGTCACTTGATTTATAGAAACTAATTCATCCTTCTTATGAGGAAGCTATGACTGTGAATACTGTCATTTATAGACGCTCACAGCAAGACATGGGGAGGTTACGTAATACAGCCAGGATATCGTGAGTCGGGTCATCAGGACGGAATATGAGCAGCACATGGCATTCTGCCCCCGTTTGTCCGTGTCACCTCCTCTCGCTCTGCACGCTGTCCCTCTGTGGGCCCCCACATAACTGGAAAGACGCCACGTTTCTGTTTATGCAATGCCGGGTAACGGAGCTCTCGATAACCTCCTGTGTTGTTTAGGAAGCCCCTGCGCGCCCTGCGTGTGTTCAGCACCCTCTGCTGCACGCGATGTCTTGGGTCCCTTGGCAGAATTCTCCATTCTGAGTATTCACATTGTCCCCCAGGGTGACAAGTATGCCTCCTGCCCTCATCCAGGCTGCGAGTGGGGAGCCAGTCTCCTGTGTGTTGTCGCCCCAGCTTCTCTTTTACGCAGCCCTTTGATCACTAGCAGGTGGTCATGCAGCAGGCTACACCATCAGCCTGCTCTTACTTGCACGTATCATCTGCAAGGATATCACGGAACATCCTGTCGCACCGCTTGATGGAATCTCAGACACGATTCCCAGGCTGTCGGCAAGGCTGGTGGGACGCGCTCCTTCGGGACCCCGAAGCTTCCCTCTGCTCACGCGGTGTGGACTCCGGCCTCTGCCAGGGTGAAGTCCACCCTTCCAGGCTGATGGGTTTCTGCCCGTCCTCCCGCGAGAACACCACACTGACACGGTTAGCTGCGCACAGTAGGATGCGACATCCGGGCAGTAGCCCTTCTAGCCGCCTTCTCAGTTCATGCTTACGTGAGTTACTCTGAGTACCCACGCCCGCGCGGTTTTGCTGTCCATCTCGTGCCTTCTGTTCCTCCCAACAACTATGTCTTCAGATTGAGGAGGTCGTCTCTGCCCTCTAGAGTGGACTTAAATCCTCTTTTCAGATCCGTTATCCTCTGAGAAGCTGCTGGTAGCATGAACGGCCCTACTCCACCCTTACCTAAAACCATCCTTGCGTCACGTACGCGCCATAGCTCACGACTGAAAATCCAAAGCCCGCCTTTCAAGGAAGACAGTTAAAGAGCTAAGAACAGGAACTGTTTCCCCGAGTGTGGATTTTCTCGTTGACGATTTCCCAGGCCCTAGAGGATGCTCTCTGGGTGTCTTCTGCTGGCGTCACTGTTGGCCCGCAGACCAGCAGGGTTCCCTCGCAGGCTCTAGCACACGTGCCAGGAAGTCACCCGTGGGCGGGGCTGTCTTAGTGAGCCTGACACGTGCCTCCCAGGGCCACTATCAGGCTTCTTTTAACTTCCTTGAACCAACTCCATGCTGCGTAACAGGTTTGCCTGCCAAAGAACTCCTACTTTCCTGCACTCCCTGGGGCACCTCCCCTCCCCCCTCAGTCTGAGTTCCTTTCCCTTCTATACGGCTAACGAGGTGCCACCCCTTTTCCCAAAGGCCTCAGTTGACTCTCTGCTGCCCCCCTTTCTCACTGCAACCACTTGGAGAATCTGCAGTCTGGCCCCTGGGCTGCTCCCACACATACGAGTTAGTGTTCTCCCACTGGGAGAGACAGGGGCATGGACGCAGGCGGCCAGCGTGTGCCGTGCCACAGACCTGGCGGTGTCAGGGCCCAGGACCCACACGGTCTCCACGGTTGCCCAGGAGGTATGAGGTGACCCATGGTGCCCCGGAGGTGTGTGTCCCGGGCACCAGCAGGCAGGGGGTCTCTGGCTGAGGGACGGGTTCAAGGCTGGGCACTCACGGCTTTTCTTTGGTCCCCACAGAACATGTTTGGGATGTGGAAGCCCATGGTGTTCTTGGCTATTGCAGCTGTGGCTCTGTATGTGTTACCCAACATGCGACCGCAAGAGACACAGCTCTGCCTCATGGAGTGATGGCGGACCTGGGCCAGTGGAGAGGGCAGACCCCCAGCAGCAGCCACTCTCACCTTTGGGCAGGATGCACTGTACCAGAGCCCCAACCCTACCAATGTGTCCCATGTGTCTCTCTCTCCTTGGCCTCAGTCACTCAGGCTGCAAAGCCTTATGGGAACTATTGGCTCCCACCTCCTGCCTTGTATAAGAACCTGGGTTCCTTGTAATTAAATATCAACCTAATCACGTGAGACTTGTGGCTTTTTATTTGCTGAGTGCTTCGCACCATAACCAGGACAGGATGGTTCCTCCTTAACCAAGTGCTCACACAGGGGTCTGGCTCCCCAGTGTGATCTCTCGCCCTACAGTTGGCCTCAGATACAAGGCTAGCTCCCTGGGCCGTCAGCTGAATGGCAGATGGATTTGTCTCCGCTTATTCAGCCCATCTCAAGGAATTCATCTAAGCAGAAAGAAATGCAACGGACTGGGTATCTGCTGGGAGGCGGGGCCAAAAGACTTGGCTCCTGTGTCCCCATCTGTGTGGTGACACCCTGAGACCTGTGTGGGAGCTCTCGTGGCTTTTCCCTTGTTTGTTCTACTTAGTTGGTCAGGATCCTGGCAGTAAATGGGTGGCACACTCCAAGAACTAACCAAAGAGTTTAATGAAGGAACTGTCGGGGCCGGCCCTGTGGCGCAGTAGCTTAATCCTCCGCGTGCGGCACCAGCATCCCATATGGGCACCAGTTGGAGTCCCAGCTGCTTCTCTTTTGATCCAGCTCTCTGCTATGGCCTGGGAAAGCAGTAGAAGATGGCCCAGGTGCTTGGGCCCCTGCACCTGCATGGGAGACCTGAAAGAAGCTCCAGGATCCTGGTTTCAGATCAGCACAGCTCTGGCCGTTGTGGATGTTTGGGGAGTGAACCAGCAGATGGAAGACCTTTCTCTCTGTCTCTTCCTCTCACTGTCTGTAACTCTACCTCTGAAATAAAATCTTAAAAAAAAAAAAAAAAAAAGGAACCGTCTACAGAAGGCAGAGCGAGGAAAACCAACATGGCGTCGTGCAGCGCCCAGGCTTCAGCACCGTGGGAAGCTGCCTTGGCCCAGGCTGAAGGGGACAAGAGAAGAAGCAAGAGCTGAAGCCATAAAAAGGGACACTGGGTAGTGTGGTGGCCACGGGAGGTGTGGCTCTTCCTCCCACCTGCCGGTTTCCTGTGGGCAGCTGTCATTGACCGAACTCAGCTGCAAGCAGAGCACACAGGCGCCCAGGTGAGGTAATCCTTCAAGGTCAGCCTCCTGGAGCTCAGAGCAGGACAGAGGAGTGAGAATGGGGCTCAGTGAGGACAAGCGGAACTGGAACCCTCTGTGACTGCTTGTGGAAGACCCCAGGTGTATTCTTAAGCCACAGAGGACAGAATGCCTCCCCACCCCGTGACTGCTCAGCTCCTTGGGACTCCTCTCTCTGATGCCGAAGGGCTTTGCTCCGTTCCACCAAGCACCCAAAGCCATGCACGCGGGCGCCGCTGAGCACTGAGCGACAGCACTTCTCCCCCCCATCGTTTTCTCGCGGGAGTGGCAGGGACACTTAGAGTGGGGAGAGGTTCAGTCTGTGTGTAGGCCAGAGCAGTGACAAGGCTGAACCGAGTATCCCTCCTAGCTGGCCTGCTGCCTGTGCCGAAATCATGATCACCCCTTGAGAAACAGTTGTGGCTGGGTGAATTGAGGGCAGTGCCACGTGGCCCTTGTGCCTCCAAGCAACCCCTCTATGGAGACGGTCTTGACGGGGGCCGTCCAGCCCCCCGCTGCTCCCTGTGCCCGCAGTCTCCCCTGGTAGTGGAGGAGAAAGGCCAGCTCGCAGGCCCCACCACAGACACCCTGACACAGAAGCTGCATCCTTTT
This sequence comes from Oryctolagus cuniculus, assembly GCF_051225735.1. Lineage (NCBI taxonomy): Eukaryota > Metazoa > Chordata > Mammalia > Lagomorpha > Leporidae > Oryctolagus > Oryctolagus cuniculus. The sequence goes on from NC_142869.1 coordinate 164,851,396, forward strand.
TCTTTTTTTCTCTTTTTATTTCATTTATTTGAAAGGCCAAGTTACAAAGGAGGAGTAAGAGGTCTTCCATCTGTTGGTTCACTCCCCAAATGGCTGCAATGGCCAGGGCTAGGCCCAAAGCCAGGAGCTTCATCCAGGTCTCCTACATGGGTGGCAGGGACCAAAGCACCTGAGTCATCTGCTGCTGCTTTCCCAGGTGCATTTGCAGGGAGCTGGGTCAGAAGTGGAGCAGCCAGGACAGGAACTGGAGCCCATATGGGATGCTGGCATCATAGCCAGCAGCTTAACCCACTACACAACACTGGCTCCTTTCTTTTTTTCTTTTTTAAAGATTTATTTATTTGAAAGAGTAACACAGAGAAAGAAAGAGAGAGAGAGAGAGAATCTTCCATCCACTGGTTCGCTCCCCAAGTGGCTGCGATGGCTGGGGCTGGGCCAGGCCGAAGCCAGGAGCCAGAGGCTTCTTCTGGACCTCCCACATGGGTGCAGGGGCCCAAGCACTTGGGCCATCTCCACTGCTTTCCCAGGCACATTAGCAGGGAGCTGGATCAGAAGTGGAGCAGCCAGGTCTCAAACCAGTGCCACATGGGGTGTTGGTGTTGCAGGCATCCACTTTACCCATTATGCCACAATGTCAGCACCCCCCGTTTTTCCCTTTTTTAAAAGAATCTCTTTGAGAGGAATAAAGAGAGCGCTCCCATTCGCTGGTTCATTCTCCAGATTCCCACAATGTCCAGGACTGGGTGAGACCAAAGCCAGGAGCCAGGAAGTCAATCCAGGCTTCCACATTAGTGCCAGGAACCCAGCTACCCAAGCCATCACCTACTGCCTCCCAGGGTCTGCATTAGCAGGAAGCTGGAATGGACAGCAAGGGCCAGGAATGAAACTCAGGCACTCTGATGTGTGATCCAAGCATCTTATATTGCAACTGCAAGGCCAAATCTCAGAACGTGTGTTTCAGCAAGATCCCCAACTGATAAGTGCGCACAGTAAAATGTGGGAACCACTGCCCTAATCAGTTACATCTGGTTGTACATTCTTAGTCGTGACCTAATTAAAGAAATGCCTTTGGGGCCAGCATTGCAGTGTAGCGGGTAAAGCCACCACCTGTGGTGCTGGCATCCCATATGGGTGCTGGTTCAAGTCCTAGTTGCTCCACTTCTGATCCAGCTCCCTGCTAATGGCCTGGGAAAGCAGTGGAAGATGGCCTAAATGCTTGGGCTCCTTCATCTACATTGGAGACCTGGAGGAAGTTCCTGGCTGCTGGCTGGCATCAAACGGGCCCAGTTCCAGCTGTTGCAGCCATTTGGGAAAGTGAACCAGCGGATGGACAATCTGCATCTCCTTCTCTCTCTATAATTCTGCCTTTCAATAAATAATAAATAAATCTTTAAAAAAATGCCTTCACATCCTACCTGTTGCCACTGGCAGCATGTGGTGAGGACTTGCTTTTTATTTATTTATTTATTTATTTATTTTGACAGAGTGGATAGTGAGAGAGAGAAACAGAGAGAAAGGTCTTCCTTTAGCCATTGGTTCACCCTCCAATGGCCGCCACACCTGGCGCACTGTGGCCGGCGTACTGCGCTGATCCGAAGGCAGGAGCCAGGTGCTTCTCCTGGTCTCCCATGGGGTGCAGGGCCCAAGCACTTGGGCCATCCTCCACTGCCTTCCCAGGCCACAGCAGAGAGCTGGCCTGGAAGAGGGGCAACCAGGAAAGAATCCGGCGCCCCAACTGGGACTAGAACCCGGTGTGCCGGCCCCGCTAGGTGGAGGATTAGCCTATTGAGCTGCGGCGCCGGCCTGACTTGCTTTATTTTAAAAAAACATATCTTAAGGTATTCAGTTAGTATTTTTTAAACATTTTAAAATTTCATTTTTATTTGAAAAGCAGAAAGAGAGAGAGACAGAGATCTTCCATCTGCTGGTTCACGCCCACAAATGCCTGCTATAGCAAGGGCGGGGCCAGGCTGAAGCCAGGAGCCCAGAACTTGATCTAGGTCTCCATGGGGGCGGCAGGGACACAAGTACTTGAGATGCCTCCCAGGGTGTGCACTCACAAGAAGCCGAAGCAGAAGAAGAAGAGGCAAGACTCAAACCAAGCGTTCATGGGACGGGGGCATCCCAAGCAGGGACTTAACCTCTGTGCCAAACACCAACCCCAGAAACCCTGCCTTTTATCCACTTTATCCCCGTCACCAGTGGCAAACGTGGTAGAAAAAGCTGGAAGATTCCCTAGAGCCCAGGGCTGTGGTCTGAATGCGTGAGTCCCCCTGGGAACCATATATTGAAATCCTAACCCCCAGGTGACATTAGAATGGGGACCCCTGAGGTGATTCGGTTGGAAGGGTGGGGCCCCCACAACTGGGATGAGTTCTTGGATCCCACGCGTGCCCCGTGCACGTTCACCGGGAGAAGAGGGCCATGTGCGAGGAAGGGGCAGGTGCTCGACCTGGGCCTTCACAGCCTCCAGACTTTGAGAAATAAACTGCTGTTGTTTCCAAGCCGCCCCGTCTACGGTGTTTTGTTATAGAAGCCCAAGTGGACTAGGACAACAAAGGTCTCTGACTGAACTTGGAATCAGAAGCCAAGATGGAGGTCAGGTTCTGGTGGGCAGCTGGGCCCCAGTCGGGAGAGCCAAACCTCGAGCCTGACTTGGCAGGGGCCCGGGGCCCGCTTTCCCCAGCCTTTCTGTGGGGAACCCAGAGCTTCTGTTAGGGTGCTTACCACGCTGCTCAGCTTAGAACCCCGTGGTGCCTATGGTCTTAGAGATACACGTCACCGAGGTCTGTCAGAAAAGTCTCCTTTCCTTGAATGTGAAACATTCAATTCATTTGAGCATTTAAAAAAAGAATAAAATAAAGGCAGGCAGAACTGACTCTGTTTACAGGGGTGTCTCTTGGAAGCCACAGCAGGCATGCACCCGAGCCTAGGTACAGGCAGCCCCAAGCATCCAAACCACTTCCAGGAGCCTCTGTCTCCCTGGCTGCCTCCTTCCTACTCCCTTCCCAGACTCCTCTGCTTCTACTTCCACTCTTGCCAACAGCCAGCTGCTGTTAGGGGCAGGCTCGGTGGTTCTAAAGGCACACGTACCTCCGTTCTGATTCTGGAAGGTGGAGTGTTAGGGTGCAGAGAAGGAGAGAGGGAGGCAGCGTGGGGACCCCGCTGGTGGCCTCTGCAGGGCCGGGGACACAGCTGCACAGCAGGGCCTTGTTCCCCAGACACCAGCAGAGGAAGCAAACTCGCTTTTATTGTTAAGATTTTTTGATTTATTTGAAAGGCTGAGTGATAGGGAGAATATCGTCCATGCACTGGTTTACTTCCCAAATGGCTGCAACTGGGCCATACCGAAGCCAGGAGCCTGGAACTCCATCCAGGTCTCCCATGTGGGTGGCAGGTGCCCAAGGACTTGGGCTGCCCTTCTCTGCTTTCCCTGGGGCACATTAGCAGGAAGCTAGATCAGAAGTGGAGCAGTCAGTGTCACAAGCAGTGGCATATCCCACTGTGCCACAACACTGGCTCCAAATTAGCTTTTTTCAATCATCTAATCAATGTCAAGGCACCACACTAAACATATTTTATGTTATTTCATCTTCAAACATTAAAACACTCACACACACACACACACACACACAAGGAAATTACTAACTCTGTTTTACAGATGAGAAAACTCAGACCCGAAAGAGTAAGCATGACCTGCCCAAAGCTGCAGAGCCGGAAGTGGAGAGGCTGGAATTCAGCCTATGGATCTTTTCGCTCTACCCCATCGTCCCTAAAATCAGTGTCAGAACCAGAGTCGGTGTCACTGATTGTCCAAGTGCCTGCTGTGAGCTGAGCCAATCTGGTGTCTCCACAGGGGATGAAAAATGTCCCTTGTTCCAGAAAAACAGGCTTTTCCAATTTGGCCCATCGGACCTGCTCACGCAGATTCGGCGCAGCCCGAGTTAAATGAGGCCAATGCTGGTGGCTGACAAGCAGTGCCCCTTGATGGGAGAGGCAGGAGGCCCAGGTGAAGGGCCAGGCAACCTGGTCTCCCGAGATAGGTCAGCCGCTGGTGAGTCAGGGGGCTATAAACAACCCGGGCCCCCCGCCAGCACTGCCCCCGACACTTGGCTGATGAAACCCCCTGTAAGCCCCTTTGTCCGTCATCCCTGCTTGGCGTGGGGAGGGGCACGCTGGCGCTCCTCAGGGAGGGGGCCCTCTTGGCAGGCCCCGGGACAGCATTGCGCACGGTCTGTTCCGGCTCACAACGCCGGGCCTCGAGCCGGGGCTCATGGGCTATATTGAGGACTGAGTCACCAGCCTGAGCCTGGTGAGTGGCTGCCGGGGCCTGACTCAGGCCCCGATTTATCCTGGAGAGCAGCAGGCTCAGGTTTCTCGAGGGGGGTGATGGGAACCATGCCTTGGCACTTCGCACCTCACACCGCAGGGCCATTCACTAGCTCCCCTGGGGCCCACAGGCGAGCTGGGACTTCGCTCTCCTCTGGCTGGCTTCGCGCCGAATGCTCCCACCTTAGCAGTGGCCAAGGACAGACTGGGGGCCTCGGATCATGCCCACAAGGTAGCGCCAGGAGCCAGTAGGGCTTGTAAAGGGACCATCAGCTACGAGGGACCCCACTCCCCACCCCCCTGCCCTCTTCCAGCAGCTCAGAGAGGAATCCAGCCCTGCTCAGACCCCTACCTCAGTCTCCATATCAGGGCTTCAGAGACAACTCTGCTGGACTCCGAGCCCCCGGCACCTCGGGCCGCCAGCCAGGAGTCTGCCTCTCCACACACAGGGGCAGGGGTGGGGCCTCTCTCCACTGGAGAGCTCAGCCTCCCAGCTGGATACACTGGTGCCTCTTGGGTGATCTTGGCCATGGGACGGAGATGGCTGGGGTGGGGGTGGGGAGCAAGAGGAGGGTTCTGGAGCTGGGAGCAAGGGGTTGCCAGAGGGAGAGTAGAATTCCTGAGTACCTCGTCACTGGCAGCGACAGAACATGAGCTGCAGGGCCCAAGCTATTTATACCTCGCCTGTCACTATCAGGGCCCCCAGAGCCCCCCTCCCTCCCAGCCACGCACAGCAGGCCCCTTTCCCGTTTCTGGTCCCTTCTCTCCTCCTCCCCCTCCCTCCCTAAGGGCCAGGCAATCTCATTACACAAGAAGGGAAAGAGAAGGAGACAACTCTGTCGCCCTAAGCACTGCTGCCCCCTCCCCAGTTCCTTCTCCACGATGAGCACCGTCCTCATTCTGCCCTTGGGAGAGGGTCCCCCCAAAGATGCCCTCTGTCCGCTCCCTTCTCACCAAGCCTAAGGTAGAATGGATCATCTCGAAGGGCCCAGGACCTTCCCAACCCCCAGTTATCACACAGCTAGAGGCATGGCCTCCCATCCAGCTAAGCCTGCAGAGTCTAGAAGGCTCGGAGGGTGAGGTGGCAAGGCCCGCGTCGGGACATGTACGCTACCCAACTGTACAATACACGTGCCCTTTATAATAGATTCCATAGCTCTTTCTCCTCATCCCAGGCAGCTCCTCTGGCTGTGTGCCTCAGTTTCCCTACTGGGGCCATTGGCCAAGCCTCCCACAGCCCTTGGCTGAGCCCAGTCCTGCCTGGGCACAGGGCCGGCCTCCCTGGGGCTGTCCCTGACCGGGCTTGGGCCCTGGCTCCGCCCACCCAGTCACAGTTCCTGGGGCTCTCCCAGCTTCGGCCTGTCTGGGCAGCCCACCCTTTCCCTGGGAGGACCTGCACGTGGCCCAGGGGGCTCCCTGGCACCACAGGGGCCGTGCCCCCCTCCTTTCTCCTCACCTCGGTTGAGTCAGACTTGGGGGAGAGGGGGCACACTCGGTGTGACTCACTGGGTGTCTTTCCTGGAGCTGGGCTTCACTCTGAGGCCATAAGTCCAAACGGGCTGGTGACAGGGACACTGAGTCAGGGGCAGAACCTGGATCCTCCCCCAGGACCCTGGGTTTGGGCTCCAAAAACTGCTTTTCTACTAGTTAACTGGAGCCACGGGAGTGGCGGGCAGGGGGAGGCACGCCCCCAAGCCTGCAGCTCTGCTTCCTCTCAGGCCAGCTCTGCACAAGCACCCACACTTCCCTTCCCAGTCCACAGGTGGACAATACCCCGGGCCAGCAGCCAGGACTCCCAGGCCCTGTCAACAGCCCTGCCACCAACGGGTCCAGAAAATTCTGTCAACGCCATCACATCAGTGCGCTCAGCCCTCACCCCTGGCCTCAGTTTCCCCTCGTACCTCTTCAGTCCCCGCGGGGGCCTTTCAGGCCCGACCTACGGTGCGGCCCCGGGGGGCGTCGCGCGCGGGTGGGGCGCTGTCGCCCCGCCCCCGCCCGCCCGTCTGTCAGTCCGCCCGCGCGGCCCGGGGCCGAGGGGCGGCGCGCGGGGGAGGGGCGCGCGGGGGCGGGGCCGCGGGGCGCGCGCGGCCCCCACCGCGGCCCGGGCGGCATTCCTGGGAGGCCGGCGCTCTGACGTGGAGCGGGGGCCGCGGGCTTCTTAAACCCCCCGGCCCGGCCCGGCCCGCACTTCCCCAGCACCGCTCCGCCCCCGGAGGGAGAGAGCTAGAGAGAGCGGCCCCGAGCAGCCGAGGAGGCCCGCCGAGAACTTGGAGAGGAGCTTAGCGCCCGACAGCGCCCCGACAGCGCACCCCAGCCAGCCAGCATGATGAACAACAACAGCTACGCGGATCCCGCCGGCTTCGGCCTGGGCGACGAGGCGGACGAGATGCCGTCCACTGAGAAGGACCTGGCGGAGGACGCGCCGTGGAAAAAGATCCAGCAGAACACGTTCACGCGCTGGTGCAACGAGCACCTCAAGTGCGTGGGCAAGCGGCTGACCGACCTGCAGCGCGACCTCAGCGACGGGCTGCGGCTCATCGCGCTGCTGGAGGTGCTCAGCCAGAAGCGCATGTACCGCAAGTTCCACCCGCGCCCCAATTTCCGCCAGATGAAGCTGGAGAACGTGTCCGTGGCCCTCGAGTTCCTGGAGCGCGAGCACATCAAGCTCGTGTCCATCGGTCAGTGCGGGGGCACAGGCTCAGGGGGAGGGGCTGTCCCGGGGGCCGGGGACGCGGGTGCTGGCCGCCGGGACAGGGCACTGGGGGCAGCTGGGGGCGGCCCCGACCGGCGGGCACTGCCTCCACAGCGCTCTCGGGGTGTCCCTGGGGGTCCAGACCTCACCTCAGCTGAGTGCACAGCTCGCAAGCGCCCCATGCGCACCCTTGCCCGCTTCCCTTCCCCGGGGGCAGCCCCGCCCACGCAGGAGAGAGCACGGGGCCGGGGCCCCGGGGCTGAGCCCTGGGGGCGTCCCTCCTCAACAAAGCAAATGGCTTCCTAGTTTGCCAGGTCCTCCGCACGGGAGGAGCTGGCTCGGGACAGGTCCCCACCACGTCTGGGAGAGCCGCGGGAGGCCCCCCGCACGCCAGGGCTCAGCGCTCGGTGCTCAGCGGCTGGGCTCCGGCCTCAGAAACCTAAAAAGGCCTGGAGCTAGGGCTGGGAGCCTTAACCCCTGCCTGCCCTCCCCGGACTGCAGCCTGCCGGGGAGGGGGCTCCTGCCCGTCCAGCCCACCCCGAAGCCAGGGATTGGCTGCCCTGGCGGTCGGCTGCCGGGCGGAGGGGAGGGCCCGTGGAAGGGAGGAAGTCACTGAGTGTAACCAGATTTGGAAGGTGTGTCGGTGGGGGTGGGGGTGGGGGTGGGGAGGCGCTCTAGGCCGGGAAGCCCCACAGCCCGGCGTGGGTTCTGAGTGGCCAGCGGCCGCCCGTCTCCTCGGCCCGGCATGGGCTGGGCAGGCCCTGCTCCTGTGACCCTCTCTTAAGAGCCCTGCTGTGATTGACAGCAAAGGGCACAGCCCAGGGCTCCAGGAGGGGAGTTTCACGTGGGGCCAGGTGCCCCCCCCCCCCACAGGCTGCCCCAAAGATTTCTCCAGAGAAGTGGGCGTCTGGCCACCCCCACTCTCCCAGCAGGGCCATCTCTGGGCCTCCGGAATTAGCAGCTGAGGTCAGCTCGGGGCCTTTCGCCTTGTGTCCAGTCCCCTCCCTAGGCCTTACCTCGTCCTGTCCCAATACTGCCCCCCCCCCCCAGCCGCCTGCACTGGCCTGGAAATAGCTGTCTCCGTGACACAGCAGATGTCTCTGAGCTTTCCCGAAGGACAAGCCCGAGGGCAGGGGTGGGGGTGGGGCTGAGGGCGGCGACAGGAGGGGCAGGCACCCCCTGCACGCTAGCATCGAAAGGCTGGACTGAGGATCCCAGGTGGGGTCTCTGGGGGACAGCCAGAGGCCTCCTCCAAGCCAAGCGTTTTAGCAAACTGCTCCGCCTTCCCTCCCTGCCGACTGCGGGGGCTGCAGCCCCTCTCCGGGCCTCATCCTCCCCCCCCACCCCCCTGCACCTCTCCCCTCCCCCACAGCGGAGCCTCCAGCCCCCTTGGCTCAGCAGTAGAGGGGCCAGCCCGGAGATGAGGGGGAAGAAGCCAGTGCTGCTTTGGGGGTGGGAGGAAGGCTCCCTGGGCTCCTCCAGGGAGAGGAAGGGGAGCCGGCCCCATTTGGGCCAAGTGGCTGGCTCCCTGGTGAGATAAGCTGTCAGCAGTTCAGCCGCTGGCGCTGGCCCTGGCCAGGCTGCAGGGAGGGGCAGTGGCCCACTGCCCACAGGAGGGGCGTGTGGCGGCCTGTAACTCCCCCTGCCCCAATGAGTGGTGGGAAGGGGCTGCCTCCCCCTACCCCCTGCCTTGTCTCAGGACTGATATCAAGCCTCTGGACACCTGGGAGGGGGTCAAAAAGACCCCCCCCCCTTCTCTTGGCCTGGGAAGGGCAGTCAGGCGAGGGAGCAGCTGGAAACTGCGAGGTCCACCTGTAGGACTGGGTTAAAAGAGCCGCGTGCCCTTCTTTCCCCCCAAGCCCTGTGCAGGCCCCCTCTGCCCCCTCAGCCCCTCCGAACAAAGAGGCCTAGCAGCAGCTCTGTCCCGCAGCTGTTCCGCAGTTGCTATTCCTCCTCCTGGAGCCAACAGCCGAGGGAGGGGCCGGAGGGGGCAGCAGCTGTCCCAGCACCTCCCTCAGCCCAGCCTCCTCCCCTCTACTTGAAGCCTGGGGTGGCCTCTGGGGCTGGCTCTCCGGCCCCTCCCACTCCTTTGGGGGTATCCCCAGGCCGGCGGAGAAATGGTGGCTTGAGGTTTATCACCAGGGAAGAAGCTGGGGTTGAGTTCCTCTCGCCTGCCTGGCCTCTGAAGGGAAGGAGGAGGAGGAGGAGGAAGGTCACTGCTCCCAGAGTGGAGCTCTGGGCCGTGGCCTGCCGGCCAGTCTGCTGCCGCAAAGCCAGGACCACTTGCTGTCTGGCCCTGGGCCAGTTGCTGGGGAGCGAGCCCTGTCTCCAGCAAATATGAATGACACCCCCGAACCACCGACCCCGGCAGCCTCACGGGCTCCCTCCCAGGGTTACGAGAAGCCCTTCTGGGTGCGTGAGCCTCAGCTGGGGAGGCTGTCGGGGGCGGGCCCCAGGTCACAGCTCGTGTGAAAGTGCCGTGGACCTGTGTGTGTGTGTGTGCGTGTGTGACAGAGAGCGAAAGCAGAAAGCACCGGGAGGCCGGCCGTGAGTGTGTCATGGAATCCGGGAGCTGCCAAACCATTGTGCTGCAGTGGAGCCAGGGGAAAGGGGTGGGCTGGGGCGCAGCTGGGGAAGGAAGGATGAATCAGGACGGGGTGTGTGTGTGTGTGTGCGCGCGCGCGCGCCCAGGAGTCAGAGCCCCAGGCCCAGGGCCAGGCAGACCCCCATTCGCCCTTCCTGGCAGGTGGGGCTCGGGTGGGGGATGCCGGAGTTCCCCAGGCCCTCGGTCTCCTGGCACCCCCCACCCCCCCACACCAAGATCTGGAGGAGGGGGAGAAGAAAGGATATGTAAGGGGGAGCCTCATGCCCCACCCTCTCCCATCTCCCAGGCAACATCAGTAAACAAGCCGAGCTTTCTGCCCCCTCCCAGCCTCCTAGAAGCAGGCTCCAGGCTTTGTCCCTTACAAATGAGCTGGTTCCAGAGAGCCACACGGGCCCCACCCACTCCTGGAGGTTACCCTTTGGCTGTTAGAGGGGAGTGAGGTCCACTAATCTCGGGGGAACCTTCCTCAAGGTTCCCCAAAAGGAGGTCCCACTGGCCCCCAGCACTTGAGAACGTCACTTCTAAGCCTCCTCCCAGAACCGCTTTGCTCCAAAAGCCCTTTCTGGGTGAAACAGGCCAGATCTGCCCGGTCTTCCCCATTGCAGTTTTCACAGTATTCATTCAACCAGTATTTGCTGAGACCCTACCAAGTTCTGGGCTCCCAGCGTAGAAACAGAAAACCCAATTTCTAGAGCAAAAGAAGCCAGAACAATCCAGAACAGTGTATTCTCTGCAATCGCACTCAGATCCAGCTCTAGCAAATGGGAACCAATGTATTGCCACAGAGAGCAAGACCAGTTGTTGCCTGGGGAGGGGGTTCCAGAACAGGCAGGAGGGAAGGAGGGAGGGCTTATAAAGGGGTGTGTCCAGGAAACCATGGAGGGTGATGGATGGGTTTATAACTCTCAGTTATGGTGACAGCTTCATGGGTATGCCCATTGTCAAAGCTGATCGAATTATACTCGAATTTGTGAGGTTTGTTGTATGTCATAGATACCTCGATAAGGTAGTCACACCAAACCAAAAGGGACAAACACACACAGATAACTGCCCAGGTAGGAGCCAGCCTCAGGTGCCAGAGAGGTGATGGGACCTGCTGTGGGGTCAGAGAGAGAAGGAGCTTTGTTCTCCAGGTGGGGAGCGTATGTGCAGGCCGCCTCGGGGGTCGGGTGGGTGAGAGCTGGGTGGAGCGGGAGGCCCTCTTGAGCCCGGTGTCCCCTGTGCTCTGCAGACAGCAAGGCCATCGTGGATGGGAACTTGAAGCTCATCCTGGGGCTGATCTGGACCCTGATCCTGCACTACTCCATCTCCATGCCCATGTGGGAGGATGAGGACGACGAGGACGCCCGCAAACAGACGCCCAAGCAGCGCCTCCTGGGCTGGATCCAGAACAAGGTGCCCCAGCTGCCCATCACCAACTTCAACCGGGACTGGCAGGATGGCAAAGCTCTTGGTGCCCTGGTGGACAACTGTGCTCCTGGTGAGTGGGCCAACACACGGGTGTGCTCAGGCCCAGGGCAGCACCTGGGGTCAGGACCTCCTGTGGGGCTTGCCCCTCTTCTGGCTGACAATGACTGCCTGAAGGCTAGGCCAGCTTTGGCAGCGACAGGCAAGGTCTAGGATGCCTCAGTTTCTAGATAAGCACAGCGAAGTCCAAGGGGGACCAGTGCCGTGCTTACCTGTGGCAGAACCGCACCTGGAGCCCAGGGCCTTGCCTGCTTACTCCATGGACTTGTGCTTTGCCTCCCAGGCACCATTTGTCCCAGGCAGGATAGGTAGCAGGACAGCCAGGAGGTGGACTCCAGGAAGGTTGTGTGTGGTGAGACCCCGGGGCAGCTTTGGGAAGAGACTGGGCTCAGGATAATGTGGGCTGAGGTTGGTGTAACCCAGCCCTGCCCTTTCTGGCTGTAGGCCATGACCTGGTCCTGCGGGGCAGACTTGGGCCCTGAGAAAACTAAGGCAGCACAGGCAAGAGCCCCCCTGCGCCCCCTACACCCCCCGAGCCCTTTCTGACCTCATCTCCTGAGCGTTCCTCATCTCTCCTTCCTCGCTGGGATGGGCAGCCCCACCTCCAGGGAGCCACAGCCCCTCAGGGGAATCCTCCCCCACCCAGGGGTCAGCCGGGGAGCAGGGCCTGGGAGGGGGGGCCCACTGCCTGGGAAGCATTCCCAGCTGCTGAACCGGTGCCCACAGCCGGCATGGCTGCCAGCGGTGAGCTCAGCTGTTCCAGCCGGTCACGGATTCCAGCCTTTCTGCCGCCCCCTCCCCATCAGCGCACATCGCCCCCTCCAGCAATGGCCCTAGCAAGCGCCCCCCAGCCCCGCACCCCTTGACCGGAGGCCTCGGGCCGTCTCCCTTTCTTCCTGAGGCTGGGCTCTCTATGGCCATGGTGGAGAATGCATATTCTCCCAGCAGGCCCCTCGATGCCTCAGTTTCCCCAAGCAGGCACTTAGGGCAAGGGAGCCTTAGTCCCAAGGCCTGGCATGGGAAGTGCTTAGGGCTCTGGAACCCAGGGTAGCTGTGAGGACACCTGGTAGTCAGAGACAGAGGTGGGACAGAGACTCTGACCTCTGCTTACCCTTGAGGCATCTTAAATGAGGCCAGAGGGGCCTGGGATGGGGGGACACCCTCATGGGGTTTCCAGTGTTTAGGGGTCTGTGCTGGGCCCTGGGCAGGCAGGAGGCCGGCTGGCGGGGCTGGTGCCAGCCTGCATCAGCTGGGGCAGAAAGACCTCATTGTTGGTAGGGAGGGCTGCAGTGCCTCTGCACAGTGATGGGTAGCTCAGCGGGTGGCCACAGCCCCGAGAACCTGGCCCGTCAGGAGCTGAGAGCCGGGTGGGAAGGCGTGCGAGCCCCTCGGCTGCTGGGGACACCGGGGGAGCGGATGCTCTGAGTTCTGGCTGCCCAGTTTCCCCTGACCACCCTCTCCCTCCATATCTCTCCAGGCCTCTGCCCCGACTGGGAGGCCTGGGACCCCAACCAGCCCGTGCAGAACGCCCGGGAGGCCATGCAGCAGGCAGACGACTGGCTCGGAGTGCCCCAGGTACACTCGCAGATGGGGTGCGGTGGGGTGCAGGAGGGGTGGGGGGGAGGTCAGCTCTCCAAGGAAACCGGGCTAGGGTGCCGGTTAGGAAGGCGCCTCGTATGTACCAGCTGTCCTCCCATGACAGGTCATTGCACCCGAGGAGATCGTGGACCCCAACGTGGACGAGCATTCGGTCATGACCTACCTGTCCCAGTTCCCCAAGGCCAAGCTCAAACCTGGAGCCCCTGTCCGCTCCAAGCAGCTGAACCCCAAGAAGGCCTTCGCCTATGGGCCTGGTATGTGCCGAGCCCCTGCCAGCTCTCCCCGCTGGCCGCCTGGCCTGTAGAGGGCGCCCTGAGTGAGCCGGGCTCTGCCTCTGCCCCCTAGGCATCGAGCCGCAGGGCAACACCGTGCTGCAGCCCGCACACTTCACCGTGCAGACAGCGGACGCCGGCCTGGGCGAGGTGCTGGTCTACATTGAGGACCCCGAGGGCCACACGGAAGAGGTGCGCAGAGGCCTGTGGGACAGTGGGACTCACCTGGGGCTGGAACCGGAGCCATGGGGCCCCCGTGGGCCTGGCCGAGAGGTGGTTCCCAGAGCCACTGTCTGTGCTATGGAGGCTGACGAAGGTGTCGCCGCGGGGGTCACACAGGGCTGGGGACTCAGGAAACGCTGTGACCCCTGTGGCTGTCAACCTTTTCCCATCCCCACAGGCCAAGGTCGTTCCTAACAACGACAAGGACCGCACCTACGCTGTCTCCTACGTGCCCAAGGTCGCTGGGTTACACAAGGTATCTCCCGGAGACCGTCCTGCCCCTCACATCCATGACCCTGCTCTCAGCCTGCTCCCCATCGGAGCTGCTGTCTCCCAGCTGACGCTTGACCCCTGACCTGTGATGCTTGACCCTTGACCCGCAGGTGACCGTGCTCTTTGCCGGCCAGAACATTGAGCGCAGCCCCTTCGAGGTGAACGTGGGCATGGCCCTGGGGGACGCCAACAAGGTGTCAGCCCGTGGCCCCGGCCTGGAACCTGTGGGCAATGTGGCCAATAAGCCCACCTACTTCGACATCTACACAGCAGGTGGGGATGGGCCCCCGGGGGTGTCGGGAAGGCAGCCCCTGCCAGTGTGGGGCGAGCCGGGGCCCAGTGGTCTCAGGACCAGTCAGCCCCAGCAGCTGTGTGTGTCTGGAGTGGGCGCTCACTGCCTTCATCCCCTGCAGGGGCGGGCACTGGCGATGTTGCCGTGGTGATCGTGGACCCCCAGGGCCGTCGGGACACGGTGGAGGTGGCCCTGGAGGACAAGGGCGACAGCACGTTCCGCTGCACCTACAGGCCTGTGATGGAGGGGCCGCACACGGTGCACGTGGCCTTTGCCGGCGCCCCCATCACCCGCAGTCCCTTCCCGGTCCACGTGGCAGAAGGTAGGGGCCCTTCATCCGTCCCCAAGTGAACCCTCCGCTGAGAGAATTGCCACCACGTTCCGGGGCTGAAGACCTATGGGAGATGGAACACTGCATCCACAGGGGTGGGGCGGGGCGGGCAGCACGGATCAGTGAGGGGTGGGGACCGGACAGGGGCCACCATGGGAGGGCTGGGGGGATGACAGGGCCACGTGGGTGAGGACTTACCTGGTGACTTCCCACTTGGTTCTCTCCCCGCACTCAGTACCCTTGCTGCCGCCCACCCCCTCCGTGCCCATCACCCACCAGGCCAAGAAAGTGGCACCACGTTAGTACTTGCGGTGGAGGCGGGGCTGGCCTTGGCCATAGCTGACTGGCCTCCCCAACGCTGTGTGGCATGGCCCAGGCAGTGTGGAACCGCCCCTTCCGTGGCCTTCTGTGACGGGCCCCAGGTCTCATGTCCATGTCGTGCTGTGTGGCAGCTCTGGTTTCCTCGCCACTGGTCTGGTGATTTCTGTGATAAAAATCGAGGTTCCATGACATTGCCTGTGTTCCGTGGCAGGCCCTGGGTGCCGCGCCCTTGTCCACAGTCTGTGGCAGGCCCCAGGCGCCGAGCCCTTGCCTGTTTCCCGTGGTATGCCTGGTGGTCTGAGTGCCTGTGTTCCTGGGGGGCCTGGGTGGTGCCTCTTTCATTGCCTGTTTGGTGGCGCCCCAGGGGCACCGTGCTGTGTTCTGTGCTCCGGGCCTGGCTGAGGCCCCTGTTCTTTGCCTGCAGCCACTGGTAAGGCCTGGCTCGCTGTTCTGTAGCAGGCTGTGTCCATGCACTACCTGTGAGCTACGGAATAGCTCGTTCCGTGGCACCGTGGAATGCTTGGGGCATGACCAGTTCCGGAGGTTGCTGTGGTGGCTCCGAGAAGGCCCTGGTGACCAGGTGGATGGTCATGGGTGTGAGCATGAGTCCTCCCCTGGCTGTCTCAGTGCAGGTTCTGCTGTGCCTCTGTCCCAGGCGGCACTGGCTGGGGGAAACCCAGAAGGAAGATTTTCTGGAAACCGGCTGATGGGCTGCAGCCAGCTGCCTGTCCAGCATGGCTCCCAGCTGCCCTGCTGAGTGGGGGACGTGAGAGAGCACAGGACAGCGTTGCATGAGGCCATGGCCTGTGCCCGTGAGGGCTCAGGAGAACTTTGCTGGGGAGAGTGGGGAGAGGCTGAGGCTCCGGCCAGGGCCCCTGCAGTACCCCCGTTCCTCTTTCCTCCCTGCAGCGTGTAACCCCAATGCCTGCCGTGCCACTGGGCGGGGCCTGCAGCCCAAGGGTGTGCGCGTGAAAGAGGTGGCCGACTTCAAGGTGTTCACCAAGGGTGCTGGCAGCGGGGAGCTCAAGGTCACGGTCAAGGGTCCAAGTGAGTGCCCTGGGGCTGGCGCAGGGAGAGGAAATGTGGGCGTGGTTCTGAAATGTGGGGAAGGGTGTGGCGTGATGGGACCAGGGCCCTGACCCTGAGGAAGGGAGAGGCAGAGGCAGAGGGGGGGTGTTGGGCACCTTATCTTCTTCAACTGCCTCAGCTTCCCTGCCAGCAAGCTGCGAATGAGTCTCCCTCCCCCACGCTTCTCTGGGCTGTCACGCCCCGGGCTGACACCATGGTCCCTGCCCCGGGTGGCAGTCCTGGAGGGGCTTGAGCAGCGGGGACTCACAGAGTGTTGACCCCAACCCCCCCCACCGCCTTGTCCTCAGAGGGCACGGAGGAGCCGGTGAAGGTGCGTGAGGCTGGGGACGGCGTGTTTGAGTGCGAGTACTACCCCGTGGTGCCTGGGAAGTATGTGGTGACCATCACGTGGGGCGGCTATGCCATCCCCCGCAGGTGAGCGCTCTCCTCCCCAGCCCCCTTCCCATCCAGGCCATGGTGGGGGGCGGTGTGGAGGAGGGCGAGCTCTGGGGGTGGGGGGCACTTCCTGGCACTGACACCAGCTCCTCTC
Organism: Oryctolagus cuniculus; assembly: GCF_051225735.1. Taxonomy (NCBI): domain Eukaryota; kingdom Metazoa; phylum Chordata; class Mammalia; order Lagomorpha; family Leporidae; genus Oryctolagus; species Oryctolagus cuniculus. The sequence goes on from NC_142869.1 coordinate 164,867,417, forward strand.
TGGCCCAGTCCCTTTGAGGTCCAGGTGAGCCCAGAGGCAGGCACACAGAAGGTGCGGGCCTGGGGTCCCGGTTTGGAGACTGGCCAAGTGGGCAAGTCAGCCGACTTTGTGGTGGAAGCTATTGGCACGGAGGTGGGGACGCTGGGTAAGTGGCGGGGTGTGGGACATGGGGGCGCCTGGGGTGGGAGCTTGGGGGAGGGTTGGGGGCCTCCCTGCGTGTCCAGGAGGCCTCTCGTGCCCCCTGACCGCCTCCGTTTCGTCGCAGGCTTCTCCATCGAGGGACCCTCGCAAGCCAAGATTGAGTGTGACGATAAGGGAGACGGCTCCTGTGACGTGCGGTACTGGCCCACAGAGCCGGGGGAGTATGCCGTGCACGTCATCTGTGACGATGAGGACATCCGAGACTCGCCCTTCATCGCCCACATCCAGCCAGCCCCGCCCGACTGCTTCCCGGACAAGGTGCGGCCCGGCTCCTGCACCGCACCAGCGTGGGGCCGGCGGCCTCCTTCCCGCTCCAACCCGGCCCTCCTCTCTGCCCCACACAGGTGAAGGCCTTTGGGCCCGGCCTGGAGCCCACAGGCTGCATCGTGGACAAGCCAGCCGAGTTCACCATCGACGCCCGTGCAGCTGGCAAGGGAGACTTGAAGCTTTATGCCCAGGTGGGACATGGCCCAGCCTCTGCTGCCCCTCGGCGGTTGTAGCACCACAGAGAGGCAGGCAGGGCTGCTTCTCTTGGGGGCAGCTCTAAATGTCGTGTTTTCTTTCAACAAAACACATTGCTCCTACTCGCAGAGGGGCAACCAAGCGAGGGCTTCATTAACTAAGATGTTGGTTTCCCCAGCCAGCTTCTCAGTGTCCATTGACTACCTAGAGGTTAAGGGATGTGTTCTTGAAACTCCATGAGGATGACTCCTCTTTGAAAGGCCCATTATTTCCCCCTGACCAGTACATTTCAGATGTGGGAGAGCAGGCTACACAGCAGGCCTCCAGCCAGGTCTCCTAGTTCCCAGGGTGGGCCTTGGCCGCCAGCACGGGGCTCACTGGGCTCACGTGCTGGGGCGCCTGGTCCAGCCAAGGCCAGCAGAGGGCGCTCTGGGGTGCTCTCAGGAGGCCGCTGCCGTAAACCTTGCCTGGATGATGCCCACAGGACGCAGACGGCTGCCCCATCGACATCAAGGTGATTCCCAATGGTGACGGAACCTTCCGGTGCTCCTACGTGCCCACCAAGCCCATCAAGCACACCATCATCATCTCCTGGGGCGGCGTCAACGTGCCCAAGAGCCCCTTCCGGGTGCGTCCTCCCAGCCCCGCCCCCACACCCTCCCCCCTCCTCCCACGAATGCCCCCTGGAGGAGGCACGCACTGACCCAGCTGAGGAGCACCAGGCTGAGCATCGACCCCTCCCTGCAGGTGAACGTGGGAGAGGGCAGTCACCCCGAGCGGGTGAAGGTGTACGGCCCCGGCGTGGAGAAGACTGGGCTCAAGGCCAATGAGCCCACCTACTTCACCGTGGACTGCAGCGAGGCCGGACAAGGTGTGATGAGCCCAGCCCACACGGGCTGGGGCCTGGGATCTGAGTGAGGCCCGTGAGGTGGGGGGAGCTGTTGAGCCCCCACTCACGGCCTCTGCCTGCTTCCCCCCTCAGGCGACGTGAGCATTGGCATCAAGTGTGCCCCAGGTGTGGTGGGCCCTGCGGAAGCTGACATTGACTTTGATATCATCAAGAATGACAACGACACCTTCACCGTCAAGTACACGCCCCCAGGGGCCGGCCACTACACCATCATGGTGCTGTTTGCCAACCAGGTACCTCAGTCCTCGCCCCGTGTCTCCCAGGTGTAAGCAGGTAGCCAGAGGTGCTGTCATTTGGGGCAGGGAAGTAGCATCCCACTGACATGGACGGAGTACTTCCGGTGTGCAGGCAGCGAGCCGCAGAGGAAACCAAGGGGGCTCCTTGAGGCTGCCCTGTCCACTCTGCGTCCCCTGGGCATCCCCACCCAGCGTGTAGCCCAGCACGGTGGGGTGGTCCCGTCCTAGAGCCCTGACCATGCCTTTTCTCCCACTAGGAAATCCCGGCCAGCCCCTTCCACATCAAGGTGGACCCGTCCCATGATGCCAGCAAGGTCAAGGCTGAGGGCCCTGGGCTGAACCGCACAGGTGGGTATCTGGGCAGGGGCTGTGGCCGGTGGCAGGTTGGGGCTAGGTGGCAGGTTGCCGGCCCCTCACCGCTGTCTCTGGGTGCACTCTCCAGGTGTGGAAGTCGGCAAGCCCACTCACTTCACGGTGCTGACCAAAGGAGCTGGCAAGGCTAAGCTGGACGTGCACTTTGCTGGGGCGGCCAAGGGTGAGGCCGTGAAGGACTTTGAAATCATAGACAATCATGACTACTCCTACACTGTCAAGTATACCGCTGTCCAGCAGGTGTGCACCCCCTGTCTGGCCCCCTCCTCCTGGCTGGCCCGGGTCCCCAGGGTCCCTCCTCCAACCTCACGGTCCCTGGCCCTTCCCTGCCTCCCATCACTCTCCTGGGGTTCTCCACCCCAGCCAAGGGGATGCTGCAGGCTGTGCCTGAGCCACCAGCTCTGACCTCCTGTTGTCCCCTGTAGGGCAACATGGCAGTGACAGTGACCTATGGTGGGGACCCTGTCCCCAAGAGCCCTTTTGTGGTGAATGTAGCACCTCCACTGGACCTCAGCAAAGTCAAAGTTCAAGGCCTCAACAGCAGTAAGTGGGGCACAGAGCTTCCCTGGGCATTGGGTGTGCGGTGGGTGGAGTCTCTGCTCACGGTGTCCCCTGTCCTCCATGCAGAGGTGGCTGTGGGGCAGGAGCAGGCCTTCTCCGTGAACACACGAGGAGCTGGTGGTCAGGGCCAGCTGGACGTGCGGATGACCTCACCCTCCCGACGGCCCATCCCCTGCAAGCTGGAGCCGGTGGGAGGAGCTGAAGCCCAGGCTGTGCGCTACATGCCCCCTGAGGAGGGGCCCTACAAGGTGGACATCACCTACGACGGGCACCCAGTGCCTGGCAGTCCCTTTGCCGTGGAAGGTGTCCTGCCTCCTGACCCCTCGAAGGTGAGGAGGCCAGGGGCTGGTGGCCGCTGGGAGTTGTTGGTCGTGGATGGGTTACGGGGACAGAGGCCACAGGGACCCAGGACCAAGGCCTTCCCCACACCAGGACTTGCCTTGGAGATAATTTAGCTATTAAGAGCCTGGCCTTGGAATCAGATCCGGGGCTTAAGTCTCAGGTTCATTACCCGGGACAGATCGTCTCACCTCTTCACCTCTGTATCCCCTCCTGGACCTGTTGTGCCCTTGGTCTGCTGTAGCTGCTGCAGCTCAGGGGGCTCACATGGTGGTAGGGGTGGGGGGCGGGGATAGGGAGAGACCTGGAGTAAGGAACCCAGACACCTGCTTCTCCCCTTAGGTCTGTGCTTACGGCCCCGGTCTCACAGGCGGGCTGGTAGGCTCCCCTGCCCCCTTCTCCATCGACACCAAGGGCGCCGGCACGGGTGGCCTGGGGCTGACCGTGGAGGGCCCCTGCGAGGCCAAGATTGAATGCCAGGACAACGGCGACGGCTCGTGTGCCGTCAGCTACCTGCCCACGGAGCCGGGCGAGTACACCATCAACATCCTGTTTGCCGAGGCCCACATCCCCGGCTCACCCTTCAAGGCCACCATCCGGCCCGTGTTCGACCCGAGCAAGGTGCGGGCCAGCGGGCCAGGCCTGGAGCGTGGCAAGGCTGGCGAGGCAGCCACCTTCACTGTGGACTGCTCGGAGGCGGGCGAGGCCGAGCTGACCATCGAGATCCTGTCGGACGCCGGGGTCAAGGCCGAGGTGCTGATCCACAACAATGCCGACGGCACCTACCACATCACCTACAGCCCAGCCTTCCCTGGCACCTATACCATCACCATCAAATATGGGGGCCACCCTGTGCCCAAATTCCCCACCCGCGTCCACGTGCAGCCCGCCGTCGACACGAGTGGTGTCAAGGTCTCGGGGCCTGGTGTGGAGCCGCACGGTGAGTGAGAGAGAGCCTGGAGTGGAGGGTCAGGGGAGGAATAGAGCCGAGGGCTGGGTGAAGGCAGTCCAGTCCTTAGGGGCCCCAGCTACCCCAGGGAAGCCACTGAGCGAGTGAGAAAGCATTTTTCTGGGGAGATCCCTTCATTCATCAATTTAAGGGTCCCTCATCCAGAGAGGCTCCGCCCCCCTGCTCCAGCGAATACCGAGGGAGAGCTTTGGGGAAAGGGGGCAGCAAGAGATCTATGGGGGATCTTAGGGAGGCACCAGCAGGGGGTGAGCAGGCCTGCCTCAAGGGCCCACAGCCTTCTGGGATGCCCGGAGTGGACAGAGAGTGGTGAGGGCAGCAAGGGCAGAGGCTGTGGGAGACGGCTCGCAGCTCCCAGGGCTGCAGAGAGGGGGACCCGCTGTGGGCAGGCTGCCCCCGGGCCACGCTGAGCGCGCCTGTCCTGGGGTCCAGGTGTCCTGCGGGAGGTGACCACTGAGTTCACGGTGGACGCAAGGTCCCTGACAGCCACGGGCGGCAACCACATCACGGCTCGGGTGCTCAACCCCTCCGGCGCCAAGACGGACACCTACCTGACCGACAACGGAGACGGCACCTACCGTGTGCAGTACACAGCCTATGAAGAGGGTGAGGGGCACGCTCAGGATGGCGGGGGCGGGGGTGGGGCGGGGGGGTACCCTCCATGGCTGACTCTGGCGCTCGCCTCCAGGTGTGCATCTGGTGGAGGTCCTGTATGATGACGTGCCTGTGCCCAAGAGCCCCTTCCGCGTGGGCGTGACTGAGGGCTGTGACCCCACCCGGGTCCGGGCCTATGGGCCAGGGCTGGAGGGTGGCTTGGTCAACAAGGCCAACCGCTTCACGGTGGAGACCAGGTACCTTCCCCTTGGCCCAAGCCTGACTTGAGCCTCTGACCGCCCTCAGCCTGGCCACTTGACCTTGTTCGCCCCTCTCTGGGTGCCCCACCCCCACGCCAAGCTCCCCTCAGCGTCACAGCGGCCCCGCCCCCTCCCCTGCTCCTCCACCGCAGCTGAAGGAGGCTGCCCTCTTCCTGCAGGGGGGCCGGCACCGGAGGCCTCGGCCTGGCCATCGAGGGCCCCTCGGAAGCCAAGATGTCCTGCAAGGACAACAAGGACGGCAGCTGCACCGTGGAGTACATCCCCTTCACCGCCGGCGACTACGACGTCAACATCACCTTCGGGGGGCGGCCCATCCCAGGTGTGCGGGGGGCCCAGGAGGGTAGCGGGGGCCTACCTGGAGCCCCAGGTTCATTGTGGGGTTGGTCACTCAGACACAGTCCGGGCCACTCTCGCTGGCCCTGTGGGGACAGTCTGGTGCCCCCTCGTTCTCCTTGTCAGCAGAGAACGCCTCTAGACTCCTGCAGGTCCAGTGCTGAGGTTTGCATGTCTTCAATTACTGCGTAACCAATACTGGACATTTGTCCTCTTGATCTCATTTCCATATTTGTTTATCATATCAGCCACAGTGTCAAAACTGCGTTTTATTTTTTAAGCCACATTCCACTTTTAGCATTTCCCTAATTCAGGAAGGCCTCTTTCTTACCCGTGACCCAGCCAAGCAAGGTTTGCCCAGCCTCTGTCTGCGGCCAAGTTCACTGATCCTTGTTCATACCTTCTTAGCAAGTTCCTGAGCACTGCAGGCACCTGCGTGCCTCCTGCGCGGTGCCTGGGTGTCAGGGGCCCCACCCCAGCAGCTGGGTGAGGGCCGATGTCCTCCTCCTTGTAGGGAGCCCGTTCCGGGTGCCGGTGAAGGATGTGGTAGACCCTGGGAAGGTGAAGTGCTCGGGGCCAGGACTGGGTGCCGGCGTCCGGGCCCGCGTCCCCCAGACCTTCACCGTGGACTGCAGTCAGGCTGGCCGGGCCCCCCTGCAGGTGGCTGTGCTGGGACCCACAGGTACAGACTGTCTGGGGTAGGGTGCTGGGAGGGGGGCTGGGATCCAGGAGGCCCTGCTGACCCTGCGCCCCCTGCGCAGGTGTGGCCGAGCCTGTGGAGGTGCGTGACAATGGGGATGGCACCCACACTGTCCACTACACCCCCGCCACTGACGGGCCCTACACGGTAGCGGTCAAGTACGCCGACCAGGAGGTGCCACGCAGGTGAGGACCAGCCTCGGGTTCCCAGCTCTATGGCTGAGCTCTGGGGTGGGCTCTGCTGGGTCACTGCTGGGCTGTGGGGACAGCCCTGCCCATCTGCCTGAGCCTCGTCATGCCCCAGCCAACACAGTCCATCCCTTTCCACCGCCCCCAGCCCCTTCAAGATCAAGGTGCTGCCAGCCCATGACGCCAGCAAGGTGCGGGCCAGCGGTCCTGGCCTCAACGCTGCCGGCATCCCAGCCAGCCTGCCTGTGGAGTTCACCATAGATGCCCGCGATGCCGGTGAGGGGCTGCTCACCGTCCAGATCCTGGTGAGTCCACACCCAGTCCACCTGCTAGCCGGGCTTTGGGCATAGACAGAACTTGACCTCTGCTTCCTCCCCCCCCTCACCCGGCCCCAGGACCCTGAGGGTAAGCCCAAGAAGGCCAACATCCGGGACAACGGGGACGGCACGTACACCGTGTCCTACCTGCCCGACATGAGTGGCCGCTACACCATCACCATCAAGTACGGCGGCGACGAGATCCCCTACTCCCCCTTCCGCATCCACGCCCTGCCCACTGGGGATGCCAGCAAGTGCCTCGTCACAGGTGAGCACCCGCCCCACGGCCCCTGCCCTGCCTACCACCCAGCCCCAGGGGAACGCCATGCAGGGCGCCCACCCTTGGCCCTCGCCCCCGCCTCCCCTGGCTCCCCTTCCCACCCCCGACCTGAGCACAGCACGGCCTCACACTCTTCTCTATTTCCAGTGTCCATTGGAGGCCACGGCCTGGGTGAGTCCCTTCCTCTCCTCTTCTTGCTAGGGGCTGAGGTGCTAGAGGGCAGCGGGGAAGGGGCCGAGCTGGGCCTGGGGACCCGCAGCCCCTGACCCGGCTCTGCTGCGTGGCAGGTGCCTGTCTGGGCCCCCGCATCCAGATCGGGGAGGAGACCGTGATCACGGTGGACGCCAAGGCAGCGGGCAAGGGGAAGGTGACGTGCACGGTGTCCACCCCGGACGGGGCAGAGCTCGACGTGGACGTGGTCGAGAACCACGACGGCACCTTCGACATCTACTACACAGCGCCCGAGCCGGGCAAGTACGTCATCACCATCCGCTTCGGGGGCGAGCACATCCCCAACAGCCCCTTCCACGTGCTGGTAAGTTCCGGGGAGACCGCAGAGCTGGGCGTGGCCGGAGGGGAGGGACCAAGAGATCCCTGCTGGGTCCCAGGGCCCCCAGTGCTCCCTGAATTCCCCACAGCGTCCCATAGGGGGCGCTGAGTGTAGCCCAGGCCATCAGCTTTGTGACAGAACTGTCTGACCCTCAGCCCCACTGTCCCCAGGGGCAGCCCTGCAGGAGGGGGAGGCCCCCCAGAGGGCGGAGCAGCTGGGGTACCCACCCAGGGCCGCGCTGAGTCGGCCGCATCCTGTGCCCCCCGTGCCTTGCCTCCCCAGGCGTGTGATCCCCTGCCTCAGGTGGAGGAGCCCTCCGAGGTGCTGCAGCTGCGCCAGCCCTGCGCCCCTCCCCGGCCCGGCACCTGCCCCCCACACTGGGTACTGGCGCACCTCGCCTCCTTCTCCTGCCCTTCCTTCGTTTCTTCCTCCTGTCTCTCCGCAGGCTGGGGCTTGGTGTGGGGGTCTCTTGGGGAACAGGCAGGAGTCAGGCTGGACATGGCACCCCCTCTCCTGTAGCTGGCTGCACCTTTCCTGCAGGCTGTTCTGGTTTCACCATTAACCATCTTCTTCTTTCCTCGCTCTCTCCAACTCTGGGCCCAGGCCCTCCCCAGCCACTCACCGTCTGCTCTCACCCCCTGCAGGCCACGGAGGAGCCAGTCGTGCCCGTGGAGCCCCTGGAGTCCATGCTGAGGCCCTTCAACCTGGTCATCCCCTTCACGGTGCAGAAAGGGGAGCTCACAGGTAGGGCCCTGGGGCCCCAGGCACGAGGGCTCGGAGGGCAGAGACCCTCTTTCAGGCCCAACCCCTTGACCTAGAGATGAAAACCGGGGTCGAGAGAGAGGAAGGGAGCCAGCCAGGGCCACACAGCAAGTAGGGCAGAGCTGTCTGCCTCCCGGGGCTGCTTCGTCCCACTGCTCCTGGCAGGTGCCCGGCCTCTGGGGTAGCCGCAGAGCCACCCAGGAACATGGTCTGGGACAGCAGAGGGTTGTGCTAGGAAACCAGGGCCCCCGTGTAGCTGTGTGTGCCCCACAGGGGAGGTGCGGATGCCGTCCGGGAAGACAGCCCGGCCCAACATCACCGACAACAAGGACGGCACCATCACGGTGAGGTACACGCCCACCGAGAAGGGCCTACACCACATGGGGATCAAGTACGACGGCAACCACATCCCCGGTGAGTCGGGCCAGCCTGGTGGTGGGGGGTGGACGGGAACCACGGTGGCTTCAGCTCTGCCTTTGGTTAATTGAGCACCTGCTGTGTGCAGACACCACGGAGGTGCTGAGGAGCTTAGTCCTGGTGGGAGGCAGGCTTCCTACCCACGGGCTTCTCCCTTTGGGCTCAACAGGGAGGCTGCTGGGAGATGCAGGTGCCCGGTGGGGGCCCAGGCAGCCCCTGACCCTATGGCTGACTCAACCCCCCTTCCCCTCTCAGGGAGCCCTCTGCAGTTCTACGTGGACGCCATCAACAGCCGCCACGTCAGTGCCTACGGGCCAGGCCTGAGCCACGGCATGGTCAACAAGCCGGCCACCTTCACCATTGTCACCAAAGATGCTGGGGAAGGTGAGGGGGCTGCAGACGGGGTGTGGGGCGGGGCCCGAGCCAGGTGCAGGGGCCAAGGCAGGACCTCTGACCTCAGCCCCACCCCCACCTCCAGGGGGTCTGTCGCTGGCTGTGGAGGGCCCATCCAAGGCAGAGATCACGTGCAAGGACAACAAGGACGGCACCTGCACCGTGTCCTACCTGCCCACGGCGCCCGGGGACTACAGCATCATTGTGCGCTTTGACGACAAGCACATCCCGGGGAGCCCCTTCACTGCCAAGATTACAGGTGGGGCGTGCGTGTGGACGCGTGCGATGTGCAGGGGAGTTGGGGAGAGGCCCCTCGGGTGGGGGAGGGGGTAAATGTAAGGAACGCGCCAGTCTCCACTGCAGGCAGGAAACACATACTCGCTTCTGCACTTTAAATAAAATGGGTCATCTCACCTCCTCGGTGAAGGCACCCCTGAGAGTTAGGGTGTCGCAGGGCCTTTGGACAGATGAGGGGACCTGTCCCTCAGGGCTGAGTGGCTCGACTGGAGCCACACAGCGAGGAAGGGGCCTGTGTGGCCCAGTCTGGTGCTTTGCTTCTGTGACACCAGGCGATCCGGGATTGGAATCCACACAGAGCTTCCTGTAGGAATTTAACCGGTGCAGCTCTGAGGCCTCCCCCACCCCCGAGGGGGAAGGGCCTTCCCAGGCCGCCAGCCTGTTGAGTCCAGCAGGGTCTGACCTGGAGTCACAAAGCCCGACACCCCGATCTCCCCCCCCGACCCAACAGGGGACGACTCGATGAGGACGTCCCAGCTGAACGTGGGCACCTCCACGGATGTGTCACTGAAGATCACCGAGAGCGACCTGAGCCAGCTGACCGCCAGCATCCGGGCCCCGTCGGGCAACGAGGAGCCCTGCCTGCTGAAGCGGCTGCCCAACCGGCACATCGGTGAGCTCGGGCCCGGGGCGGGGACCATGTGCGTGCCTCGTGGGGACGGAGGCCCCTCCTGACACCCCGCTCCCCACAGGGATCTCCTTCACGCCCAAGGAGGTCGGGGAGCATGTGGTCAGCGTGCGGAAGAGCGGCAAGCATGTCACCAATAGCCCCTTCAAGATCCTGGTGGGGCCGTCTGAGATTGGGGACGCCAGCAAGGTGCGCGTCTGGGGCAAGGGCCTGTCGGAGGGCCAGACCTTCCAGGTGTCGGAGTTCATCGTGGACACGCGGAACGCAGGTACTTCTCTTCCCCCTCCCTCCTCCGAGACCCACCTGCCAGCCGGCGCCTCCGGAGGGCTCTTGTCCTGCCTGCCTGCCTGGCACCCCCTAGCCACAGGCTCCTCCCAGAACTTCCTGGCCCACTCCTACTGGGACTCACAGTTCCGGCCCATTCAGTGGAAGGTGAATGTCCCCAGGTCAGGTCTCACGGTTCAGAGGAAGCTGTCTCTCCCTCACCTGCTGGGATCCGAGAGGCCTTGGGGACTCTCCCAGACTGCCTGTCCCATGGCCCTCTTGAGCAGTGCTTGGTTCGACCCTCCGCCTCCCACTGAGCCATTTGTGTCAGAGGTTACAATACGCACTGGGTACCCATTCTGGGCAGATCCTGCCCTTCGGGGCAGGGAGAGCAAAGTGGCATGGGTGGCACGGAGCTGAGGGAGATGTGTCCCTCATTTTCCTCCCAGGTTACGGGGGTCTGGGGCTGAGTATTGAAGGCCCCAGCAAGGTGGACATCAACTGTGAGGACATGGAGGATGGCACGTGCAAAGTCACCTACTGCCCCACCGAGCCTGGCACCTACATCATCAACATCAAGTTTGCGGACAAGCACGTGCCTGGTGAGGCTGTGGGCCGAGGCTGCACAAGGGGGCAGCAGCTGGCGGGGGTGAGGGGGCAGTGTTCCAGGGGTCTGACCCATCCATCCTCCCACTCCAGGGAGCCCCTTCACGGTCAAGGTTACTGGTGAGGGTCGCATGAAGGAAAGCATCACCCGGCGTAGGCAGGCGCCATCCATCGCCACCATTGGCAGCACCTGTGACCTCAACCTCAAGATCCCAGGTGAGAGCCACGGAGGGCCTGGGCAGGGCGGGGCGGGCTGGAGGAGAGGGGCCTGGCCCAGGGTCTGGGTCCTGCCTGCTCACCGTGCCCCTCCTCTCACCCTGGCTCACTGGCGTCCCCCCAGGCAACTGGTTCCAGATGGTGTCCGCCCAGGAGCGCCTGACCCGTACCTTCACACGCAGCAGCCACACGTATACCCGCACGGAGCGCACGGAGATCAGCAAGACGCGGGGCGGGGAGACCAAGCGTGAGGTGCGGGTGGAGGAGTCCACCCAGGTCGGCGGGGACCCCTTCCCCGCTGTCTTCGGGGACTTCTTGGGCCGGGAACGCCTGGGCTCCTTTGGCAGCATCACGCGGCAGCAGGAGGGTGAGCAGAGCCACGCTGGGCTGGGGCTGGCCCTTCCTCCCCAGAGACACGGAGGTGGGGTGGGGTCACCTGGGCCTCGCCAGACAGCCGTGCCTGGTCTGGAGGGGAAGGAAAGGGCTGGAGCCACTGCCGCCCTGACACCCCTCCCCGTCCCCCACCGCCCTGCAGGTGAGGTCAGCTCTCAGGACATGACAGCTCAGGTGACCAGCCCATCGGGCAAGACAGAGGCTGCAGAGCTGGTCGAGGGGGAGGACAGCGCGTACAGTGTGCGCTTTGTGCCCCAGGAGATGGGGCCCCACACGGTCACTGTCAAGTACCGCGGTCAGCACGTGCCCGGCAGCCCCTTTCAGTTCACCGTGGGGCCGCTGGGTGAAGGCGGAGCCCACAAGGTGCGGGCCGGAGGCACAGGGCTGGAGCGAGGTGTGGCCGGCGTGCCAGGTGAGGGGAAGGGGCCGGGAGGGGGCACGGGGTCAGGGTGGCCAGTGTGAGGGGTGCTGGCACTCAGGGGCCACTCCTGCCCTGCTCCCCCAAATCCAGCTGAGTTCAGCATCTGGACCCGAGAGGCCGGCGCCGGGGGCCTGTCCATCGCTGTGGAGGGCCCCAGCAAGGCAGAGATCGCATTTGAGGATCGCAAAGATGGCTCCTGTGGCGTCTCCTACGTGGTCCAGGAACCAGGTTGGTGTCCACACTCAGGGGAGCGGGCAGGGGAGGCTGGGCCTGCCTCACCTTCCAGACTGGGTGTCTGCTCACTGGCTGGGCAGAAGGTACCTGGGACCCTCAGCTGGGGTCCCTGCCCTTTCCTCCCACCCTGAGACCCTTGGGAAAGCGGTCTGTCTCCAGAGCTGAGCCCTCGCCCAAGGAGCCATCCTGGGGATAAGGTGGAGGTGGGGGTGGCTGTGTGCCCACATCCCGTCCCAGGGCCTGTGCTAACTGGCCTCTTTCCCCAGGTGACTACGAGGTCTCCATCAAGTTCAACGATGAGCACATCCCGGACAGCCCCTTTGTGGTGCCCGTGGCCTCCCTCTCGGACGACGCACGCCGTCTCACGGTCACCAGCCTGCAGGTGTGTGCCTTAGCACAGGGACTTAGCAGTGCTTCTGGGAGGGCCAGCCGGCTGAGGCCCCTCTCTGTCGCTGCCTGTACAGCCAGGCGGAGGCCGTGGGGGAGACCCAGTCCCTGCTGCTCGCCTGGCACCCACTCGCTCCATGCCTGGTCTCTGCCTTTTACGAGGTTCTCTCTGTGTCCTTACTGCCACCTGTCGTTTCTCAAGACAGAGTTTGTCTCCTTCTGTAGGTTCTTAGCAGTAGAGCCCATATTTATGAGGCTAGAAATAGAAAATCAGTACAAAATAGTAAATCGGACAGGCTGAGGGCTCCTCTGCTGTGAGTGCGTGTGGCCTTCACAGCCAGCGTCCTCTCCCGGCTGCCGGTTTTCAGCTGCTATCTTCCTTGCATTCTGGCCCATGGGAACGCGCACAGCATGGGTCCGCCTCCTCCTGGAAGCGTTCCCAGGCCAGTCTGCGCCTTCCTCTCTGAGCTCCAGGCACTGCAGTCCGCAAGCACCATCGAGCACTTGCTCCCACACCACTGACCAAGTCTGCTTGCCACCCGGCCCTTCCTCGGCCAGGACAGGGGCACATCAGCTCTCATCTCGCAGCGTCCCCAGCACAGTTAGGCCGGTGCCCTCCTCACAGCAGGTGGACGTAGAGGCCTGCAGACCAGCTTCTGCCTCCTCTCTCGCTACTGGGGCTGGCAGGCAGGGGCCAGGCTGTGCTAACAGTGGGAGCAGCATTGGGCTACAGGGAAGACAGCTTTAGCCCTGGCCCTCCTGGGGGTCTGAGCATCCTCTCTCTCTGGCCATTGCAGGAGACGGGGCTCAAGGTGAATCAGCCGGCGTCCTTCGCGGTGCAGCTCAACGGTGCACGGGGCGTGATTGACGCTAGGGTGCACACACCCTCGGGGGCCGTGGAGGAGTGCTACGTGTCCGAGCTAGACAGTGGTGAGCTGGCCCTGCCCCTGTCACCCTTGCCAGGCCAGGACCTTCTGGGGAGGGGTGGGGGAGGAGGAGGCTCACCCACCAACCTTCTGCCCGCAGACAAGCATACCATCCGCTTCATCCCCCATGAGAATGGGGTCCACTCCATCGATGTCAAGTTCAACGGAGCCCACATCCCCGGAAGTCCCTTCAAGATCCGTGTTGGGGAGCAAAGCCAGGCTGGGGACCCAGGCCTGGTGTCAGCCTATGGTCCTGGCCTCGAGGGAGGCACCACTGGTGAGTGCAGGGGACAAGGACGGATTTGCATGTGCTCTGCCAGCAGTCCTGTATTGCCTTGCCCTGCAGGTGGGGTCAGTGCTCACGGAGCTGCCCAAGGTGCCTGCTGTGGGCTGCAAACCCTGCCTGCCTACAGCCCTCCTCCCTCTGGCCCCCAGGCGTGTCATCAGAATTCATCGTGAACACCCTGAACGCCGGCTCAGGGGCCTTGTCTGTCACCATTGACGGCCCCTCCAAGGTGCAGCTGGACTGTCGGGAGTGTCCCGAGGGCCACGTGGTCACTTACACTCCCATGGCCCCTGGAAACTACCTCATCGCCATCAAGTATGGTGGCCCCCAGCACATCGTGGGCAGCCCCTTCAAGGCCAAGGTCACAGGTGAGTGGACAGGGTGGAGGAAGTCCATCCAGCCCAGCCTGCAGCCAGTGCAGCCTGGACAACTTCAGTGGCCGTCCACACCCCCATCACAGCCTGCCCCCAGACATCACAGCCAAGTTCCCCGGGTCAGAGGTGGGCTCGGCTCCACCTTCTGCGGGCTCACAGCTAGTCATCTTCAGAAATCCAGTCTCTTCACTCGATGTCCACCACTTGGTTAATCTTTTACCGAAGTGGCTCCCCGGGCTGGAGTTTAACTTTACTCCCTCCTGGCTTCCCACACTTCTTGCTTCCAAGAAGAGACAGTGAATACTTAGCTGAGGCTGTCCAAAGGGTCCGCTGCCCTGGGCGTGCATTCCTTTGTGAAGCACGGGTCCCTCACTCTGTGAGCTACTTGAGTTTGCAGACAGAGCCTAAAGGTTTGAGAGACAGAGCCATCACAGGCCCAAGACTGAGAGAGTAGATTGCAGCTGGTAGCTTAGGCAGGCGTTCGGCCTAAGGATGGGAGGCGGGCGTCTGGTGCAGGCCGTGTGGCCTGGGACTGAGTCCCGCAGGGCTGTAAGTGCTGGCTGGGGGCCCACTGCCTGGGGAGGGGCAGGGAGGCCCTCTCACAGGCTCGTGCACATCCCGCCCTGCCCCGCAGGTCCCCGGCTGTCTGGAGGCCACAGCCTTCATGAAACGTCCACGGTTCTGGTGGAGACCGTGACCAAGTCGTCCTCAAGCCGTGGCTCCAGCTACAGCTCCATCCCCAAGTTCTCCTCGGATGCCAGCAAGGTGGTGACGCGGGGCCCCGGGCTGTCCCAGGCCTTTGTGGGTCAGAAGAATTCCTTCACCGTGGACTGCAGCAAAGCAGGCAGGCCTGAGGGGGGAGAGGAACGTGCTCTCTCGGGGTGGGCTCGTGTGTGCAGGGGCTGGGGGTGGGAGCAAGCAGCAGCCAGGAACAGGGTGCGGGCCGCGGGGGCCCAGTGTGAGTGTGTCCCTCCACCTCCTCTCCAGGCACCAACATGATGATGGTGGGTGTGCACGGGCCCAAGACCCCCTGCGAGGAGGTGTATGTGAAGCATATGGGGAACCGGGTGTACAACGTCACCTACACTGTCAAGGAGAAAGGGGACTACATTCTCATCGTCAAGTGGGGCGACGAGAGCGTGCCCGGAAGCCCCTTCAAAGTCAATGTGCCCTAATGCCAGAAGTGCCTCCCCCAGCCTCCGCCCCCTCCTCCGGCCAGACACACACAACACACACACACATACACACACACACACACGCCACACCCAGATGCACACGTGTGGAATGAGACACTGCCAACGCCTGCCCTGGGTGTGCAGCGAACGGCTCAGCCTCCCCACCCTGCTGCCGTGCCCTTGATGGGTGGAGTGCCTTGTCTTGTCTCAGGACAGTGTCCCTCCCCTTGAACGTGGCATGAGGGCAGACTGGGGCCAGGCCCGGGGACAAAGGCTGGACAGGGGGTTGGGCAAGCCCTGAGTCCCCAGGTGAGCACATTGTTGGAGGTGTCTGTGTGTGTGACAGATGTCATCCTTCAACCACACTGCTGGCCCCGGGTGGGCGGGGAGGGGAAGGCCTGCTCTGAGGATTGTGTCTGGCCCCCCTGGTGGTCACATCCCCAGCGTGGAAGGACTTGGAAAAGAAGGCACAATCAGAGAAGAAAACAGACCCGGAGCGAGAGCCCGTGGACTGCCCGAGCGATGCACACCCCGCCCAGCCTTCCCAGGGGACTGATTTCTCTCTCCGTTTTTTCTTTTTCCTTTTTTTTTTTTTTACGGTTGCACAGCTCTGCCCCATGGGGGGCCTTTTTTACACACTGCGAGGCCCAGCTTTCTGGGGGGATTTTTGCACATGTCTGCGGCTCATCTGGGAGCTGCCTAGGTAGAAAACTCCAAATAAAGTACGGCTGTCGCAGAGGCTCGGCTGTTGCTTGTGAGTGCGCGCCCCGGGCTGGCGGCCTTCCAGCCTCTCGACACTGCGGTCCTGGGCAGGCGGAGGCTGGATCGCCATCCCCAGAGGACAGGCCCGGGCTCGGGCAAGATCTGGGCTGTTGGCCTAATGCTTGGAAGAACCTGTGATGGCCGCTTGGGGATGAGGGCTTGGTCCTTAGCTAGAGGGTTGGTGGCTAGTACGGGGCAGGGGTGGGGGGACTCCATGTCTTAGAAGACTGCCCTAGATGGCTAGTTCTAGTTCATCCTGTCCTCAGTGTCTGGATCAGACTGGGCCTGCGCTACCCCCACCTGTAGCCCTGAGCTTGCCTGGGCCCGGATTCCTGGACCAGCCGCCTCCATTAGGCTCCCCCGGCCCTGGCCAGCTCCCTCCAGCCCACCCTCTGGGCTGCAGCTGGAGGAGGGGCACCCTGAACGCACTGTGGCCGGCTGTGGTTTGTGCCTTTCTGTGGCTCCCTCTTGCCCCCGGCTAACACCTACTCTTCCAGGCCGAGACCCAGGAGGCTCACTGCCAGCCCCTCCACCGGTGCGACTCAGGCAGTGTGCCCACTCCACACCATCCACTCCAACCCCTCCTCTCGGCCTCATGCGTCCCCCATTCCTCTTGGCCAACAGGAAGCTGCCTGGCCCCCTCCCTGGCTCAGCAACCCAGCCTCCATACGGCCCAGGCTGCATTCACCGTTCTGATCTGGCCTCTGCCGCCAGACAGCTCCTGGCCAGGAGGCCCTTCTGTGGGTGCCAGTGACTCAGTTCAAGAGCACCCGAGAGGCTGAGCAGGCCCAGGACCCGCCTTGCTCGGTGGGCCTGGCTACCCCATGCCGGTCCCCAGGCATTGTGGCGCATGGTGGCAGGTGCACCAGGGAAGACCCGAAACACTTGTAGCTGCAGCTGGTAACCACCTCCTCCCCGCCTCCTCACCCTCACCTTCCCGCTCAGGGAAGGAGGGACCCTGCCCTCCTTGCTCTGGACCCTGCCCCCAGGCCCCGCAGGAAGCTCCTGAGGACAGAAGTTCCCTTTTACCAACCCTGTGTCTTCGGCCCCTGATGATAATCCCACTTGATAAAGGGTGGCTGCAGGAAGGAGCGAGCGGGTGATGAGTGTGACGCTGTCCCTGCCCCTTCCGTGACTGGCAAGCGCATGGAAGGTGCTGTGTCCTATTAAGCACCCGGCACTTGTGACCCCCGCAGGCCAGCTGGGCGCCAGGCACTGCGCCCAGGGCTCGGGGCAGGCCCTTCCTCCCACCCCTCCTGCCCCCCGCCCTTGCACGGAGGGCTTCCTCTGAGGGTTTGCTGCCTGCCGTCTGTGTGTGTGGGTGCATTTCCGGGTCTCCAGCCCAGCCGCTCGGGGCTCTGGGTACTGAGTATTCATGGGCCCTTTCTCACTTCATCCCCAGAACAGCCCTGTGAGGTGGGCGCAGGATTAGTTGAAGAAACCCGGGCTCTGAGAATGGAGGTCCTGGGCCCAAAGCCACCCACTGCTACGTGAGGGGCCCGCATTCAAACGCAGGGGTGTGCACACCCCAGGCCTCTCGTGGGCCAGCCATGCGGGCATCTCACGCGCTCCTCACACACAGCTCGTGCCCGACGCTGGGGATGTCGTTTGTTGAAAGGGAAGATAAATGAGTGGTCCTTTCCCCTTCAACCTCCTCATCTCACAGAGTCCACTATTTCCGGAACATTCCTCATGTCATTTAGCCGCACACACCAGAAACCTGGGAATCACCTGGGCGCCTCTCCACCTTGCTCTCCACATT
Organism: Oryctolagus cuniculus; assembly: GCF_051225735.1. Classification (NCBI taxonomy): domain Eukaryota; kingdom Metazoa; phylum Chordata; class Mammalia; order Lagomorpha; family Leporidae; genus Oryctolagus; species Oryctolagus cuniculus. Next base: position 164,885,011 of record NC_142869.1, read on the forward strand.
CGACTCAAAAACCAGTTTCGGGGGTGGGTGTTTGGCACAGCTGTTAAGATCTTGCTTGGAACTCCTGCACCCCCATGTTGAAATGCCTGGGTTCAAAACTTTACCGGCTTTACTCCCAATTACAGCCTCTTGCTAATGCAGACCCTGAGAGGCCACGGGTAATGGCTCGAGTAATTGGGTTCCAGTCACCCACACGGGAGACTTGATTGAGTTCCTGGCTCCCAGCTTTGGCCTGGCCCAGAGCTTACTTGCTCGCTCACGCACTCTCTCTCCCCTTGTCACCCAAATAAATAAAATAAGCAAAAATCAGTTTGGGAGCAGGTGCTTAGCCTAGTGGTTAAGACACCAAACTCTGGGCCCAGTGCTATGGCATAGCGGGTAAAGCCACCGCCTGCAGCGCCAGCATCCCATATGGGAGCTGGTTCAAGTCCTGGCTGCTCCACTTCCAATCCAGCTCTCTGCTATGACCTAGGAAAGCAGTGGAGGATGGCCCAAGTGCTTGGGCCCCTGCACCTGCATGGGAGACCTGGAAGAAGCTCCTGGCTCCTGGCTTCAGATTGGCCCAGCTCTAGCTGTTGCAGCCATTTGAGGAGTGAACTGGTGGATGGAAGACCTCTCTCTCTGTCTCTCTCTCTCTCTGTGTCTGCCTCTCCATAACTCTGCCTTTTAAATAAATAAATAAATCTTAAAAAAAAAAAAAAAAGACACCCAAATCCAGGGGCTGGCATTGTGATGTAGCGGGTTCACATCCCAGCTGCTCCACTTCCAATCCAGCTGCTTGTTAATGGCATGGGAAAAGCAGCAGAAGATGGCCCAGTGTTCGGTCTCCTGTCACCTATGTGCATGTGGGAGACGCAGATAAAGCTCCTGACTCCTGGCTGTGGCCTGGCCCGCATCCCAGACAGGAAGACCCGAGCTGAATTCCCGGCTGCAGCGTCCTGACAACGCACACCCTGGGAGGCAATGACTCCAGTAACTGGTCCCTGCCACCCCCAGGGGAGACCTGGGTCACATTACCAGGTCCTGGCTCTGGCCCAGCGCAGCTCTGGCCGTTGCAGGCAGTGAAAGGGGGCTTTCTCTCCATGTCTGCCTCTAAAACAATTAGGGTTTGTCCATTCTTCTCCAGCCACCTCCTCTATGACCACTGCTGGAAATCGGCCACCATCTCTAACCACAGAGGCGTCCCAGTGTGCTCTCTGCTCCTGCAGCCCCGCCTCTGTGCACCGCAGTCACACGGGCAGTTCTAGAACCGCTGTCCTCAGGGAAACCTCCAGATTCTTTAAATTTTCCTGAATGCCCTATACTCTCCAGTGCAAGTGGTTTTTGCCTTACCTTGAACACTTAAGATGGGTGCAGGGGCCCAGGCACTTCAGCCATCTTCCGCTGATTTCCCAGGCCATGCAGGGAGCTGGATCGGAAGTGGAGCTGCCCGGACTCGAACCAGTGTCCATTTGGGATGCAGGCGCTACTGGTGGGTGCTTAGCCTACCACGTCACAGCACCTGCCCCTCAGTTTAACTTCTTTTTTTTTTTTTTTTTTTTGACAGGCAGAGTGGACAGTGAGAGAGAGAGAGAGAGAGAGAGAAAGGTCTTCCTTTGCCGTTGGTTCACCCTCCAATGGCCGCCGCTGCAGCCGGCGCACCGCGCTGATCCGATGGCAGGAGCCAGGATCCAGGTGCTTTTCCTGGTCTCCCATGGGGTGCAGGGCCCAAGCACCTGGGCCATCCTCCACTGCACTCCCTGGCCATAGCAGAGAGCTGGCCTGGAAGAGGGGCAACCGGGACAGAATCCGGCGCCCCAACCGGGACTAGAACCCGGTGTGCCGGCGCCGCAAGGCGGAGGATTAGCCTATTGAGCCACGGCGCCGGCTCTCAGTTTAACTTCTAATTCCATTCTCCCACAAACTTTCTGTATTCAGTAACTGTTAACTATGAGTCATGGCTACATACATACATACATGATACAGACATGTTCTTGCTGAGAACAGCGAGTGCAGTTTCTCCTGCGGGGTCCCACAGCGCTGCTTCTGCAGAACGAACCAAGCAACGCCAATAGGAAGCCGTGCGGCCGCTCAGCCTTCTGGGAATCGTAGTCCTCGGGTTCGGCCTCTCTTTATGGCGCAGGCGTATTCAGGTTGAGGCGGCCTTGCTGTTAATGCGCATGTCCTGGAGGCGGTGTGGCCGAACTGCGCATGTCTGAAAGGCGGGGGCGAGGCCAACCCGGCTACAGGTGCGGAAGCTGGGATTCGGGGACTTCGGGAGCTTGGGGCTGCTCTCTGCGCCGCGACCAGGATGGCAGGGAGGGGAAAACTGATCGCGGTGATCGGAGACGAGGACACGGTGACTGGCTTCCTGCTGGGCGGCATCGGGGAGCTTAACAAGAACCGCCACCCTAATTTCCTGGTGGTGGAGAAGGACACGACCATCACCGAGATCGAAGACACTTTCCGGTACGGTCGCCTGAGAGGCCTGAACGGGCCCTTCTGCCGCCTGGGTGGGAGCGAAGGGGCGAGGGGCGGCCGCCCGGGGACCGAGGTGTCAGACCCCGACCCGAGGGCGGGCCTCCTCACGCCTGTCTGGAGGCCTCTGCGCCCCCCGTCCCCCGTTCCCTCTTGCGACTCGGTGGGCTTGAGGCTGTGGCCGTGACAGGTCCGCGCGCTCCCTCTCACATGACCGTGTGTCAGGAAAGAAGGGGAAGAGAGCTGGTGACGGGCACAGCCGGCTGCGAGCCTTGCAGGCGCTGGGCTGCTTTGCGCTCGGTGCGCACCCGTGGAGCCGGGCTTTCTCCTACTTCCACATCCTCTAGGGGCTCCCAGTCGACCTGGAAGGTGGGGGTTAGTGTTCCCATTTACAGGTGGTGGTACCCAAAGTCAGGGCTGCTCACACCTTGCACCTCGCGTCCTCCTCTCCTGCCCTGGGTCAGGGGCGACGGTCGCAGCTGAGCCTTTTAATCCGCAGGTGTCCTGGTGCTAGAATGGAGCTGCCCTGGTTCCTTCACCCCTTCCCTTTGCCGAGTCTCAGGAATTCTCTCACTTGTTTCCCCCTAAACAGCCCAGCCCACAGCTGCTGGCTGAAACCAGTTCTGCTGCCTGGGGTACCGTGGGGCTTTGCCCTGGGGAGGCAGCTGTCTGCGGATCACCAAGCAGTCTGGCAGGGTGACCCGGGTTGTCATGGGACAAGGAGGAATTTTACTCCAAGGAATGTCCATGTTTCCAACCAAAAAGAACCTTCGAGATCAAGTGTGGCCGAGCACAGGGTCGGGCACAGGGTGGGTGCCCAGGACGGAGCTCTTCCTGAGAAATAACACACGGGCCGTCCCGGGCCAGGGCTCCGCAGGGCCAGGGCCATCTGTGCGGAAAGTGCGAGTCTTTCGGTGCTGAGTTCCCCTTCCCACCTGTGCTTTGGCCTGGGCCAGGCACCCCGTCCTCCCTTAGCACAGACATGGCGACCTTGAGGCCCCCTGGGTCCTGTTTTTCGAAAATGTAATGGATTTGGTTTCCTCTGGACATTGAATACCTTCATGTGGTTTCCAATTCAGTTTTTAAAAGGTATACATTGAGGCCGGCGCCGCGGCTCAATGGGCTAATCCTCTGCCTTGTGGCGCCGGCACCCCGGGTTCTAGTCCCGGTCAGGGCACCAGATTCTGTCCCGGTTGCCCCTCTTCCAGGCCAGCTCTCTGCTGTGGCCCGGGAGTGCAGTGGAGGATGGCCCAAGTGCTTGGGCCCTGCACCCCATGGGAGACCAGGATAAGTACCTGGCTCCTGCCATCGGATCAGCGCGGTGTGCAGGCCGCAGCGCACAGGCCGCGGCGGCCATTGGAGGGTGAACCAACGGCAAAGGAAGACCTTTCTCTCTCTCACTGTCCACTCTGCCTGTCAAAAAAAAAAAAAAGGTGTACATTGAGGAGCCTCCTGCCACACACACACACACACCCCATCTCCCTGTCTGCTCCTGTAGACAGCCATTTAGCTTCTGCCTGATCACTCTCCTAGCTCTTCATGCAGATAGGAAGGGATGCATAGTTGCTGGCGCTGGGGCACAGCGGGTTGAGCCGCCGCCTGCAGCGCTGGCATCCCAAGTCCAGGCCGAGTGGCATCTTAACCGCTGAGCCGAATGCCCGCCCCACACGTATCCCCACCCTTCCCTGTGCAGCACCCTGAGCGCACGCGTGGACACCCTCATCTTCAGCTTTGGTTCACTCGGAAGCTCCCCAGGCAGGGGCTGTACAAGCGGGCCCTGGCTAACAGAACCCTGAGCTCTTGAGTGCAGTTGATTCTGGGTCAAGCAGGCTCCACCTTTGCCCTGGTCCTCTCTGCTCCCCGGGTCACTCCTCTTCCTCTGCAGTTCCGAGGGGGCCGCCGGGAGCTGCCCCGGACTCGCTTCTCGTCTCTCCCGGCAGGCAGTTTCTCAGCCGGGACGACGTCGGCATCATCCTCATCAACCAGTACATCGCGGAGATGGTGCGGCACGCGCTGGACGCCCACCAGCGCTCCATCCCGGCCGTGCTGGAGATCCCCTCCAAGGAGCACCCCTATGACGCCGCCAAGGACTCCATCCTGCGCAGGGCCAGGGGCATGTTCACCGCCGAAGACCTGCGCTAGGACACGCCCCGCGGAGCACGGCCCTCAGCCCCTCCCGCCCTTCCAGGCCTCTCCCCGGCTTTGTCCCCAGCCCCGCTCTGAAGGTTCAAGCCTCTGATTTCCACGTCTCCACTCCTTCCCACCCCAGGGAGAGGCTGTGTGAGGGGCATCTAGGTTGCTGGGATGCTGCTATTAAAAGCCAGGCTGGTTAGGGAACAGGAGGCCTGACCGTCTTCTCTCTCCACGACCTCTTCCCCGTGCTGTCGCCCAGTGTCGTTGTCCATGTTAAATTAAAGTAATATTCTGGCTTCTGTCCAAAAACTGGGCCTGGGTACTGGACAGGAAGTGGGGGGCGGGATGAGGCTCCTGGGGGAGATGAGATTGGCAGGGGTGGAAAATGTTCCACCAAGGACCAGGCATGGACGAGCTGGACCAGGAAGATGTGCCAGGAGGCCCTAACTCAGGCACTGGCCCTCTGGTTCAAAAAGACCAGCTGGGGGGGTGGGTACGAGGCTTGAACCCAGCCTGTGGCTCTCCCGCCTCAGTCTGCACTGGGCAGAAGGGGGCCTGAGCCGGGGGAAGTTAGCAGAAAGCACAAGAAACCTGGGAGCCGGTGATACCAGATCCTGCCCGGGGCCTGCAGCGCCAGCCGGTGTCAGGATCCCAGCACTGGGCCCGGGGCCTGCAGCGCCAGCCGGTGTCAGGATCTCAGCACTGGGCCCGGGCTCCAGGCTGCCTCAGGAGCGGGGCGTGTGAGGTCTGTGTGGGCGCAGCAGGTGGAACCCTGCCCCTGTGTGAGGTGAGGCCTGGTTGCCTGGTGACTGCCCCAGGGCGGCCACCTGCTGCCAGCCGCAGTGTGCTTGCCGTGCTCGCCCTTGGCACGGCTCCCCCACCCCCTGCCGCCATGTCTCGGCAGCTCAACATGGACACGCTGCGGCAGAACTTCTGGAAGGAGGACTATTTAAGGGAGAAGATGTTGCGCTGTGAATGGCACCGCAAGTACGGGTCGCTGGTGAAAGCCAAGCAGAAGGCTAAGGCCGCAGCCCGACTGCCCCTGAAACTGCCCACCCTGCAGCCCACGGCCCCACCCGCACCCCCTCCTGCCCCCGGAGCAGCCCCTCCCAAGGCGCCCAGCCCTGCCGCAGAGGCTCCCCTGCAGTCGGAGATGTGCCCGGTGCTGCCCGCCACCCGGGCCCTGCTGTACGAAGGCATCTCCCACGACTTCCAGGGCCGCTACCGCTACCTGAGCACGCGCAAGCTGGACTTGCCCGAAACACGCTACCTCTTCCCCATCACCACCAGCTTCACATACGGCTGGCAGCTCGGTGAGCCCTGAGCCCCGCAGGTTAGGCACCTGCCCCACAGCAGCGCCAGGTGCCAGGGAGCAGGCACATTCAGGAAGAGAAGGGAAGGTACAAGAGGGACAGGCACCATGGAGAGGTCTGGGGGCTCGGGAGAGGCCTCTGGGGCCTGAAAGCTGAGCACTGCATGACAAAGAGGAGTTGGGATTTTATTGAGAAGCCAATGGAAGGTTTTAAGCAGTGGGTGGTCCTGATTGGCTTTTTTTAAAAGAATTACCCCAACTGTTCTATAGGGAATGGCTTTTTTTTTTTTTTCCTTTAGTGAGAATTGGAGACTGGTGAGTTAGGCATCTGTGTTGAGTTATCCTGGCATGAAATGACCGTGACCTGGGCTAAGGCTTAGCAGTAGCGCTGCAATCCAGGGTACTCCGGAGGAACACTCAGTGGGACTCACTGCTGGACTGAGTGTGGGAGTAAGGAGCCGAGGGAGTCCATGGCGGTGCCCCGGTGTGGCTGGAGCTGCTGTGACAGGATAGGGCTGGCGAGGGCAGGGCTGGAGGGTGCGCTGGCTCCAGGGCTGTGCTTGGGTACCAGGGAGACAGCTGTGTGCGTCAGTCTGGCTCTCAGGAGTGAGGTCAGAGTTGAACGTACAGTCAAGAGTAGTCATTATAAGTGCTACTTAGCTCTGTGAGGTCAGGGACGTCAGCTGGGGCGCCCAGGCTGCGGGGATCCGATAGGAGGGGCGGCAGATGGAAGGCCAACCGTCTAGACCATCTAGAACCGTGTGTGTTTGCCTGAGGCTGGGAGGGGAGGAGTCTGGGGAGTGGCGAGGCTGAGATGAGTCAGTGTGTGGGGAGAGGAGTGGGCCGGCAGGGCTGCTGCATCCCTTGGCTGTCTGTGCTCCTGAATCTCAAGTGAGACTGTTCAGTCCTGGTCTGCACCTCAGGAGTGTCTGTGCAGGAGGGGAGGTGGCTGGGCTCATCACCATGGAGACTTCACCCGAAAACTTCCCGTATCTTCCCCAGCTCGTAAGGGTATGATTAAGGGAGCGACCGCTCAACAAAAGCAGACACTAGATGGCAGCTGCATGTCTCCCAGTGCGTCCCTGTGGTGGGCAGGGCCAGGTGGCCCCTCCCCCGGGAGAATGCTGAAGCTGTGGGCAGTGGTGACAGGCGGCTGATCCCGGCCTGCTACCCTGGCCGCATCCAGTGTCCACTCCTGTATCTCCTTGTAGCCCACAGTCCTCACAAGTTCTTTATTTCTCCACACAAAGTTCACACAACATGGACAGGGTTGTGGGCTGTGCAGACAGACGGGGCTCCCCTGCTCTGTCGGCCTCTTGCCCAGGAACCCATTCCTGGCCCCTGGTCTCTTCCCAGGCCCCCCAGCGAAGCAAGAACTGGTCTCCTGCAAGATGTGCCGCATCGAGTCGTTCTTCCGCAAGAACGGGGCCTTTGCTCTGCTTGACCCCCGGGACCTGGCCCTGTGACCTTGGCCCAGGCCCTGGGCTTAGGACAGAGAAGAATAACAGCCTTGTGCTGGGGAAGCCGCTGTGAGTCTGTGTCTGCTCCCCCCGGCCTGGGGCCACGTTCTGAGCCTGCTGGGACCCATGTCTTTCCTGCAGGTTGCCCTCTTGCTTTTTCCTTAACTCGCATCCCCTTAATCATTCCCTAGAGGACCCAGCAGTGACCAAAGGGGGCTGGGGACGGGGAGCGCTATTCTCCGGGTGCAGCCTCCTCAGCGCCGGGGGCCCACAGTAGTTCCTGAAAGTTCTGAGTGTTCCTAGGGAGAGAGGAACCGTCGTCCAGATACCAGTGGAAGGGACCCTCAAGCTCCCACCACCCTCCCTGACCGCCCCTCACCTGGCCCTGAGGGCCCGCAGCCTCCAGGTCCTCTCGCGGTGCACCTGTTCCAGCTGCTCCCGCAGAGCGCGCCGCCGCCCGGCCGCGTCCTCCTGCACGGTGAGAGCACTGAGCGCCATGGGGCCGGCAGGGGGCAGCACCCGGCCCTGGTGCCGACCCCCGTCAACCTCAGTGGGCGGGGCGCGCCCTCCAGAGGGACCCGCAGAGCTCGGCACCGCCCCTTTCCCGGAGGTGCTTGCCTGCGGTGGGAGCTGAGTCCGGCTGAGCGGGAGCCCCAGCGGGTGAACCCGGCAGCGGCGGTTCCTGGCGAGGCGGAGGCGTTCCAGGACCTGGGGAGGCTGCAGTGAGCCGGGCGGCCGCCCCACTCCGCGCCCCGACCCCCGCCCCGGCTCAGGACGCACCCGGAGCCGCTGCTGCTCGCGCTCCCGCCGCCGTCGCCTCCTGGCCGCGCCGTGCAGCTCCAGCAGCCGCTGCAGGGCCATTTCCTGCTGCGCTGCGCTCGCGCCCACCGACACCCCCTCGCTTCCCGCGGGTGCCAGGCGCGAGGCCTCGGGGCCGTCCTTGTGCCCCCCGAGGGCGCCTGGCAGCCTCCTCTCGTCCATCTCTTGCTCCGGCGGCGGGTCTCGCCCCGGGAGAGCCGCAGGAGGGAGTCGCTGTGGCCCGGAGCCTGCAGTGCCCGGTGCAGCCAGTGTCGTGGGTCCTGGGACCGGGAGCCGCTGCCCGGCCGGGGGTCTCGGGGACGGAAAGGGAGGGCGGGCGGTCCCCGGCTCCGCCACTGCTGGTGCTGACTGCCGTCTCTGCGCCGGCTGGGTGGCCCTACACTGGGGGCCTGGGCTCTCCCGTCCCTGGGGCTGCGGGTTCTGCTCTCCCGGGGACGCGCAGAAGCTCCTCAGATGGCCAGGAGCGTCGCCCCCCTCTCCTGAGGACGGCCCCCTTAGCGGGGCCTGGGCACTAGTTCCTCTTTGCCTTTGCCAAGTCCCTCTGCCCTCACCCCGGGAGGCCTCCCCCCTCAGACTCTGAGCAGCCTCCTCCCTCTGACTCAGGGGCAGGTCCTTCTTCACCACTTTGTCCAGGTCTGCCCCCGGCCCCTTGGGGGCATCCTGAGGCGCTAGTGGGCCCTGGGAGGGCAGGCCCGGGGGCCCTGGGGGTCCCTGCGTGAGCCTTCTCCCCTCTGGGCCCTGGGACGGTGCTGGGTGGGGCTCCCGGGTTGTGGGCTCTGCCGGGTGGCTGTCTTCTCTCTGCGACAGGTCCTGGGAAGGAAGAGCACTTGGGGCCCACGCTTGAACCCCCCAAGCCCTGGGGAGCCCAGTAACCCCGGTGACGGGTCCTTGCCTGATTCCTGAATTTGCTCAACCCAATTTATGTGGTGCAACAGGTGCCTCACTTCCTCACCACCACCCCCTCCCCAGCCACGGGAGGCAGCCCCACTGCACCCCAGCAGCCTCCTCCAGGGACCCCAACCCTGGAGGGCCCTCACCCAGGCCACTTCAACCCTTTCACCTTGAACTCTGAGTTCCCCAGCTCCCAGTCACTGCTGCTGGTGGTGGGCTTCAGCTCTTGTAAGCAACCTGAGGGAGAAAGACCCCTGTTGGGAGCCCACTGCTCCCGTCCCAGCCCCTCACACACCTTCCACCTGAGCTGGAACCCAGAACCCAGATCGAGCAGTGCCCCAGGGCTGTCTCAGCTCATCATTCCACCCGCGGTCACACAGCCTGCCACGCACCTGCTGTCAGGCGTGCACCTGCGGTCACACAGCCTGCCATGCACCTGCTGTCAGGCGTGCACCTGCGGTCACACAGCCTGCCATGCACCTGCTGTCAGGCGTGCACCCGCGGTCACACAGCCTGCCATGCACCTGCTGTCAGGTGAGCCTGTCTCCAGCAAGCCCAGTCTTCCTCTTCCTCCCAGCCACGGCTGAGCACTGCAGAGGAACCTGCATACCCTCTTCCCCAAGACCGCCAGGGAGCCGGGGCCGCCTGGTGTAGAGGGCCACCCCGCTTCGTCCTGGCATACCCCTTCAGGCCCATAGAAGAAACACACTGTATATGCCTTGCTTTGTGCTGTTATAAAGGAGCATCTTCCTTATCCAGTTGCTTCTGACAGTAAAACCATGAACTGTGGGGCTGAGCCTGGCCTACAAGCTGCAAAGCTTCATAATCAACAGACAAAAAATCTAAAAAGTGCGAGGCCCCATGGCCGCTCCCTGCAGCCTGTGGAGGAAGGCAGGCTGTGCTGCATCGACAAAGCACAGAGCAGGGACCTGGGTTCCTAAGGCCCTAGACTGGGATCTGTCACAGTTGCGTCTCATTCTCTCATGCAATACAGAAATGTGTGGCTTTCACAGCTCATCAAATGGGTATGCTCTCTCTGAAAAATCTCAGGACCAGCGCTGTGGCATAGCGAGATAAGCCACTGCCTACCATGCTGGCATCCCATATGGGCACTGGTTCAAGTCCTGGCTGTTCCACTTCTGATCCGGCTCTCTGCTATGGTCTGGGATAGCAGAAGATGGCCCAAGTGCTTGGGCCCCTGCACCTGCATGGGAGACCCGGAAGAAGCTCCTGGCTTCAGTTCAGCCTGGCCCAGCCATTTGGGGAGTGAACCAGCAGGGGGAAGATCTCGACTCTCCCTCTCTCTGTAATTGTCTTTCAATTAAATAAATAAATCTTTAAAAAAAAAAAAAAAGCTTTTGGAAGAAATTTTTGGACAAATGAATCTTAAAAGACTCACTAGCCATTAGGAATTTCATGCTGAACCGTGACCACAACCCCGCAGCCCTGGTCTGATGTCTTACTAGAGAATGAATTTCTCTGGTAATAAGGTTATCATTGATATTTGAGTTCCCAAGTGACAGAATACTTGTGAAAACCTTTCTGTCCATCAAGAAGCAATGCATGACGGAAGAACTAAGAACGGATGGCTTTGGTAGATGTGTGATGTATTATTTAACAAACGATGTGGGAGTCTCTTTCATGTAACTTAATAGGCGAAGCATCACAGCCTCCTTGCCACAGAGAGCTAACCGCCTGTCTGGCCTTGCTCTCCCGCTAGGCTGCGATCGCAAAGATGGTGACCAAGTCTCGTTTGCTCTCTGTAGATGCCCAGTGCCCGGCTAGAGGGTGGCAGCCTAGTGGTCTAGACTTGCTCTCCATGCCCCCCTCCCCAGCAGCCAGCACCGGCCCTTCTCGGTGCTCTCCCCCGAGCCCCAGTTTAGCCTCAGCATCGGTGGACATGGTGGACGCGGTGGACATGGTGCCTGAGACAGGACCAGTCAGGTAAAATCAAACCTGCTTTGGTCGGCACCGCAGCTCACTAGGCTAATCCTCCGCCTGCGGCGCCGGCACCCCGGGTTCTAGTCCCAGTTGCTCCTCTTCCAGTCTAGCTCTCTGCTGTGGCCCGGAAAGGCAGTGGAGGATGGCCCAAGTGCTTGGGCCCTGCACCCACATGGGAGACCAGGAGAAGCACCTGGCTCCTGGCTTCAGATCGGTGCAGTGCGCTGGCCGTGGTGGCCATTTGGGGGGGGGGGGTGAACCAATGGAAAAGGAAGACCTTTCTCTCTGTCTCTCACTGTCTAACTCTGCTTGCAAAAAAAAAAAAAAAACAAACAACAAAACAAACAACAAAACAACAACAACAACAAAAAAAACAACTGCCTTGCCATCCCTGGATACCTGGGCACCCACTGAGGGTGAAGACTTCCCACCTCCTCCCAGTCTAGTCTCACTCCTCAGCCCTGGGGCTCTCCTGGCTGCCCATCCCCACCTGCCAATGTACCAGGCGTGGCTTCTGCAGGTTCTCCGGGGCTCTGGCACCTGGGGTCTGCATCACTCCTCACTGGACCCAGGGCTGGGGCTGTGGCTGCATCTGCCGCCTGCCCCCTGCAGGAGTTCGAGGCTGCACCTCTGTGGCTCTGTGGGCTTTGGGATGAGAAGGGAGTCCACCCCCCTGTGGGCTTCTGAGCCTCCCCACCCCAATGGCCAGGGTGGCCTTCCCCAGCCCCGCTGCTGGACCCCAGGAGCTGGAAGTCAAGGTTATTGTGTCCAGGGACTGGGGGGGTGGGCAATATGGGTGCAGCTGAGCTGAGAGCCCAGGAGGACCCAGGAGCTGCATGGGACTAGAAGGACCCAGGGCGAAGGGCCCAGTTCTTGGCCACTTGGTGTGGCTGCATGGGGAGTGCCAGGGATCCAGGAGAAAGACTCACCCTTCTGGGAGCTGATGGTTCTGGCTCATGGAGTTCCCGGCCTGGGGCAAGAGGTGCAGGGTTGTGGGGGAGCCCTGACCCACAGGGCAGCTTCCCCAAGTGTGGCCGGCACCTCTCAGATGGGCCCCTGGGATCCCTGTCTTCTGGTGCCCAGGCCCTCGTGTGACCTCTTCCCTCTCTCCTCCATACCAGGGAGCTTGGGAATGACCCCTCCTGGCCACATGAGTCCTGCTCAGGGATGTTGGCTGGACCCTGGCTTCGTGGTCACCACTAACACCCCCTCCTGGTACAGCGGAGGACGCCTCCGCCCAAGAAGGTGACCAACCTGCCCAAAGGGACCTGGACAGTCCGTGGTTGAGCTGGGGCTGGCGTGCACTTTCTTCTCCCAGCTCTGTCCTGGGCCCAGGCACCACGCACCCCTCCTGGAGGGGGAGCCCAGCTCTAGCCCTTGGAGGGAGGGCCCGAGGCGGAGGCTGCGCTAGGTCACAGTCTTAGGTCACCAATGACCTCTGCCTCTGGGACCCTCCCTCCAGTTGCTGTCACCCCTACCTACAACCGCACCCGTTGCCGCATGATGCGCCTGCTCACCAGCCGCTCCGCGTCCCCACCGCGGGCCTGGCTCCATGCACGCTGGGCCTGGTTCCTCAGATTGCAGAACTTTGCTGGACGAGGCCAGAAGAGGCCCAGCCCTGCCCCAGTCAGCAGCTCCAAGTCCCACAGGAGCTGCAGGAAGAGGGGGCACCAAGGCAGGATGAGGCACCCCCATACCCCACCACCACACACCCCAAGCAGCCTCTACCTGCTCCTGGGCCCGCCGGCTCCACTCCATCTGCAGCAGCACGGTGGGCAGCTCCAGCCCTGAGTGGCAGCCCTGGAGGAGGGGGGAGGGGGACTCAGACCCCCACTGTCCCCCTCTGAGGAGGTGCCCTGCCTCCCCAACTTGCCGAAGTGCAGCCAAGAGCTGGCCCAGGCCCAAGGGGCGCTGGAAGAGGTGCTGGTACAGAGCCAAGGCCTGCCGGGGGCTGCAGGAGAGCCCGAGCCCCCTGCGAGGGGCAGCCTGCGCCATGGGCAAGCGGCTGGGGCAGCCGGCTCCTCTGTCCTCTGTGCCCTCCCTCTGCTCTGGAGAGAGGCGGGAGCTGCAGAAGAGGCCTGCGTCTCTCAACAATGCAGGCCCTGACACCGGACACCTGAGCCCGGCCTCCCAGGGACTCTGCCTTCCTTTCTTCTAATGATGAGATCTAATGATGGGGGGGGGGGGGAGCCCTCATCCCAAACAGAGCGGCAACTGGAGTGCCAATTGCTCTGCCTCTGATCCAGCTCCCTGCTAATGCACCTGGGAAAGCAGTAGAAGATGAGTCAAGTGCTTGGGCCCCCAGCACCAGTGTGGGAGATCCGGAAGAAGCTCCTGGCTCCTGGCTCCGGACTGACCCAGTCCTGGTTGTTCTGGCCATTTGGGGAGTGAACCAGAGAGTGAAAGATCTCTCTCTCTGTAACTCTTTCAAATATATATATATATATATATAAAAAGTGAGTGTGAGCAGTGGGAGACCCCACGGTGGGGAGCCCGGCCCACACAGGTCTCCTCCACGCTGTCCACCTGCTCTGTGCTGGCCACAGGCCACTCCATCGAGTCCTCCCCACACTCCAGGTACGTGTTACCATCACCCCCATTTCTCAGATGAGGAAAGCATCTGTGTAAGTCGTAACGAGGGAGGGGCGCATCGTGGAGCTGGTTCAGGGGGCTCCCTGGCAGCTCTGCCTGCCGGCAGCCTTGTCACCACTCCGTGAGGGGATGAGCAAGCCGTCCTTCCTGGGCCCCGAGCAAGGACAGCCAGGCTAGGTGGAGTGCTCTCGCTGGGGCTCGGCCAGTGTGCTCCCTGGAGCACGGAGCCTCCACTCCCTATCGGGATACGAGGGACTGGCAACGAGAATGGAGCACCCCTGATCCCCCAGACACCAAGGTCACAGAGCTGGGACCTGGCAGAGACCTCAAATTCGGGACTTGTTCTGTTTCAAGCCTGCGTTCTCTCCGCTACAAAGATGTTTCCCCAAGCTGCGCGTGCACCGCCCCCACATCCTTCCAGGCCAGGTGTGGTTGTGAAAGCTGCGCAGGTCCATCTGGGTATCCGAGGGGCACGTGAGTGCACGCCCACGTGTCTGTATTTCATCACGGTCTGTTGTCCCCCTGCCCCAGACCTGGGGTTCCTGTGTCACTGCCTTAGAAAGATCCAGGAGCCAGCGCACTCGAGGCTACCAAACCAAGAGGAACGGGGGGGGGGGGGGCAGGGGTGGACTGAGCCCCTTCTGTGGCTCCTCAGCTCTTACTGGCTCCCATAGGGATCCCCAGAGGGTCCCGACGGTGGCCGGGGGGCGTGCCTGCTACACAGACTGAGCACAGGGCAGGGACCAGGCCACCTGGGGCTTCCTGTCATGGGAGGTTTCCCAGAAGGCACCAGGGAGCGGCCAGTGGAGGCAGCCCAGGGATGCAGACTCAGGAGTAAGGAAGTCCTCGGAGCCCACGGACAACTGAAGTAACACCTTGACAGGAGGGACTCCATTTTGGAGCACCTGACACTCCATCTTGAGAACGCGCCCCCCGCCCCCAGCATGAGACTCTGGTCTGAAACTATGATCTAAAACACTCAGACAATAGCCGTCCCCTACGTCACACTTGGCAAAGCATAGAAACCTTCTAGCATGTTTGCTTCAAGCTTAAAAACGGATAGGCTGCACCAGGTTAATGATAAGATTGTAATTTGTCTATGTCCTACATATGATTCAGGCCCATACCTGGATTCATGTCACAATTATAATTGGAAGTGTTAAGACTGTAACTGGTATTGCCAAGATTAGAATTGGTATTAGTTTCACATAAGCTTTAGGTTAGCTTGACCCCAGAAACCATGAATTCCCCTCCCGATTTTGTGGGTTTTGCCCTTATAAACCCTCTTGCTTTGGGCTTCGGGGTTGAGAGCTCTTTGGGGCAATAAAGGACCGTCAAATTGTATCAATGCGTGGTGCTCCTCTGTTGGCATTCGCTCAGGTGCAACACAACCAGGACGAGGCCCATGTTCCCCACGGCTGCCACCCCCGCACCAGGAGGAAGCACACGCACACACAGGAAGCATTAGGGCAGGTCCAGAGTTTACTGCTTCTGACTCAACATGGCGGGCACAGGGCGCCGTCCCTGCAGCTCTGGCCAGGTGGGTGCTGCTGACCAAGAGGAGACTTCTGGCCTGATGTTCTAGCTCAGGTGTCTGCTAGGGCTCCCCGCTAGGGGTGGGCACAGCGTGGGGTGCCTGCTCTCCTGTGAGCAGCACTGGCGGGCAGGCCTCGGGTGGGATACAGTGGGCCTCGTGCTCCACCAGGCCTGCGGGGCACTGGCAGCCCGGGACACAGGGCCTCACGCAGTGGGCGGCCAGCTCCCCCAGAGGGATGTGCCTGTTGAAGCAGGTGCGGGGACAGGGCGGGCCACACTCGTCAAACACGAAGCCCCGGTCCAGCGGACAGCCCAGCACTGCAGGCAGAGTGGAAGGTGGGTCAGGGGCTCACGCCTTGTGGATTTCCCTGCACCCACTGGCCCCGGGGGGGCGCGGATCATCACCCCTCACCGCAGAGCGTGGGACCCCGCCAGGCAGGTGCCACCCCTGCCTGGCGACAGTGGCTGGCGTAGGCTTCTAGGACGTCACAGAGGCAGGCGTCGGCTGAGGGGCCCGGGCCACAGGCACACAGGTCATACACGCAGGCGGCAAAGAACGGCTCCGGGGGCACCGCCGCGTGGCAGCCGCTGAATGGGGAGGACTTGAGCACCCCACAGCGGGCGTTGGCCTCACGCCTGGCACGGTAGCCTGCTGCGCGGCACGGATCCACCTCCCGGCCTGCAGAACAGGGCCGGCCAGGCCCCGGCCCCTCGGGGACCTAGGGAGGGAGAGTGATGCGCATGCGCACTTGGCAGCTGCTGCTTTTCGAGAGCCGGAAAGCCCAGCCAGGGCTCCCCCCACCCCGTTTTCCACACAGTCGGCTGCTCCAGCCCCCACCCCCACCCCTGCAGCTCACCTGCCAGCTATTCCCAAACGCAGCCTCGGTGGGCAGGAGCAGCCCCTCGGGGCCCTGCAGCTCATCCTGGGCCAGGCCATTGAAGTTCCCACAGAGCCCACAGGTGTGGCCCCGGTAGGAGCTTGGCACGCTCACCTCCACCTGAGACTTCCCATCCCACAGCACCTGCGCACAGAGGCCCGGAACTGGGGAGTGGGGAAGGTGAGGGACCCCAGGGAGGCCTGAGCTGCAGGGGAGGGCGTAGAGGTGGAGGCTGCCCACGGGGAGGTGGGGGTGGGGGGGATGCTACTCCAGTCAAGGCCAATGTGGGTGGCAGGTGTTGTGTGACCCTGGGCAATCATGGAAGCCGGGAACAGGTGCCCGCAGACCTCGCCCGCATCCCTCAGGGTGCCGGGGGTGGGGTGGGGGTGGGGGGAAGGGGAAGTAGCCCACTTTCGGGAGCCACTGTCTCATGGACCCCAGGTGTAGACAAGCCTCACTTCCTGACTTCAGGGCAGGTTCCTCCCCACCCCCACCTTCCCAGCCCCCCCCTCCCCCCAGCCCCTGGAGTTGTGGAGAGGAATCTGAGACCACCTGGGGGACCTCCCGGAACCCCCTCCCTCCCCGACAGTTCCTTCTCCCACATCACAGATGGGAATACTGAGGCCAGAGACGGTAGCTAGGAGCCCTGGAGCCAAGATCAGAAACCGGATGGACACACCAAGGCTGCCCCTGAGGTCTACAGCCTGTCTCCTTTTTTGGGAAACCTGAGGGCTCGGTTGACGAGGGAGGCGCCTGGCACCCTCTACAGCCACTCCCCCTCCCACCCCGCCGTGGCCCTGGGCGCCGCACCTTGAGCCCGGGCTGGGCGTGCAGCATCACGGTGCGGCCCCGCAGCTCCACGTACAGCAGCGGCTCCTGCAGGAAGGGCAAGGCCACCGCGCGCCCGTCCACCTGGCGAAGAAGGGAGGTGGGAAGGGGAGGGGCGCCGGCCTCGCAGACGGGCGGGCAGTGGGCGCCCCGCCCTTGCCCCGCCCAGCCGCTCCGCTCACCGTGACCGCTCCGCCCTGCAGCAGCCTCACGGCCGCACCTCCCAGCAGCACCGCCACCTCCTGCGTCCAAGCCACGCCGCTCCGGCCCCGGTCGTCGTTGGTCACGTGCACGCTGTGGGAGCCCCCGGGGGCCAGTGGTCAGGTGGGCCAGGTGTAGGGCTGGGGGAGGAGGGGGAGGGGGAGGGGCCGCGCACCTGAAGTCGCCGCCGCGGCAGTCCTTGGCCAGCACGTAGCTGCAGCTGCCCTGGAAGTGCAGCAGGCGGCCGTCGAAGGTGCGGTAGTGCGGGTCTCCGAAGGCCATGCAGGAAGCGGGCCGCGGCAGGCAACGCGGGCAGCAGCTGCCGGGTCTCAGGGCGGGGGCCTCGTCCTGGCCTCAGCCCCGGACACCGTCAGACACCGGGCGCTCGCCGCCAGGCCCCTCGCAAACCCTCGTGCAGGACTGAGCATCGCCGGGGGCGGGGGTCGGGGGTCGGGGGTCGGGGGTCGGGGTCCGGGTGGCTGTGGGGGGTTTCCCCATGGCTCGCGCGTCTCCCAGGCTCAGGACACCACCTGGTGGCCCCGTCGGGAACAGCACTGGGCCCAGGGTCCCTCTCTCCCACACCACGTAGCTCTGCCCCACCCCCACGGCCTTAGACACTCACGGGGCCACACGACAGTGGCCGGCAGCGCTGGCTCTGGCAGCGCACGGTGCCGGCCACGCAGGAGCAGCTGGTGCA
This sequence comes from Oryctolagus cuniculus, assembly GCF_051225735.1. NCBI lineage: Eukaryota > Metazoa > Chordata > Mammalia > Lagomorpha > Leporidae > Oryctolagus > Oryctolagus cuniculus. The sequence continues at coordinate 164,902,756 of NC_142869.1, forward strand.
GGCGTCCGCGGCCCAGCGCTCCCCGGAGGCCACCTGGAGGCCCTGGTACATGCAGGACTGGGGCGGGGCTGAAGGGACAGGGGACAGAGTCAGCGGCCTCGCCGCCCCCGCCCCCTCAGGCCTTTGCTACCCTTCGGGCCTTGCACCTTGGCATCGCTCACAGCAGCTGCCGGCCTCCAGCACTTTGGTCCAGCCGGGGGGACAGGAGAGGGCCTGGCACTCCTCCAGGTGGCACTCCACATGGCCCCGCTGGGACAGACACCAAAGCCTTAGGGATTTCCTGCAGGGCCTACAGTCCGTGGCCTCACAGCCCTTTCTGTCTGCCCCCATGACCCCACATCACCTTTCAAGCAGACAGTCTTCCACCCTCAGCTCCCTGTCCCGGCTTGGGGATGCCTTGGCCCCTCAAACACCGCCTTCCCACCCCCATAATTGCAGGTGCAAAAAAGGGAGGTCTCCTTCCTTAATCTACCCATGAGTTCCCCCACTCTCCCCGGCCCCCGGCTCACCTGGCAGGTGCAGGTGACGCAGGCGTGGCTGGGGTCCCGCCAGCTCTCTCCATCTGCCACCCTCCGGGTACCAGCCTCCACCACGCAGTCTAAGCCAGGACAAGAGGGCGGGGCAGGTGCCATGCCCTGCCCCGTCCTGGCTCCCTGAGCTCACCCTGGGCGCCCCAGCAGGGAGGCACGCCTCCCAGTCCACCAGTGTCCTGTCAACCATCCTGGAGAAACCCACTAGGAGCCTGGCCTTGGACTCATGCTCAGGGTGTCCCTAGGGTCCTGGGAGCCTGAGGAGCCGGAGTTGGAACCTCCCTGGGCCAGGTCCATGGTGTGAGGCCATAGTGATGGACCTGGAGCCCTGGGCCCCCCCGCCATGAGCCTCATGCCCGGCCTTGAGAACCGCGGCTTTTCCTGCCTGCCATCCTCACTCCAGCCCAACACAGAGGCCCTGTGAAAGAATCAAACCCGCATTCTGAGTGGCAATCTCAGGCTGCCCACTTGGGCCGTGAGTGCCAGCCACCACCACCCCCCGCCTCCCTCCTGGGCTCTCTGAGGGTGCAAGCTGAGGCCAGGCACTTACCCTGGCACATGGGACAGCAGCTCCCCGGGGGGGTGTGGCGCTCCAACAGGGGACAGCTGAGCTCAGGACAGACCCGGCGCATGCAGAGCCACGTCAGGTCCTGAGACAGAGACAGGAGACAGCGGGGGCCAGCGGGGGCCAGTGTCGCGGTAAGTGCAGAACCCTCAGCCCCCCCACCCCCACAGAAGACAGAGTGCCCAGGGCAGGAGGCTCACCCGGCATTGGCAGGTATAGCAAGGGTCTGGGGGGGTCAGCTCAGACCCGAGCAGCCCTTCTGTGCAGTTACTCAGCGCCTCTGTGAAGACGGAAACCCAGTGTGGGCGGGGATGGGGCAGCACGGGCCAGCATTTGCCTACGACACTGGCATCCCATATGGGCGCCAGTTCGAGTCCCAGCTGCTCCACTTCCGATCCAGCTCCCTGCTGTGACCTCCACTGCTTTTGCCGTGGAAGACAGTCCAAGTGCTTGGGACCCTGCACCCGCCCGGGGGACCCAGAACAAGCTCGTGGCTCCTGGCTTCGGATTGGCTCAGCCCTAGCCATGATGGTCATCTGGGGAGTGAAGCAGGGGATGGAAGACATCTCTCTCTCTCTCTGAAACTCTGATTTTCAAAAAACAAACCAACCAATACTGCTGCCGCCAATGTTAGATACCTGCAGGGACAGCATTACAGCCAGGAAACCAAACCGCAGAGGTTATCTTCCAATGTTTGAAATGCAGCATACCTGCTTGTTTACTTTCCCGATCTTAATAAATATTTACTCTTAAAGGTAAATAAATAAAGCTCTGTCCACCCCTGCAGTCTGCGCGCCTCGCACCCCGCCCTCCAAGGAGCCTGCAGCTCAGCCCACTGCCGTCCTGCAGCGCCACCTGCTGGGGAAGTTGCCCCACAGCAGCGCCCAGCTTCCGAGAGCCAAGGGGTCCCGGGCTGCGTTCCCAGCTGTGCAGGGGGCTTCCTGAACAGCCCACTGGAGAAGGGCCGGGGAGCAGAGCCCTACACTTGTAGCTTACATAAGCCCATGTCCCGGGACTCACGGGCACACGTAGGGCAGCAGTCCTGGGGCCCAGGGGGCAGGAGCTGGCTGGGGGGGCAGCCCACCAGGCTGGGACACTGCTGCCGGTGACAGCGAAGGCTGGGAGGCCCCTCAGGCTGCGGCTACAACCAGAATGAGGAGACAGGGTGGGTCCCAGGCCGTGAAAGCCCAGCACCGGAGCCAGACCCTCATATGACTTTTGACCCTCCTGCACTCACTGCCGCCCTCCTCCCCCAACTCGTGACCTATGACGTCATTCGCCTGCTCCCCACCCTTCCATGGTTCTCTACGGCTGAACTGACTGTTCTCACCCCGCACACACACCCCACCACACTCCAGCCAGGAAGACCCCCACCCCGGCCTCTGCCACACTGGCAAACAATGGCCGGAGTCTGCACCCAGCGCCCTGCCAGAGCTGCCCGCCCCTCGGCTCCGCGCTCACCCTACCTCACAGCCGCACACTTCACAGGGGTCCACCCCAGGCTGGAAGCTCTCCCCAGGCTCATACTTCCGGCCCTCGTGCTCACAGCCTGGAGAGGGGAGGGGGGAGGGGGGAGCAGAGAGGGACCGGGGAGGCTTCAGGCCAAGGCAATGCCAAGGGGCAGGGTCCTGGCCCCCAGGCTCTCCCACCCCAGGGCCCGCGCAGTGTCCTGGAACCCGGCCGCTCCGCCACACAGAGGGGCTGACCCACATGCCTCTGCCCTCACTGTCCCCCGCCCCTCCCCCCAGCTTCCAGTACCGGGGCACTGAGGGCAGCAGTCCCCGGGCCCCTGCTGGGGCTGGGCGCAGGAGCTGACACACTGGACACGGGCGCAGGTGACGATGCCTTGGTGACACGTGCAGGTGGAGCAGGGGCTGTCCGGGGGCACCCAGCTACTGCCTTCAGGGTGCTCCTCCCCCTGAACCACGCAGCCTGTGGACCCAGGTGGGCAGGGACAAGCTTGGAGGCTGAGACCCGGATGTCCGCTCCTGCCCCCGCCCCGCCCCCCCCCCCCATACCGCAGGTAGTGAGCAGGACAGGTAGCACCAGGAAGGGGCAGAACTCCTATCTGAGCTGGAGGGGTCGGGACACCTGGGTTCTAGTCTGGTGCCCCAATTGCTTGCTTGCTAGACCCAGCTCCAGGCAGCAGCTCTGTTGCAACCTAGCACCGGCAACAGTAACTCGCATACAGCAGGTGCGCGATAAGTGTACAGGGAGCCAATGAACGGCTGCAGCACTAACCCTACGCCCCAGTCACTCATGTCTGCCAAGCCTGTCTCGTGTGCTAAATGGGGATTTCATCTGTCCTGCCCACCCCACTGTGGCTGAAAATGACTCCATGCTGGGCAGGCTAAGAAAGCCTCATGGTGTGGGTTTTGACTCGGCTTCCTGCGAGCTGAGTGGCCACAGGCTAGGTAGGGTGAGGGCCAGGGCTGGAGGTGTGGGAGGGAGCCAGGGGGCCAGCAAACCTCTACAGCGAGGGCAGCAGCTCCCCGGCTCCGTGACGTGGTGCGGGCACGGCAGAGGCGGGCACTGCAGCCACACACAGCTGACCCGGGCGGCCTGCGGTGGGTGCAGAGTCGGACACTTGCCCCTGGGTCGGGAACCCCGCTCCCCGCCCCCACGTCCTGTCCTGCCTCACCTGGCACCGGCACCGCTCACAGCTGCCTGCAGGCCCCTGGAATTCCTCCCCGTCCTGGTACTCCCGGCCCTGGGAGAGGCAGCCTGTGGGGGATGCACTTTCTGAGTGGGGGTGGGAGGGGTGGGGGCCATGCCTGGCAGAGAGAAGCAGGGGAGGGGCAAGAATCAGGGAAGGAAAAGGGGGGGCGGGGCAGGTGGGAGGCCGCTCACTGTGGCAAACGGGGCAGAAGCAGGGTCCTGGAGACGGGTGGGGGCAGACAGCGGGGGGGCACGGCTTCTTCTGGCAGCGCATAGAACCGTCCTGAGGGAGAGAGGCCACACTGCCACTTCTGATGCCCCCGTGGCTCCCTCACTGCCCCCATGGTGGAAAACCCAACTGAGCCTGCCGGGGCTGGACACCCCGCCCTCATCCCTGGCCCCAGAGGGGAGCCTGGAACCCAACGCTGTCCATGAGATGTCACCCCTTTGCAACCTGGGGGAGGGGACAAGCCCTTCCCGGCCAGAGAGTGGGATCGTGGGATGAAAGGTTACCAAGTGCCCAACAGGGACGCTGACCTGGCAGGTGCAGAGGGAGCAGGTGGGGTCGAGTGGGTCAGGAAGGGTCTCTCCCAGGGCAGCAGTGACCCCGTGGTAGTGGCACCCTGGCAAAGTGGGGGTGCAATGGAAGGGCTGCCATTGGCACACACACACTCCATGTTGCACACACACACATGCACACGTCCATGTACACATAAAGTGCACAGAGAGGTCTGGGGAAAAGTCTAGGGGCTGAGTGTGTGGGCCGATCTCAGAAGAGAGCCCATGAGCATGAGAGGCCAGGCCCCAGGGTCCCCAAAAGGGGGAGAACGGGCAGGTGCAGCCCTACCCTGGCAGGTCGGGCAGCAGTGCCCTGGTGGCGTGAGCGGGTGGCTGCAGCCCACGGGCTCACAGGGCCGGCGGCGGCAGCTGACGAAGCCTCCGAGGCAGGAACACAGGTTGCAGGGCTCTCGGGGATCCGAGAAGTCCTGGCCGCTCAGGTAGGACACCCCCAGGTACTCACAGCCTTTGGGAGAAGAGCAGAGAAGGACAGGGAGGAAAGAGGGGTAACAGGCAGAGGGGGTAACAGCCCAGAGACGCGTGTGGAGGGCACAATGCAGGCCCCGGGAGCAAGGCCCACTTGAGGGGTAGGGTGTGGGCTGGCCCTCGGAGAAAATTCTCCTGTGCAATCTACACCCCCAAGGGGTGTGCCCCGGGCTTGGATCCTGGGGCGGAAGGCACCAGTTCTCCAGGCCAAGGCAGCCCCCTGCGCCGCTGTCCCAGGTGCCCTGACCAGGCTACCAAAGAGGGAGTGACAGCCTGCCCTTGTCCCCTGGGACACTCATTGCCCTCTCTGCAAGATGGAGGACAGCATTCTATATGGGCGCCAGTTCGAGCCCCAGCTGCCCTGCTAACCACCTGAGAAGCCAGTGGGTGATGGCCACAGTGCTTGGGCCCCTGCTCCCGCGTGGGAGACCCGGATGGAGTTCCAGGCGCCTGGCTTCAGCTGGGCTGTGGCCATTTGGGGAGTAAACCAGAGGATGGGAGATCTATTTATCTCTCTCTCTCTCTCTCTTACTCTGCCTTTCAAAGAAATAATAAATAAATCTTTTTTAAAAATAAAGAGAGAGAAAACAAGTCTCAGGCCCAAGGCCTCGGCAATATTCTACGTTAATTGTATTCATTTTATGGCCATTTATTGCTGGCAAGTCTAATTTTTTCCAGTTATAACATGATAGAAAATTCCTTTCTAAATAAATTAATGAGTAAATACGAAAACATACTAAAGAAATAAAATCACAGTTGGGAGAAGTTATGCAGCACGAACCCCAAGATAGTACAGCACCGAGTGAAAGCTGGGTCTGCTTCCACCCTCTCACAGGAGCTGGCCCAGGGAGGGTGTGTAACTTGCCTGAGCTCACAAAGCCAATCGCATCAGGGGCAGGAGACAATTCGGGCTGTGGGTCAGGATTTTTTTTCTGACCGTAATACACAGCGCTGCAGCGTAGTGGGGGCAGGCGCCGGGTCCTCCTGTCCCGCCCCGACCCCCGCAGCAGGCGCCGGGTCCTCCTGTCCCGCCCCGACCCCCGCAGCCGCTCACCATCGCAGGCCGGGCAGCAGCCGGCGCGGGCGGGGAAGGGGCACGGTGCAGGGGCGCAGGCCTTGGGCTCGCAGCTCACGCCGCCCTCCCAGCAGAGGCAAACGTGGCAGGCGACCGTGGGCGAGGCGAAGCGCTCCCCGCTGGCAAACTGCTTCCCAAGGAACAGGCAGCCTAGGGAGATAGGGCGGGGGCAGGTCGTGGCCTTGGCCTCCGGGGGCGGAGGGCGCGAGGCTGGCCTGGGGCTCCGGGGCCGCTACCGTCGCAGGAGGGGCAGCAGCGGCCCGGGCGCGGGTGGGCGCAGGGCGCGGGCGGGCAGGGCGGCCGCTGGCAGGACACGGCGCCGTCCAGGCAGAGGCAGCTGACACAGGGCTCGCCGGCCGGGGCGAAGCGCTCCAGGTGGCGGGCGGGCAGCGCGCCCCCGGGCCGCGGGCAGTCGGCGGGCGCGGCTGCGGCGAGAGCGCGCGTGAGCGCGGCCCAGGCAGGGGCCTCCAGGGGGCACCCCGGGGAGGGGCGGCAGAGGCGCGCGGCTCCTACCCGGGCACTGCGGGCAGCACTCTCCCGGCGGCAGGACGGGCGCTGGGCAGGGCAGCGGCGGGCAGCGGCGGGCCAGGCACTGCACGGTGCCGCCCTGCAGGTCGGCCAGGTGGGGTTAGTGGGGGGCGGCGGAGACCCCGCCTCCAGCTCCGCCCTCCCACCCTACTCACCCGGCAGCGGCAGAGGCGGCAGGGGTCCGTGGCATGGGGGAAGTCCGCACCGTCGGGGTACTCCTTGCCTCCGAAGGCACAGCCTGGGCGCGGGCGGGGGGCAGCGTCAGCCTGGGACGCCCCCCACCTCACCCCCAGCCCTAAATAGCGGTGGGCGGGGCCTAGCCATCCCAGGACAGCCCCTGAGGCACCCCAGCCCCCCTCACCACTGCAGTCGGTCCGGCAGCAGGTGCCGGGCAGCGGGTGGGCGCACGGAGCGCTGGGGCAGGTGCGAGGCTGGCAGTGGGCATGGCCTTCCCGGCACTGGCACTCCTGGCAGGGGTCCCCTGGGTGAGAGAAACTCTCACCATCCACAAACACCTGATTCTCCAGGGCGCAGTCTGCGCAGGACAGGGGGCAAAGGAGAGAGGTGAGAGATGGATGGCTCAGGGGACAGGATCACAGCCCGCGGAAGGGAGAGGAAGAGGGGCACTGTGTGTGCGAGTGCGCAGGCGTGGGGGTCGCCCGGAGCAGTGTGTGTGCGTCCGTTTACCTGCCGGCAGGTGCAGAGGGAGAAGGGGGAAGTGCTTACTGGCTAGTGCCACTGCTTGCGACACACACCCGGCACCCAACCTCCCACGCGGTGGACTCAAGTGTTTTTTGGGTATGACCCTGTGTTCCACAGGTAAATATGCTTATGTGAGTGGCTCAAAGAGAAAAAGGCACCATGCGTGCGGAGGGTGGCATGGTAACTCGGACGATCCCACCCGCACCCTGGGAGTTCCAGAGAGTTCTAAGCTGTGTTGGACTGAAAACAGTCTGAAAAGCTGTTACTTCCCAAGGCACGCACTGGATCCAAGGGGCCATGGACAGCAGGGTCTGGGGGCCGCTGGGGACAGCGAACACATACCCGGGCACCTGGGGCAGCACTGGCCGGGTCCACGCTGGGGCCTGGCACAGGTCGTGGGCGGGCATGTGACCAAGGAGCAGCTGACAGTGCCGTCCTGGGGACAGGGGAGAGGGCAATGGGGACGAGCCCCAGGAGGGGCGCAGCAGGGCCGTGGCCGGCCTGGAGTCGTACCTCGCAATGGCAGGCCTGGCAAGGGCTATCTACATCGGTGAAGTTCTGCCCGTTGGCATACACGAGGCCGTGGTAGGTACAGCTCTCACAGCTGGGGCAGCAGGTACCTGGGTGGGGCAAGCTGGTCAGGCTGGGCTGGGCAAAAGCAGGGGAGAAAGCCGAGGGGGGGCTTGGCACTCACCAGGGAGCTGGGTGGGGTGCTGGCAGGGGGCCGGGGGGCACAGCACAGCCCCACACACGGGCACCCCCTCTTGACAGGAGCACGCAGTGCAGGGCTGGCCGTCAGGCTCCCACTGGACACCGTCCGCAAACTCCTCTCCGTGGAGCACACAGGCTGCCGCCAGGGGTCGCCATGATCACAAGGCCATCCCCTCCCACCAGCCCTAGGGAGCCTGCCCACCACAGCGTCTGAACCCAGCCCACAGTTCAGCCATGGTCGGTGGCCTTAGCAACCCCCTTATAGGGAATGAACCCCCTCCCTCTCCAGCTCCCCCCTTCCCGTACACACACACACCTGGGCAGAGCTGGCGGCCGGAGGCAGGCAGGGCGCAGGGGGCAACTGGGCACTCCTGCTGCTCACAGGAGACCTCACCAGCCTAGGGGAGTGGTCAGGTGAGAGGCGCGCCGGGGCCGGGGGCGGGGTGCGGCACAGATCTGGGCCTGGGAAGCTGGGGCCGCCCACCTGGCAGGAGCAGCGGACACAGTGGCCGCTCTCTTGGAGGCTGAAGGTCTCCTGGCTCTGATACTGGTGTCCCTGGTACTCACAGCCTGGATGGCAGGGGACGGGGATGCGGGTGCAGGGCTGGAGGGTGATGGGGAAGCCCTGCCAGCCCCCCCTGTACCCCCCACTCCCGGAAGCAGGGGCTCCACCATCAAGCCCAGGGGGCCAAGAGACAATGTGGTAAACTCCGGGCCGCACTCACCGTCGCAGGCCGGGCAGCACTGCCCGGGGACCCTGCCTGGGTGTGCACAGGGCAGGGTCGGGCAAGGCAGAGGGTCACACTGGATACTCCCGTTCTGCCAACAGGGGCCTGGTCAGCACGTGGGAGGCAGACCTGGAAGCCACGCCCTCCCTGAGGGGCAGCCACACTCACAGCACAGCGACAGTGCACGCAGGGGTCCGCGGAGCCCACCGGCTCCCCGCTGCGGTGCTCCCGCCCATTTAGGAAGCAGCCTGTGGGGAGGAGGCGCTCAGACCTTCGGTAAGGACCGGGCCGCCCCACTCCCGCCAGCCTTCCCCCGCTCCGGCTCCGGGCTGCCCTCTGCCCAGGACCCTGCTCCACTCACTCTCACCATCACACACAGGGCAGCAGGTGCCCGGGAGGGGGCGTGCGGGGTATGGGCACGTGCTGGCGCACTCTCGCTGGTGGCACTGGATGTGGCCCTCCTGGTGCGGGGGAGGAGGAAGAGGAGGAAGGGGACAGAGGAAGGGGCTGTCAGGGCTCAGCCAAGCGGCAGACACAGCATTCAGGTCCCAGCTGTCCACTTAGGCGACCTTAGGTGCTGAAGCCAGTCCTCTCCCAGCACCTCCGAATGTGTTGTGGTGGATGTCCCTAGTTTAATTGGGGTCGCACTGGAGTGGAAAGGACCCTAATCCAATCTCACTGCTGGTATCCGTAGAAGAAGGGGACCTCTGAACCTGCGCACAGGGGGACCGACGTGTGACCCTGGGGAGACTCGGCCGCCAGGGGGCGCCCGCCACCTCCCACCACGGGGAGAGGCATTGGTTCTCCCTGTCAGCCCTGGAAGGCACCAGCCCTGCCCACGTCTCCACGGCCAACTTCTGGCTCCAGAACTATGGGAAAATAACTCCCTTTGTTTGTGCCACTCAGTTTATGGCACATCTGTCCCTCGAGGTCCTCGGGGATCCAGGACCACTCCACAGAAACCAAAATCTGGCTGCTCAAGCCCCAGAGCCTAAGACACAGCGTCGTGCTATGCAAACCCCCACGGGTCCTCTGTAGATCACTGACCATCCCCGGTGTGCCAAGCACAGCGGTCAGAGCACGCTGCTTAGGGAATAAGCCCGAAACAGTCTCTCTGGGGGTGGGGGGCCCTGTGAAGTTATCTGGTCTGGTTGTGCCAAGGCAGCTGCAGGCGGGACTCAAACCAGTAAATGCGAATGATGCTGTAAATATCTAAATGGCCCTTGGCAGATACAAGATCCCCCAGGCCTGCTCCATGGCCAGTCCAGAGGTGGGCTTTGGCCCGGTCATTTTCACGCCGTGGTGCTGTCAACCACGTGTAGCCCAGGGAAATGAACGTGGCTACAGCCGGACGCGTCCCCTAGACTCTGCGACTCTGCTACGCATCTGAACAAGGGGCAGGAATGGTCCTGTCCTCACGGGCTTGGCTTCCATCTCTAGATGCCAGCACTCATCGCGGGGGCTGATGGGCTGGCCCGGAACCTGCCATGCTGGAGTGCCGGGGTCACTGTCTCCAGCCCCTGCAGGCTGACCCGCTCGCAGTGGGGAGGGGGGAGGGCCAGTGTGCACAGGGTAGGGGGATGTGGCTGCCCAGGCTCAGTGCCCCCTGGCCTCCCCGCAGCGGCGCCCCTAGTCCTTGGCAGGTGGTCAGGGACTTCTGTGGACCTGGCTGTAGCCCTCCTCAGAGTGCCCGTCTCTCCTTCCCTCCCCAGGCGAGGTCTTACTTATTTATGCCCCACCCCCGAGCGTCTTCCTCTGCTTCTCCCAGCTTGCATCCTGCTACCACCTCTGCGGGGAACCTGCTGCCCAGTAGAACACGAGGGCACTCTGGGAAGTTCATGGAAACATGGAATCAAAAGTCAGGTTCAGAGGCTGGTGTGTGGCACAGTGGGTTGAGCCACCGCATGTGACACCAACATCCCCTATCGGAGCCCTGGTTCAAGTCTTGGCTGTTCCGCTTCTAACTAGCTTCCTACCAATGCGCTTGGGAAGGAATTGGAAGATGGCCCAAGTGGTCAGGCCTCTGCTACCACCTGGGAGACCTGAATGGCATTCCTGGTTTCCAGCTTTGGCCTGGCTGTTGTGGCCACTTGGGGAGTGACCAATGGGTGGAAGATCTCTGTCATCTCTCTCTCCCTCTCCCCTCCCTCTCCGTCACTCTGCCTTTCAAATAAATAAATACACCTTAAAAGGTAGGTTTATTTTGTTGTGAAAAAAATTGAAGTGCATGCATTCTCTTATAGCCCAATTTTTAAAATTAAAAAGAAACAAATGAAATATAAGTCTACTAATACATCCATTGGTCCCAGGAGTCCACAACGTTATCCCAGTACATGCTCAGCCTGGAGCAGTCAGGGGTTGTCTTACAGTCCGTGCATCCTACTCCATCTGTACAACCTGGGGTGTACTCACACTCACAGCCCCCACCAGCCACGGCAGCGGCCGGGTGGCCCCATGTGGCAGTGGCTCCCACACTGGACAGCACAGTTCCAGACACTGCAGGGCAAACTGCCTCTCTCCTGTCCTGGTCACCCCCTTCCCCCACTGGTCACACATCGTCTCTCATATCCCGCCCGAAACATACAGCTTGGGAGGGCCTGCCCATCATGGGCCACCTGGGCCACGCTGTTCCCACCAGCCACCATCACACCCATCCCAGCTCGCCTATGACGCCCCGCCCACCACGCAGAGTGCCTACCGGGCTCCGAGCTGGGTGTGCAGACCAGCACCCGGCCCTCTCCTCCCAGTGCCCAGGGCCAGGTATCACCATTCCTGTCCCTCAAGAGCTGCTTGCTCGGTGGAGGGGAGGGACGACCCAGGAACCCGAGGGCAGGGCCTGGGCTGGGACTCACCAGGCACCGGCAGACGCGGCAGGGGTCCCCTGGCGCCGACCACTCCTGGCCGTGTTCCCGGAACGTGCCGTCCTCTGTGCAGCCTGGGGGGCGGAGAAGGGGCCTGGCCTGAGCTGGCCTGGACCCAGTTCCCCTGCGGGTCCTCCCCCACACGCCCTGTGCCGGCTCTCCTGAGTCGGGACCAGATGAGCTCGGCCTTGGCCTCCCTGGGGCCCACGCCCCTCGGCTGTTTCAGGCCCCAGCCACACCCCTGCCCCACCGATCTCTTCCCCTCACCTCTTTGGGAGCCCTTTGCTGCCACTGACAACTCCTGCCTAAGGCCGGTGGCCCACGCTGGAGTGTCAGTTCCAAGCCTTGGCGGGCGCCGCCCCCTGCTGCGGCAAGGCCCCAGCCTCCTCCAGCCTTCATCCAGCTAACTGCTCTTTCCCCAGCCCCCCAGGGCGCCTTCCCTCCTGTGCCCAGGCTGTCTAGTGCCTGCTTCCTCCCCAGCCGCCTGGTTTTACAATATTGGCGGATGACTCAGTGTCACCCTCTAGTGGTCATTCCTGGAGGCTGATCCAGCGTCTTCTGTGGGCAGGACGCACAGAGCAGGTAATAACATTCCCCATTAATTGAGCAGCCCTATGTGCTATAGAATACTATTATCTGCACCTAACAAGTTGGGAAACTGAGGTCCAGAGTGACTGCCATTAAGAATTTGAGCTCAAGCATTGCAGAACCGTGCCCCACACTGATAGACCCACCCCAGGGCCCATGAGGGAAAGGCTGGGGGCACTCACCTTGGCAGGTTGGGCAGCAGTGCCCAGGCCTCAGGACAGGCTCAGGACAGGGGCTGGGCAGGCACGTCACGGGCACACAGCGAACCAGGCTCCTCTGTAATGCACCGTGGGGGTCATGCCTCTAGGTCTGGCCCCCAGAGGCAGTGTGGATAGGTGTTAGGGCAGGGCTAGAGGGAGGAGGAGCAGGGCCTGGGGCAAGGGGTCAGGGTGGGGGGCTCACCAGGCAGGAGCATTGGAGACAAGGGTTGGAGTGGGACAGGAAGTTGGCCCCTTCCTCATACAGCTGGCCCTCGTACTCACAGCCTGCAGAAGGTGGCCACAGAGTGGGACATCCCCCACAGGAAGGCACGACCCCAAGTAGGATCTGGGCCCCCCAGGGGTGGGAAGGTGGGAAGTGGGGCAGGGCAGGGCAGGAGTCACCTGGCCGGCACACGGGGCAGCACGCCCCAGGTGGGGTGTAGCTCTCCAGACAGTTGAGTTCTGGGCATGAGGTCCTCTGGCACCGCTCGGTCCCTGCCTGCAGGGCAGACACAAAGCGCCCCCTTGCTCCCTCTCTGGGTGACTGTGAGCCCAGCAGGCTTAGTGAGCTCCAGACCCCGGGCCCTGGGCCCCAGATCCGGCTTGGTTTGGCAGAGCCTGGGGTAAGCAGAGCAGCAGGGCCATGGGTGGCCGCTGGGGCCAGGCCTGGATTCCCTTACCTGACAGGTGCAGGTGACACAGGGGTCCAGATGCCATGTTTCCCCAGGCCTGCGGTCCCCAGGGCAGCCTGCAAAACCAGGCCCCGGAGTAAGTGACCCTACCACGGCAAACGGGCTCCATTCAGGGGACAGCTGTCCGATTCTCATATTTATTATGATTCTCTAAGCGTCTGACTGCAGCCTAAGCTGGGTACCTCCGCTCTTCAGCAACAAGAGGTGGAACTGTCCTGAGGAATAAGTTGACTTTAATTTCACCAAAGGCATCACGTGGGCTAGTGGTGGCCCTGCGGCCCCACGCGCCATGGCAGCTGCGTGTGTGGGTCCCATTTTTCCGAGATCCACCACCTCCCAAGACTTCAGCTCTTATCTCTGGTTAAGACCCCAGAAGTCCCTGGGTCCCTGCCCTACCCCCTCACTCCCGCCTGAGACCCAAGCCCGGGTATGGTTGCCAGATAAAGTGCAGAACACTCAGCTAAATTTGCATTTCAGATTTAAACAATATAATATTTTAGTATGAGAACGTGCCATAAAATGCACAAGTATGACACATCAATCAGAACTGGTTTTAGAGGCCAGCATTGTGGAAGAGTGGGTAGAGCTGCTGTCTGCAAGGCCGGCATCCCATATGGACATGGGTTCGAGTCCCAGCTGCTCCACTGTGAAGACTCAAATGGTTAACAGGCAGTCAGGCTGGTCCCCTGGTAGAAATTTGGAATAGCGAGGTGCCTGCTCCCCCCAAAAGGTTATCTTTAGCAGATCAAAGTGTCTTGCTTCTTTAGGAATCTCCAAATTTACAAATTTAACTTCAGAATTAGCAAGGGAGTGGTGAGTTCTCCCCCACCCTGATGGGTACCTTTTTTTTTAATCACCAGTGAGCCAGACAGGATGGACAATTGGAAATCAGGTCTTTTGTTGACCTTGCTGATTGACAGTTTGGTCCCCACGATTGTACTTAAAAACCCTATTGCTACGGGGCCTTCTGGGTTTTTTCCTCTCTTGGAAGCCCCCCTCCATCCTGCTCTGGCTGGAGGTCTTTGACTCTAATTAATCTATGTAAATCTCTGCCGTCTGCTTGGAAATCCTTCTTCCACGTGAGGCAAAGAACCGAGGTAACAATAATTTCTCTGCGCCATTTTCCCGTAACACCGCTTCCAATCCAGCTCCCTGCGAATGCACCTGGGAGGGCTGCAGAAGATGGTCCAAGAGTCTGGGCCCCTGCACCCATGTGGGAGACCCGGATGCAGCTCCTGGCTTCACTTCAGCCTGGCCAGCCCTGGCCACTACAGCCATTTGAGGAGTGAACCAGTGGATGGAAGATCTCTCTCTCTCTCTAACTCTGCCTTTCAAATAAATAAAGTAAATCTTTTAAAAATTGCAAATTAGATAAGAATATGTCAAGAGTTGCATGGGCTATACTTGTACTAAACAATTGTGTGTTTATCTACAGTCCAGTGCATCAGGGTGTCGTGTATTTTATTTGCTGACGCTGGCCCCCTTGTCCTAACTGTGAGTCGGTGACACCCCCAGAGCACTGCCTCCTCTCCTCCTGTCGCTGGCATCATGGCCCTTCCAGGTTCCCAAGCTCTGCCTCCACAGTGCCCTGGGATCCTTGCAGCCACCAGCTCCTGCAGTCCCTTAGAAACGTGGCCCTCTGCCACCCCTGGCTCCGGGCCTGGACAGCTCTCCGTATCTAGCCCATCCCGGACAACTGCGCCTGAGAGATCTCTGTGCACATGCCACACCCTGGGTCTTCAACCTTCAGTGGCTCCCCAGTGCCCACAGACAAAAGTCTACACTGCAAAGCTTGCAACAGCCTGTTCCCAGGGGGCTTCCCAGACTGCCTTCCAGGGACATGGCTCCTGTGCCCCTGCGTTCTCTCTCTCCTTTTGCTGAACTCCCTCTTTGCCCTTAAAGATGCAGGTCAGATGACCCCTGTCTCTGCCCTCCCGTCCCCTGCTCTTGGCCGCACTGGTTTCCCTTGTACCTTATTTTTTTAAGATTTTTTATTTGTTTATTTGACAGGTAGGGTTACAGACAGTGAGAGAGATAGAAATGTCTTCCTTCTGCCACGGCCGGAGCTATGCTGATCCGAAGCCAGGAGCCAGGAGCTTCTTTCCTGGTCTCCCACATGGGTGCAGGCGCCCAAGCACAGTGGGCCATCCTCCCCTGCCTTCCCGGGCCACAGCAGAGAGCTGGACTGGAAGAGGAGCAACCAGGACTAGAACCTGGCACCTGTATGGGATGCCGGCACTGCAGGTGAAGGAATAACCAAGTGCGCCACCGCGCCGGCCCCCCTTGTACTTGATTTAATCGCGGGTTGTTTTGCTCACAGTGCCCCTAGGATCCATGGGCCAGATCATAAAATACACTTCGTAGCCTAGGTGTGTGGTAAACTACACTATCTAGGCTTGCACAATCATTTATTTATTGTTTGAAAGGTAGAGTCACACACACACACACACACACACACACACACACACACACACGTCTCTTATTTGCTGTTGACTCCTCTAAATGGTTGCAACAGCCAGGGCTGGGCCAGGCAGTAGCCAGGAGCCTGGGACTCCATCCTGGTCTCCCACATGAGTGGCAGGGGCTCAAATACTTGGGCTATTTTCTGCTGGATTGGAAGTACAGAAGAGCCGGGACTCAAACCAGACACTCTGATAAGGCCTGCGGGTCGTTCCTAGTGGGGCTTAACCTGCTGTGCCCGCCCTGCCTCCTAGGTGCCTCCATAAACACACTCTACGATGCTTGTACAATGAAATCAGCTAACGCCCCAGCTCTCAGGAGGTATCCCTGTCCTTAAGCAATGACTGTACTGCCTTCTGCACCTCTGGATCTGGTCCTTGTAGGAGATTAGCTATAAAGTTATCTTCTCAACTAGATCAGAAGCTCTGAGAGCAGCAAAGATCACACACGTCTATTTCCCTTACAGTCTCTGGCCCTGTGCCAGGTCCAAGGCACCGTATTTGCTGACGTGGATGTTAGTTCTGAACTCCCCCAGCCACTGCCAGAGTGGCAGGCAGAGGCAGACTGTGGCTCTCGGGTCCCCTGAATGTGTGCAGGAGGTGGGCGAGACGGGCGCAGGCTGACCTGGTGCACAGTGTGGGCAGCATGGTCCTGGCTCAGCACAGGGGCCTCCTGGGCACGGCTTCGGGGAACAGGTGACGGCCCCTTCCTGTGGAAGCAGACCAGGCTGGCTGCAAGGCATCAGATCCCTGGAGGGCATGGCCACCAGGACCCACCTCAACCCAGGCTGGGAGCAAGGGCACAGGTGGGCTCAGGGTGCGTGGGCTGCCCTAGTCCAAGGGCAGCAAAGAGACCACCCACCCCACCCCCATCATCTGGTGCTCCTGGCCCTGGAAACCATCTCTTCCATGTGCCAGCAAATTCCCCAGAGTGGACAAATCCTAGGAAGAGAACCAAGGGCTTCCTCAATGGAGGAGGGTGGCGAGGCCAGGCAGATGTGGGGAACAGGCAGGCCAGGGGGTTCGAGGCAGAGGACAGGGCAGGTGAGAGGGTGGGGTGATGAAGCAGTGAGCGGTTGCCAGGTGCACCTCGGGGGCCGGGGACCCCACCCTCTGCTCGGCAGTCGAGCTCCAGAAAGTGGAGCCTCTTGCAATCAGGTGAAGTGCACTGGCAGCAAGGTTCGGGGATGGGTTGGGGACAGCACCCATCGCATAACGTCTGGCGCACTGCACTGCAGCCGCAGGCGGCTGGAGTGAGGCAGACAGGCGAGGGGGCAGGAAGGGGACATCCAGGTGCATGGTGGCACTCACCAGGCAGAGGCAGGTAGTACAGGCATCGGGGGAGAAGGTCTCCCCGTTGCCATAGGCCTGACCACTGTGGCTGCAGCCTGCGGGGGAGACAGAGCTGACACTGGGGAACCCCAGATGGCCCCAGAGGGCAGATGGGGTGGCACTTACCACGGCACTGGGGCACGTGGGGCTGGGGGTGGCAGCGCGCCGCCCCATCCCGGCAGACACAGGCTGTGCAAGGGTCAGGCTCCCAGCGAGCACCCTCAGGCCAGGTGCGCCCGAGCCCCCAGCACTGGGGAGGGGCCGGGCGGCAGTCGCAGGCCTCCAGCAGCCTCACTCTGGCCTGCAGGTCCTTGTTCTAGTGGACGGAGGTGTGTGGTGTAGGGGGGTGGGTAGCAGGCACTGGCTCAACACCCTCCCCCACACAATGTCTGGCAGAGTTGCAGGGGTGTGAAAACAGGCATGGGAAGGAAATGTGACCAGCTCAGACAGCACCCAGGGGAGCCTGGACACCCCCCCCAGGCCTTAACCCATCCAGAATATTTCCTGGGAGTGCCTCATGCACAGTATGAGCTCCGCGTGTTTGCCAAAAACAAGACGGAGTAAAAGTTGGGATTGACAGCAAACATGCAAACATCCTATCCGTGTTAACAAAGTGCTCAGGTAAGAGCTTCCCATGTGCACTGAAAACAGAGCCCTGTCTTAGGGTCCCCAGGGATCTCCCCCACATGGCCCTGGGGCCATGGTACCTGCTGTCTGAGCGCCGTCACCTCCGCCTCCAGCCAGCCCAGTTTCTCCTCCAGGGGGCGCCATTGCTCCTGCAGGCCCCCAGCAGGGACCAAGGAGTGGGCAGGAGCCTGCTGCTGTGAGTCATGGGTGTCAGTAAGCCCACCTGAAAGGCACAGGAATGCAATGGGGGCCTGAGGGCTGGGCACGGGCACGGGTTCCTGGGTGCTGTCCTCCAAACCGGGCAGAGGAGGAGGGCCGCCCAGGCTCCTGCCCTGTCCACCTGCCCACCTGCATCTCCCAGGGAAGAGAGATGGCGGGCGGGGGTGTGGAAGGAGGAGGCCCTGTGGACAAAAGTGCCCAGGACTAACCGTCCCTCCTGATCGGGTGTAAGCCCCAGGGCCCCAGGTGGCTGAGGGCACAGAGCAGCACCCAGACGGGGTCTCCCCACAGCCTGCCCTGACTCTGTGGGGCGGGGACCCTGTAGGACATCTTGGGCCTTCGGGGGGCCTGGGGAGCTGACGCTTCATGCTGGGCAGGCCCAGAAGCCAGCCAGGCTGACCTGCAGCGGCGTGACAGGTGCCCGAGAGGTGAGGCAGCTTCCGGGTGCCTGGGGTCTGGTGGGAGCTGCGCCTGCTGGGAGAGTCTTTTCAGGGAGCACCTGAGTGGCCCCCACCCCACAGGTGAGCACCTCTTACACCTGTCAGAAGGCTCATCCTGTTTGGAGAACGTGCCCAGGGAGGGGCCAGTGCTCCTCCTGTTCCCACCCCCAAACCTGACCATGTTACCAGGCTTGTGGCAGCGCTCCCAGGACCCCCACCCACCACTGCATTGGGGGAGGGGCTACAGAAACTGGGCCGGACTCTTCTTTCCCTCCCTCCCCCCTCCCTCCCTCCCTCCCTCCCCCCTCCCTCCCTCCCTCCCTCCCTCCCTCCCTCCCTCCCTTCTTTCTTTCTTTCTTTCTTTCTTTCTTTCTTTCTTTCTTTCTTTCTTTCTTTCTTTCTTTCTTTCTTTCAGAGAGAGGGTCACACAGATCTGCCAATTCACTTCCCAAATGCTCACAACAGGCAGGGCTGGATGAGGCTGAAGCCAGGATCCAGAAACCCAATCCAGGTTCCCCTACGTGGATGTCAGGGACTCAACTACTTGAGCCATCACCTGCCGGTTCCCAGGAGGTGCCTTCGGGCAGCTGGAATCGAGAGCGGAGCCGGGACTTGAACCCAGGCACTCTGATGGGGGACACAGCCTCTCCCTGGTTTGCGTGGACACCCCGTCGGGGAGGGGAGGGAGATGCGCCTGGGGAGGCTCATCTCACCTTCTTACTGGGATCCCCCGCCAGGTAAACGAGGGGAACAGGCTGGCTCCTGGGGTTGCTCCCCAGACTCTGGCCCGGAAGTCCTGGCCGTGGCTCCTGCCACCCTCTCCCACCCAGTTCCCCAAGCCAGAAGTCTGGGACTTGCCCTCCTCTTCTGTGCCTCTCTCAAATCCCAGCAGCCTCTGGACTCCCAGGAGGCCCCTAATGCACACCTCTCTCCTGCGCTCCACCTGCTCTTCTCTCAGAACCACACAGCGGGAGGTGACAGTAGCTCGGGCACACGTGACCTTGCACGGGTGCCACCTCCTCCGCCCGTGCAGGGGGCAGTCACTCCATCCTGGGCCGGCTCCTGGGCCAGCCTCAGGGACGGGGTCTCCGGCTCTCAAGCCCTCCAGCCACACTTGCCTCCTCTCCTGCCTCCCGCTCAGGCCTGCTCAGCAGGGAGAAGCAGGAAGGGGGTCTCCTGGCGCCGGCAGGTGAAGACAGGGCCAGTGCCTTGCCCAGGGAGGTGGCCGAAGGAGCTGCATGAGCGTGGCTGCTCCTGGCTCAGCTTCTCCTGCCCGGCGCTCGCAGGAGCCTGGGGCGGGGTCCGGCCAGACAAGGAGACCAAGTCAGCTCCCAGAGCCGGCCTCCTCTCGCCTGTCTCAGGACAAAAATAACGAACTCCAGACTCCCAGCGCACGCTTCCCCGGTTGCAGCCGGAGGCCCCCTCCGCCCCTGGGACCCGATCCCGGCCGCCGCTCCCGCATCTCCACCGTCGGGAGCGCGGCGGCTGGCCCGAGGGGCGCGTCCCAGGCCGGGAGAAGCGGGCGGGTCGGGGCCGCCGGAGCCGCCGATCGGGCCGCGCAGGGGGCTGGGGCGTGGCGCCGGAGTCTGGCCGTGGGACTCACCTCCCGCGCTCGCACCCACGGCCGGCGCCAGGCTCCAGAGCTGCAGAAGCAGGGGCAACAGCGCGCCCGCGGCCCCCGCCATGCTCGCTCCGCCGCGTCGTCTGCCGGCCGCTCCCCCGGCGCTGGGGGGAGGCGGGGTGGGACACACAGGCCGCCTCCCACCCGGCCTTTGTTCGGGGAGGGGCCCTGGGCAGCCTCATCCCGTCCCGAAGTGACCCCCTCTGTGAAGCCGGGCGGGCTGGGGACGAGTCTCCTGCGCAGGACCCAGGAGGAGCCCTCCGCAGGAACCCCAAGGTCCCCCGCTCTGGGCTGCCCGCCGCCACTCCCGCCCCTTGGGGTCACTCCTCCGCTGGGCCCGCAGGCAGTCTGAGCTGGGTTCCAATCCCTGCAGTCGACTCCCTGTGGCCCCTAACTGCTCTGCGCCTCAGTTTCCCTGCTTGCAAACTGGGGATCACGCTGTCTACTTGATTGATGCATGTGCAGTGAGAATTTACACGTGAGAGTGTCCAGACAAAGAAAACGGTCAGCAGAGAACAAATGGTAACAGGAGGTGTCACCCCCACCGTGGGAGGTCAAGGGTGGCCTATGGTTTTGCCCTGGACAACACTCACTCACCAGCCTCCCCACCCCAAACGTGGAGGCCACCCTCACTGGCTGGTCCCAACCCCATCTCTCGGCTTCTCAGATCAGGCCTAGGCTGCGTGTGGAGTGAGGCTGAGTAGGGGGCAGGGCTGTGCTCTGGGCTCAGCAGGAGGAGGGGGCTGATGGGAGGAAGTGAGGGAAGCCGGCTTGCCTGGGCCCACGGCTGGGAAACTCCTTAGTGCAGCTGGGATGCAGAGGGGGTGGGGGTGGGGCTGGGGCCGGGCTCACGGGCAGGACTGTGCAGGCGGAGCTGTGAGTTCTGCCAAAGCAGCCTCCCTCCCTGCCCTGGGGACAGAGACAGAGGCGCCCCAGCCCCCAGGCCTCCAGAGCCCAGCCCTGGGCCCAGGGGGTCTCCACAGCATTGGGAGGGCGGCTTCAGAGCCCAGAAGCTGGCGGCCAGGAGCTGGGGTCACAGCCCAGGGGACGAGAGCCAGTGACTACATTTCTCTCCTTCATGGGACGCTATCTCATAGCAGTCAGCATGAATGAAATAAGCTGCTAAGTAAAGTGTGGGGACAAATTCCATCCTGCGGGCTCCAGCCCCGTTCTGTGCCCGGTCACCCCCACCCACGTCCGTGTAAGCAGTAGGAACCGCCTGGGTGTTGCTCTGTACCCTTGGCATGGCACGTGTGGCCTAACAGGCACCTTGCACACCTCCCTGAGTTGGTTTAGGTGCAGGATCCCAGCCCCGCCCCCATAAAACCCTTGGCAGCTCACCTTCCAGTTGCCTCTCTCAGTGGTCCCCAACTCAGCCTGTCCACCCCAGGCACAGGGCCTGGCTGCCTGGAATAGATCTGGGATTCCATTTCCCAGTCTGGCTTCGCCTCTCCCAAGCTCAGCCTCCGCAGCCAGCAGAGCCCCTCCGGGAGGGGTCTCCTCAGCCCCCACAGGCCCACCTGAGGCAGGAAAGTCCATCAACATCAGGTGTGCTCCCGGTTGGGACCCAGGACCTGCGGTGCACAGTGTTCTGTTTCGGTTCTGCTGTGGAGACACCAGGCGGTCGGGCTGAGCATCTGCACCAGGCATCGGAGCCCACGTGTGTGTGTGTGTGGGGGGGGGTGGCGGGAGGGGGCCAAGTGCCCAGCGTGACTGTGACTGTGAGCCCCAGGTTCTGCAGTCTCTGGGGAGCAGAAAGCCACCCGTCTCCTGCCGCTTCTCCACTCTCTGAGCGCCTGGGGATCCCATCAGGCTAAGGGTAGAGGGGGAAAGGAGGGGACGTACGTGTGGGTCCCTTCCTGCATTCCCTCTTCTCCTCACCCCCTTCTATTCCTGTGTAGGTTTTATTTATTTATTTATTTTATATATTTGAAAGACAGAATTACAGAGAAAGGTAGAGACAGAGGTTTTCCATCTGCTGGCTTACTCCCCAAGTAGCTACATTGGCTGGAGCTGAGCTGATCCAAAGCCAGGAGCCAGGAGCTTCCTCCGGGTCTCCCATGTGGGTGCAAGGGCCCAAGGACTCGAGCCATCCTCCACTGCTTTTCCAGGAGCATCAGTAGGGATGCTGGATCAGAAGTGGAACAGCCGGGACTCGAACTGGCGTCCATATGGGATGCTAGCACTGCAGGCCAGGGCTTTAACCCACTGTGCCACAGCACAGGCCCCTGTGCTCTGTGTTTTAATTGCTGATACAGTGGCCCCTGGGCACTGGTCATAAGGCTAATGCCAAGAGGAATCTGAATGCTCAATTTTAATTCACTGAACCGCTTTTAGTATAAACTGTCATATGTAGTGTGAGTCGTGAGGAAAGAAGCCTTGAGGGAGGCTTTCGAAGTGGGGTTGGGAGACCAGGAGTCCGTACACCCCCAGCAGCTGCCTGGAATGCGGGGGCCTGTTCTCCTTCCTGCTTTGATGGCAGGCGTCTTCGTGACTGGACAATTCCACTGAGTCCAGAGGCTCCAGACACAGGTCAAAAGGCTATCAGATGTCTGCTCATTTTCTGGACATTTCTATTTGGCTTGTTCATTCCTTTCTTCTAAAAATGTGTGTTTTCATTTACTTAAAAGACAAAAGAGATGCATAGAGAGAGAGAGACAGAGAAAGAGACACAGAGATAGGGATCTTCCATCTATCAGTTCATTCCCCATATGTCCACAACAGCCAGGGCTGAGTCAGGCTGAAGCCAGGAGCCAGGGGCTCCACCTGGGTCTCTCCCACGTGGGTGGCAGGGGTCCAGGTACTTGGGCCATCATCTGCTGCCTCCCAGGGTGAGCAGGAGCAGGGAGCTGGGTTGCAAGTGCAGCAGCCAGGACTCGATCCTGTGTTCCTATGTGGGATGTGGGAATCCCAAGTGGTGGCTTGGTCAGCTGTGCCACAATGTCCACTCCAGTTCATCCCCGTTAAAGATGTATTTTTTAAAAATTTATTTGAAAGGCAAAGTAACAGGGCGAGAGAGAGGGATCTTCCATCTGCTGATCTACTCCTCTGATGGCACAACAGCCAGGTCTAAGCCAGCTGAAATCGGGAGCCAGGAACTCCATCCAGCTCTCCCACGTGGGTGGCAAGGGCCCAGGTACTTGGACCGTTTTCTGATGAGCTTCTAGGCACATTAGTAGGAAGATGGGTTGGAAGCTGGGTAGCAGGGACTAGAGACAGCACTCTGATAAGGGATGCTGGCATCGCAAGCAGTGGCTTAGTCTGCTATGCCACAATGCCAGGCATATCTGTGTTGTCTTTCATTATTATTATTATCTGACAGGTAGAGTTATAGATAGTGAGAGAGAGAGACAGAGAGAAAGGCCTTCCTTCCGTTGGTTCACTCCACAAATGGCTGCTATGGCCGGCGCTGCACTGATCCGAAGCCAAGAGCCAGGAGCTTCCTCCCAGTCTCCCACATGGGTGCAGGGCCCAAGGACTTGGGCCATCCTCCACTGCCCTCTCAGGCCACAGCAGAGAGCTGGACTGAAAGAGGAGCAGCCGGGACTAGAACCTGGCTCCCATATGGGATGCTGGTGCCGCAGGCGGAGGATTAACCAATGAGCCAAGGCACCAGCCCCCCATCTGTGTTGTCTTTAACCTGTCACATAGTCCCTGTTCTTTCTCAACATTCGGTAGAAGTTTCCCACACAGGGATTTTTACTGCTCTGTGGTAACACTGCTTGCCTATGCAAGCTTGGCTTTCCCTGTCTCCTGCAGAACACCGATGTGGAGGTTCCCAAAAGGTAACTCTTAGGGCCCCAAAGTGCTTTTAGCTTTACAGCTTCTGGGTTTGAATTGCTCAGCATCACCCAGTGGTGCAGAGTACACAGCATGTGTTTACACTGAAGGCAACTGTGTATGAATTAATAAAATTGGCCGGGGGCCAGCGTTGTAGTGTAGTGTGCTAAGCCGCTGCCTGCAGCACCGGCATCCCATATGGGCGCTGGTTCAAGCCCCAGCTGCTCCTTTTCCGATCCAGCTCTCTGCTATGGCCTGGGAAAGCAGTAGAAGATGGCCCAAGTCCTTGGGTCCCTGCACCCATGTGGAAAACCTGGAGGAAGCTCCTGGTTTCTAGCTTTGGATAGGTCCAGCTCTGGCCATTGTGGCCATCTGGGGAGTGAACCAGCGGATAGAAGACCTCCTGCTCTCTGTCTGTAACTCTGCCTTTAAAATAAATAAAATGTTGAAAGAAAGGAAGGAAGGAAGGAAGGAAGGGAGGGAGGGAGGGAGGGAGGAAGAAAATTGGCCACTTCTCCAGACAGCCACTTGCATTGGCTGGGAAAGTTCTGAAATGGAGCCATGGCTATGACACAAGGAACAAGGCCCCCAGAGGTGTGCAGCACCGGGCCCCTGGCGGCAGCCCCACATCCAGGCCCTGTCCTCCCTGCCTGCTGGAGACAGTCACTACGGCGCCCCAAGGGAGGGTCGCACAGGTGATCCTAACTCACGCTCGCGTGTGCTCTAGGAGATGGGTGCTGCGGGGGTCCTCAGGGAACTCAGGTTCAGAGAATTAAGTGGTTCAGCCGGAGAGGAAGCGAGCCCTCGCCCCAGCTCTGGCTGGTTCCAGACCCATAACCACAGTGGAGACTTCCGCCTGCTCCTCTCCCGCAGCCCGTGACTTCTGCATGCTGAGAACTTCCACTTCTCCTCGGGCCCCTGCGGCTCCTCTGAGCACTGGTTCTTCCCCTGCCGCAGCATTCGGGTCACTGGCTCTCGGGCAAGGGGCTGGGAGCACCCCAAGGGCAGGTCTCTGCCGTCTGCCACTGCCCTGTTTCTTCGCAGAAGAAGACCACTCACCCCGTCACCTGGATTTTTAACAAAACCTGCTGCAGTGACTGGTCTCTGCCAGTGGTTGATGACTGGTTTGTTTGCTTGCTTACTTATTTATTTAAAGATTGATTGATTGATTTGAAAGGCAGAGTTACAGAGACAGAGAGCTCTTTATCCACTGGCTCACTCCCCAGATTGCAGCAATAGCCAAGACTGGGCAGACTGAAGCCAGCAGCCAGGACTTCCTTCTGGGTCTCCCATGTGGGTGCAGGGGCCCAAGGACTTAAGCCATTTTCTGCTGCTTCCCCAGGCCATTAGTAGGGAGAAGAATTGGAAATGGGGTAGCCAGGACTCAAACTCGTGCTCATATGAGATGCTGGTATTGCTGGTGGTGGTTTAACCATTGCTCCAAAATACTGGCACTCCTAGTCACTTTTTTAAAAAGATTTATTTATTTGAAAGGCAGAATGACAGAGAAACAGAAAGAGAGAGAGAGAGAGATCTTCCATCTGCTAGTTCATCCCCAAATGGCCACATGGTCAGAGCTGGGCCAGGCTGAAGCCAGGAGCCAGGAGTTCCATCCCAGTCTCCCCACGTGGGTGCAGGGGCCCAAGCACTTGGGTCATTTTTCACTGCTTTCCCAGGTGCATCAGCAGGGGCCTGCATCAGAAATGGAGCAGTCGGGACTTGAACCAGCACCCAGGTGGAGTGACGTAGTGTGTTTTAAGGCCCTTTGTTATTACAGCACTTCTTTCCATTTTATTGCCAGATAGTATTCCAGTGTATGTGTGTGCCATATTTTATTTATCCACCCATCAGTTGATGAACATGGGGATTGTTTCTGCCTTGGGGCTTGTATTAATATGAACATTTAAGTACAAGCTTTTGTGTAGACATCACTTTCATTTCTTTGGGGCATCCAAGGAGGAATGGAATTGCTCCACAAGTGTTAATTTTTTAAAGATTTATTTGTGTATTTGGAAGTCAGAGTTACAGAGAGAGAAAAGACAGAGAGAGAAAAAGAGATCTTTCATCTGCTGGTTCACTCCCCAAATGACTGAAATAGCCAGGGCTGGGCCAGGCTAAAGCCAGGAGCCAGGAGCTTCATCCGGGTCTCCCAAGTGGGGGCAGAGGCCCAAGCACTAGCATCATCTTACACTGCTTTTCCAGGCTCATTAGCAGGGAGCTGGATTGGAAGTGGAGCAGCTGGAGCTCGAACTGGCGCCCATATGGGATGCCGGTGGCACTAACCTAACTGCCTAACCCACTGCGCCACAGAGCCGGCCCCAAGTGAGAATTCTACATTTAAACATTTAAGGAGCTGCAAAGTGGCTGCATCCGTTTGCCTTTCCGCCAGCAGCGTATGCGAGTTCAGTATCTCCGCACCCCGGCCACACGTGCTGCCGCCTTGTTGGACGCAGCCACCCTCTTGGGGGTGCAGTGGAGGCTCTGGGTGGCTTTGATTCCCATTTCCCTAGTGACTAATGCTGAACACCTTTTTGTGTACGTTTTAGCCACTTACTTATATTCTTTGAAGAAATATCCATTCACAGCCTTTGCCCATTTTAAAACTGGCCTACTTGTCTTTTTAAAATTCAGCTGTGGGGCCAGTGTTGGGGCTCAGGGGGTTAAGCTGTCACTCAGAACCCTGGCATCTCATATTGGAGTGCCTTGAAGAGGAGGCTGAGGTGGCCACAGGGTGGCCCCAGCAAGCAACACACAAGCTTTAGCTTTGAAGGGACATCAAGGCGGCACAGCCCAGGGAGCCCCCTCCGATTTTATGAGTCAGGACAGAAGTGCAGGCCCAGAAACACTGCTGTCCTAAGGGCTGGGCGTGACCGCTGTCATGGCAACACACACCCCACCCTCACCCCCTGCTCCTGTCCATCCCATGCCATCGGCACCTCCCCGTGTCGGCCTGCGAGCTGCCCACGTTGCCATCCTCCTCGGGGCTCGGCTTGGGCAGTGGGCTCCTCCTCCTTTTTCCTTGAGCTTCCTATAAAGCAGAGGCCTGGGCCGGGGGCAGCAAGAGGGCAGAGCAGGGAGGGAAGGCAGAGCACAGGGTCTGAGCCTGGGGCCAGTTGGAAGCGGGGCTGCCGAAGGCTTCTCTTTCTTTGGACAGCCAGCAGGTGCCACCAAGAAGGTGCAAGGGTCCCAGCGGGAAGCCAACTGTCAGCCTTGGACACTTTTAGAAGCGGACCCCAAGGGCCGGCGCTGTGATGTAGACCCGGCTGCTCCTCTTCCAATCCAGCTCTCTGCTATGGCCTGGGAAAGCAGTGGAAGTCCTTGGGCCTCTGCACCTGCATGGGAAACCCAGAGGAAGCTCCTGGCTCCTGTCAGGGAGCAGGTAGAGGGTAGGACAAATGGGAGACCCGGGGTCATGGCCATACCCAGGATTGGTCCATGTGTGAAGTTAGGGCCTCCTGCCACTCCCCCCAACCCGGCCCTCCACCACGTCCCAGCTGAGGGCTTTGAGGGCTCAGCCTCTGATTGAGAGTAGGGGCGGGGCTGAAACACATGGAGAAGGAGCTCTGCGCTTTCACCCTCCCCCAGGCCCCTGCCCCGCCTCCCAGCTGGTGCTCGGCTTCCTGGCACCCACCAGTCAGTAGCAGAAGTTGCCGCCTGGCAAGCAGCGGCCCCAGGTAGAGGTGGGGGTATGCTCAGTACTCCTCAGACCTGACCTGGGCCGCTGGCCCCCACCCGTCCCTCGCCCTGGGCCGCTGGCCCTCCACCTGTCCCTCGCCTTGAGCCTCTGGCCCCCCACCCATCCCTCGTCCTGGGCCACTGGCCCTCAACCCGTCCCTCGCCTTGGGCAGCTGGCCTCCCACCCATCCCTCACCCTAATGCCACCGCTGCTTTCTGGGCCCAAAGACCCTGCGCCGCTCGTGAAGTTTTCGCCAAGAGATTCTCACCGCCTCTCTGCCTTTGCAGCTTCGCATGGTCAAGGCTGGTGGACCCACCAAAGCACTGGTCCTAGGGGTCTGGCATAAAAGGGTGACTTCCCAGCAGCCCAGGACCCATGCTGGGGCAGCACAGAAGGCTCACGCACAGGTGTGCACGTGCACAGCCCTCCCTCCTGCCTGCACGCATGCCTGATCCCAGGCCGGCTCTGCTGCTCCCAACACAGGCCGTGCAGCAGGGTGCACAGCGCTGCCCTGCAGATGTGCACAGGGCACGAATTGTCATTCACTCAGCTGTCCCGCCCTCCCCTGGAGCACCAACACCTGACCGGGGCCCCTCCGAACCAGGCCTGAGTCCCTGAGCTGCCCAGGTGGCAAGGCCTGTTCCATGCAAGACATGCGGGCTCCCCGGTGCCCACGGGCGCACCCCATGCCCATCCCACGGGCCCGTGCTCCTCATGCAGTGAGTGCTCGGGAAATAGCCCTGGGAGGTCTGGAAGGATGGCGTCCTGGGGGAACCAGCACCTGACTCTCAGGTCACCCACGGTGCTCGCACTCCCTGGCTCGGGGGCTCTCCGCCTTGGGGGCCACGCTGGCCCGCTGGCTGTCCCCGAGTGTGCTCCCCCTGCCTCCGTGTGAATCCTCCACTCCCAGGGGCTCTGGCCTCACTCCATTCACCACTCCTCCCAGACCCAGCCTCTGTTTGATAAAAAAGAAAAAAAAAAATTGGCCGGCGCCGCGGCTCACTAGGCTAATCCTTCATCTTGCGGCGCCGGCACACGGGGTTCTAGTCCCAGTCGGGGCGCCGGATTCTGTCCCGGTTGCCCCTCTTCCAGGCCAGCTCTCTGCTGTGGCCTGGGAGTGCAGTGGAGGATGGCCCAAGTACTTGAGCCCTGCACCCCATGGGAGACCAGGAGAAGTACCTGGCTCCTGCCATTGGATCAGTGCGGTGTGCTGGCCGCAGTGTGCCAGCCGTGGCAGCCATTGGAGGGTGAACCAACGGCAAAGGAAGACCTTTCTCTCTGTCTCTCTCTCTCACTGTCCACTCTGCCTGTCAAAAAATTAAAAAAAAATACTTATTTTTATTTTATTTGAAAGGAAGAGAGAAAGAGAGAGCGAGTAAAACAGACTCAGAGAGCTCATCCATCCACTGGTTCACTTCCCAAATGCCTTCAACAGCTGGAGCCAGGCCAGGCTGAAGCCAGGAAGCAGCAGCTCCGTCTGGGTCTCCCACACGGGTGGCAGGGACCCAAGAACCTGGGCCAACCCCTGCTGCGTCCCAGGTGCATTAGCAGGAAGCTGCATCAGAAGCAGAGCAGCCCGGTCCTGAGCCAGCACTCCTGCATGGGACGCTGGCGGAGCAAGTGACGGCTTAACTAACTGTGCCCCCCCCCAAAAAAAGTTCCATTTCAGAAAGGTCAGTGCTTTTCTTTGTTTTAAAGATTCATTTATCTAGTTGAAAGATTTACAGGGAGGGAGGAGGAGGAGGAGGAGGAGGAGGAGGAGAGGTCTTCCATCAGCTGGTTCACTCCCCAAATGCCTGCAATGGCCTGGGTAGGGCCAAGCGGAAGCTTCACCCGGATCTCCCACATAGGTGCAGGGGCCCAAGCACTTGGGCCATCTTCTGCTGCTTTCCCAGGCCATAGCAGAGAGCTGGATCAGAAGTAGAGCAGCTGGGAGGAGAGCTGGAGCTGGCACCCATTTGCCGTGACGCAAGTGGCAGCTTAATCCATCACCCCGTGACACCGGCCGCTTTTAAGACTTCCTGACATTTAGAATTATTTAAATTTTTTTTTATTGAAAAGACTTGCACAGTAAACTCACTCTTTGCATGCAGCATGCAGTTCTGTGAGGACCCCGTCACAGGCAGAGCTGTCCCCACAGGGGACAGGCTTTGTGCTGTCTCTGGTCCGCTCCTGGTTCCTGTGTCTTCTCGTGGACCTGTTCCTTAGACAGGACGACTGGGGGCAGGCAGGTTCTGTTGGGAACCTCTGACCCTCCCTGGTGGCATGGGCCGCAGACAACACCCTGGGCCCTGAGCCAGCTGCTCCCTCGGCCCTTCCTGCTGTGTGTCAGTGTGGGGAGAGTACAGGGTAGGGAGTGTGTCCTGTGGGCAGCCCGGGGCGGGCCCCGGGAAATGGAGCTGACAGAGCAGACACCTGCATGCCTCCGTGGCTCTGGCCACTCCAGGGACCCAGCCAGGACTACTATGAGGCAGCCAGTGGAACAGACAGGGGCTGCGGGATGAGCCTTACGTGTGGCTCCTTCCGCTGCTGGGCTGCACTGAGTCCTCTCCACTAGGCAGTGGTTCGGGTGCTGAGAGTTGATGGTTCACCCCACATGACAAACGGGGTCTCTGAGACAGACAGGTTGAACAACTAGCTCGTGGTTACCGAGCTAAGCACCTGAGGCCAGGCCCATCCGGCTCCAAAGTGACACCGCGTTGCTCGGGGTGGAGCCTGGCTCAGGACTAGTGCCTCATCTTAGCAGTTGCTGTGTGCCTTTGGGTAAGACGCCTCGCCTTTCTGTCATATCAGGTCCTCCTCTCTCAGACGGAGATAAAAGCACTGCCCTGGCCTGTTGCTGTGGATTCGTTCTGAGAGGAGGAGCATGGTGGGGGCAAGAGGAATGGAGTCACCACACAGACCCCGGGAGTCAGGTGAAAGCAGGCCTGAGGTGAGCAGCCTGCAGACTCGTTTATTTCAGTTGGTACAGCAGCTTATATAGCCAAGGCAGCCAATCCAGTCAAGGGGCAGTTTATGCCCTAACCAATCACAGCCTGTTGCCAGGCAGTATCCAAAGCCATCCAATCACAGCTTGTTGCCAGGCAGGCTCCGTTGCCAGGTGGGTTTCCAAGCCATTCCTGAGTAACTGACACTGGCTTGCCAGCAGCCATCTTGGCATAGCCTTCTCATTCCACCACAATGCCCTGCACAGTGATCGTGAGAATCAAGTGGGGCCTCAGGGTTTGGTGCAGAGTAGACCAAGTGTTAAACGTAGTAATGGGTTGAACCACACCCCCTGCCCCCTCCCGGTCACATGTCCAAGTCCTAACCCCCAGCACCTCAAATGTCACCTCATTTGGAAGCAGGGTTGTTGCAGATCTAATTAGTTAACTTGGAGTCATCATAGTTGGGAGCAGCCCAAAGTGACCAGTGTCCTTGTGAACACAGAGACGTAACAGGGGGAACAGGCCACACACAGGTGGAGGCAGAGGGACCAGCATTGTGGTGCTGCACGTCACCTACAATTCCGGCAGAGCACTGGTTCGAGTCCTGGCTGCTCCACTTCCAATTTAGCTCCCTGCTAATGTGCTTTGGAAAGCAACAGAAGATGACCCGAGAGCTTGGGTCCCTGACACTTGTGGGAGAGCCGGATAGAATTCCTGACTCATGGCTTCAGACCGCCCCAGTCCCAGCTCTTCAGCCATTTGAAGAGAGAACCAGAAGCAGACAGAAGGTCTCTCTCTCTCTCTCTCTCTCTCTCTCTCTCTTTCCTTCTCTGTCACTCTTTCAAACACATAAATACATCTTTAAGATGAAGGCAGAAATCTGGGTATTGCTTCTATAAGCAAGGAACCCTGAAGACAATACTATTGCAAGGCAAGCTGGGTAACTGGCTGAAGCTCATGAGGTTCGGAAGTGGGGTACTAATAATACCTCCGAGTGCAGTGGCTGACTATGGCAATTAAACGCACAATGTATGAAAAGCGTTTAACAAGGTCATGCATGTACTAAGGTCTCGTTAGTACGTGTATTATCTCGTTGTACAAGGGGACTTAAGAAATGTCATAGAAAATGGGACTAAAAGACAAGTTCATTCTCACGGTGGGCGTTTATCCAGCAGTTAAGTTGCTGCTTGGGACTCCCACATCCGATATTGTAGTACCTGATTCAAGTCCCGGCTCCTCACCTTCTGACCCAGCTTCCTGCTGACGCACGCCCTGGGAGGCAGCAGGTGATGGCTTAATTGCTCAGGTCCCTGCCACCCATGTGGGAGACTGGATTGGATTGGGTTCTGGGCTGTTGGCTTTCAGCCTGGCCCAGCCTTGGCTTTTGTGGATGTTTGGAGCATGAATTAGCAGATCTCTCTCTCTCTGCCTTTCAAATAAAATGAAAATAATTTTTAAAAGATAAATTTATTTTTGTGCAAAAAAAAGTTGGAATCCATGTATTTTTTTCATAATACACATCTCCCATGAACTTTTTGAAGACACCTTGTAGGCATGGATTTCAGAGCTTTTTTTTTTTTTTAAAGATTTATTTATTTATTTATTTGAAAGTCAGAGTTACACAGAGAGAAGTAAAGAGAGAGAGAGAGAGGTCTTCCATCCGATGGTTCACTCCCCAATTGGCTGCAATGGCCACAGCTGTGCCAATCTGAAGCCAGGAGCCAGGAGCTTCTTCCGGGTCTCCCACACAGGTGCAGGGGCTAAGGACTTGGGCCATCTCCTACTGCTTTCCCAGGCCATTGCAGAGACCTGGATCAGAAGTGGAGCAACCGGGACTCAAACCGTCACCCATATGGGATGCCAGCACTGCAGGCAGCGGCTTTACCTGCTACGCCACAGCACCAGCCCCATGAACTTATTTTTTAATTCCATTTTTGGTGAACTTTTTTGCAGCCCCTTGGTATTTGCTCCTTCCTTCAGTATCCCTGGGGTCAGGGGTGGGGGTGGGGGAACCACTCTCTGCTTCTCCACAGTCCTGCACGTCCCTGCCTGCCATGCCCCCCCCACCCCGGGCCTGCATCAGCACTGAACACAGCTGCAGATCCGAGGCAGGATCCCTGCGCTCGCTGTCCCCTGCTCCGTTCTTCTGGGCACTCCTGTGACTTCCGCTACAGAGCAGAGCTCAGGGAGGACCCGCCCCCCCCAGCACCGCCCTGCCTGAGCAGGTGCCCTTTCTCCTCCCCGCTCTGCCCTCAGCAATGACTGCTGTCAGCATCCCCAGGCTTTGGACGTCGGACCCAGGAGAGCGTGTGGCGGATACGCCGAGAGAAGCTGGCTCGGACCAGGGGAGAAGCTCCTGAACCCCACCGGCCCACCAGCACTTTCATGGCCCTGTCTGCCAGGCCTGAGGGTCCGGGTGGGGCTCAGGGTCCCAGCTGCCTCTGCTTCCCATGCAGCTTCCTGCTGCTGTGCACCCGGGGAGGCAGCAGCTGATGAGTGCTCGGGTACTTGGGTGCCTGTCCCCACGTGGGAGATCCAGGTGGAGTTCTGGGCTCCTGGCTTCTGCCTGGCCCAGTCCTGACTGCCGCAGGCTGTTGGGGAGTGAACCAGCAGATGAAAGAGTCTCTCTCTGTCTCTCTTGTCTTTCTTTTTCTCTCTCAAATAAAAATAAATTAATAAAATTTTGAAGAACGTGAAGTTACAGGGGGTCGTCCTTGGCTGGTTCCTGCGAGGCCAGGTTGGCCACTGTCCCCGCAGAGCAGGGCCCCAGCCCTTCCCATTACAGGAGCCCCGAGGGCCCGGTTTCCAGTCAGATGGCCTCCTCTTCCCTTTTCGCCTGGCCCAGAAGCCTGGGCTCTGCCGCAAGCCCTCCAGACAGGCAGGCGGTGGGGAGGGGGAGGGGAGCTGGTGGCGGCGGCTGCTTCTGTGACACAGCTGGGAGCTGGGAGGGAAGTGGTCTGGAAGCCAGGCCGAGCAAACACAAGCGAGCAGCACTTGAATCAGACCTGGTGCGGCCAGTGGTGGGGAGGCTGGGGGGGGGGGGGTGTCCAGGGCGGCGTCCAGCAGGGGCAGGGGCGCGCTAGGCAGACCCAGGAAGCTGAGCTGGGAGAGGAGCCTGGGATTGGGGGGAAGAGTGAGACACCGGAGGCACCTGGGACGCAGTGAAGCTGCAGCTGGCGGGGAGCTCTGGAGAGGTGGCGAGGAAGCCAGAACAGAGCCCCCGGAGAAGCAGCAGGAGCCGGGGTGCTGGGCCAGGGGACCAATGAGAAAAGGGAAGAAGCACCGTCCTTGCCCGGGACCTGGAGCACAAGCCAGGCTGCTTCCTGGACCTCGGGGGGGGGGGGGGCGGATGAGCTGAGGTTGGGAAAGGTGGGGACCCCAGGTCCCAGGTCCAGAGGTGTCCACACGACAGGGCACCACGCAGGGCACTGTCAGGTCCCACCCCAGAAAGTTCTGAGGAGGTAGCAGCTAGGAAGAGAGGAGACCCAGCGGGGTGTCCTGGGTATGGCTCCCAGCAAAGCCGCCACACCTGCAGGATGCACTTTGCCTCGGGGGGGGGGGGGGGGCGGATGAGCTGAGGTTGGGAAAGGTGGGGACCCCAGGTCCCAGGTCCAGAGGTGTCCACACGACAGGGCACCACGCAGGGCACTGTCAGGTCCCACCCCAGAAAGTTCTGAGGAGGTAGCAGCTAGGAAGAGAGGAGACCCAGCGGGGTGTCCTGGGTATGGCTCCCAGCAAAGCCGCCACACCTGCAGGATGCACTTTAACACGAGCCCAGATTGGCGCATTCAGACCCAGTCAGGGGCCAGCTGTGGCACAATGGGTTGGGCAGCTGCCGGCATCCTGTAGGAGCGCCAGTTCTAGTCCCAGCTGCTCCACTTCCAATCCAGCTCCCTGCTAATGCGCCTGGGAAAGTGGCAGAGGATGGCCCAAGTGCTTGGGCTCCTGCAGCCACATGGGAGACCCAGAAAAAGCTCCTGGCTTTGGCCTGGCCCAGCCTTGGCTGTTACAGCCATTTGGGGAATGAACCAGCAGATGGAAGATCTCTCTCTGTAACTCCGCCTTTCAAATAAATAATACATAAATCTTTTAAGAAGAGAGAAAAGGAAAAACGAAGCCAGATTGTGTCATCCCACTATTCTGAACCTCCAGGAACTTCCATCTTTGGCAAAGTGACAGCCTGACAGCCCACGGGGCCCCACTCAAATTAGTTACTTAAGGATTTATTTTCTCCTTCACTCCACAGAATGGAAGCCAGATTCCACAGAAAGGCAGGGGTTTTATTTATTATTCTACTTTAAGATTTATTCCTTTAGAAGGCAGAAAACAAAGATCCATCTGCTGGTTCATTCCCCAAATACCCATAAGAGCTGCGACTTGGGCCAGATCAAAGCCAGGAGCCTGCAACTCCATCCGGGTCTCCCCCACCCGGGGTGGTAGTGAGCCAGGCACTTGAGCCACCACCACTGTTGCCCAGGGTGTGTGTGCATTAGCAGGAAGCTGAAGTCAGCAGTGCATGGGACGTGAGCACCCTAAGCAATGGCTTAACCACTGTGCCAAACACTTGCCCATTTGCAAGTCTTTTTTTTTTTTTTTAAGTTTTATTTGTTTGAAAGAGTTACAGAGAGAGAGAGAGAGAGAGAGAGAGAGGTCTTCCATTTGCTGATTCACTTCTGCAACAGGCAGGGCAGGGCCAGGCTGAAGCCAGGAGCCAGGAGCTTCATCCGGGTCTCCCACATGGATTCAAGTAACCAAGAACTTGAGACATCTTCTACTGCTTTCCCAGGCCCATTAGCAGAGAGCTGGATCAGAAGCGGAGCAGCCAGGACGTGAACCGGCACCCATATGGGATGCTGGCATTATAGGCAGCAACTTAACTCAATATATCATAATGCCAGCCCCCGCGAGGGTTTTTGGACAAAACAGACTTTTTTGTTCTCTGCCATATCCTGGGAGGTACTGGGTGCTCAGTGAGTGCAATTGAACTTGGACCTGACAGCCGATCCTCGTGTCACCTTACAGAGGGGCGCTGGGGCTCTAAGAGAGTGAGTGGTTTGCTCAAGGTCGCCCAGGTCCTCAGTGGTGCAGCCTGGATCTGACCCGGCCCTGTGGGAGTTGGAGCTTCCGTCCCGCCACCACCAAGTTCCCAGGAGTTCGGAGTATCTGAGAGACGGAGCAGCCTGGGAACCCGCAGAGCCCAGGCCCGAGGCAGGGGCTCTCCTGGAGGGCAGAGGCCACTGCCCTCTGCCCAGGCCTGGCCCGAGGCGGCGGGAGTCTCACCTCACTGACCTCGGGCCACTGCCCTCTCTCCCTGCAGCGCACCCTGGGTTTCTTTCGGTTCCCTTTGGTGACTCCTCGCCTCCCCCACTCTGCTCTACTCAGCCTGAACTTAGGGCAGGGTACCTCTTGCCACCCGGCCAGCCTGGGAGGCCTCCTCCAGGATAGGGGCAGGGGCCCTCTCAGCGGCCAGCCAAGGGCCCCTGTCCCCCCCGCCCCGGGCCCCTGTCCCACGAGGGGAACTGGAAGTGGCCACACAGGGGTTGGGTGCAACCTCGCTTCCCCTTTTCCCCATGCTCTCCCCCCGCCCCCCAAGACAGCATCTGAAGGCCAGGAGGCCCCTCTGGTCTTGGGAGAGCTGGAGCCCTGCCCTGCTTCCTCCCCATGCCCTGTCTCAGGTTCAGAGTGGCTCTTGCTCAAGTTGTCTGGCTTCGAGGAAGCCAGCACCCGCGCTGAGCTGAGCCCCTCTGCATCCCTGGACAGACACTCCTCACATCAGTGCTGTCTCTCCTCTGGGGACAGGGGACCGTCATCCACACGACCTGCCTGGGGTCGCACAGCCGGAATGCAGGAGAGCCGGGCACAAGCCGGAGAGTAGCGCCCCTTCTGCACACGGCCCCTGCTAGTTCCTGGGCGGGAGTCTCACCTGGGCAAGGTGGACAACGCGGAGGGGGCCAGGGGGCAGACTCCCAAGGTCTCTCGGCCTCTCTGCCAGTGTGGAGCCATGGAGCCATTGGACAATAAAAGACAACCCTTCCTGGAGACTGGTCCAGGTGTATTTTCTGGACCAACACAGAACATTTTTTCTTTTTCTATGAAGCATAGTTGACCTCAAGGAGAACAGCTCCTCATTTTCTTGGGGTACACGTTCAATTACACCGCCCTCTTGTTTTTAAAGAAATATAAAACATTCTACCCAGGCTAGGGGTTTGGCCTAGTGGTGAAGACCCCCACATCCCACATAGGGGTTTCTGGGAGAAGCAGGTGATGGTTTCAATAATGAGGTCCCTGCCTCTCACATGGGAGACCTGCACTGGGTGGGTGAACCAGTACATGGTAAGTCTCTCTGCCTCTCAAATTATTATTATTTTTTTAAGATTTATTTATTTATTTATTTGAGAGGCAGAGAGAGAGAGAGAGAGAGAGAGAGAGAGAAATGTCTTCCATCTGCTGGTTCTCTCCCCAAATGGTTGCAATGGCTGGAGCTGGGCCAGCCTGAAACTAGGAGCCAGAAGCCTCATTCTGGGTCTCCCACATGGGTGCAGGGCCTAAGCACTTGGGCCATCTTCCATTGCTTTCTCAGGCCACAGCAGAGAGCTGGATCAGAAGTGGAGCAGCCTGGACTTGAACTTGCGCCCATGTGCGATGCCGGCACTGCAGACCGGGGCTTTAACCCACTATGTCACAGTGCCGGCCCCTCAAATTATTTTTAAAAAAGATAATTAAAAAACCCCACAACCTACTCAACCACATTTCCCCTATCCACACTTTAATTTTTAAAAATAGGAAATAGCGAAAAACTCAAGATACAAATAATAAAATACTTACGTCTGACGATATTTTCGCTTGCTACTAGGGCCATAAGGATCATGGGGAGGGAGAGAGGTTCAGAAGAAATGAAAATGAAATGAAAGAAGAAGAAACGAAAGCCAGCACACATGGGTGCTTTCCACTCATTAAAGGGAAAGAGCTCAGGTCTTCCCCAGGGCAAAGGGAAGGGATGGACCAGGTACCCATTCGTCAACTAGTACTACTGCACCTGTTAACAACGCGAGGCTGGGAACTTGACACCTGCATCCGAATCAGGGTGCCTGGTTCCAGCCCCAGTTGCTCCACACTTCCAGTCGTTTCCTGCCTGGGAGGTAGCAGATGATGGACCAAGTGCTTGGCTTCCTGCCACCCACGTGGGTGATCTGGACGGCGTTCCTGGCTCCTGGCTTCCATTAGCCACAGCTTCGCCAGTGGATGAAAGATTTCTCACCCTCTCCCCACCTCTCTGTTGCTCTGCCTTCCAAGTACATAAATCTTTCAAATAAAACCTATTAGGGGTGGGAGTTTGACTTAGGGCATGATGGCCTGCTCCCAGTCAGTGCTGAGGTTCAGTACAAGGCTCCAAGCCCGACTCCAGCTGCTGTAAATGCAGCCCCTAGGAGGCAGCTGTGATGGCTCAAGTTCGGTCCCTCCCATCCATGTGGGAGACCTCAATTGAATTCCTAGCTCCTGGCTTCCCCTTGGCCCTAGCCCCAGCTGTTGGAGACATTGAGGGAGTGAACCAGTGGATTGGGTCCCCATTTTGCTGTCTCTCTCTGCTTCTCAAATAAATGGACAAATTTTCTGCCGGCATCTTGTATGGGCACTGGTTGCTCCACTTTGGGCCAGCTCCCTGTTAATGCACCCGGGAAAGCAGCAGAGGATGGCCCAGGTCCTTGGGTCCCTGCACCCACATGGGAGACCCGGATGAGGCTCCAGGCAGGCTCCTGGCTCCTGCCTGGCCCAGCCCAGCCCTGGCTGTTGCAGCCATATGGGGAGATCTTCCTCTCCCTCTCTAACTCTGCCTTTCAAATAAATAAAATTTTTTAATGATTAACTTGGACATTTTCTTCATTAAAAAAATTTTTAAGTAAAAAATTGCTATAGAAGATGAGCAATAAAAAGACACCCGTGGTCCCTGCGGAAGCTGGTTCGAGGGGCCATCAGTGCTGCTGCAAAACCAGGGAGGCCCTGCTTCAGAGCCCCGGCCCCGCCTAGGAGGGGAAGTCGGCGCAGCCCTCCCAGGGACAGGCGTGCTACAAGAGTAGGAGTTAGCCCGCCAAGAAGGTTCCAGAAAGAGCAGCAGGCTTGAAGCCGGAGCGGGCGAGGTCCCTTTGTGGGACCGGAAAACGCTCAGGCCGGCGGATGGACGGTCGAGGCCGGGTGAGAGGACCGCGGGACTGGCGACCCCAGGAGCACCCCGGGCCTCCCAGTGGGGAGCGGGGGCGCGCGCTTGCGGGGGCTGTGGATGAGAAACGCGGGTGGGGATGGCGCAACCTCTGGCCTCGCTGGGACGAGGCCCCCGCGGAAGGGGCTCGGGAGGGTGCAGCAGGGCCAGGGCTGTCCGCCTGAACGTGGCTTCGGCGCATTCCGTGTGGAGCCCCCGGGACCGTGCGGG
The DNA here is from genome assembly GCF_051225735.1 of Oryctolagus cuniculus. Taxonomy (NCBI): domain Eukaryota; kingdom Metazoa; phylum Chordata; class Mammalia; order Lagomorpha; family Leporidae; genus Oryctolagus; species Oryctolagus cuniculus. The sequence goes on from NC_142869.1 coordinate 164,941,144, forward strand.
CTGGAGACACGCGCGGCGCCGTGGCGGGTCCGGGGAGTTGTCCCAGGATGGCGTTGCGGTTCCAGGTTGCGGGAATCCGGGGATCCTTCCAGGGCAGCGCGTTGCTGGGCGCCTCCCCCGGAGGCCCCGGGGCCTGGTCCGATGCTCAGCCCGGGCGGCGGTCGCCCGGGTGGCTCCGCGGGGCGGGGCGCGGCGCGGCGCTGCCCGCGCACCGAGGCTCGGCGGCCGCGGCCGGGGGCGGGGGCGGCGCGACGCGGAAGTGCAGGGCCAGTCGGCCGCCCCGCGGAGGCGCAGCTCCGGGAGGGCGCAGCTCGCCCCGCCGCCGGCCCGCGCTCCCGGGCGCAGCCACGCGGGAGCCCCGCACACAGGTGGGTGTCGGCCCCCGCGCCGCCTTTTCTGCGCCCCCGGCCGGAGGAGCAGTGTGCCCCCCAACCCCCACATCGGGGCACCTGCCGGCGGCGGGCGGGGTCCGAGTCCTGCTCCACCTGGCGCCCCGGCTCGGGTGGGCGCCCACCATGGGGCGCATCCCGCCGGCCCCGGCGCTTCCCACGCCGGGATGATCTCGGGGCGCCGGGCACCGGTCGCCGTCGTCCCGTGGGCACGCGGAGAGCCCCGAGGCCCGAGAGGCAGCGGCGTCCGCACCTCCTTCCCTCCGCCTCGCTGTCGCGGAGGAGCGAGGCCCCGACCCCGCCGCGGGGCGCTCTCCGCCCTTCTTCCTCCGCCACCCGCACCCTTTCCGGGGCACCTGCTCTCCCAGGACCTTAAGGCCAAGACAGGGATTTGTGGAAAGCAGGACCTGGGTGGCGGCGCCGACCCTCGTAGCAGCGGGAAAGGGTGGAGACAGCTGTCTGAAAGCGCGGGGCGTCGCGGGGGAGGAGACGGCGCGAGCCGGCGTCTCTGGACCCCCGCGCGGCGAGGGTGGGGCGGGGGCGCCCCAGCCGGAGGAGCAGCCTCGGGCCGGGGTGGGGATCAGTGACCCGGGCCTGAAAGGAGTGGGCTGGGTGATGGAGGAGGCTGGCCGTCCCCAGAACGGGGCCCTCCCCGGCCTGGGACACGGGGCGAGGGGCTCCAGACAGGAGTCTAGGGAAATCCTTTTCCCCCTAAAGGCCCTATTTGGGGGTTTCCCCCCTGCAGCCCGGCCTTCCCCAGCCCTGCCCCGGGGAAGACACCGAGAGAGAGAGGTTTCTTCCTGCCGCACCTGCTGCTCCAGAGCCTCGGCCTGTCTGGACTGCATGGGTGGGCCGGGCCCAGGGGTGTCAGCTCACCTGGAGGGGGCGGGACTTAGGGTGGCGCCTGTTCCAGGGATCCCTTTGCGTTTGCTGAGAGAGGAACAGGTGAGGAGGCGATGGCGGAGGCCTGCCGCTCTGCCCTCTGCCACAGCCGCCACTGTGGAGCTTCCTCTCCTAGCAGCCCCCTGGTACCCACAAGTTTGGCGGGGGGGGGGGGGGGGACTGCTTCTGGGACGGCAGCAGGGTGAGCTGTGGCCTCTCCCTCCCGGACAACTTGTGGGGCTGCCTCGGGTCCTCAGCTGCCCCCACCCCTTTTTGACATGTGCTCCCAAGGTGGCGTGGGAGCTGTTTCCCGGCTTTCCCCACGCCTGGGTCTTGGGGCTCCAGCCCTTTGAGAATTCCGACCGGCTGGGTGAAGGGGGAGGGAAGGCTGATGATCCTGGTGGTCTGGCCGCCTGTGCAGGGAGAGGCCATCCGGGAGGCCTGTCCCTCTCTGCCCACGGCTGGTGACACGGCTCGGGCGCGGGGGGCGCTGCAGACACACACACATGTGTGCATGAGGTTGTCCCCAGTTGGGAGCTGGGCTCAGCCGGGCAGAACTGGGTCTGGGGGCCCCACTTGTGCGTGTGCTCTGAGCCCCCTCCCTTCCTGGGCTCCCAGTGAGTCAGGCTGCTCGCTGGCCCGTCTGCCCACTTTCATTTCCCCTGCGCCTGGGCGGAGGCTGTGCCAAAAAGGGAACTGGGTCCCCAGTCTTCCGAGGCCCCAGGGCAGGGCTGCAGCCCTCCCGCCCGCCAGCCCTGGCCTGGGCTGGGCTTCCTGTGCCGCCGGCCCCTGCAGCCTAGCTGGGCGCTGCTTGACGAGAGGCCTTTGGAGGGTGACTCTGAAGCATGGACGGGGCGCTTAGCAGGTGCAACCCATAAAGGTACTGGGCTGGGAATGTTACGGACACCGAGCTGCCGTGCGGCTGCCAGGTCTGGCTCGACAGACGGGGTCTAGCTCGACTCTGTTCCTACTGGGTGACAGATTTCCCTTCGAGGTCCTTGACCTGGAGGTCACAAGGTTAACTAAGGACCAAGGGCATGGCCCAGAGGAGGACAGAGACACCCAGGAGTGGAGAGGGGGTGGGCAGGCACAGGGGAGGAGGCGGGGGCGGCATGGGGCTGGCTGGCCGGCCAGGCGGGGCTCACTCCCCTCGGTGGCTGCCGGACCTGGCCTGGGGCACAGACCCCAGCCGGACGTGGGAGGGGAAGGGAGGAGAGATAAGATGTCAGTGTGGTGGCTGCTTTCCTAGCTGGAGGGAATTGAGTGGATTGATGGGATTTCTCTAAAAATGTCTGGACGGAGAGGTGTCTCATCTCCAAGGAAAACCGGGGGAGAAGCGTGCAAGCCCTCCTTCAAGTCCCGTGTCGGATTTTCACCCAAGGCCGGGTTTCCTAGAAGCCGGAGATGAGATTCTTGGTTGGGAGATTTGAGGAGTCCATGGTGGAAGGAGGCTGAGAGAAGCAGGGCGGGGGCAGGCTGGGCAGGGAAGTTCCTGGTGAAGGGACTGCTCGTCGCAGAGGGAGGTAGGCTGAGCCCTGCCTTGTGGGGGGGGGCGGGGAGCAGCTAAGGACAGTGGGTGTGGCTTGGGGTTAGGGTAAAGGGTGTGGGGGCGCCAGTACACACCACATCCACGGCTCCGTAAATCTCCTCCTTCCCTTCCCCCCAACACAAAACGTGGATTGGGTGAACCTGGGACAGCTTACGGCCTGGAGAGCCTGTCCCTGTGCCCCTGGCCTGCCGGCCCAGCCCTCCGCACCTGCTGGCGCTGGGAGTGGTGTGGGAGCTTCAGGCTGCATGCCTACTGACGCTGCACTACCCCTTACCCCCGCAGACCCCTTGGCCATGAACCAGCCGGCCCCCGGGGCTCCCCCGCCGCCCCGCCGCGTGAGGCTCAAGCCCTGGCTGGTGGCCCAGGTGAACAGCTGCCAGTACCCGGGGCTTCAGTGGGTCAATGGGGAGAGGAGATTTTTCTACATCCCCTGGCGCCATGCCACTCGGCACGGTCCCAGCCAGGATGGAGACAACACCATCTTCAAGGTAAGCCCTGGACAGCAGTGCTGCCTGGACAGCCAAGGCATAAGAGGGACGCACACGCACACACAGGCGTAGCCACAGGGTCACTGTTGCTGACCTGCACTCCAGAGCACTCCTCCTACTGCCCCTTGTTTTTAAAAATCAGTTATTATTTAAAAAAAATGAGAAAGCAAAAAAACAATTATTGGGGCCGGCTCTGTGGCACAGTGGGTTAACGCCCTGGCCTGAGGCGCTGGCATCCCATATGGGCATTGGTTTGAGACCCAGCTGCTCCACTTTTGATCCAGCTCTCTGCTGTGGCCTGGGAAAGCAGTAGAAGATGGCCCAAGTCCTTGAGCCCCTGCACCCACGTGGGAGACTCAGAGGAAGCTCCTGGCTCCTGGCTTCGGATCGGTGCAGCTCTGGCCGTTGCGGCCAATTGGGGAGTGAACCATCAATGGAAGACCTCTCTCTCTCTCTCTCTCTCTCTCTCTCTGCCTCTCTCTGTGTAACTCTTTCAAATAAATAGATCTTTAAAAAAAACAAGTACTATTGTTATTTATTAGAGAGACAGAGACACACGCATGGAGATCTTCCTCTTCCTGGTTCACTCCCCCAAACTTCCACAACTGTCAGGGCTGGGCCAGCCGGAAGCGGGAGCAGGAACTCCACCCAGGTCTCCCACCTGCTGGCAGGGACCTGAGCACCTGCTGCCTCCCAGGATGCACTTTAGCAGGAAGCACAGCTCGGACTCAATCCCCGGCGCTCTGATGTCACACAGGAGTCCCACGTGGCGTCTTAGCCACTGTGCCCAACACCATCCTCAACCCCTTGTTTTTGCCTCATTTTTATTACCCATGAGTACACATCCAGTTTTACATGTATGCTAAAAAAAAAAGCCAACAGTTCACCGCTACTCTTAACCCTAGGGGGTGTGCCTATATTTTCCATTTTCTGCGCGTGTGTATGTGAAAAGCAGAGTTGGAATCAAGCTGTATTTGCTGGTTTTGCAACCTGCAGTTTTCCACTCCACGCTGGGGTCAGCTTTCCTGTCCAGCGCTCGGCCACAGCACTCCCAGCGACTGCTGAGGGCCCCGCCGGAAGCCGGAGCGCCGTTCAGTTCACCTGGTCTAGGTTTTTGCTCACTTCAGTGTTTCAGTGTTAAAACCCACATGCCCCGAAGACGGTTAACTCTCGCCCTTTCTTTGTTAATTTCACGCAATTTCTTTTGGGTTGGTGCCTAAAGTTAGAAATTGCTCGGGCGGGCATTTGGTGCTGTGGTTGAGATGCCCCTTGGCCGAGTTTGTCTCCTGTTGGGTGCCTGGGTTTCAGTCCCTGCTCTGCTTGCCATCGGCCTCCTGTTAATCTGCACCGTGGAAGGCAGCAGGCGATGGCTCAGGCGGCTGGGTCTCCGCCGCCCACGTGGGAGACCCAGATGGAGTTCTGGGCTCCTGGCTTTGGCATTTAGGAAAACGAATCAGTGGATAGAATCTCTGTTGTTCTGAGTTTGAAATAATTATAAATTAATAAAACTTTTTTTAAGTGAAAAAAAAGTGGCTGGTCAAAGGGATTATTTATTTTTTATTTATTTATTTTTTAAGGCTTTATTTATTTGAAAGGCAGAGTTAGTAGAGACAGGGAGAGAGAGATATCGTCCATCCGCTAGTTCACCCTCCAAATGGCTGCAATATTTAGGGCTGGGCCAGGCCAAAGCCAGGAGCCAGGAGCTTCTTCGGGCCTCCCACATGGGTAGCAGGGGCCCAAGCACTTGGGCCATCTGCTGCTGCTTTGCCAGGCCGGGATACGAACTGGTACCCATTCAGGATGCTGCATTGCAGGGGGCAGCTTTGTTCACTATGCCACAGCACCGAGCCCGGGTTTGTTTGCTTGTTTGTTTTTTCAGTTTTTAAGAGAAAGAGTTCCTCCCCTCTTTCCCCTTACCTGCGGATCTGCTGCTTCACTTTCCCAATGGCTGAACAGCTAGAGCAGGACCAAGGCTGAGGCCAGGAGCCAGGAGCTCAGTCCAGGTCCCCTGGGAGAGTGGCAGGAACCCAAGTATTTGGGCCATCACTGCTGCCCCCTCAGGGTGTACGTGAGCCGGGAGCTGGGTCAGGAGCAGAGGTGGGTGTGGCACCCAGGCATCTGGACAGGAGACTCGAGTCTGGTAACCATCGTTTTAGCTACCAGACCAAGTGCCTGTACTTAAACTTCTCTTTCATTCCATTTCCCAAGAACTTACTCAAATTCTGTGCGCTCAAATACATACTTTTCCTTCCCCTACTTTTCAAAAAATAGATGTATACACTTGATACTTCTTGAAGACCTTTATATGTCAGTATATAAAAAACTTCCTCCACTTTTTTTTTTTTTTTAGTGTTTGCTGCCCTATATTTCATTCTATGACTTTGCATATTTATTTAAAAGGCAGAGAGCTAAAGAGAGAAGTAGAGATCTACGTGCTGGTTCACTTCCCCAGTGCCCAGAGCAGTTCAGATCAGAGCCGGGAGCCGGGAGCCGGGAGCTGGGAACTCCACCTGAGTCTCCCCTGTGGGTGGGCAGGAACCCGAATACTTGAGCCAATCCCTGTTGCTTCCCAGGCTACACATTAGCAGAAAGCTAGACTGGGAGCAGAGGTGGGACTGAGTTCCAGGCACTCTGAAATGGGATGCAGGCCTCCCAGGCAGTGGCTTAACTCACCGTGGCCCAGGGCCCACCCCAGTTAAGATAAATTTCTAGAAATCAGCCCCTGGGTTAGAGGATAGAGACATTTGTAGTTGTGACATCACTAAATTGCTATCCAAAATAACAATACCTGGGCCAGCGTGGTGGCGCAGCAGGTTAAGCCACTGCCTGCAGCGCCAGCATCCCACATCAGAGAGCTGGTTCTAGTCCTGGCTGCTCCACTTCCCATCCAGCTGCCCGCTCATGTGTCTAGGAGGCAGCAGAAATGGGTCCCTGCCACTCATATGGGAGACTCAGATGGAGTTCCAGGCTCCTGGCTTCAGCCTGGCCCAACCATAGCCGTTGTGGCCATTTGGGGAGTGAACCAGCTGATGGAAGATTTCTTTCTCTCTCTCTCTCTCTCTCTATCTCTCTCTCTCTCTCTCTCTCTGTTTCTTCCTCTCTCTGTGTCACCCTGCCTTTCAAATAAATAAAACAAATCTTTAAAACCAAAAAGGAAAACACAAGACAAAACAATACTACCAGCAGCTCAGGTGTACTGAGGCGGTCCAAGGGGCAGGTGCACTGCCAGGTGTCCTGTGTAGAGGAGACGGAAGCAGAGGGAGACTAAATGGCAAGGCCCGGCCCGCAGCGGGAGGGCTCATGTCTACTGCCCGTCTAGGGAGCCTGGACGAGAGTGCTGCCCCGGGGGCGGTGACTGGGTGCCTCTGAAAGTCCCTGCCTTCCACTGAGCCTGTGGGAGCCTTGAGAGCCTGCACCAGTGCCCCCGGCTGCTCACAAGGCCCTGGGGCTCAGCGAGGCGCAGCCTGGGGCCCACAGCTCGTCACAGGCGCGACTCCCCCAGGACCGGCTGCAGGCGCGGTTCGGCGAGGTTCTCTGTGGGCGGCTGCCCTCTCTTCCTGTGCTAGGCCTGGGCCAAGGAGACGGGCAAGTACACCGAGGGGGTGGACGAGGCTGATCCGGCCAAGTGGAAAGCCAACCTGCGCTGTGCCCTCAACAAGAGCCGCGACTTCCGCCTCATCTATGACGGGCCCCGGGACATGCCGCCGCAGCCCTACAAGATCTACGAGGTCTGCTCCAACGGCCCCACTGCCACAGGTATGCCTGGCCCGGGGTGGCGCGCCCGCGGTGGCCCGTTGGGTGCAGGCGGGCTCGGGCCCCTCCCGCGTGCCGCAGCCTGCAGGGTCCCGCCTCTCTGGCTGTCACCTGTGTCCTGAGATCTTGGGTAGCTCTGCCTTTCCCGTCACCCCGACGCTGGGCAGGAGCCGCAGCAGGGGCTTCGGGCAGCCCCTGGCACCCGTCCACCGCTGACTCCTTCGTGTCCTCCTCTGCCCTCCTGCTGTGCAGAGTCGCAGCCAGCTGATGAGTACTATGTGGGTCCAGGAGAGGAAGAGGAGGAGGAAGATGAAGAGGTGAGTGTGGGCCAGGCAGCGGGGCTGGGGGCTCCTCCCCTAGGGCCCAGCCCACCCTGGTTTGGGACCGAGCAGTTCTGCTCCTCCGGGGCCTGCTGTGCCTCTCCTTGGTGAGCCTCGTGGCCGGTGGGCGTGCTAGGCCGTGCTACCCGCACAAGACAGAAGGGAAAGCGAGCGAGTTTCCTGGGCTGCCTGGGGTGGCAGAGCTGGGGCCGCGGGCTAAGCAGCAGGCTGGGGGAGCTGCCTTGTGGTTCCCGTGTTAATTCCTCAGCGTCAGATCAGCGTCATAACCAGGCCTCCCTTCTCTCTGTCTGGCCTCCTGCCTCCTCCTCGCCACGCCTGCCTGCCAGCTCCAGAGGATGCTACCAGGCCTGTGCATCACAGGTGGGCCGGGAATCTGCTGTCGGGGAGCCCCGGGGGCCTGGGACCGGGGAGGCCGGGGCGGAGAGCGGCTGGGCCCCAGAGAGGGCGTTCACAGTCCTGTCCACTCCTCCTGCTGTAGACCCAGTGCCTTCCGGCCCCGCCCCGCCACCCTATTCCTTCCCCAAAGAGGACATCAAGTGGCCCCCTGCTGTGCAGCCGCCTGTGCTACCGGGCCCCCTCCCTCCAGACGACGGCCTCCTGGTCCCTCCCTCGGGTACCACTGCTGGCTTTGAGGAGTTGCAGCTTCTTCCTGAGGTCCTGCAGAGCGTGCAGCCTGGGCCCCCTGCAGGCGAACAGTTCCTGCCCGACCTACTCATCAACCCCCACATGCTGCCCCGTAAGGCCCGGGGGCGGGCTGGGGGGTGGGGGAGGGTGTCTGGGAAGCGGGGAGGTGGTGGGGAAGAGGACAGCGGCCTGGGGTGGGGGAGAGCTGACCAGCCCACCCCCACAGTGACGGACCTGGAGATCAAGTTCCAGTACCGGGGGCGGCCGCCCCGCGCCCTCACCATCAGCAACCCGCACGGCTGCCGGCTCTTCTACAGCCAGCTGGAGGCCACCCAGGAGCAGGTGGAGCTGTTCGGCCCTGTGAGCCTGGAGCAAGTGCGCTTCCCCAGCCCCGAGGACATCCCCAGTGACAAGCAGCGCTTCTACACGAACCAGCTGCTGGACGTCCTGGACCGCGGGCTCATCCTGCAGCTCCAGGGCCAGGACCTGTACGCCATCCGCCTGTGCCAGTGCAAGGTGTTCTGGAGCGGGCCCTGCGCCTCAGCCCACGGCTCGCGCCCCAACCCCATCCAGCGGGAGGTCAAGACCAAGCTCTTCAGCCTGGAGTACTTTCTTAATGGTGAGGGCCCGGGCCGCGCCGGCCTCCTCCGGCCCAGAGGCACAGCTCCGCCTCTAACGAAGGGTCTTGGTCTTGCCACAGAGCTCATCCTGTTCCAGAAGGGCCAGACCCAAGCCCCTCCACCCTTCGAGATCTTCTTCTGCTTCGGGGAGGAGTGGCCTGACCGCAAGCCCCGAGAGAAGAAACTCATCACCGTCCAGGTGTGCTCCCACTCCCCACCAGCGCGCAGGCGCCGAGTCCTGGGGTCGGGAGCTTGGAGGGCAGAAGTGGAGGGTGCGGTCTCTCCCTGCCTGCCCCTGCCACGTCCTGTCTCCGCTTTGCCCCCAGGTGGTGCCGGTTGCAGCGCGCCTGCTGTTGGAGATGTTCTCGGGGGAGCTGTCTTGGTCGGCGGACAGCATCCGGCTGCAGATCTCGAACCCGGACCTCAAAGACCGCATGGTGGAGCAGTTCAAGGAGCTCCATCACATCTGGCAGTCCCAGCAGCGCTTACAGCCCGTGCCCCAGGCCCCTGCTGTGGCCGCGGGCCTTGGTGCTGGCCAGGCGCCCTGGCCCATGCATCCCGTCGGCATGCAGTGAGGAGGCTGCAGCCCGTGCGTGCGCGACCCAGGCCTGCCTGGTGGCTGAGGGCGCGGATGTGCTGGGAACCTGGCTGCTACCGTCTTCCTTCTGGGTCTCCTGCAAGGGAGAGGGGAGAGGCCCCTGCCCCAGGAACTCCTGCAGAGCTTTGCTTTGAGGGCTCTGTCTCCCCGGGCCCGCATCTCCTGTGCTTGCTCGCGTCCACCCAGCCATGAAGGCGCTCAGCCTGCGGCTCGGTCACTGCGGAGGAGGCGCTGCTCCGAGGCGGCCCACGCTCGCTTGCGGCTGCCACAAGAGCCAAGGAGGGTGTGGGCCAGGCCCCCTCAGCTGGGTGCCGGCCCGATAGGTGGGTGCCCTGGCTGGAGCTTCGCTTCCTTGTCTTTCTCCTTCCTGAGATGGGTCTGAGCACCCAGGGGCCCCACGAGACACGTAGGGCTGGCAGCTCCCCTGCTTCTGGGGGAGTCCAGGAGCCTGGGGTAGAAAGTGGAGTTTTAGTATTTTTGGAATAAATATTAAAAGCATACCTGGCTGTTGCTTGCCTCCCCCCCCCCCCCCAGGCTTTTCTGCCAGACCCTGTCTCTGATCCCAGGCAGCCCCTGCCCTGCTGGGTCAGCTGGGCCTTCGGGAACACCCAGCAGGCTGGCTTGGCTTTCCAGGAGGAAGCTGGCTGAAGCCGGGGTGAGGGGGGGATGGGGGGGCGGCGGGGGAGAGCGGGGGGGTTGGGGGGTGGGGGGGCATTTTCAACGCGTGTGGTCTTAAAAAGCTGTTCCAATCAGTTCGTCCTTGAGAGAGCTGAGGGCCGGGATTCCAGCTACACGAGGGGCCAGTACAGTCTGTCAGTCTCATTTATTTCCTGCGTTATTAAACACGCGAGGACGATGCATGCAGCTTGGGCGCTCAGAGCAGTTTCTGGCCTGAACAATGTGTTGACCTTGGCATGGAAGATTGTAAATGTTTGTGAAAATAGGGAGAATGGGATGAACCCATGCAGCAGCTTTAACGATTCTCAGTGAGTGCACAGTCCACCTTCCCCTTCTAGACTTCCACCCACACTCCCACCTTGAGATTAGCTAGAAGCAAATCCCGGACATGACATGTCTCCTGTAAATAGCACAAATCTCTAAAAGACAAGGAAGGCCGGCGCGGCGGCTCACTAGGCTAATCCTCCACCTGTGGCACCGGTACTCCAGGTTCTGGTCCTGGTTGGGGCGCCGGATTCTGTCCCGGTTGCCCCTCTTCCAGTCCAGCTCTCTGCTGTGGCCTGAGAGTGCAGTGGAGGATGGCCCAAGTGCTTGGGCCCTGCACCCGCATGGGAAGACCAGGAGGAAGCTCCTGGCTCTTGGTTTCAGATTGGCACAGTACGTCGGCCAGAGCAGCCATTTGGGGGGTGAACCAATGCAAGGAAGACCTTTCTCTCTCTCTCTCACTGTCTAACTCTGCAAAAAAAAAAAAAGGATTATTAAAAGGCAGAGTGACACAGAGGGAATGACAGAGAAGAGATCTGCCATCTCCTGGTTCACCCCGTAAGGCCCACATTGGGAGTGGCAAGGGCCGTCCTCCACTGCCTTCCCAGATGCATTAGCAGGGAGCTGGATCAGAAGTGGAGCAGCCAGGACACAAACTGGCACTCTGATAAGGGATGCTGGCCTTGCCAAGTGGTGGCTTAGCCCTGTGCCACAACACCAGTCCCAGCATTCAGTTTTTTGATTATTTTTTTAAAAAGATTTATTTGTAAGGCAGAGTGACAGAAGAGAGATTTCCCCAAATACTCGTCACCCCCCAAATGGCTGCGATGGATGAGGCTGGGCCTGGCCAGAGGCAGGAGTCTAGAACTCCATCCAGGCCTCCCATGTACGTAGTTTCCGCTGCTTTCCCAGGTGCGCTAACAGGGAGCTGGGTTGGGAGGGATTTGAATTGGTGCTGCAACATGGGATGCTGGCGCTGCAGTGAATTGGGTCAGCCTAAAAAGCCATTTGTGTCTCACACCTTCCAACTAAGTGTTTCCTCTGGGCCCCTCTCCCCTGACTCCCACTTTGGCACAGTCTGACTCTGCCCTTCCCAGTGCACACTGGGATGTCTGCCTGCAGGACAGGTGCCGCAGGGGTGGTGTGCTGTGTTCTGATTGGGGGGAACACAGAGGCAGGGGGTGGGGGGAGTGGGAACTCGAGATGGGCAGCAGTCACATCTGTATGGTTCTGACACTGAAAAAAGATGCCTGGGCTCACGACATTAGGAGACATCAGCTCCCAAGTAAGCAGGCTGACAGCTGGGGAGGGAGCCCCAGGCCACGACTGTCGGAGATGGATTCTTTTCAATGAATGCTTCTTCCGGTTCTCACAACTTCTCATGGTACTTGAGTTGTTTCCATCGTTAGGTCTAGACAAATGGGCTCGTGCATGCTTTTTGCTTTTCCATGTTCCAGCCAGTTATGTGGGGACCAGAGACCTAGCGACTGGTGGAGCAGGGACGCAGGCCCACGCATACCATGTGACCAAGGTGGCGTGACTTTGGTCGAACAGTTGCAGCTCAAAGTCTTCCTTGGGTTTCTCCTTGCTTTTTGATTTTTTACAAATGAAACAAGACTTCTGGCTGCCACTTCCTGGAGACTTGAGCTGTAGTAGTGAGGTATAGACAAAGACCATCCTAAAGAAGTGGCAGACAACAAATTCCAGAGGCGAGGGCGGGACTTCCGCCTGTCGCAATGCACTCCTCGCTAACCATGCTCACCTTCCAGCTGGCCTTTTTGCTCTGGGGACCCGCGCAGCTGTTGAAGTTGGAATCCACAGCATACTCACGGCATGGGGATGAAACAAGTGGCTGGCACCCACGACAGCGTCTCTCTCTTCCTCTGTTCTCACCAGATTCATCGAATCAAATAGTTCCTTCTAACTCAAGACTCCCTCTCTTAGCTTTTGACCTAAGAACTTACTCCTTTTCAGTCTTGTGGGAGAACATGTTGATAGCTGTCCCTATAAAGAACATTCTTAGAAGGCCACTTTCTCATTTGCTGGCAATATAGTCCGAAAAGTCAGGCACATCTTGTTGCATAATCTTGGATTTTTTTTTTTTTTTTTTTACAGGTAGAGTGGACAGTGAGAGAGAGAGAGACAGAGAGAAAGGTCTTCCTTTGCCGTTGGTTCACCCTCCAATGGCTGTCGCGGCCGGCGCACCGCGCTGATCCAAAGGCAGGAGCCAGGTGCTTCTCCTGGTCTCCCATGGGGTGCTGGGCCCAAGCACTTGGGCCATCCTCCACTGCACTCCCTGGCCACAGCAGAGAGCTGGCCTGGAAGAGGGGCAACCGGGACAGAATCCGGTGCCCCGACCGGGACTAGAACCCGGTGTGCCAGTGCCACTAGGCAGAGGATTAGCTTATTGAGCCGCGGCGCTGGCCTAATCTTGGATTTTAAGATCTTCATTTTATTTATCTGACAGGCAAAATTACAGAGAAAGGGAGAGACAGAGTTCTTCCATCCGCCGGTTCACTCCCCAAATGGCTGCAATAGCCAGGGCTGGGTCAGGCTGAAGCCATGAACCAGGAACTTCATCCAGGTCTCCTACATGGGCCATCTTCTGCTGCTTTCCCAGGTGCATTAGCAGGGAGCTTAATCAGAAGTGGAGCAGCCAGGACTTGAACCAGCACCCATATGGGATGCTTGTGTTGCAGGCGGCGGGGTAGCTTTACCCACTGTGCCACAATGCCGGCCCCTAACCTTGGCTTTTAACTCTCTGGATTTTGGCTTTCATCTTAAGAAGATTCACTAAACCAGGGCCACCAAAGGTGGACATGAAAATTCGGTTTGTGATTCAAAAGCACAAGTTCCTTTGGGACTTATGTATGACAATCTCAGATACTGACCTTTATATATAATCCTTCTCTTCAAACGGATTCTACAAACTACAGGCTGCAAAGAACAAGCCCAATAATTGGTGATCTGTGTCTCACATAATCACAACCGAAACCTCAGCTAATTCAGTCATGGAACACGCACTTCTTCAAATGACTCAGCAAATGGTTAGCTGACCTACACATGGAAGAAAGATGCCCATCCAGCTTCCACTAAGACGACACCAAGCAGGAACACAGTGCCTGCGGGACACCTAATCCCAAACAGTGCCTTCTTAAATTGAAATCCAGGTGGTATCCCTGCTACACCAGAAAGCAACGACTGCTTCCCATTAGTCCTTGGGCTTACCGAAGCAGTGGGGCCCTGTATCGTTAATGATGTAGGATTCAGTCCTCAAAGGTATAGCTAAAGAGGGAATGCTCGCGACATGAACTAGGCCATGCACTCCACAGCTGTTTGTAGCAACTGGGAGGGCTGTTTAAGTTTCCACTTTTTTTTTGTTTTTAGCCCCAGACACGACTTCCTGTGACAAAAGCCATATTCCTTACAACAGCAAGGGCCTGCGGCTGGACTGAGCACTAACTGAGCGGGTGGCCGCAGCAGCGTGCCAGTCCCCGGAGTCCCAGGATCTCACTTCTTTCATCCAGTGCTGCCTCTTCAGCAAGGAAAACCCCCAGTCCCGCTGAGGTGAAGGCGGGCTGGTTTCACGGACTCTGTCGCTTGAGGATTCCAGCCCAGAGGGGAAAAACAGCGACATGAAGACAAGGCAGAGATGTGAGTATCAAACAACACTGCCAAATGAAGGACCAGACGGAGCTTGGCAGTCGGGTGACCAGCTCAAAGCCTGGTCACTGGAACGTATCGTTTGGTCCTGTTTACACAAAACTCAAGAACGTGCAAACTAATCTCCAGTGGCAGAGAGCAGAGCAGAGCAGTGGTTATTTAGAAAGGGGCAGGAGGAAGGGACCACCCAGGAGCTTCAGGAAACTTCCACAGGTACAGTACGGCTGCTATCCTGACCACAACAGTGGTTGCAGGGGTGTGTCCTATTCAAGAGCTTACCAGATTTTCTGTCTTACTGCATGCCAATTACACTTCAAGAAAGCCTTTCTCAAAAAGGCCTATACCTTTGCAGGTGAGGGAACGATCCGTTTGGGTGGCCACTGCGGAAAGAGGCCATGCAGAAGGGCCTGTGAGGAGTTCCAGGGTGGATCGGGAATGGAGCCACAGAAGGAGTCTGAGGGCTCTGCGGCATCAGGGCCTTGAGGACTGCACACCCGGGCGTCTGTGAGGCACCCACCGAGGCCGCAGCCAGGCCGGGCCGGGCCGGGCTGAGCCATCTCACAGCTACCAGGCAGCGAATGGAAGTAAAAACGAAGAAACACGGATTAAATTTTAAAAATTTATTGTTTTTTTCCTTTCTTGTTTTGTTGCTGTTGGTTTGTTCTTGAGATGGCTCCAACGCCAGACAGAGCAGTGCCCGCGTGTCCGACGGCCGAGCAGGGCTCGCCCTCGCCGCGCGGGGCTCTACGTGGGGCTTCCCTCTTCGGCCGCGCCCCCCTCCCCCGAGAAGCTAATTCATCGCCACACGCTTTAGTACAATACAGTTAGCCCTGTAAACATTTTTTTTTCTCCACGCGCCCACCCCCTTTTTTCCTGTCTCACATCTGTGGGTGAATAATTCTAAGAAAAAAAAAACTCAAAAAAAAAAAAAAAAAAAAAAAACACCAACCAAAAACCTAAAGCTTAGAACATACATTTACATCCCACCCTGCACACCGACTGTGGCTCCTGTCTCCAAGGCTGAGGACAGCCTTAGGCGGACTGGGAGTGGATTCAGAGGCCGCACAGGGTCAGGACCGGGATACACAGATTCCGATGCAGGCAGGTCCCGGGTATCCCTGACATGACCATGACATAAGCAGGACAGGCTCCTTGTCTGAACAGCTCCGAGGGTGAGAGGGAACCGCTGGGAAAAGGGCCAGTGGGAGGGATCTCTACTCACTGGCATTAAAGGAGGGGCAGAGGGAAAGAGAAGAAAACGTCAGAAAGCCGTGCGGGGTGACCCTGATCCGTTCCATCCAATCGCTAGATCCCCACGCTCTCCTAGGCGGATGTGTCTCCAGAGCGCGCGCACTCCCACTTGTCTGTGTGTGCATGTACACGTGTGCGTGCCTGTGTCACTTGCCACCAGGCCAGTCTTTCAGTTCTGGTTTCAGTTTAGTTTTCCTTTTTTTTTTTTATTTTCTTAAAATCATTTCTCCTTTTAGAAACAAGTTCACCAGGAAATCAGCTCCCCTCCCACCACGCCGGACAGGCCGCAGCCATCTTTTTTTAAACCGTGCTGATTTTCCCTCACAGCCCCAAACAGGAACTCCTCAGGACGGCCTCGGAAGGCTGGAGTCTCTCCCTGTCTGGCGGAACTCCCTGGTGGCAGTGAAGGTCCTTCTGCCACCTCGGAGGTTTCTGATTGTGGGACACAGTCTGGTTTTTGTCTTCTTCCTGTCTTCTAATTAAAAAAGACATTCCTGACAAAACAAAGAAGACAGTCAGTAACCGTGCTCCATACTCAGCCTCAAACACACGTTTCTGTACTTGCTCGGGTACCTCGTTCTGAAATCTGCTATGGGAACTAAGTCACAAAAAACCATTTGAGGCTGGCGCTGTGCCGTCTGCAACACCAGCTTCCCACATGGGTGCCAGTTCAAGTCCCAGCTGCTCCACTTCTGATGCAGCTCCCTGCTAATGTATCTGGGGAAAGCAGCAGAGGATGGGCCAAGTGCTTGGGCCCCTGCACCCACACGGAAACCTGGAGGAAGCTCCTGGCTGGCCCAGCTCCAGCCATTGCGGCCATTTAGGGAATCAACCAGTGGACGGAAGACCTCTCTCTCTGTCTCTTCCTCTCCTTCTGTAACTCTAACCTTCAAATAAATAAATAAATCTTAAGGAAAAGAAAGGCTGGACTTCTCAAAGTTATGAGTTCACAGGAGCTTCTGCTTTAACGCAAAGCCGTTTGCAGCGTGCTTGCAGTGCCGTGGGGACTGTGGGAACCAGGGGTGACGCGTTGCGGGTCAAGAGTGAGCCAGCAGGGACAGGCCTCCCAATCCAGAGCAACCTGAAAAGCTCCTCCGCAGTTGTCAAATGCCAGGGCTTTGCGGAAGGTTTTTAAGGATTTGTTTTATTTATTTGAAAGGTAGAGAAACAGGGAAAGGGAGAGCTCTTCTGTCACTGGGTCACTCCCCAATGGCCACAACTGTTGAGGCTGGGCCAGGCTGACACCAGAAGCTGAGAACTCCATCCGCATCTCCCGTGTGGGTGCAGGGCCAAGCAGTCGGGCCATCTGCTGCTGCTTTCCCAGGTGCATCAGCAGGGAGCTGGATCTGAAGTGGAGCAGCCGGGACTCGAACGGGAGCACCATTATGGGTGGGATGTTGGTGTTGCAGGTGGTGGTCAACCTGCTGCACCACAGCATCAGCCCCAAGATTTTCTGAAAGATTTGCCTACTAACAATTCTGAAAACCACTGCTGAGAGTCTCCTGGGGGGTCCTGTAGGAGGTGCTGAGTGGAGTGGTTAAGAGCAGGGATTCTCGCCCCAGAACGTCTCCACTTGCATTCTGGTCTCCCCATTACTGATTGTGACATCAGGCAAACTGTCAGGCATCTTTGAGCCTCAACTTCCCCGTCTATAAGATGGGTACAGTAGTAATTAAGCCAGAGCACTGTATGAGGATTATCTTGGTTAGCACACAAAAAGTGCTTTCAAGAACAGCATGACAACTAGCAAGAGCTCCATAGATGTTAGCTGTGAGCAGCCACCGCGGTCCCCAAACAACCCTAAGGGTGTCCCACTGTTAGCTACTCAGACACTGCAATGTCACTCACGTAAGAAGCAAAGTCTGCAGGTGATTTGCGGTGCAGCAGGGCACGGCTAAACATCCCTGTCAACAGCTGACACAGTTACCTCGGAAACCACCACTGGGCGCACACAGCCGGGAGGGCACGTCTCTGTGAGAAGTCGAAGGCTGGCCTAGGAGCTGCCTCTCCTCCACAAGAACCTGGCACCCGAACCCCGCCACCCGCGTGTCCTGTCCTCAGCTAAGCTTCCTGCCTTCCTTCCGAGTCAGGAGTCGGGAAGCGCCGGTCCTGGCCGGCATTTCAGCCTCACCGCATCCAAGCGACACGGGAAGGCTCCCTGCTCATGCCATCTGCACGGCCAGTTTCAGGAGGTCAGTGTCAAGTGTCACAGACAACTTTAGGCGGCACTGTCCTCAGCGAAGGAGTTAGGCTCAAACACTCTGTTCACGACCACGTACACTTCCTGTCCTAGTGGTGTCCGCACGGGAAGAGACGAATTCTTGTGGTGTCCTGTAACAGTTACTTTCTTGTGGACGTGAAATGGCATCCAGAAGATGCTGACAATCTGGCTGCCCTGGCCCAGGAGAAGCAGGACCCCGCAGCTGCCTGCCGCTCAGTACAGCTCACTGAAGTCCCTCCCTGACCCCAACTACAGGCCCAGTCCCCCAGTCCCCGACGGCCGCTGACCCTCACCACACCTCAGCACCACTGACAGCACAGGGCAGCGCTGGGCGCGTCCACCACTCACCTGGGTGACAGGCACAGTGCAGCAGAGTGAGCTATCGAAACAGCCTGGTGAAGTCTCGCAAGGCCCAGCAAACTTGCTTACATTCCTCAGCACTGGAAGAGAAGAGGGGGTGGTGTGTGACTAGGGAGGCTGGACACCCGAGAAGCCAGCACAGCAGCGGGCACTCTGAGAACGACCCCAGCCATGCTAGGGCCCTCTCCGTCATCTCCTCACCCTGCTTCCCACCTCTCTGTAACTCAGGGTTACAGAGCAACGATTACAGATGAAAATAATCAAAAGCTCGGTGGGCCTAACAGAATGAGCTTTGGAGTCAAGCTCTCTGGGTGCGAATCCCAGTTCCCCTGGGCAAATTACTAAGCTTTGACTCAGCTTCCTCATTTATTACTTGTCTCATAATGTCACTGAGTACTGAATTCTTCATGTATATAAAGCATCTATGATAACAGAGCAATGGACAAAACACAATTCAATTAGTGTATGTTGCTACAACACAGCTGCAAATCCTTGATGTAAATGCAAGGGAGCCCGAAGCCCCGAAGTAAAGCAGCCAGCACAGCGTCTGAGGCTCTGCTCGCTGAGCTGCCTGAGCTAAGCTGGTTTCCTCATTCTCTTCCAAAGGCAGATTCAGTTTACAAAGCCCAGTCTAGCCACTAAATCTCTATCAGTCATCAATTTTCTAGTTGAACAGGCTGCCCAGGGTTTCCTCCTGGGGGGGGAGGGAGGGGAGAGAAAAAAGGGTTAAAGCGAGTGGAAAGGGAGGAGGAGGAAGCAGGTCTTGGTCCTCAGGCAAACGCCGAACTGCCTGCGTGGTATGAAGAGCAACAGTCAGCTGGGCCTGCTGTTTCAAAAGGCCCCTCTGCCCAAACTGGTCACAGGAGACCAGTCAACGCCGCTGCATTCTTGTGTCCGCCTGTGTAGCCGTTCCTGCTAACCCTAACCGAACACGAGGCTAGGCTACACCGTGGAGAGGACTCGCTGCTTTATCAGTGCGACCCTGCCTCAGAGACTCAGCGCCCGGGCCAGGCCTGAGACTCAATGTTAGAAGAAAACTCACTTCCTACCTCACACCGGAGGAGAGAACTGCTGACAAGATGCAACAGAAAAGGAAGTGAAGTGCAAGCTACCCCCTACAGTGTCCGCACCTGGAGTCCCCTGCCACACTCGAAGGCACGGGACATCACTAAGAAACTTGACCGAGACGCCACAGGAGGTGCTGGGCACCTCCTTCTAGTCTCTCCCCATCCTGAAATGTAATGAAAACGAAGGTCTTCTGCTTCTACTGGGATTCTCCCATTTCCTCTTTGTGGATTGAATAAGCTTCAGTAAAAGCGTCATGCTTCTTAGTCCATGTCCAAGTCCACACTGACTGTCAAGGGGGCGGTCACGCTCTCAATGTCAGGAAGGAGAGGGGTATGGAGCCCAAGAGATGCTGTGTGTGGACCAAGACAACAGAAACCCTGAAGCTTAAGGAAAGTGCCAGAGCCTCAAGATTCGCTTGCTAATTCTAATGCACTTAATTTTGCCCTACCACAGAGATATTGATTTAATCTGGAAGAGAGACGATACATTCTTAGCCTCTACTGTGGCTCATGAGGAAAAGTACTGAGACCAAATGGGCAGTTCAGGAGAACCGTGGACAACAGGGCAAACGGGGACAGGCTGCTGTCTCGAATCAGCTCTGCTTCTGCCCCCAACTTGGTGACAAGTGCCTTTAGGACAAATTTCAGCCAAATGTTGACCAAACTTTGGTAGGTGATCCCAGAGACGAGTCAAAAAGCTCCTTGCTTGCTAGCACTGTTTTCTGCCTCACTCCTCTGGCGTTTATTATTTCTAAGGTCTTCATTTCAGTTATTTATCTTCTAAACTGCCATTCTTTTTTTGCATTTTTTTTCCTGGTTCCCAGGCCCACAGTTCTAATCCTCCCATCATACTTCTAAGACCTTTATGGTCACCATTTCTCAACCCCATAATCCTAGGGGTGAGCTGAGAAATGTAACTGCTTTGATCTAATGTCCTGCTAGGTAATGGAGGATAATAAAGTTCTCATGACTTGACCATGGAGACACCTCCAACCAGGCCTCTAATTCCAGTGTCAATGCTTCCCATGTTCAACACCTTTTGGCTTTGAAGATGCTCATATAAGTGATAAGTAGCCACAGAATAAACACCAAGGTAGGGAAATGGGGAATGATGGCAGTATTTCTTATAGTCCCAATTAATCATCTGGTGTTTGGGAAGCAAGAACGGTATTCTGGAGTGAAAAGTCCCAGCTTTCTTCAAGTTGACCAACTTAGACAGCCAGGGAATTAATTACCAGTACCATGTGAAAAGCAGGCTTGGACTTGCCGAAATGAAACTGAACCAGTTCACCCTCCTTGCTAGGATGGCAAACAAAGCAGCGTGTTGAGGCAGGAGTTACAGGACCTTAAAACCAAAAGGGAGACTGAGTCACGCATGGGCTCAGGACAACAGGTACGCTCTTCGAGAAAGAGAGTTACTACGCGAGCTGAGTGATCTTAAACCCTCTCTGACACCTAAACACTACCTCTCACCCAGCTCATTTCTCACCACTACATCACAGCCTACTATGGCGAGCTGCAAAACTCGTTTAGCAATGAAAGACCAAGTAGGCCAGGCTGGTAGTAAACCGTGTGTTCCCGTACCAAAGGGAAAAGAGCATGTATCTCTGGTCACAGCACTGCTTTATTTAGGCGCCTGTTCCCTGACCCAACACTTTTACCAAAGTAGGGAACGATATCCGTGACCTTTGTTCCTCTACCTGTCCTGTACTGGCCCCATGGAGGGAACATGGGCTTGGTTGAGACTTACTCCAGAATGTGTGGGTGGCTGCTTAGAGCTGGCAGGAGACATGCCCCAGCTGGTTTTTCAAGTACATAATGACAATCTGGCACTTTCTTTTCTAAGAAGAAAGGAGTTAAAATTCACTGTTCACCTACTATGTGCAAGATCTCCCTTAGATTTCCATTTGGTATCACAATATCCTGGTGAGAGTACCAACGCTATCTTACAGATAAATTAACTAAAGTTCAAAGTAAAAAGGTTAAATGGCAAGACTCCAACATACTTGACTCTAAGCCCAGTCTTTTGAGTTTTTTTTCCCAGTTTCCTATTTGTGCTAAGGAAATTAAACTCAAAATGATCCTGCACGTCCACTGAGCAGCACTAGATGGAAAAAAGCAAAGCAGAAGCAGAGAGCAGCAACTGCTGTAACTCTCATCTGAGACAGCTTGGAGGTGGAATTCTGCTGGGAGGACTCACAGTGAAAGGAAACCGGATGATTCTGCAAGGCCATCCCAGGCCACATAGGCCTCCCTTTCTTGTCCACGGGAAATCCCCTTTTCTGACCACATGTGTCATTAAATGGTCACATGCTATTTTTCGGTCATGCGTGTCACTTGATCTATGGCTAAAGTCAGCTTACTGCTGGGGCATGAAGTTAAGTCACTTGGTAAACTACGAAATAAAAGCAGTGCATGGTCTGGGGTTTTAACATTAACAAAATTGTTGGTGATATTTCAAGGGATGAGAAAGCAAACCATTTTGGAAAGTGACATTTACAAACCAGTCATCAGAAAGGATGAACTACTACATCATTGCCCAAAATTTGTTTCGTTTTCTCTCCCTTCTATAAACTAGGTCTGATTTTAAATTTAAAAGCCTAACATATGACATGAAATGAAACACAAATAGTATGGAAAGTTAGGAAAAATAAAAGCCTACCTCCTTTCCTATCCTGTCCCTTAATCAAAGAGCCAAAGTTGCAAGTTAGTCCATTTACAATAGTATCAAAATAAAAAACAGGGAAGGAATATAAAGCAATGAGGCAAAAGACGTATACACTGAAAACCACAGAACACTGCTGGAAACAAATGAAAGACCAATGCATGAAAAGATATCCTGTGCGCAGAGTGGAAAACTTACTACTACTATGATTTCAGGACAACCTAAAGCAATCTATAGAGTCGATACAATTCCTAATCAAAATCCCAATGACATTCTCTGGGGCAGAAACAGAAAGATCAATCCTAAAATTTTTATGGAATCCAAATAGACAAAGCACTCTTGGAAAAGGAGAACAAAAGTGGAGGTCTCATACTCCTCAATTTCAAAATTCATTACAAAGCTACAGTCTTCATGCTACTGACATAAAGACAGACATACAGAGCAATGGAATAGAAGAGATCAGAAATAACCCTGGTTTATGGTCAAATGACTTCTGACAAGGGTGCCAAGACTGTTCACTGGGGAAAGTCTTCAACAAATGGTGCTGAGAAAACTAGAAATCCACATGCAAAAGAAGCTGACCTCTTCCTAACATCATACACAGAAAACTGCACAAAGACCTAAAACTATCAAACCCTTAGCAAAAACGTGGAGGAGAAACTTCCTGACATTGGATTTGGCAATTATTTTCTAGACCTGATACCAAAAACAGAAACAACAAAAGTAAAAATAAACTGGGCTGCATAAAAATGTAAAACTTCTGTGTCTCAAAGGATACAATCAACAGAGTGAAAAGGCAATCTAATGAATGGGTAAAAAAGCCTGCAAATAATCTATCCAACAAGGAGTTAATATCCCAAATACATAAGGGTACTTAAAAAAATTCATGTAAAATGTAATTGAAAGATAAACTTATTTGATGCAAAGAAACTGAAATCAATGCAAATGAGAGTTCTTCAAAAAGTTCATGGGATATATATATTAAGAAAAATTTATGAATTTTAATTTTTTTGCACTAAAATTACTTATTTTTATTTTATTTGAAAGGCAGCTGGTGGGGGTTGGGGAGTATGGGAGGAGAATCTTCTGTTCACCTGTTCACTTCCATAACGCCCACAACAGCTAGAAATGGGGCCAGGCCAAATCGCAGAGTCTACAACTCCATCCAGTCTTCCAGTATGGTGGCAAGGACCCAAGTCCCTGAGCCATCAGCCACTGCCTCCCATGGTGTTCACTAGCAGAAAGTCGGAATCAGAAGGAGTCAGGACTTGGACCCAGGCACTCCAGACATGGGACGTAGGTGTTGCAAGTGGCATCTTAAATGTTGTAAAGAATGTCCACCTCTCCATAACTTTATGAGGTGCCCTCGCATTGGACATTCTTATAACTCAACAACAAAACAAGTCCAATATAAGAATGGGTAAGAGGCCAGGTGTTTGCTGCAGTTGTATGCTGTATTCCAAACTCAAACCTGGTTTGAGTCCTGGTTCCTCAACCTCTTAACCAGCTTTTTGTTAATGCACACCATGAGGGGCAGCAGATGATGGTTCAAGTACTTGGGCCCCTAACACATATGTAGGAGACCTGGCTGGAGTTCTGGGCTCCTGAGTTTAGCCTGGTACAGTCCTGCTACTGTAAGCATTTAGGGAATGAAACAAGTGTATGGAAGATCTCTCCCTAGTGGGCTGTGTGTGTCTGTCTGTCTCTCTCTCTGCCTTTCAAATAAAGAAAAATAATAATTTTTAAATGAGCAAGGGGTTTGAATAGACATTTCTCCAAAGACAACAAAGGACAAATAAGCAAATAAAAAGAAGCTAAATACCACTAATAACTAGAGAAATATAAATCCAAAACCACAACACAATATCACCTTACACTGGATTTAAGAATAACAAGTATTGGTGAAGTTGTAGAAACTGGAACCTTTTGCACTGTTAGTAGGAATGTGAAATGGTATAGCTGCTACAGAAACCTTCTGGGAGGTGTGAAGGAAGTATCTGAATACCCATGTTTATAGTAACATTATTCAATATCCAAGTAGTAGAAGCAACCCAAATGTCCACTGACAGAAGAACAGATAAATATATAGTACAAAATGACATATTTAAAAGAGAAGGAAATTCTGGCACATGAATCCTACAACAGTGATGAACTGTGAAGACATCATGCTAAGTGAAATAAGCCGCTCACAAAAAGACAAATCCTGTGTGATTCCTCTTAAATGAGGTATCTTCAGTAGTCAAATGCAAAGAAACACCAAGTAACACTAAGTAGGATGGTAGTTATGGGGTGGAGGGTGGGAAGAATGGGCGACTGTTGCTAAACAGTTGTAATTTCACTATTACAAGAAAAAGTTTTGCAGATTGGTTGTACAACCAAAACATATCACATATTGAATGTAACTTTTAACTATTGGTTAAAATGGTGAATTTTATGTGTATTTTATCACAACTTCAAAAATTTTTAATTGGGGCTGGCACAGTGGCATAGTAAGTCAAGCACCCACAGTGTGGGCATCCATATGCATGCTGCTTTGAGCCCTGGCTGCTCCACTTCCAATCTAGCTCCCTGCTGATAGCCTGGGAAAGCAGTGGAAGATGGCCAAGTGCTTGAGCCACTGTACCAGCGTGGGAGACCCAGAAGAAGATTCTGGCTCCAGGCTTTGGATTAGCCCAGCTCCGACCACTGTGGCTATTTGGGGAGTGAACTAACGGATGGAAGAACTGTCTGCCTTTCCCTCTGTCTGTAATTGCCTCTCAAGTAAATAAATAAATCTTAAAAAAAAATTTTTTTTATTTGACATATAGAGTTAGATAGTGAGAGAGAGAAAGACAGAGAGAAAGGTCTTCCTTCCGTTGGTTCACCCCCCAAATGGCTGTCACGGCCAGAGCTTCACTGACCCAAAGCCAGGAGCCAGGTGCTTCTTCCTGGTCTCCCATGTGGGTGCAGGCACCCAAGCACTTGGGCCATCCTCCACTGCCCTCCTGGGCCACAGCAGAGAGCTGGACTGGAAGAGGAGCAACCGGGACTAGAATCCGGTGCCCATATGGGATGCCGGCACTGCAGTCAGAGGATTAACCAAGTAAGCCACGGCGCCGGCCCCCAAAAATTTTTTAAAAATTGTTTTAAAAGTTCAAGTTGGGTTATGTGATATGGTCCTTTTCCTGTTAAAATCTATCTTGTATATTTTTTGCAACAAAACATTTATTTCCTTATTCTTGCCTTTATTTACTTCATTTTTATTTACCGAAAAAGAGAGAGAGAGGAGCTGGTGTTGTGGGTAAAGTCACCGCCTGCAATGCTAGCATCCCATATGGGTGCCTGTTCATGTCATGGCTGTTCTGCTTTGATCCAGCTCCCTGCTAATAACCTGGGAAAAGCAGCAGAAGGTGGTTCAAGTGCTTGGGCCCCTGCCAGCCATATGGGGGACTTGGAAGAAGCTCCTGGCACCTGGCTTCGGCCTGGCCAAGCTCTAGCTGTTGCAGCCATCTGCGGAGTCTATCAGTGAATTGAAGATCTTGTCCGTCCCCCCCCCCCCCCCCGAACCAATCTTAATCTCTCTCTCTCTCTAATTCTTCCTTTAAAACTGAATAAATCTTTAAAAAAAAAAAAAAAAAAAAAAAGAGAGAGAGAGAGGCCTTCCACCTGCTGGTTTACTCCCCAAATGCCTGAAATAGGTAGGGCTAGGGCAAGCTCAAGCTAGGAGCCAGGAACTCCACTGGGGCCTCCCAAGTACCTGGCAGGGACCCAAGTACTCAGGTTATCATCAGCTGCCTCCCCGGTGGCATTAGCAGGAAGCTGGATTGGAAGTAGAGGCGGATCTCAATCCCAGGTATTCTGATATGGGATACAGACAGGCCAAGTGGTGGTTTAACCCACTGCTTGTCCCCAGCAGTCTAACTGCTGAACCAAATGCCTGTTGTTCTTTGTCATTTTCTGGTTACTATATACTGGCACAAAATATACTATTGCTCTAGATCTAAGAAAAGAATATCAAGTCAAGGTAATATACAATTATAAAATATCCAATAAATATAGCCATCATTAATATTATCAAAGACCATAACAGTTTGGTAACCTTCAGGTAGGTATTTGGCCTAACAGTTAAAACACTACTTGGGACACTTGGATCCCATATTGGAATGCCTGGGTTCAAGTCTCAGCTCTATTCCTGATTCTAGCTTTTCGCAGATGAGGACCCTGGGAGATGATGGCTCACGTGGGTGCGACTTAGATTGAGTTCCCACTCTAGTTTTAGCATCAACCAGGCCTAACCGTTGCAGGCATTAGGGGGAGTGAACCAGTGGATGAGAACTTTCTGTCTCTCTCAAATAAATAAAAAATTTTTTAAAAAGTCTCATAACCTTTGATCCAGTGATTACATTTTAAGAACAATATTCAAAAGAAGGAAAAGGCTATAATCTTATCTGTAATACTGAAAATGTAAAAATAATCTAAATATGTACTAACAGAGGCATTGAAAGAAAATCAAGTGACGTCTTTAGGGCTATAAACAGTAATTAGGAAGGTTATGCAATTGCATTGAGAACGCACGCTGAGGAGCTGGCATTGCGGCACAGAGGGTCAAACTGCCACTGTGGTGCCAGCGTCCTGCACTGGCGTTCCAGCATGAGTCCTGGCTGCTCCACAACTTCCTGCTAATGTGCCTGGGAAAGCAGAAGATGGTCCATGTGCCCGGCCCTGCCACCCACGTGAGAGTACAGGATGCAGTTCCTGGCTTCTGGTTTTGGCCTGGCCCAGATCTGGCTATTGTAGCCATTCATGGGAAATGAATCAGTGGGTAGAAGATCTCTTTCTCTATCTCTCTTTGTAGCTCTGTTTTTCAAATAAATAAATAAATGTGTTGACAGCAAATATATATATATATTTTTTTTTTTTACATTTTAAAAATATTATTTGAAAGGCAGAGAGACAGAGAGAAAGACACACAGACACACACACAAGACAAATCTCCATCCCTTGGTTCACTTTCCCAAATGCCTTCAACAGCTTGGTCTGGGACAGACCATGCCAAAGCCAGGAGCCAAGAACTCAATCTGGGTCTCCCACCTGTGTGATATGGACCCAACTGCCTGAGCTGACCCATTTACCTGCTGCCTCCCAGGGTACACATTAGCAGGAAGCTGGAATCCAGAGAAGAACTAGGATTCAAACCCAGCTACTCCAATACTCAGACAGCGATTTTTTTCCCCTTAACAATCCATCCATCTATCTCAAAGGCTGAGTTACGGAAAAGCAGAGGCAGAGGTCTTCTGTTCACTGGCTCACTCCTCAAACAGCCCCAAAGGTCAGAGCTGGGCCAATCCCAAACCAGGAGCCTCCCCAAGGTCTCCCATGTGGGTGTGGGGGCCCAAGCACCTAGGCCATTCTCCACTGCCCTCCCAGGCCACAGCAGAGAGCCGGATGGGAAGTGGAGCAGCCAGGACTTGAACTGGCGCCCACGTGGGATGCTGGTGCTGCAGGTGGCAGTTTTACCTGCTATGCCACAGTGCCAGCACCAACAACGATGTTTTTTGCTTATGTAAACACTTGTACTCCCAGAGAAGGAGGTCTTCCATCTGTTGGTTCACTTCCCAAATGGCTGCAATAGCCAGAGCTGGGGCAATCGAAGCCAGGAGCCAGGAGCTCTTTGGGTCTCCCACGTGGGTGCAGGGGCCCAAGCACTTGGGCCATCTTCCACTGCTATCCCAGGCCATAGCAGAGAGCTGGATCAGAAGAGCAGCTGGGACACAAACTGGCACCCATAAGGGATGCTGGTGCCACAGGCAGAGGCTTAGTCCACTAAGCCACAGCACCAGCCCCAACTCTCTGATGTTTTTTACAACCAACCAATGCTTTCTTTGTTCATGTAAACACTTGTACTTCCCCTGCCCCCCCCCCCCTTTTAAATGGAAGAGTAGAGAGGGAGGGAGAGACAGACAGAGAGGGATCTTCCATCCACTGATTCACTCCCTAAGTGCTCCTAACAGATAGCACTGGGCCAGAGGGAGGCCAAGACCCAAGAACTCCATCTGGCTCTCACACGTGGGTCACAGGAACCCAGGTTTTTGGGCCATCATCTGCTGCCTTCCTGGGTGTACTGGCAGGGAGCTGGGGAGTAAGTGAAGCAGTTAGGAATCAATCTGGCACTCCACTACAGGCTGCTGGTGTCCCGGGAGGCAGCCTAACCCACTGTGCCCCAAGGCCTGTCCCAGCATCTACATTCTTGACCCTTGATTATGGATAAGAACTAAGGACTTGGGAAGATAGGAGTGGACCTTCCGAAGGGGAGTCACCTGTCAGCGTACTTTTCTCTTGGGAGAGGTAGTGCCTCCTCACTTACACTCCAGGATCTCTACCAGTAGCTGATACAAAGCAGAAGTGATGTACATACAAGGGCACATCAAAAAGTTCATGGAAAAATAGAATTAAAAGTTTATTTGGTGCAAAAACATTGAAATATAAGCATAATCTTTTCATTCATGGTATGCTTTTCCATAATCTTCCTGAAGACCCTCAAATACATAGCACAATGATGCTTTTGCCTTAGACTGGCTTCAAATACCGATTTGCACAGCTCTAAGTTAAGTAGACCCTACGTTATGAATTTATAAAAACACATAGAAACACAGGTCCATTTTCCTATGCACTCAGCTGCTGTGCGCACTCCCTTTAAAAACCGCTGGCACCACTCACCTAGTAACTTGCTTGTGGAAGTCTGTAAGTTGTTTGTGTGTCACTGTGACAGCTCCTACAGTTGTCTCCTTTGGCAAACCTTTCAAGGAATTCTCTAACCACCGACAAAAGGTCTGTTTAGGGAAGAAGAGGAATGAGAGTTTTAAAAGGAGGCAGGGTTAACTTACTTGGAACCTTACAGGCACTAACAAAACTCCACAGGTTTTCCTTTGTGGCAGTTGCTACCCTGCACTTCAGACCCACTGGGTGGATGGAGTCTGCAAACGTGCACTAGACTTCCCCTCAAGTGGGCAGCAGGCATCGCCTCACACAAAAGCCTTCCACAGGGGTCGGCACTGTGGCGTAACAGGGAAAGCCACCACCTGCGATGCTGGCAGCCCATGTGGGCGCTGGCTTGATTCCTGGATGCTCTATTTCCAATCCAGTTCCCCGCTAACGACCTGGGAAAAGCAGTGGAAGATGGTGCAGTGTTTGGGCCCTTGTGACCCATGTAGGAGACCTGGATGAAGCTCCCAGCTTCTGCCTGGCTTAACCTTTGCCTTTGCAGACACCTGGGGAGTGACCCAGAGGATGAAGATCTCTCTCTCCCACCACCCCCACTCCAAATTTCAAATAAATACATCAATCTTTAAAAAAAAGGCCTCTATACCTTAGAAAAGAAGTTTCTTCTAGATGAGGCTATTGTTCTGTTTCTGTCATCAAATGCATGTAACATTTAAAAAACTAAGCAGATGCCAGAAAACTCAAGAGTAAAGACCAAAAGCAACCCTAATCAAAGGTCCACATACCAGAAAGAGCATGTCAGAGAGTACACACAGAATATGAAACCAGGAATTTAAGGTCATCTTTCAGTAGAAGTAACATATATTCAGTTCCTCTGGGACACCTGCCTGCTCTTTAGGTTAGAAAATCATAGTCTTACTGATATATAAAATAATTTATGTATAGCTGTGCTCCTTATCCCTTTTATATGCCATTCAAAATAAACTGTCTCCACCCCTTCCTTCATCTTCAAACTAAAAATCAAAATTCTAGCGACTTCCTTGGGTTATTTTGAATTTAACTGTTGTCCTGGGGCCAGGCATTGTGGCACAGCAGGTTAAGCCTCCACCTGTGGCTCAGCTGTAGAACTTCTAATCCAGCTCCCTGCTAATGCACCTGGGAAAGCAGGGGAAACTGGCTTAAGTGCTTCAGCCTGGCCCAACCCTGGCCACCCTAGCCATTTGGGAAGTCTCTGCCTTTCAAATTAAAAAAAAAAAAAAAAAAAAAAAATTTGTCCTTTAAGTTTTTTCTTTACCCATTTCTTTTTCTAATTAATTTACTTATTTGAAGAGAAAATTGACAGAGATAGAGGTATCGTCCATCTGCTGGTTCACTCTGTAAGTGGTTGCAACAGCTAGGGGGTTGCTAGAATATATATAATGTAATATTATAATATAAATAAATTTTATAAATGCTTAAGAAATATAATTTTGGGGGGCCGGCCGGTGTTGTGGCATAGTGGGTAAAGCTGCTGCTGGCATCCCATATGGGCACTGGTTTGTGTCTTGGTTGCTTCACTTCTGATCCAGCTCCCTGCTAATGGCCTGGGAAAGCAGCAGAAGATGGTCCAAGTGCTTGGGCCCCTGCTACCCATGTGGGAGACCTGGATGAAGCTCCTGTCTCCTGGCTTCAGCCTGGTCAAGCCCCGGCTATTGTGGCCATCTGGGGAATGAACCAGCAGATGGAAGATATCTCTGTCTCTCCCTCTCTTTCTCTGTAACTTTGACTTTTAAATAAATAAATAAATAAATCGATCTTGGAAAAAGAGAAACATAATTTTCCAAATGTTGCCAAGATGTTAAAAACAAGATGTTAAACTCAATGCAAAAAAAGGGGCCAGCACTGTGGCACATCAGATTAAGCAGCTGCCTGTGACACTGGTTCCAGTTCCAGCTGCTACCTGATCTAGCTCCCTGCTAATGCACCTGCAAGAGCAGATGGTCCCAAGCACTTGGGTCCTTGCCACTCATGTGGGAAACCAGGAAGGAGTTCCTGGTCCTGGCTTTGGCCTGGCTCAAACCTAGCTGTTGTGGGCACTTGGGGAGTGAACCAGAGGATAGAAGATCTCTTTCTCTCTCTGTCTCTGTCACTGTGCCTTTCAAACAAGTACATCTTTAAAAATAGCACATAATGGTCTTTATAATATCCAGTAAAGGAATCAGAAAATTTTGGTTGACAATACTAAACAATTTTGCCACAGGTAAGTATCCAACAAACAGGGGAACAGAGGAAAGACTTTAACAGATTACTCAAGTTAAGTGAGAAAGCTGGTATGTCATCTTCTACTGGAGAATTTGTATATTGAGCTTTGAAAATGGTATGATTAAGAAAGTGCTAGAGAGTGTGAATTTTCTTTAGATTCATATCCTTAGTTATAATATCCATCAGCTTACATGGTACAGACAACCCAAATTTATGTAAGAGTGCCTTTACAAAAACTCAGCTGTAAGTTGGTATTTATTAGAAGACAATCACTTTAAATTATTTGATAACTAAGTGCCTATGTAAATAGCAAATTTCCTTTAAGTTCTAGTTATTTGAAAGGCAGAGGGACAGAGACAGAGACATAAAGATATCTTCCATCTGTGGTTCACTCTCAAATGACTCCAACAGCCAAGTCTGGGCTGATCCAAAGCCAGGAGTCAGGAACTTCATCCTGATCTCCAACACGGGTGTCAGTGACCCAAGTGCTTGGGCCATCTTCTGCTGCCTTCCCAGGTGCATTAGCAGGGAGCTGGATTGGAAGTGGAGCAGCCAGGACTCGAAGTAGTACTTGGATACGGGATGCTAGCATCATAAATGGTGGCTTGACATGCTGTAGTGTAACAAGAGCCCTTACATAGTAAACTCTTAAATGGACATGGCTACTTAATTTCTGCTTCTGTCCAAATTTGCTGTTCTAATTTTTTCACTTAAACCATAAATCTGTAAATCAAGAATGTTTTTGTAAAGTTAGAATTACATAAGTCTTCTGTGATTTGAGAACAAGTGCATTTATAAAACAGTTAAAGAATATGAAGATTTTATTTCTCAAGTCAAGGATTTTTGGAATGAAAAAGGTTTGTTCCTGGGAGCTTAAAGGGTAGCTTTTAAGAAAGACAAAAGTGCTAGTCCATTAGATTGGAATGGCACATGTGTAATGAACAACCAGCAATGAGAACGACAGAAACCATCCAGTATGTCTTATTATCCATCTTGTGGTTCTGGAAGACAGCTCACTTTAGGTTTAATTGTGTACTTTCCTGAACTGCTTTTATATTAATACTAAAAACTATAAAACCTATTTTAATAATTAACTTACAGGCTGTATTATACCTTACCACTACACGCAAAAAGATTTATGTAGCATACATGATTTATGATTAAGAGACCCAGTACTCAAATGACATGGACATAACTGGGTAGCCCCCTAAAATATTTCCATACTCAGGTGGACAAAAAGGACCTTGTTTAGATAAATCCAAAGAGAAAATAAATCCAAGTGTATACTGTAGATTGGTTTGACCTCCAAAAGCTCTGGCTAGATATATCATCAAGAAACAATACAGTGCTTTCTAAGGAGCCTCAAGTGACCGAACACCTCTTGAATAATCTGCAACTTGATATAAATAACATATGGGTAGCTCTCACAACAGAATACATTCCTCACAGCTAAAGTCAATGCTTAGTACTTACTTCTGGTAACATACAGTATAAACCCTATGACAATAACACAAACATACTTTCAAAAACCCAATAAGGAATTACTGGCTTTCTATGGGTCCCTTCATCTACCTAATGAACTTAGCAATAAACCTAAATTTGGTTCCATGGACATGTAACAGGGCTGGTTTCAGAGTTAGGGTTGGCGAGGCCGGTGCTGTGGTGCAGTGGTTAACAACCTGGCCTGAGGCACTGGTGCTCTACTTTTTTTTTTTTTTTTTTGGACAGGCAGAGTGGACAGTGAGAGAGAGAGAGACAGAGAGAAAAGTCTTCCTTTTGCCGTTGGTTCACCTTCCAATGGCCGCCATGGCTGGCGCGCTGTGGCCGGCGCACTGATCCGATGGCAGGAGCCAGGTGCTTCTCCTGGTCTCCCATGGGGTGCAGGGCCCAAGCACTTGGGCCATCCTCCACTGCACTCCCGGGCCATAGCAGAGAGCTGGCCTGGAAGAGGGGCAACCGGGAAAGAATCCGGTGCCCTGACCGGGACTAGAACCCGGTGTGCCGGCGCCGCTAGGGGGAGGATTAGCTTATTGAGCCGCGGCGCCGGCTTCTACTTCTTTTTTTTTAATAATTCTGTTGGTTCACTTCCCAAATGGCCTCCATGGCTGGCACTGTACTGATCCGAAGCCAGGAGCCAGGGGCTTCTCCTGCTCTCCCATGGGGGTGCAGGACCCAAGCACTTGGGCCATCCTCCACTGCCTTCCTGGGCCACAGCAGAGAGCTGGACTGGAAGAGGAGCAACCGGGACTAGAACTCGGCACCCGTAGCGATGCTGGTGCTGCAGGTGGAGGATTAACCAAATGAGCCACGGTGCTGGCCCCTGCTCCACTTCTGATCCAGCTCTCTGCTATGGCCTGGGAAAGCAGCGGAAGGTGGTCCAAGTTGCTGGGCCCCTGCACCCATGTGGGAGACCCAGAAGCTCCTGGCTTCAGATCAGAGCAGCTCCGGCCGTTGTGGCCAACCATCGGATGGAAAACCTCTCTCTGTGTAACTCTTTCAAATAAACAAATAAATCTTAAAACAAAACAAAACAAAAACAGGGTTGGAGGGGGCCGGCTTCCCATATCGGAGTGGCAGTTCCAGGCTGGCACTCCACTTCTGATTCAGTTTCCTGCTAATGTACCTGGGAAGGCAGCTGAGAATGACCCAAGTGCTTGGGACCCTGCCATACATGTGGGAGACCCAGAAGCAGCTTCTGGTTCCTGGTTGTGGCCATGCCCAGCCTTGGCTCTTTCAGCCATTTTGGGAATGAATGAGGGGAAGGCAGATTTTTCTCTCTCTCCCACCCTCTCTCTGTCACTCTGCCATGCAATACAGAAACAGAAACCATCTTACCGGTCTGTCAACCTGCATGATTTCCCAGAGCACTTCAGCCACATCTGGTAGGGTGTAGGGAGGGAGACAAAAGCAGCACGTATGGAGCAGCTGGCTGACAAGCTGCTGTCCGAGCTGGTTCATCACCTGTGCAATCAGTTCCTTCCGTAATTCAAAGTCTTCTTCATGCTGTAAGAGAGCAGGAGCATCAGATGCCATGTCCGAGCCTCAACTCTCCAAACAGCAAGTACCCCATTCGCCTAGTAACTTCTCTTTCCTAATGAAGAAAGTACGCGTGTTATACAACAACTGAATCCATAAAGTCTACTTAATGCTTCATCATTTGGAAGAAAACATGAGAGTTCAGTACTGAGAAAATGGGCATGAGTTTTAACAGAGATTAACCTTAATGTTTAAAGAATTTTTAATACTGAGCACTTCCTCATGTGTTTATTAGCAATTTTTTAAAAAAAGATTTATTTAGGGCCGGCACTGTGGCACAGCAGGTTAAAACCCTGCCTTGAAGCGCCGGCATCCCATATGGGTGCCAGTTCGAATCCCAGCTGCTCCTCTTCTGATCCAGCTCTCTGCTATGGCCTGGGAAAGCAGTAGAAGATGGCCCAAGTGCTTGGGCACCTGCACCCACATGGGAGACCTAGAGGAAGCTCCTGGCTGCTTGGTTTCAGATCGGCGCAGTTCCAGCTGTTGCAGCCATCTGGAGAGTGAACCAGTGGATGGAAGATCTCTCTCGGTCTCTCCCTCTCTCTGTAACTTTGACTTTCAAATAAATAAAATAAATCTTAAAAAAAGAGAGTTCTTCCATCTGCTGGTTTAATTCCCAGAAGGCTACAACAGGCAGGCTGAAGCCAAGAGCCAGGAGCTTCATCCAGATCTCCCACATGGGTGGCAGGGGCCCAAGTATTTGGGCCATCCTTTGCTGCTTTTCCCAGGCCATTAGCAGGGAGCTGGATTGGAAGTGGAGCAGCTAAGACTCAAACCGGCACCCAAACAGGATACCAGAGTTGTGGGCGGTGACTTCACCCACTATGCCACAACTGGACCCAAGATTAGAAGGCAGGGGCAATGGTAAGTACTAAGAATTAAGATTAGCACTTTTTAGCCAGCGCTGTGGCTCACTAGGCTAATCCTCTGCCTTGCGGCGCTGGCACACCGGGTTCTAGTCCCGGTCGGGGTGCCAGACTCTGTCCCGGTTGCCCCTCTTCCAGGCCAGCTCTCTGCTGTGGCCAGGGAGTGCAGTGGAGGATGGCCCAAGTGCTTGAGCCCTGCACCCCATGGGAGACCAGGATAAGTACCTGGCTCCTGCCATCGGATCAGCGCGGTGCGCCGGCCGCGGTGGCCATTGGAGGGTGAACCAACGGTAAAAAGGAAGACCTTTCTCTCTGTCTCTCTCTCACTATCCACTCTGTCAAAAAAAAAAAAAAAAAAAAAAAAAAAAAGATTAGCACTTTTTAAAATTTCTTTCCAGTTAAAAAATATAACTTGTGTTCTACTTCC
Source organism: Oryctolagus cuniculus (assembly GCF_051225735.1). Classification (NCBI taxonomy): domain Eukaryota; kingdom Metazoa; phylum Chordata; class Mammalia; order Lagomorpha; family Leporidae; genus Oryctolagus; species Oryctolagus cuniculus. Next base: position 164,975,826 of record NC_142869.1, read on the forward strand.
TTTTTCTAAAAATAACTGAAATGAAAATTGCCAATTTCTATCAGATATTTAATTATTCCTATAAAAAATCTTGATTTTTCCTTTTTTGTTGGAGTCTTTATATATACAAATGTATCTTTAGCTACCTTTAGAAAAATCTTTCTAAAAATTACCTTTCAGGGGCTGGCATTGTCCAGTGGGTTAAGCTACCACCTGTCATGTCAGTAGCCTATACGGGAGTGCCAGTTTGAGCCCTCACTGCTGTGCTTCCAATCCAGCTCCCTGCTAATGCTCCAGGGAAAGCAGTGGAAAATGGACCAAGCATTTGGGCCTCTACCATCCGTGTGGGAGACTGGAATGGAATTATGGGCTCCTGGCTTAGGCCTGGCCAAGTCCTGGCCACGGCAGCCATTTGGGGAAATGAACCAGCAGATGAAAGATGTCTCTCTCTCTCTCTCTGCCTTTCAAACAGATAAATCTTTTAGAAATAAAAATTATATCTTCTAGTTATTTTCTTCTTTTACTGCCAACCTTTGCCTGTTTACATACTTCTTCACTGCTCTCTCTAAACTTTGATTCTATCCCACATCTGACCACATCGACCCCTGAAAATCTTGTGAGTCCCTTCACCACCCCAGCCCAGCAGGTCCTATCATGGCTTACTAACATACTCAGTGCTAGTGTGACTTTCTCTGCTAGGGCTTTATGCCCTCACTGGGCTATCTTCTCCCAATCCATCCAAACTCCACCTCTGTCTTTAGGGCTTCATTTAAGTTCTTCCTCTCCCACAGTTATCCAGTTATTCCTGTCGAAAGCTTTCCCTTCTCTGAACTCATAGCAAACATGACTCTTATCATTCATCTGACAATCAAATATTATATTCTTGTTAACTCTTTGTATCTATTTATCTCTTTGACTATATACCAAATGGTTTGGGAGCAGGAATAGCTTTGTGTAGCCTACAGCACTCAACACAGATACAATAGATCTAACATTGCTATTATGATTAGTGAATGACTCACTATGGTAAATATTTATTAATAAACACCAAATAAGGAGATACTATGGTACTCGTTATCCCCTAAAGGATGAGGAAGAAATAGAAGATAATAAAGTGTGAAGTTGAAAAGACACAATATTCATACTTACATCATTGGCTACGCCTGTATGGATGAGGTCTCGCAGGAATCTCATGACGCTACAGTTGGCATCCCGGTGGTCCAGGGTAGTGGAGGCAATGGCCCACTGTAAGATTGGGATGACTACTTGGCTCCTCAGTAAAGTGACAGGGCTACGCTGAATAAACCTGGCATGGAAAGAGAAGCTAGGTGTCAAAACTGCCAGCGTAAAGCGTAAAACTATGTAGACAGTAAAAACATCAGTGGTTGCTAGGAGGGGAGGACGGGATGAACAGACAGAGCACAGAGGATTTTTAGGGCAGCGAAAATCTCTGCATGCTAATAAAACGGTGGATACATGTCTTTTAAAAAACGATTTATTTATTTTATTTGAAAGGCAGAGCCACAGGGAGAAAGAGACAGAGATAGAGAGAGAGAGATCTTCCATCTGCTTATTCACTCCCCAAACAGCCACAATGGCCAGAGCTGGGCCAGATTGAAGCCAGGAGCTTCTTCCAGGTCTCCCGCATGGGTGCAGGGGCCCAAGCACTCGGGCTATCTTTTCCTGCTTTCCCAGGTGCATTGGCAGGCAGCTGGTTTGGAAGCAGAGAGCCAGAATCAAACCAGCGCCCATATCAGATGCCGGCACTGAGGCGGTAGCTTAACCCACTACAACACAGCGCCAGCCCAGGGGATAAATATTTTTGTACAGTTGTCAAAAGCTACAGAATATATACTAAGAGTGAACCCTAATGTAAACTACAGAATTGAGGAGAGATGTTTCACTGCATGCTCACTAACTGTAATACATTTACTGCGCTGGTGGTATAGGATGTTGGTAGTAGGAAAGGTTATATGTGTGTTGGAAAGGGGGACAGGGATTTTATGTAAACTATACTTTTCAAGTAGCTTTGCTGTGAATTTAAAGCTGTTTTTAAAACAACAAGAACAAAAGTCAGGACAACCAAGGGACCATATCTTAGATTAACATATGAAAAGACATATGTCCAAACTCAATTTTTGGGGCTAGTGTTGTGGCATAGTGGGTAAAGCTGCTCGCCTGTGAGCTGGCATCCTATATAAGCACCTGTTTGAGTACCAGCTGCTCCACTTCTGTTCCAGCTCCCTGCTGATGGCCTGGGAAAAGCAGTGGAAGATGGTTCAAGTGCTTGGGCCTCTGCTACCCATGTGGGAGACCTGGATGAAGCTTCTGGTTCCTAGCTTCAGCTTGGCTCACTCCTGGCTATTGCAACCATCTGGGGAGTGAACCAACAGATGGAAGATCTCCTTTTCTTTCTCCCCCCACCCCTATAACTCTTACTTCAAATAAATAAATAAATCTTAAAAAAAGAAAAAAACCTAATTTTCAAGTATGGTTTTATAAATCAGGTCAGGCAGTTTCAAGGAAAATCAGTCAAGGGGGTTAATAACTAGAAATTCTCCTGGGTTAAAAAGTTAAATCCTAAAGCGTTAAACCAGCATTTTCCCAAGTACACACCATAGAATACCAGTTCCCAGGACACCAATAGGATTACCTCAAAACAAAAACAAAAACAAAAACAAAGGTTATGTGTTCAAGTAAGATTTGTGGAGTTTTACTACACAATTTTTGTTCTGTAAATTTAAAATTATTCTGAAAGAAAATGTTTAACAAAGGATATGCCTAATTATCTAGATGTGTTTTTGGAAAAAAGTAAGCTCTTTTTCTAAATGCAATATGAAATCTATAAATTTAAGCTGTTCTACAAGATTTGAATGATAGCATTAAGCACAATGGAAATGTATTTCATACATGATTGAGATCCATACTAAAAAATAATGTATTATTATGGGATATAAAGTCCCTCCAGGACTTATGTTAACAGATGTGAGATCCAAGGTATTAGTCAACCCATTTTGAAGCTGTAGAAGCAAATACTACAAAATTGTTCCTCCAAATTTACGGGTCAAACTGTTAGGTGATCCATTTCTTAAAATTCAGTCTGTAAGGGTCTGGTGCTGTGGCGTAGCAGGTAAAGCCGCCGCCTAAAGCGCTGGCATCCATATGGGCCCTACTTCAAGTCCCCGCTGCTGCTCCTCTTCAGATACAGCTCTCTGCTATGGCCTGGGAAAGTGGTAGAAGATGGCCCAAGTCCCATCAAAGAAGGAGGTACCTTTCTCCGAAGGGAGGAGAGAACTTCCACTTTGATTATGGCCTTGTCTAAATAAAGTCGGAGTTTGTGAACTCAAGAGGCTTCCATAGCCTTGGCAGCTCATGACAAGGGCCTCGGGTGATTACTGACGTCATAAATAAGAGTGTCAATTGTTAAATCAACAACAGGAGTTACTATGCACTTACTCTCCATGTATGACCTCTGTCCTTAATGTGTTGTACTATGAGAATTAATGGTAAAACTAACCTTCAAACAGTACTTTATATTTTGTGTGTCTGTGTGGTTGCAAATGGTTGAAATCTTTACTCAGTATAGAGTTGATCTTCTGTATAAAGATAATTAAAAATGAATCTTAATGAAGAATGGGATGGGAGAGGGAGTAGGAGATGGGATGGTTTGCGGGTGGGAGGGTGGTTATGGGGGCAAGAACCACTGTAATCCAAAAGTTGTACTTTTGAAATTTATATATATTAAATAAAAGTTTTCTATTAAAAAAAAAAAGAAGATGGCCCCAGTCCTTGGACCCCTGCACCCACATGCGAGAACCACAAGAAGCTCCTGTCTCCTGGCTTTGGATCAACTCAGCTCTGGCCATTGCAGCCAACTGGGGAGTGAACCAGCAGATGGAAGACCTCTCCCTCTCTCTGTGTAACTCTGATTTTCAAATAAATAAATCTTTAAAAAAAATTCAGTCTGTAAAAGTCTAAGTATGTAACCATTACTCTTTTTAACAAAACTAGCATTAAGAGGTTTAACTCTTTTGGCTCTATGTATGGCTGATGGAAAGTTTAAATACTGTGTGAGGGAATTAAATAGTATGGATGGATTGGTATATTAAAGGGAAGACGATTCCTCATGAGGAATAAACTAGCATATGGGATCTTTTTCTTGGTTTCAAGCAAAATAGAAAAAAAAAGTGGTTTTGTTGTTTATTATTATTACCTAATACAGCATTTCTCATATCGTTTAATATATAAGGAAAATTTCTTAAGAAAAAGATACAGTATTTTCCAAACTTAGTTGACCATTTGTGCAAAGAGCATCTCCAGGGATCAGCTTTGCAATGACCACACCTTGGGAAAACATGTGGACAGTCCATCTAACTATTCTCTCCTATCAAATCAAAAAAGGTTTTCCTGGGGTCGGTGCTTGATGTAGCAGCTTAAGTTACCATTTGGGACACTCATATCCCATACTGGAGTGCCTGGTCTGAATGCCAGCTACTCTGCTTTCGTCTAGCTTCCTGCTGGTTTGCATCTTGGGAGGCAACAAGTAATGGTTCAAGTGCTTGGGCCCCTGCTACCCACAGCAAAGACCCAAATGGAGCTCCAGGTTCCTGATTTCAGCATGGGCTAGGGCCCTGGCTGTTGTCAGTGGATGGAAGATCTCCCTCTTTATTTCTACTTTTCAAATAAAATTTTAAAAAGATTTTTCTACTCTGTCCAAAAGCTAGCAAAAAAATTTCAATATTCAAGCTCTTTTTAAAAAACTTATCTTAAATTATATATATATATTTTAAAGATTTACTTATTTATTTGAAAGGCAGAACCACAGAGAAAGAGACAGAGAGAGATCTTTCAACCCCTGGTCACTCCCCAAATGGCCGCAATGGCTGAAGTTGGGCCGGTCTGAAGCCAGGAGCCAGGAGCTTCTTCCAGGTCTTCCATGTGGGTGGCAGGAACCTAAACCCTTGGGTCATCTTCTGCTGCTTATCCAGGCACATTAGCAGGTAGCTGGATCAGAAGTGGAGCAGCCAGGAGTAGAACTGGGGCCCATATAGGATGCCAGTGTCACAGGTGGAAGCTTTACCTGCTACCTAACGCCTCCTCCTCAGTATTCAATATTGATGAAACAGTAAATATTACTTTATGGTTGTAAATGACACACTGGTTTTTTTTTAAAAAAATAGTAGCTTCTTTTTGTTAAAAAATACTCAGTGGGCCAGCGCCGCCAGAACCCTGGGTTCTAGTCCTGGTTGGGGCACCGGATTCTGTCCCGGTTGCTCCTCTTCCAGGCCAGCTCTCTGCTGTGGCCCGGGAGGGCAGTGGAGGATGGCCCAGGTCCTTGGGCCCTGCACCCGCACGGGAGACCAGGAGAAGCACCTGGCTCCTGGCTTCGGATCAGCACAGTACACTGGCCGTAGCAGCCATTTAGGGGGTAAACCAACGGAAGGAAGACCTTTCTCTCTGTCTCTCTCACTGTCTAACTCTGCCTGTCAAAAAAACAAAAACAAAAACAAAAAACCCTCAGTGATTTGATTCAAATTCTTTAGCTGAGGACTAAGAAGGAATTCATGCAGAAGTCCACCAACCATGTTGTCAGTGCTACAGGGAAAAATAATTTAAGTAGTAAATGTGGTGGCAGACTGGGGAACAGCTAAGATGTGCAGTACCAGATAACTTCTAAGGCACCTTAAAATCCTAGGAATTTTAGGGGTTGGCACTGTGGTGTAGTGGGTAAAGCTGCAGCCTACAGTGCCGGAAACCCATATGGTGTGCCAGTTTGAGTCCCGGTTGCTCCACTTCCAATCCAGCTCTCTGCTATGGCCTGGGAAAGTAGAAGATGGCCCAAATGCTTGTGCCCCTGCACCTTTGTGGGGGACCTGGAAGAAGTTCCTGGCTTCGGGTCACCCAGCTCCAGCCCTTGAGGCCATTGGAGAATGAATCAATGGATGGAAAACCTCTCTCTCTGTCTTTCAAATAAATAAATAAATCTTTAAAAAAAAAAAAAATTCTAGGAATTCTGAGGTACAAGCACTCAAGGATAAAGTTGAGGTGGGACACAAAACAAATCACAGCAGCATAAAAAGAGCCAATGCTGGGGCTTTTAAAATTACACAGTCACAGGCTTGTCCCAAGTTCATCTCCATTAGCTGGGCCTGCTCCCTTCATGGAAGCCCTCAGCAACCTCCCGTCTGCTCCCACCCAGGGGATCCCAGCTCACAATCTATATATGCCAAAGACATCTCTGTACAGAGAAGGAAACAGTCAGGTGTCAGACGGCAGGATCAACCAATCAGTGATGCGGATGAGCAACAAGCACAAGGCGTGCTCTGCGCAGCGCACTACCTGGTGGCGAGCCGGAACAGGTCATCCACAGTGTCGGGGTGGTTCTGGAGGCCACTCTGCTGCTCTAGGAGCTGAAAGGTGGGGATACACAGTGCCTGAAACAGAATGGGGACTGTAAAAGAAATGCTCACCCAGACTTGCCAGCTATCACCACAGACACAGAGGAACACAGAAAGGAAGCATAGGTGAGAAAAGACGACGGAGAATCAATGAAGAGAGGGAATGTTGAGATCCTTCCCAGTTAACATGAACAGTTTTCACCTAAGAAGTCCCCGTCTCAGAAAGACTTGAAGACACGGATTTGAGCTGAGATAGCATCTCACAGTTTTAGAAATTTCTAAAAGCAAAGACACCACTAAAGGAGTAGACGAAGTCTTCCTAACGAAATCACCAATTTTAATGGAAAGACACCTTGGGAAAAAGAGCGGCATACTTCATTCTCTAATACATCTGCAGCCCGCCCTCCTGATCCCCTTGATAAAGCAGTGTATCAGAAGCCCTTTCCAATGCCAGCTATTAACCCTAAAAACCTCCTTGTTGCTAGGTAAAGTAGTTCAATGGCTCTTCCAAACAGGACATTAAAAATAAAATCATGCTTGATCTCAGCGACACTTCATTTAAATCTGCTTATCCACCTTCCCCCAACCCCAACAATCCATCTCTGCAGCACAGTATTGTCTGTAATGATCACTACACCCATGTGAGCAACATCTCTTTCTTTCTGACTCTCCCAAGCAGGTCTGTCCTGAGAAAACTGAGAAAGTTTCTATCTCCTCGTTATTAGGAGATCACCAGGGGTGGATGGTGAAGACCACGGTTGGGACTTCGGATCCTCTTGGCCTGATATGTGGAGAGTCCCCAAGCAAAACACACCTGCAGCATGTCTAGCAGTCCCTGACGACAGCCTTCTTCCATGCCGTACTCATCCACGAGGATACTGCCCAGGTACAGGAAACAGGAATGCTGATGTACATGGTACACATTCACCATCTGCCCAAGCAAAAGCAACACTTACTTCAATAATTTCCAAGTTCTCTATTTAAGAGTTCTTTCAAGCCTTTGACCTTTTATGTTCCCAAAACAATATTTTAAGAGCTAATCATTCACTAGCTCTAATAATGAATGATTTAAATCTGTGGGTGGTTTTAAGCTGGAAGTCATTAAGAAGCTTGTGTAATATGTGCAGAACCCTACTATAATATACTTATAATTTTCCAAAAGTAAAGGTTGTTCTTATTTGCACTGTAGATAAGTCATATTTCTAATAAGACGCACAGCCACATTTGGGACAAAAATACCAAATGCCCACATCTTGGAGAAGGCAGTGAGATCACTGCTTAAATTTGCATTGCACTCAAACCCATCCATTTTATTTTTTAAATAAAAAATAAGCTTCCGGCCGGCGCCACAGCTCACTAGGCTAAACCTCCGCCTGTGGCGCCGGCACCCCGGGTTCTAGTCCCCATCGGGGTACCGGATTCTGTCCTGGTTGCTCCTCTTCCAGTCCAGCTCTCTGCTGTGGCCCGGGAGGGCAGTGGAGGATGGCCCAAGTGCTTGAGCCCTGCACCCGCATGGGAGACCAGGAGGAAACACCTGGCTCCTGGCTTCGGATTGGCGTAACGTGCCGGCTGTAGTGGCCACTTGGGGGGTGAACCAACGGAAAAAGGAAGACCTTTCTCTCTCTCACTTTCTAACTCTGCCTGTCTACAAAAAAAAAAAAAAAAAAAAACAAAAACAAAAAACTTCCAATCAAGTTATTTGTATCTCAACAGAATACACTTTTGTAATGTTTTTATTAATTTATTTAAAAATTTTTAAGGTGAACAGAATGCATGTATTTTGTGTGTATAGATTTGGGAGCACAGTGATACTTCTCACCCTACCCTCCTCCCGCCTACACTCCTACCCTTCCTCCTCCTTCCTTTCATATTCTTTCTCTTAATTTTTACAATGATTCACTTTATTTATAAAACAAAAATTTTAATATACACATACATTTAGATGATTTCTTCTGAATTTTTACTCCATTTTTAAAAATTATGAGGCAATTGTACATTCACCTATTTAAAACACAACATGTATGTACATATATTGCTCTCATTACATAAATTTAACTCTATGAGCTTGGTAGGTTTGAAGGGCAGAGTAACCAACTTCTATCAGCATATACAAGGGAATGAACATGAGATGAGAGCTAAGAAACTGTTTACTGCTGTGTACTGAAAGCTATGAATGAGTGATTTAAGTTGGGCTGGCAAACTTGGGAATCACAAGGTAAATTGCTGGACATTCACTCTTCTGACTACTCAACTCCTCCAGGTAGCACAAATGGCCAATGGATCATACTTAAATGAATAAGTATGGCTATATTCCAGTAAGGCTTTTTTTTTTCTTTTACAAAATTAGTAGGGCCTCTGGCTACAGTTTACAGACCCCCTGATTTAAGGGATCTCTAAGATGATATTCATTTTTGTCACATGTGTTGACTTTAGAATTTACTTCCTATATAAGATGCTATCCTACTGTATTGGGTTGGTCACATATTTAATTAGCAGGAATAAAAAGCAGCATCCAAATCCTCCAACAGCAAAGGGGCATTAAATCAAGCTGTATTTGACTCAGAACACACCACTGATGGGGGCACTTACCCACAGGTGGAGGCAGCCTAAATATAAACATAAACGTATTGTTGTACTCAGTACAGAGAACTATTAAAAATGAAAATTCTACTAAAAAGTGTTTAGCTGGACAATCATCAAACCTACAACTTGTGGAGGCAAGGCTATGCAAGTGGTAACATGGCATGGGCACAACCCAGCTGTGGCTAAGGGCTCCCAGGGTGCAGAACTTGAGCCCCTCGCTCTCAGAGTCAGGAGCTCCTTCCTGTGCCTTAGCTGCTCTGCCAGGTGGAGAAGGACCCTTCAGGTCAGGCGGTGTGTGGCCCTGGTCTGAAGCCCTGCAGTTTTCCTCACAGAAGTTACTGGCTCAGAATCCTGCAAATGCGGGACTGACACTTTACCCTGCCTCTCTAAATGTTGTGCCGTAGGCACCTACCTCACTTGCTTCATCCTAGTCTTGATCTTGCTGAGATTAGGTGTCTCATATAGAGAAGTGTTAAAAATGTGAGTATGATCTTAAGACACTCCAACAGTGAGTCCTATCATCATAAATACATATCAATCTTAGCGTTAAAAAGGTCAAATTTATTTTTTTGACAAATAAGAGACTTAGATTTTTATGAACAAATTGTAGTTAAAATAGAATAAAATCCCTTTGGGTCATGAAGCAGCAAGTTTGGGGGCCAGTGGGGTAGCACAGTGGATTAAGCCCCTGCGTGCAAAGCCAGCATCCCATATCGGAGTGCCGGTTTGAATCCAGGTTGCTCTGCTTCCAATCCAGCTCCCTGCTAATGCTCCTGGAATAGCAGTGGAGGATGGCCTGAGTACTTGGGTGCCTGCACCCACATAGGAAGCCCAAATGGAGTTCCTGGCTCCTGGTTGCAGCCTGGCCCAGCCCCAACTGTAGTGTGGCCATTCACGTAGTGAACCAGCAGACGGAACATTTCTTTCTCTGTCTCTCCCTCTCTCCATCACTTTTTTTTTTTTAAAGATTTATTTATTTACTTGAAAGTCAGCATTACACAGAGAGAGGAGGAGAGGCATAGCGACAGAGGTCTTCCATCCACTGGTTCACTCCCCAATTGGCTGCACTGGCTGGAGCTGTGCCGATCTGAAGCCAGGAGCTAGGAGCTTCTTCCAGGTCTCCCACATGGGTGCAGGGGCCCAAGGACTTGGGCCATTCTCTAGTGTTTTCCCAGGTCACAGCAGAGAGCTGAATTGGAAGTGGAGCAGCCACGACCCAAACCGACGCCCATATGGGATTTCAGCACTGTAGGCGGGCAGCTTTACCCGCTAGGCCACAGCGCCGGCCCCTCTCCATCACTCTTTCAAATAAATAAATCTTAAAAAACAAATAACAAAGTTTGATTTGCCATTTTTCCCCCATGAAAATGAATACAAAATTGTTTATCATTGCCAATCACAGGGCTGTGCATAAATCATTCTCTTCACATAACTGGATACTGGAATATGTAGCTATTTAGACTACCAATACTCAGAAGAGATTACAGGCTATTTCCCAAATAGACGACATACCTACCATAGGCACAGATTTCTTCCAAGCATTTTTCAGTTTGTATTTAATAAATCAAAAGCATTTCGTTTCATCAGCAAAGCTTCTGTTCTATGGGTTCTTAATTTATTCTACAGGTTCCGCACAACTCGACATTGCCTGCTCGTGAAGAACTTACCTGGGTGACTAGTGGCTGCAGCAGGGCTGCAGATCCTTTGCCTACACAGCGAACAGCAAAGCGCAGGCACCTGCAGCAACGTTCTACAATCCGATTATCAGCTCGGTGCTTATTTAAAGTCTCAGATAAAACTGGCCATATCTGAGTCAAAAGTGAAAGAGCACAAGAAAGAAAACAATCAACAACTAAACGCTGAAAATGGAGTGCCCTGAGTTGCTAACATCTGACTTGGCTTTCAAACAATATGGATAAAGCATTCTTTACAAGAAGTCAAACACGGCCTGATCCTGGCTGATCCAGGTGTCTGTACATGTGCGCAGGGTCGTTACACCACCCGTCACTGAAACTTAACCATTGCTTAAGAGAATCAGCAGCTTTTTAGAACAGGAAGAATGTGTCTTAACTGCTGAAAGACAGAGATGCCTGTGCTCCTAAATCTCAGACTTCCTGAATAAGCATAAAAAGAATAAGCTGCAGAGGAAGTAGTGTTTAGGAGGGTGAAAGACACTGACCTAAAAGTTAATAAGGAAATGGCATCACCGGACTGAACACTTGAGGATATTTAGTACTGGTATAATTTTCTCCCTGCGTGGAAAGCACTTCTCAAAACCCAGTTCTTGGTCCACATCATCCTCAGTGAAAAAAGGAAAGGGGCAGCATGCTGAAGCCACTAGCTTTGCCACAAACATTGCTTTCATTGTTCGGGCCTCCTCGCAACTCTAGGAATCAGAGTTACTCCTTTCCTACCCTACTTCTTTCACTGACTTTTCAGCGCATTTCCCCACAGCATGTTTTGTTATCAAATCTAGTTTTAACCATTTGGACAGTTCTGAACCTAATGTCAGTGAAATCAGAATCATACCAACAAACCGCATTTCCCTATGAACGTGGAAGACAGAACTTTCTCCAATGAGTTACCCAAAGCCTTGTAACTAAAAAACAAGAAAGCCTTGATTCCACAGGCATTCACCGACACTTACTTCTTGTATGACCTTCTGGCAGGGATGAGTCTGTCCATTTTCCACAATGGGATTAGTATGTCTGGGAAAAGACAAAATTGTGAAAGAGCAATTTCACTGAGAGCCCAGAGCCCTGATTCCTGCTTGTTTACATATAATCATTCTTGCCAAATAAAGAAAATCAGAATGTAAAGTCATTTCCTTACATCAGCATCTCTTCTTTTACTCTCTCAAACAGGAGCACACACTTTAGCTCATTCTATCATTTTTTTGCCACACTGAGTTACTTCCACTAGAATATGTAAATCCAATGTAACTGAATATATGGGCCCTGGAGGCATTACAACTACCCCAATTTTCCCCTTTACAAACCTGAATATGTAGTTTTTTTCCAAAATACTAAAAAATGAACACAGGCTGTCTGAAAACACTATGAGAAACAAAGTACTGTTCTATTCTTTAGGATCAATCGTTCACTAAAGATGTCTGTCATGGGTCTAGTCTGAGCCCAGTGATACACAATATGTACCCATCTACAATGTCACATCTAACTTCTCTGTCTAAAGCCTATTAATTTGAAGAAAAGCAGGTGGCAAAAGACATGTGATTAATTACCAGTCTCTTTAAAGGAAAGCTACTTTTTAACTTTAAAAGGCTAAAAAGCAGCCGGCGCCGCAGCTCACTAGGCTAATCCTCCGCCTTGCGGCGCCGGCACACCGGGTTCTAGTCCCGGTCGGGGCGCCGGATTCTGTCCCGGTTGCCCCTCTTCCAGGCCAGCCCTCTGCTGTGGCCAGGGAGTGCAGTGGAGGATGGCCCAGGTGCTTGGGCCCTGCACCCCATGGGAGACCAGGAAAAGCACCTGGCTCCTGGCTCCTGCCATCGGATCAGCGCGGTGCGCCGGCCGCAGCGCGCCGGCCGCGGCGGCCATTGGAGGGTGAACCAATGGCAAAAGGAAGACCTTTCTCTCTGTCTCTCTCTCTCTCACTGTCCACTCTGCCTGTCAAAAAAAAAAAAAAAAAAAAAAAAAAAAAAAAAAAAAAAAGGCTAAAAAGCAACTTTCTTTAATGCACACATTTACACCTAATACAGATTTCCTCTCTACTGTGAAATAAGGATTACTGATAACAGGCTCTCCAAATGGCATGCTATCTGGGCTCTCCCAATTATATGAATAAGGAAAGTACTGCAACAACTCATGAGGGATTCCTACTGACAATAATTAATAAGCACAAACAATGCCTGCTTTAGCTTATCTCACATAGACTTCTAAGCAACCATCACCCTGACATTCTAGTTACATGGTCTGTGGGTCTCACACATTGTAAGTCACATAAGCCAGTCAGATTCATGCTTTGAACACAGTCACTCAAACGCCTGATTAAATGTTAGGCTCCTCTTGACTTCACAGAAGGATTAATTTCACTTAATCACAGAAGAGACTCCGTTACTTTTTTGGACCCGTATTCTACATAGCATTGGTTCTGAAGGTCTGGTTCTGGATAGCAATCAGCAACAGCACCAGTACCAGTACCTGGGATCCTATGGGACCTAGCACTCAGTGTTTCCAGGTGATTTTGATGCATGCTAAAGTTTGAGCATCATTCAAGTGGAGCCAAAAAGAATCAATTACATCTTAAAAGGTCTTTTAATGAAGATCTACCAAGAATCATTTCTTAGAAATCGTCTTTGCCTCAAAACTTCAGGTAACAGGCTTAGTCTCCCGACAGACAGGATTATAGGTGGTACTTGGAAGTATGAGGGGGGGAAATGCATGCATCAATACATAATGGTTTGAGTTTTTAACCCTTGTGAGGCACGCAGAATCATCTTCTTACCTAAATATCACTGCCAGGCGATCTAAGAATACAGTGGGATCTGAGGACATGCCATTGCTGGGCTCCTGAGACAACAGCTAGAAGACGGAAAGACATTAACACTCAGCTGTTACACAACATATACCCTAACACATCAATCTCCATCTCAGTCTCTGCTTAGTTCCTCTAACAGAGTTCTAAAAGCTAGTCAAATGGCACAAACTTCAACTTCCACAGTGAAATTACTTTCCTCCACTTCACTGCGTTCTGGCCCAGACTGTCCATGACTACATTTTATTGTCTGATCACTGGGGAGTGGAAAACAATATCATTTGATTTTCTCCCATTTAATTATTATTATTATTTATTATATCTATAATATAGATTGTATATGTTAAGTGATACTTATTACATAAAAGATAATGTTTATATTTAGTTTTACATTATAAAGCTTACTTTAGTTTTATAATGTTTAAAGCAAGTTGTCTCTTCCTTTTCTTAGATATTCCTTAGACATTTCTACCAGTATTATCTTTGGAGACAAAGTTTAGAATCATGTCAGGTTCAAAAAAAATCTCCTTGCTATGTCTACAGTTATTGACCACAAATGTGACTGGAGATGAGGTGACATCTTCTAAAACAGTCTTCAAGGAAACACTTGAATGATCTTTTCCCATTATATCTTCTAACTGTCCATTACTAGCACAATAAGAACCTACTGATTTTGAAATGATTATTCCCCACATGTAACAACTTCCGAAGACTTATATTTAGGTAATTCTCTTGGGTTTTCTAGGTAGATGAAAGATTATCTATAAATAAGCAATTTTAAAATATTTTCCTTTCTAACATATAAGTATCTTTTACTTGTTTCATGCCTTACTTAATTGGACTCACCTTTTTCAAAGCCATGACCTGAACAGAACACAGTTCACTAAGACATTCAGTAATCTTATCCAAAGGTAACCTGGCTAGGACAAGCGCTGTCCCTGAAAAACAAATGAGGACGCACATGAGGGCAATAAAGGCTGAACCGAGCGAGGGACATCCATTAATTGGTCTACATCACACAAGTTAACACGAAAAGCTGATAGGTTCCATTGTTCTAGAAATATCAGCACAGGGGGCTGGTGTTGTAGGTAAAGCCACTGCCTGTGACACCGGCTATGGGCGCCAGTTTCAATCCCGGTTGTTCTACTTCAGATCCAGCTCCCTGCTAATGTGCCTGGGAAAGCAGCAGCAAATGGCCTGTTTGGGCCCCTGCTAGGCCATATTCTAAAAGTTTACATATCACTTTAGTATCCAGGTAAATTTCACCAGAAAATGATATGAAAGAATATTTGACTCCGATTTAATGTCATGTTATCTATGCCTATGAAGGGAAATTTTAAAAAACCCCATTGTACAAAAAGAAAATCTGTAGAAAACACAAAGCCACATTCACAGAAATGAGAAAGAGCATCAGTTCACACATGAGGCCACGCACTCTTGTGAACTGCCTGACACTCATGGGGCCTAGAACACTGCACAGCTCATATTGCCCAGCCCTTTATTTGACATACTCCAAGCCCCTCTAATTTACCATCTGCAAGGATTTCAATACCTCACAGGGCACTTCAATCTATCTCCACAAAGTCTAACGAGAAAACGCTCCTGCCAATGCAGACCCTCAGAAGCAGTGGTAATGATTCAACTGCTTGGGTTCCTGCCACCTACATGGGAGACTTGAGTTCTGGGCTCCTGGCTTCAGTTTCGACCTCAGCCCAGCCTTAGCTCTTGAGGGCACTCAGAGAGTAAACCAGCAGATAGAAGCTCTATCTATCTTGCTGCTTCTCAAACAGATAGTAAAATAAAAATTTTTAAAAATGGCCATCACATTTAAAGTCTGTTCGTAAGTCTTTTTTCCTAACATTAATATAACTTCTTCCTGTGTTCATCTGAGCCTCCTCACCACAAAAGCTGTTTGCCTCTGGATAAGCAATCACTTAGCATAAGCCAATCAGTACTAATAAAGACCACGACCCTTGGTTTTACTTATGGCCTTGTTCCACGCACACTCCATTTTTCAATTTCCACTTATCTCTTGGATATGACAATGTGTTATTTGGTCTTTCGTTTAATTCTTCTTCTTCCAATTTACAAAGCAACTATGTTTAGTTTAAATATACCATCTCCATTCAAACTCTTGGTCTCTGTTATACATACTGCAAGCTGTATGAATTACATAGCCTCACAACAGTCTAAGAACAGTCAACACCCTGCATGCTGAGTCAAAAAGCCGTGTTCCCCAATGCTACGTACATTACAACTGAAAAACGGAGATACGACTGATCCAAGATGACACCAGGCAGTGGCTTAAAGGAGACCGTTACTGGTTAACATCATAAGCAAATACCTTTCAGCAGGCCCACAGCAGCTTCTGGAGACAACATGAAGGAATCAAGAGAACGTGCAATCTCCAGGAGTCCATTGAAGTGCTGAGCCATGTGATCTCGGCAGACAGAGCAAATGTTATGAATGGCTTTCGCTGCAGCAGAAGCCAGGGGCTTTTCACACAGGCCCTTCATCAGATAGCCCAACACGGGGTCTAGGAGAAAAGCCAGGCAGAGATGATATATCTGCAACTCATGGAAAATTCCTAGTTTGTTATAACACAGTTTACATACTTTTTTTAAATAAAAATTAAAAAACCCTTTTTGAAAATGAAATGTGTTCAGAACCCCAGTATTAAAAACATATAAAAGTAGAACTGCTCTCACTGACACAGTGTAATTGGGCCCTGAGCGTTATCTAGTTCATCTCCCATGTCTTCCCTCACGGCAGCCATGTGGTCCTTGTAACCAACCCTGTGCACTCAGAGCACAGACTGAAAACCACTGATTTAAGAGCACACATGGCCATTCAGTTACTCATATATGGTAATACAAGAAGACAAGGCTCAAGAGTTACTATTATACTCAGAGATGAATCAGTTGGTCAAAAAGCCTGCATCAACCAAGACAATGATAGCTGCCTGAAGCGGACACACTTGTTTCTTTCTAGTTATGAAAGGCCCTAAATCATGGAGATAATCTATACCAATCAATTCACTAAGTTTTAATTTTATCAAATGTTAAGTGTTACAATAAAGCTGATTGTAAAGGCAAATTTCTATGGAGCATATTCTACTCATGGGTGCTGGTTCGTGTCCTGGCTGCTCTACTTCTGATCCATTTCCCTGCTAATGGCCTGGGAAAAGTAAGTGCCTGGGTCCCTGCCTCACATGTGGGAGATTTAGATGAAGCTCCTGGCTTCAGCCTGGTTCAGCCCTGGCCACTGAGGTCAACTGGGGATTGAATCAACAGATGGAAGATCTCTTTCTCTCTGTAACTCTTTCAAATAAATAAATAAATCCTTAAAAAAAAAAAAAACCATAAATGGTCGAAACCACCACCTGCAGTGCCAGCATCCCATATGGGCACCGGTTCAAGTCCCGGCCGCTCTATTTCTGATCCAGCTCTCTGCAATGCCCTGCGAAAACAGTGGAAGCTGGCCTAAGTCCTTGGGCCCCTGCACATGTGTGGCAGACCCAGAAGAAGTTTCTGCCTTCTGGCTTCAGATTGGCTCAGCTCCAGCCATTGCAGCCATTTGGGGAGTGAACCAGTGGAAGGAAGATCTTTCTCTCTCTCTGCCTCTGCCTCTCTGTAACTCTGCCTTTCAAGTAAAATAAATAAATAAATAAATAAATAAAGCTCTAAAATATGCACACACACAATTTAAAAACAGAATTATGTCTTAAGGACTAATGCCATTATATCCATTTGTAGTCTAATGGTCAAAAAAAAAAAATGCACAACTCAGTACAATTTGCTCTCTTCCCACAAAACCTATGCGCATTTAACCTAAGAATCACAGAAAATCTAGAATCTAAAAGTAGCCCAAGCAACCCTAACACTGCACTTTTGTGGCTCTTAAACTGAATATTCATGGTTCTGACTCTTCTAGAATACAAACATATAACAATTTATCTACTGCTGAGGCACAAATCTGAAACACTGCAGGTGGTCCATAGTTCAACCTAGCTTTGCGGCTTACTAGACATACAGTGAAAATATCAAGCTAAAAAAAAAGACAAACCTACTTTATTTCCTTGTGGAAAAACAGTTTACAAAAGAAAGCCAAATGTTGAGGCAGATAATGGAAGTAAAGAAATGTAAGCATTAGAAAACAGGTACTTTGAAAACATTTTAAAATGATACACTGAACTTGTAAAATGGCTCAGTTATGATGTAAGCATTTCATACACTATACAAACAGAAATAAGAAAAGAGAACAGTCACTCTTCTTGGTAAGTGTTTCAGGCACTAAAACAGATGTGTAAAATAAAATCAAGTAGCCGGCGCCGCGGCTCACTAGGCTAATCCTCCGCCTAGCGGCGCCGGCACACCAGGTTCTAGTCCCAGTCGGGGCGCCGGATTCTGTCCCGGTTGCCCCTCTTCCAGGCCAGCCCTCTGCTGTGGCCAGGGAGTGCAGTGGAGGATGGCCCAGGTGCTTGGGCCCTGCACCCCATGGGAGACCAGGAAAAGCACCTGGCTCCTGGCTCCTGCCATCGGATCAGCGCAGTGCGCTGGCCGCAGCGCGCCGGCCGTGGCGGCCATTGGAGGGTGAACCAACGGCAAAGGAAGACCTTTCTCTCTGTCTCTCTCTCTCACTGTCCACTCTGCCTGTCAAAAAAAATAAATAAATAAAAATAAAAATAAAATAAAATCAAGTAAAAAAACAATAGTAAAGATATGCACAGGAAACACATTAAACTTAATGATATAATAACACAAATTTGAGGACTCTGAAGTTTCAGAATGTATCCCTTTCAGATGTCAGGGGGTTACTATATATTACTGTGGATTAATTAGTCTCTATCTATCTGCAAAACTGGATTAGAGGGATGGGCATTTGATGCAACAGTTAAAGACTGGGTGCAGTGACTCCAGGATTTGGGACATTTTCTGCTGCTTTCCCACATGCATTAGCAGGGAGCTAGATTGGAAATAGAGCAGCCAGGACTTGAACCAGCGCCTATATTGAACCTGCATCCCATATTGGAGTGCTTGGTTTGAATCCTGGCTCCTCTACTTCTGATCCAGCTTCCTGCTAAAATGCACCCTGGGAGGCAGCAGATGGGAGACCTGGATGGAGTTCTAGGTTCCTGGCTTTGGCCTGGCCCAGCCAGTCCTTTGAGAAGTAAACCAGCGGACAGAATATTGATCTCTTTCTCTGTCTTTTAAATAGGAAACGGGGAAAAAAAAAAAAAAAAAAAAGAGCAAATCCTAAAAAAACTAAAGAGGTTAGAATAAATGATTTCTAATTTTATCTTCGGTTTCAGTTTTAAAATTTAAGATCTTCAGTTATTTTCTCAAGTAAATGAAGGCAGCTAGAGGTTATATAACTCAACTTTCTTCTTTCTCTGTTTCTTTGAGAGGCAGATAGGCAGGCAGGCAGGCAGGCATCTGCTGATTCACTCCCTTTATAGCTGGGGCTGAGCCAGACCAGAGCCAGGAGCTAGAAACTCAATGCAGTTTTCCCATGTGGGTGGCAGGGATTCAATTACTTGAGCCATGTCCATTGCCTCCCAGAGTCTGCATTAGCAGGAATGCTGGAGTTAGGAAACAAAATTGAGTATTAAAGCCATGTACTCCAATGCGGAATGCAGGCATCTTAACCACGAGGCTAAATGCCTGGCCCAGTACTCTTCATTTTAAGTTGTGTGTATTTAGCATCCAATGATAATTCTTTTTTTAAATGTAGGATTCATTCAACACTAAGAAAACCCTTTCCTATGTTTTAACCTCTGAGTAGCTTCTGGGTTAGAACTAACTAGAGTAGAGTCTGATTAGCTAAAACAAATGAGTATGTCAAAGACCAACAATGACAGAAATGTTCATTTTTTTTTTCTTAAGATCTATTTATTTGAAAGGCATAGTTACAGAGAGAGATCGTCCACCTACTGGTTCACTTTCCAAATGGCCGCAATGGCCAGGCTAAAGCCAAGAGCCAGGAGCTTCATCCAGCTCTCCCACATGGGTGCAGTGACCCCAGGATTTGGGCCATTTTCTGCTGCTTTCCCAGGTGCACTAGCAAGGAGCTGGATTGGAAACAGAAAAACCAGGACTTGAACCAGCACCCATATAGGATGCTGGCATCACAGGTGGCAGTTTAACCCGTCACACCACAATGCGGGCCCCAGAAATGTTCATGTTTAAGCAGAATAACAGAAGCAAATTTTTCCAGTATCTGGAGATCTAATCTTTCAAAGGTCCTTCTCCCAGACCAGATTATAAATCTTCTATCAACTAAGCAACATACAATATAATATTTCCTATCAGTGTCTACATTCTACCTATCAAAAAAAAAAAAAAAAAAAAAAAGGAGAGAAAATAGAGAAATAAGAGCAAAAATAAGAGAGGGAGAAAAATCAGGTAGCAGCAGCAGCAGAGACAAGAGTTAACACATACCAAGGAACTGAGGGTTTCGGTCAACTACTTCACTCATCTCTCCAACCAACTCAATGCTGGTGTATCGCACAGCTGTATGGACTGTCTCCGGCAGGCGGACAACTCCTTCCAGGACCTCCACGAGGGTTGGGTTATTCTCCCTGAATACAGAAGGAAGTACTCACAGTTACTGATTGTAAAGGTTGTGTCCTGGCTGTATAACAGGCTGCAGCAACACACAGCATTGCTAATGGCTTCTTTCTAAATAAATAACCACTAGACACAAGCACTTAACATCAGATGTGAAAGTTTTCCAAATTCTCATAAAAGGGGGAAAAGGCAGAAATGAAAAATATCATTGTTTCAGGAGAAGCATGCTGCTCTTTAGTCTTATGAATGCCAGCAAAGTGTCCAAAGACACACAAGATATCAAATACAGCTTGCTCAAATTGGAGAGGCAGACATTTATTATGGATGAAACATCTTCTTTTAAGGAATCTTTTTAACTTATTCTTCTATCTGCAGCACCTAGAACAGTGCCTGGCACATAATGGGCACTCAATAAATATTGCAGAATGGCTAAATGACGAATGAATAACTCTCACTGATCACTTTCTATTAGTTGTTATTCTCCAAAGGACATCATATAGCCAGACATTGAAAACCTTAAGAACAGGAGAAAGCATGGGTGGGTCAGCTTCTTAACTGAAAGAATAAGAAAACAAGCTGCAGGACAGATTAAGGTCCCTGATCCGGAACATAAGGGGAAACTAAAGTTAATCAAACCCTTTCCACAGTTCCGTGAATTCATTTTTCCCCCTTTACTTTCTCTTAATCCCCAAATACATTGGCTGAAGATCTTTTGAGCAGAGTGGAGGATGCCTCCAAAGTGACAGAACTTAATCCAGAGATGAAAGATGATTAAAATGTAACTAATACCCTGAGCTAGACAAGAGCAGCCCCTACGGATACACCAGGTCTACTAAGTCCTTTATACGCACTAAAAATTGTAATCACACAGTTGGCTTGAAATGCAGATAAAGAAATATATAAAATCTCCTTTCATTTATGCCTGTTTCTCAGGGACACTAAGTCAGTCACTGAAGACAATCTACCCTCATTTTTTCAAACCAATATATGGCAGAATACTAATGATTTTAATAATCTTCAAACTGTCATGTCAGGTTCCAAAAGACACCAAAATGGGTTTAATATCAAACAGCATGACATATAATTAAGATCTTCTTAACAAAGAAAAATAAACCTACTCTATCTCCTTGAATATTTATTGGATTAGAGACAATATAAGGTTTCATTGATTAGGCCCTAAAAAGCAGCTAAAAAGGACGCACTGTGCTTTTTATAATTCTCTGCCCTAACCATCTCTCCAATCAAGGCCCTAAATAGAGAGCTCAATTGCAGGTATCTGATCACAAAACAAGGTAACTTGACACCAATGTATGAACTCATGGTACAAAGTAAATTCTGTCGTTAGGGATTCATATCATTAACACAAGTCCCTTTTAAAATATTTATTTATTTATTTGATAGAGTCACAGAAAGGGGAAGACAGAGAGGGAGAGAGAGATCGATCTTCCATCCTCTGGTTCACTCCCTAGATGGCCACAATGGCCAGGCTGAAGCCAGGAACCAGGACCTTCATCCAGGTATCCCATGTAGGTGTCAGAAGCCCAAACACTTGGGCCATCTTCTGCTGCTTTTCCCAGTCCATTAGCAGAGAGCTGGATCAGAAGTGGAGCAGCCAGGACACAAATTGGAGCCCATATGGAATGCCCGCATCACAGGCGGCAACTTTACCTGCTATGCCACAACACTGCCCCCCAATTTCTATGCTAAGCAATTAGAAATCAAATTTCAATCATTAAAATTTTTTCAATAGCAATAATAAAAATAATTCTTTCATATTTTGCTACTATTTTAAGCAAAATGGTGTCTATGCCTTGCATCTCTGAAGCAAACATATGATTTTCTGAGACAGAGAAAAAAGAACCTAAATTAAATATATATATATATCCATATATATATATATATCCATATATATCCATATATATCCATATATATATATATGGATAACTTACCCAAGGCCACAAAAGCAGGAGACCCAAATTAATGTCTACCAGCAAGTACCAACAATTTATCAGTCTACCAAATTTTTGACCACAACTTTCACAGGGAGCTTCAGTTGGAAAAATAAATCAGCAGCTATTACTAGCATCAAAAGTAAAGTAATTTAACTCTAGGAAATGTGATTAAAACATGGTATCAACAATAAAGGCTACCCTAATTAGACTCTACTAGTCACAAGACTAGACAGCACCACAGACATAAGAAGTTCTAAGAGTTTCCAAGCATATACCATATCAGAGAAAAATGGTGTAATTCTCTTTTCTCTTGATATTTAGAGTTCCCAGCAAAAGACTTATTAGACACTCACGGATCAACACTCTTTGCTATAGCAGCCATGATAAAGAGAACCGCTTCTGTCACCTCCCAGGGTGGGTTGCCTTCTTTCAGAGTAGAATATAACTAGAGAAGAAGAGGTGGGTTATGGATCCATTAAAAGGAAAACAATTCCAAAACAAATGAAACAAAAAAAATCCTGTCAGTTATAACAAACCTGACTCCTTGTTTCTAAATCAAATTGCTTCTCAGAGCCAGGAAAAAACAATAATTTTCTACTCCTCCCTAACTAGAAGTAACTACTGTTGTAATATCTAAAATAAATCCATTTAGATCTCAAAGACTTTATCAAGGTGATCATCTGCCTCCAGAAAATGAGCATTATGGGGAAAACAAAACATGTTACACAAGTGTCTCTGGTCCAGATAATAACTGATAAATAGACGTAAAGTGGAGATACAATGTAAGTCTATATGTGCTGGCTTTACATTTCTACCGTTTTTAAGCATTTGTCTGTATAAACACGGGCAGCACAGATTAAATTGGTAACAAGCAGCTGCTTAGCAGCACCTATCACAATAATATATCCAAGTAGAATTTTTTAAAAGGTAGACCTAGCAGATTACTCAGCGATGTTCTAGTAAAGAATTTCCCAGATTATATCCTTCTGTGAAGTATGATCAGGTGTTAGAGTAAATAAGAATTTTATAGTCAGATAACAAAGACTTCCAGAGGAAGACAAAATTAAGCAATTTTCTTATTGTATAGCTTTTCTGAATCTTTAATATACTATTTGAACCATTTCCTAATTTTAATTGATTACATCTATGCAGTTTAAAAATTTTTTATTTATTATTTTGCTGAAGAACATCTCATGAAGCTAATACTCTACAGAACACATTGTGAACAATGTTGATAATTTATAAATTTGAAATTAGGAGATTAATGGACTTGCTTAAAGCCACAGAGCCTGTCAGAAGAGCTGAAATCTGAGTACTGAATAGTTGCCTATGGGCTAATATCTCACTGGATATGTTTTCTAAGAACTCCCAAATTTTCATACGTGAACGAATAATCATGCTCTGCTTAACACACTGGAAAAAAATGTTAAATCTTGATTAACACTTCCTGGATCATATTATGCACAAATATATGCAAAATGGTCGAGTTTAAAAACAAACAAAAAAAGCAAAATTAGTTTAGTCTAGTACTGCCATGACGAAGCATCCAAACTAGTATTTCAGAACTTATTAGAGAATGATCCAGCATATGAAGATCTCCTGAAGTTATTCTAATGTCAGCTGATGTGAAATGGCGATGACTGCGACCTCATGATGTAAAATGTTACTGATTATCGCAAAAACCACAGTACTGTGAATCTTCTTCTCTACCATGGTAACCCTGGGATGAAAGCGCACAGGATTCTAACCCTAAGCATGGACAAAGTAAATATCAGATAACTAAAAGAGTTGCTAGGACTTGATACATAATTAGTAAAGCAAGAAAGTGTTCCTATTTTGCCTGCTTAGGTCCAAATTCCTTAGAAGCTTCCTTGAGGCTTTAATCTTATCTATGATCCTTCACTCTAGCTGCAGAAGTGGCACAGCACTTATAGTTCTTTATAGCATAAACCATAACTGAACCATAGACTGCGATTGGCTTGTGAGATGATAAATAAACACAGCTACTATATGCCAGGCAGTGTGCTAGGCACCTGCATATCTCTTACTCCATTTAGCCAAAGACTTTGAAGAAGACAGAACAGAAGACACAGGAGTGAACACAGGTGATCAAGAAACTACTAAGAATTTCCAAATGGGCTTACCTGAGCAAAACACTCCATAGACCCAATCAAAAAAATCAAGTCCTTCACCAGGTCTGACACCCGCATCCGAAACTCCCCAAAGTCATCAGTCTCCTCAGGAACTCCCTCCTGAAATCAGATAACATTTGTTTTAAAACAATGGAGGCTTTCATTGTCTTCCATAAAATAAAGAGTAAAGAATAAAGCTAAGTCCCAAAAATTTCCCAAAAAAGTCACAAGGTAGTTGTAGATATAGGGTCTCCCAAACTGTTACATATGTCAAGTCTATACAACCTATCTTCTATCTGTATGATGAGAAACTTTAGGACTATGTGTGCGTTTTGTAATTCCAAGCTACACCTTGTTTTACCAAAATGTAGTAGTCGCAGGGAAAAGGAAGTGACCTGGAAAACGTAGCTATGGGTCTCTGATACCGAACAAGTCTCTGAAGCTAAAGTTCAAGAACTTCCAAGATCAACCATCACGATAACTTCATATAAAAAACTTAAGAGGCCAGCGCTGTGGCACAGTAGGTTAGGCATCAGCCTGTGGGCGCTGGTTCAAGTTCTGGCTGCTCCTCATCCAATCCAGCTCTCTGCTATGGCCCAAGTGCTTGGGCCCCTGCATCCACATGGGAGATCCAGAAGAAGCCCTGGTTCCCAGCTTTGGATCGGCCCAGCTCCAGCTGTTGCAGCCATCTGGGGAGTGAACCAGAGGATGGAAGACCTCTCTGTCTCTCCCTCTCTCTGTAACTTTACCACTCAAATAAATAATAAATTAAAAAAAAATTTTTTTTAGACTTTAAAAAGCATTTCATATTGGTAGACAGATACATAATAAAACAAGTATATCAAAATATGAATGTTAGAATTTAGGTGGTAGATATATAGATACTCATTATAAGACTACTTCATTTGTCATGCATGTATAATATTTTCTTCATTAAACAATTGAGATAATTTATATTTCACACTTCTTAAATCAATCCTATTTCAATACTTACTTCTGTAAGTCAGCTTCTGTTTGCAGCATGTATAAGAATCTTAGGCCATGAATACTAGGAAAAGGGTGACTTTTCCCCCCAAACTAGCACAGCTTTACTGACTCAGAGACTGGACACTCTCCTTGCCCAGCCTGCCCCATACATCTTGCCAAAATGCCCCAGTATGCATATCTATTCCCTCTAGGAAAAAGGTTTTAGTACTACTGATCTAGTCCAAGATCCTTGCTTCACGCTAACAAAATAAGGGTCAACAAATAAGGTGGAAATGATAGCTATCACACGAAACAACAGATTACAATTAGGAAACACTACAGAAATTACACGCACTGTAGACTTTTAAGTGTAAGGAACAGCTGTAAGAAAAATGGTGCCACAGAGCTAGCAAACAGAAGAAGGCAATCTAGCAGGTAGGGACATTTATACCAAGGGGCCCTGCTTTGTTTTGTTTTGTTTTAAACATACCAGGTTTTCAAGCAAGATACAGCTGAAGACAGGATTTCTCAGTCAACCCACCAGACTAGATCATCACTATGAGTCTATGGAGATTAACATTAAAATTAAGAAGGGGCTGGCATTGTGGCACAGTAGGTAAAGCTGCTATCTACAGTGCTGGTGTGCCATATGGGTGCCAGTTCCAGTCTTGGCTGCTCCACTTCCCATCCAGCTCTCTGCTATGGCCTGGAAAAGCAGTAGAAGATGGCCTAAGTACTTGGGTCCCTGCACCTGCATGGGAGACCCAGAAGAAGCTGCTGGTTCTTGACTTTGGATCGGCCCAGCTCTGGCTGTTGCGGCCGTTTGGAGATTGAACCAGCAGATGGAAGATTTCTCTCTCTCTGTGCCTCTGCCTTTCAAATAAATAAATAAATCTGTAAAAAAAATTAAGAGAATATTGTGTCTGATTTACTTGTATGCAAGTAAACCTACTATAGGTCCTACATAAAAGGACAGAGATTAAATAAACCAACCAAAAAGATGAAAAAGATGCAGAAATATTTGAAGAGACTAAGCAAAACATGGAGGTTGAGCATTTTCCAATGCTCATGCCATAACATTTCTAGTATGCTTTCTGATAAGCAAACAGATTATTCCTATATTTTCTTTAAAATTATAAAATCAGTATAAATAACAAAGAAAATTATGTATATAAGTTGGGGAAAATATGTGATTTCCAATATCCTCAAAACATCTTAGTCTTATACTAGTTGTAACCTAATCACATATTTTGCACTATTAAAGACAGAGAATAAAAATTTTTTAAAAAAGATTTATTTATTTATTTGAAAGTTGAGTTACAGAGAGGAGAGGCAGAGAAAGAGAGAGAGAAAGAGAGAGGGAGATCTGCCATCCACTGGTTCACTCCCCAACTGGCTGCATCGGCTGGAGTTGTGCCGATCTGAAGCCAGGAGCTTCTTCTGGGTCTCCCACCATGGGTGCAGGGGCCAAGGACTTGGACCATCTTCTACTGCTTTCTTAGGCCATAGCAGAGAGCTGGATCGGAAGTGGAGCAGCCGGGACTAGAACTGGCACCCATATGGCACGCCTGCTCCACCACTGTGCCAGCCCCAGAGTATAAAATTTACATTCTGATTTTTTCACTTAGCCTACTATTGTTACTTCAATGGTTACTCAATTGCTGCATGATGATCCATCAAGTTGCTATATAATTTATATTAACTCTTCTTATACTGCTGTACACAAGTTTATCATATTATACTTTTATAGACCATGTTTTCTCCATAAAAATAGCTGTTTTCCTTCAGCAGAATTACTTAAGATAAATTCCCAGAAGAATAATTGCTGACTCAGGAGTGATTTTTTTTTTTTTCTAAAGATTTCTTTATTGGGGCTGGTATTGTGGTATAGTGCATCAAGGCGCTGCCTGCAAGGCAGGCAACCCCTGTGGGCATAGGTTCTTGTCCTGGCTGCTCCACTTGGGATCCAGATCCCTGCTAATGGCCTGGGAAAAGCAGTGGAAGATGGCCCCAAGTGTTTGGGTTCCTGCTACCCATGTGAGAGACTCAGATGAGGCTCTTGGCTCCTGGTTTCAGCCTGTCCCAGAGCTGACCATTATGGCCATCTGGGGAGTGAACCATCTCTCCCTCTTTCCTTCAAAATCTTTATTTGAGAGGAAGAGTGACAGAGAGGAGAAGACACTGATGTCTTCCATCTGCTGGTTCACTCCCCAAATGCCTGGTACAGCTGACAGAAGCCAGAGGCTGGGAATTCCATCTGGCTCTCTCATGTGGGTGGCAGGAACCCAAGTACTTGGACCATCATCCACTGCCTCCCAATTCATTAGCTGGAAGCTGAATCTGAAGTGCAGAATAGCTGGGAATTGAACCAGACAAGCTAACACACAGGCCTACTGCTTTTCATTACACCGGTACTGACTTCTTCACTGGAGGCTGAAGAGTGACAAAATGCATACATTCCATTAGTTTTATTCTCTAGCTTTTCTGTCTTGAAAAGAGGAAATTAAGGTTTGAAAAAATAAACTTACCAAAAACAAGAACAACAACAACAAAAAAAACAAAAAACTTACATGGTCTGGTTCCAACTGGCAGTGTCGAGCCAAGGCATGAAGCAGTCTCTGAATGTAAGCTTTGAAGATGCCGTGAATGACCTCATCGTTAGTTTTGTACAAATGTTCCCCTAGTCTGTACCAGAAGTTAAAAGAAATTTCTACTACCTGTTAGATACAAAGACAAAAGATTATTTATTTTAATGGAAAATGAACAGAACAAAAATCTTATAGATACTAGGGCATGCAAGAAGAAAGATAATACTTTCAAATAGCATAAGTAGAACCAGTTAAGAAGCCACCTTTCCTTACTATTATCCGCCCAAGTATCTTTCTATGTGAGGTGCCAAACTCCAGTTAGAGAGACTGGCTTTAAGTTCCCTGTTTAGCTCTAAGAACTTCTACAAAAGTATACTGGATTCTGAATTTAGAGAAATGCACAGAAATGGAAGTTTCTTTTTAAGAATCCCCCCCAAATTTGGAAATAATTTCATCATATGTTTGATATTAGAACATTTCTTACCAGGCAAGCCATCCATAATTCTCTGAACATAACTGAACCAGCCTCATGCCATTTTTTGTTTGTTTGCTTTATTTTTTTTTTTTCAAAGATTTACTTATTTATTTGAAAGGCAGAGTTAGAGAGAGAGAAAGAGATATCTTCCATCTGCTGGTTCATGTCCCAAATGGCTATAATAGCCAGAGCTAGGCCAGGTCGAAGCTAGGA
Organism: Oryctolagus cuniculus; assembly: GCF_051225735.1. Taxonomy (NCBI): domain Eukaryota; kingdom Metazoa; phylum Chordata; class Mammalia; order Lagomorpha; family Leporidae; genus Oryctolagus; species Oryctolagus cuniculus. The sequence continues at coordinate 165,004,172 of NC_142869.1, forward strand.
GCTAGGAGCTGCATCCCGGTCTCCCATGTGGGTGCAGGGGCCCAAGCACTTGGGTCATCCTCTGCTGCTTTACCAGGTGCATTAGCAGAGAGCTGGATGGGAAGTGGAGCAGCCAGGACTCAAAGTAGTGCCCATATGGGATGCCAGCACTGTAGGTGAAGGCTTAACCCACTGCATCACAGTGCCAGCCTCTTGCTTGCTTTCTTGAGTGGGAGAGAGAGGTAGAAGCAGCCTGAGATTTTACTCACAGCCTGTCTTCCATATGGCATTGTTTATAGAGGGATATTATTGTTCAATGCTACACTTCTCCCAAAAATGTTTTGCGTTTCATCTGAATTTAGATATTCTCATAAGATTATGTATAACAAATGTTATTTTTAAGTAGTAATGAAAAAGTAAAAGGGGCTCTACCATGCCTTTCCCATCAAAGATCCAAAATAGTTGTACAGCTATTTGTTAAAAATTGTTCAGTTGGAGAGGACTTCTTTCTCACTTCTTGATATTACAAGTAAGAGGTAAAACTTCTCAGATAAGATAATCTCTAAATATTGAGCAATCTTAGGATGTCTTAAAGACTTTTAAATAAAGGCGACTCAAATCCTTTCAGTGTCTTTCTCAGTTTTTTCTCATATTTGGAGAAAACCTGGGGGTGTTAAGAGACTTGTGGAGTACAGTTAGGACGTGGTATGATTTAGCTGTAAAGCTCTAGAAAGTACTTGGCACTAGAAAGGGGCTCAGAGTAAAGGTAACAGGCTTTCTTTCTAAAGGGTTCCTTGAGATACTTGTCAATCAGCCTACCTTACCAGGTGAAAAACAGCAACAAAAGAAAAGGATTCAAAAAGAAAAAAAACAAAAACAAACAAACAAACAAAAAGGATTCAAAGCAGAAACTTGAGTACAACTTTTTAAAAATTCCAACACAGGCAGCAGGCATTCAGCTGAATGGTTGACTCCCACAAAGGAGTGACTGGGTTTGATGCCCCTGTCAAGTTCCTGACTCCAGCTTCCTGCTAATGCAGACCCTGGGAGGCAGCAGTGAGGGCCTCAGTAATCAGGTTCTTGCTATCACGTGGGACACCTGCTTTGAGTTCCCAGCTTTAGCTTGGTTCCAGGCATGTGAGGACTGAACCAGTGGGTGGGAGCTCTCTGTCCAGAGACCTCTTTCTCTCTGCCTCTCAAATACATCAATTTTTTAACAACCCAGACTACAGTTTCTCAAGTCAAAGGTGGGGCATGAGGCACTGGAATACAGACAGTACACAATATACCGCTTGGAGCACAATGACCTTAGTACAGTACAGACACTACCTCATACTGAGGATGCCCTGCACAGATAAGAAGCAGCTCCAGAGTTCGTAGGTCCCCAAGACCCTGGCCTGGAGTACAAACAATTTTTTCAAGAAAAGTTTCACACAGTTCAGTGAAAATACGGCAGTAATTCAGAACTCTGTAGAAGAAAGAGGAATGAGAACATCAAGTCAGAAATCTAGATATTATATGTACACACTAACAGACACAGTTAATCAAATAAAAGGTTCCTCAGTCTAAGGGACATCTAGTGATTACTTCCTGTGTTGTATTACAATGTCCATGACAAACACCTTTACTTAGATGGCACATTCTCCAATACTAAAACATTTGAAAAAAAAAAATGCTTATCAAATTACTCTTGGTATTTTAAAGTTTATTCCTGATTATAATAGCAAAAAATCACTACTTTGCATGACTGGCAATTCTACAGCCTCTCCTTTGGCATCCAATTTGCCCCTCTAGGTTCAGATAATACAGTATCTTAAGAATGCACTACTTTTATACTTACACTGAATCACTAAGAATCATAAATGATAGATGAATTAATAAAAAGTGAACTGGGGGTACCAGTGTTATGGTGAATTGGGTTGTCCCAGCTACTCCACTTCTGATCCAGCTTCCTGTTAATGTGCCTGGAAGGCAGTGGAAGATGGCCTAAGTATTTGGGTCCCTAACACCCATGTGGCACACCATGATGGAGCTTAAGCCTGGTCCAGCCCTGGCTATTGAGGCCATCTGGGGTGTGAACCGGTGGATAGAAGATCTCTTTCTGACTCACTCTCTTTCTGTCATTCTGCATTTCAAATAAACGAACAAACCATTCAAAGTAAATAAATAAATAGTTAAAAAAAAGAATACCCAGTCTGTAGGAAAACCCAGGGCTCTTTCCTTAAATAATTACTCACTTATCTAAGTCTTCTCGAGCTACAGCCATATGATAGGCAGTCTCCAATGTCAGGACTCCCTGAAAAAGTTGCATGGCTAATGGCAAATTAGTCTCCACATTTTCAATGGCATAGAGAGCTGAGCACACACAGTCTGAAGCAGCTTCATGGAGGTTGGACGAGGTTTTATCCTGTTGCTAGGAGATAGGAGGAAAAGGTAAACAAATAGGATCATTCCAAGTGATAGGAAAACAATTAAAACCTTTCTGAATGTGCACTTTATATAACAGCCTCATAGCCATGGACTTCCATAAGACAAATATCCATCAAGTGTCCCAATTCTCTTTCTCCATATGCCAAGCAAATCAACCTTTGTGTACCTCAACCACAGTAGTATGATTTCTAATCTCCATGTTTTTGTTTATACTAGCCCTTTTAAATGGAATGCCATGGGGCTGGCATTGTGGCACACTGGGTAAAGTTGCAACCTGCAATGCCGGCATTCCATACAGGCACCAGTTCATGTCCCAGCTGCTCCACTTCTGATCCAGATCCCTGCTACTGGTCTGAGAAAAGCAGTGATGACAGCTGAGGAGTAATCTAAAGAAGAACTGATACAAGTTAGAACAAACCAGGAAGTTCAAGAATCAGAGAGGGTTTCTACTTAAGAATACAGATGAGAAGGTGGATAAATTTAGTGAAAACATATTCATCTTAAGAAAAAACTAGGACATTAAGAATTTGTGGGGGGTACTTTAAAACAGAGCACACTATTCATTGAGTTATTCTTAACATTTGATTGGTGGGCCCAAAAATACTCATTATATTATCATGGTTTTAAAAGTTAGGTGGGGGCCGGCACTGTGGCACAGTGGGTTAAGTCTCCAACTGCAGCGCTGGCATCCCATATGGGCACCATTTCGTATCCTGGCTGCTCCCCTTCCAATCTAGCTCTTTGCTATGGCCTGGTGAAGTAGTAGAAGATGTTCTAAGTGCTTGGGGCCCTGCACCCACGTGGGTGACCTGGAAGAAGCTCCTGGCGGCCATTTGAGGAGTGAACCAATGGACGGAAGACCTGTCTCTCCCTCTCTGTAACTTTATCTCTCAAATAAATAAATAAAATCTTTTAAAAAAGTTAGATTGATAGTCCAAATTTATTCTTTTGTATGTATCAATATATATCAAGTATCACATTTTTAAAAAAACCATAGGGGGAAAAGTTGTACAAGAAAGTCATAGTCCATACAAAGCAAAGTAAAATGTGGCATGATTTGAACCACTGAATGAATGGAAAAATGACAATACATCTGATCCTGACTCAAGAAACATTTTTCTTACAAGTGGCAGAGAGGTCCTGACATTAGATCAATAGAGAAAATAATATAATCCTGACACACTACTTAGCTACTTCCTTATTCCAATCCCAATTCCCAGAAGTCATTACTATTAAGTATGAAGTGTATTCTAGATGGCTTTCCATTCATATATCATGCTTACTAGTTTAAAAAAAAAAGATTTATTTATTTACGTGAAAGTGTTACACAGAGAGAGAAATATCCTTTATCTGCTGGTCCACTCCCCAGATGGCTGCAGAAGCCCAAGTTGGGATAGGCTGAAGCCAGGAGCCTCTTCTGCGTCTCTCACATGGGTGGCAGGAACCCAAACACTTGGCCCATCTTTCACTGCCCTTCCCAGACCATCAGCAGGGAGCTGGAAGTAGAGCAGCACGAACCCAATCCATGCCCACATGGCTTCACAGGCGGCACTTAACCCATTATGCCATGACCCTGACCCCTATTAGTTTCTTTATAAAGTGGAGTTTAACTTTTTTATAGTGACTATTCTTCACACCATTTGGTGAGATGAGAATCAATATTACCATTATTGAGACAGTGTTAACAGATGCAGAGATTAAGACAATAACTAGCAGAATAATTATTAGCATTCTAATTTCCTGAGTTGCTAATGTTGTTGAAATGCTTCTGATACAACAATGACAGCAGAAACTCACTAAACAATAAAAGATCAAATGTCTCCTTGAAGAATGTGCTTTCCTTGTCTTTCTATAATAAACATGCAGTAAAAAGTGAAACATTTTTTCATGTATACCAGAGTAATTGTAAAATCTAGCTTTTTCTAATATTAGCAGTAAACTGAGAACTGTTTACTATTTCATTGTACCATAAACCCTTTGATTTTTACATTTTAAATGTTTCTGAAGAAAGACAAAATAAACTTCCAAAAATACCCTTAAGACTGTGATAGAGCATTTATCATTTTATATGCACTGGGAAAGATATTTACTATGGTATTTAACATCATGGACATTTGCATCTTCAGCTTATAAGATCTGCAAGACAGCTAAAAAGCAACCAAATTATTTTATGCTGAAACTAAATGTTTTACATGAAAATACTGTATGTGTGCCTAAGATGTTGTCATTTTATAAATCTGTGTTCAGAAAAAAAATCTGTATTCAGATGTCACTCTTTGTTAGCTCACTTTTATAATGTGTTTCTTTTTACCATAGACTGAATATATTCTATGTCAACTTATTATTGTTCTCCTGTGAAAGTACTGAAAAAAAAAAATCAACAGCTGATAATTAAATGAACTTTGTCTCCCTTTTCTGAAGATATTCTGTAGACTATTCTCAATTCTTTTTTTTTTTTTTTTTTTTTTTTTTTAAGATTTATTTATTTCTGGGGCCAGCGCTGTGGCACAGCGAGTTAACCTCCTGGCCTGAAGCTCTGGTATCCCATATGGGTGAAGTAATAAGGCAATGTCACTCATCCTGTATAAAATTATCTTTACAAACTTGAGGAATTATTAGCTTCATTCACCAAAATGTTTCTCTAAATGTAATAGGCAATATATTTCTTAACATTTTAAAATCTAGAACTTCTAAAATAGAATTTTAACATCATCACAACTTGAAAAGCATTCTTTTTACTATAAAAGTTTCAAAGGAAATTCTAAATAATGCTTCCTTCTGTTTTTATAAATTGCCAGCTACAAATAATTTAAATAAGCCGATTACAGTCTTTAAATAAAACTAGAAAGTTCTAACGTTTTAACTTAGGAAAAAGACATCTCTAATGTTTAGCATGCTTATCAAACTTAAGTATCATTTTTAAGAAAGCTGTAGCTCTTCTGATTATTGCAGAAGCTGTTTAACTGTGCAAGAATCTGTGATGGGTGTAGATGTTAACAAAGCATTTGTCATTTGAGTATTTGATCATGGTTCACTATTATTAAAGCATAAAATAATTTTGTTGTTGGAAAAAAGTGCATTTAAAAATGAATGTAAAATAATTAAATGAGTTATGAAATGGATGTTTAAGAACATACAGTCTTAGAAAAAAAAGGCTAATCCTCCACCTTGCGGCGCCGGCACACCGGGTTCTAGTCCCGGTCGGGGCGCCGGATTCTGTCCCGGTTGCCCCTCTTCCAGGCCAGCTCTCTGCTATGGCCAGGGAGTGCAGTGGAGGATGGCCCAGGTGCTTGGGCCCTGCACCCCATGGGAGACCAGGAAAAGCACCTGGATCCTGGCTCCTGCCATCGGATCAGCACGGTGCGCCGGCTGCAGCGGCAGCCATTGGAGGGTGAACCAACGGCAAAGGAAGACCTTTCTCTCTCTGTCTCTCTCTCTCACTGTCCATTCTGCCTATCCAAAAAAAAAAAAAAAAAAAAAAAAAGATTTTGTTTCTTGAGTACCTTCCACCTTTTTTTTTAACTTCTCATTTGTGTGGCATTTATTTTAGGTAATGTCTATTTTTTCTTCATTATAATGTTTTTGAAATGACTAAAAAATCTTCATTCGAGTACTTGCAGTACTTATTATAAGGTAAATGCTACATAAACAAGTCCTTATACTATACTGCTTAGAAAATACTGACAAGAAAAAAGTCTGGGCATGTTTAATACAAAAGTCATTTTACCCCCATATAGTCTCTGTTCGTAGTTGCTTGAATCTGTGGATACAGAACTCTCAGATGGGGGGTGTGGGGTAACTGTACTGGTCACTTCTACTTTCATCTTTTTTTTTTTTTTTTTTTGACAGGCAGAGTGGACAGTGAGAGAGAGAGACAGAGAGAAAGGTCTTCCTTTGCCGCTGGTTCACCCTCCAATGGCCGCCACGGCCGGCGCGCTGCGGCCGGCGCACCGTGCTGATCCGATGGCAGGAGCCAGGAGCCAGGTGCTTTTCCTGGTCTCCCATGGGGTGCAGGGCCCAAGCACCTGGGCCATCCTCCACTGCACTCCCTGGCCACAGCAGAGGGCTGGCCTGGAAGAGGGGCAACCGGGACAGAATCCGGCGCCCCGACCGGGACTAGAACCCGGTGTGCCGGCGCCGCTAGACGGAGGATTAGCCTAGTGAGCCGCGGCGCCGGCCCACTTCTACTTTCAAAGTTTAAAGAAGAAATGCATGATTATATAGAGACTTACTATTTACTAATCTCAAAAATCCAAATTTGTTCTGCACTGCTATACTGATGCTTAACTAAACCATCTCAATTACAAAGATAATATTCTGATCTGTAATTGTCTCTGGATGTACTAAGGATCATTTTAAAAAATTCCTTCCAGGCCGGCGCCGTGGCTCACTTGGCTAATCCTCCACCTGTGGTGCCGCCATCCCATATGGGCGCTGGGTTCTAGTCCTGGTTGCTCCTCTTCTAGTCCAACTCTCTGCTGTGGCCCGGGAGGGCAGTGGAGGATGGCCCAAGTGCTTGGCCCCTGCACCCGCATGGCAGACTGGGAGGAAGTGCCTGGCTCCTGGCTTCAGATCAGCGCAGCGCCGGCAGTGACGGCCATTTGGGGAGTGAACCAACGGAAGGAAGACCTTTCTCCCTCTCTCTCACTGTCTGTAACTCCGTCTAATAAATAAAAAAAATTTTTTTTAAATTCCTTCCATTCTGTATTTTCTAAATTGTTATTACACCAATAATAATGTCAGGGTAATGTCAAAGAGCCAATGACCATCATTAAGAATACAATTTTATCTCATGTTTATAGCAATTCAATTCGTAATAGTTAAGATGTGGAATCCACCCAGACATCCATCAACTGATCACTGGATAAAGAAAATGTATATACATACTATGGAACACTACTCAGACATTAAAAACACACTAAATTCCATTTTTTGCAACAAAATGGATGCAATGGGAGATCATCATGCTTAGTGAAATAAGCCAGACCCCAAGAGACAAATATGTTTTCTCTGATTGTGGCAGTTAATATATAGAGCACACACACACAAAAAAAAACCTTAAACCTTAATATGAGTCATACTGTCATCTTGTGACTTGAATATTATTTACAGCCCTTTGTCTATATTCTTATGAAAAAAAAAATGGTCTAATTTATATTTGTTGAACTCTTTATTTAGTAGAGGATCAAGCCTGTGATTATGAAGTAAATTAAAAATATGTCATTAAAAAATTTCAAAGAAAAAGGAAGGGAGAAGCGAGAGAAGCCACATTACATTCTTAGAATTGAAGCTATAAAATACATGAAATCTGTTTTATTTATATTAATAAAAATTTTTAAAACATATTTAAAAAAAAAGTTGAAGCAAAAGAAAAATACAGTTTTCTATTTTTAAAATAAGGACTGGGGCTGACGCTGTGGTGTAGTCGCTTAAGCCTCCAACTGCAGTGCCAGCATCCTATATGGGCAACGGTCAGTACCCTGGTTGCTCCTCTTCCAATCCAGCTCTCTACTTATGACCTGGGAAGGCAGTAGAAGATGCCCCAAGTCCTTTGGCCCCTGCACCTGCGTGGGAGACCTAGAAGAAGCGCCAGTCTCCTGGCTTTGGATCGGCCCAGTTCCAGCCATTGCAGTCATCTGAGTAGTGAACCAGCAGATGGAAGACATCTCTCTCTGTCTCTCCCTCTGTCTGTAAATCTACTTCTCAAATAATCTTTTTCAAAAAAAAAATAAGTGTTAAAAAAGAAAACAAGGACGAACAGACAAATGGTTTTTTGTTACTTGGTTTTTAACATGTACATCACTTACCTTATCATATGACTGCACTTCAACATAACTACACTATTCTGAGCATTAACACTGATCCTGTAACACCTGATTCTTGGCAGCAGAGAGGATGCTGCTGCTTTCTGACTATACACCTCCCAGTCCTTGTGCAGACATCTGAACACATTGTGGTCTTGAAGGTTAGTGACCAAGTGACTGTGGTAGGAATACTTAAAGTCATTACTTACCAAAACCTCAAAAAGGAGTGCTAGTAACTTATTGTTAGCCATGAAGTTACTGTCCAGAACTCCCAAGTTAAACCAACTTCCCAAACAACGAAAGACTTTCATGAGCATTTTCTCATCTGTTCCTGCTTTTTCTACACAGGTCATCTGAATAGAAGAAAAAAAAGTTAAAAAAAATTATGTCAATCTTTCTCTTTAAACCATTGTTACAAGTATGATAATGAGCAGGATGACAATAAGAACAGCTAACAGTTAAAAGTGCTTTGTGGGGGTGGGTGCAGGTAAAGCCGCCACTCAGGACACCTGCCTCCTATATCACAGTACCTGGGATGGAGTCCGGCCTCCACTTCCCATCCAACTTTCCACTAATGCACTTTGGAAGAAGCAGATGACGGCCCAAGTATGTGGTGGAATGAGAACACAAGTACTTGGGTTCCCACCACCCACAGGGGAGACCTAGACAGAGCTCCTGGCTCCTGGTTTCAGCCTGGTCCAGCCCCAGCATTGCAGGCATTTGGGGAGTGAGCCAGTGGATGGAAGATCTCTTGCTCTATCGTTGTTTTAAATAAATAAGTAAACAAACTTTTTTAAGAAAAGTATTCTGGGGGCCGGCGCTGTGGGTTAATGCCCTGGCCTGAAGCACCGGCATTCCATACGGGCGCCAGTTTGGGACCCAGCTGCTCCACTCCAGATCTAGCTCTCTGCTATGGCCTGGGATAGAAGCAGAAGATGGCCCAAGTGCTGAGCCCCTGCGCCCACGTCGGGGACCCAGAGGAAGCTCCTGGCTCGGATCGGCACAGCTCCGGCCGTTGCAGCCATCTGGGGAGTGAACCAACGGAAGGAAGACCTTTCTCTCTGTCTCTCCCTCTCACTGTCTGTAACTCTACCTCTCAAATAAATAAAATCTTAAAAAAAAAAAGGAAAAAAAACCCACACAAGTATTTTGTAAGTGCCACTGTTCTAAACACTGTCAATCCATTTATCCCCCAATAAAACTCTTTTCTCAATGAGGAAACTGAGATATAGAGAGTTTATAGACACTAGAATAGACACATTTCAGAAATAACTAGGTCTCTTAATTCCCACTGCTGCATTAATGTAGTCTTTAATTTTTAAGGAATAATAATTTCATAAGTACAACTATAGGAATATAGTTATTCTTCTCATCATACCCGCCAACCCACCCACACTTCCATCCCTCCTCCTTCTCCCCTTGCCAGTTCCATTCTTCATTAAGATTCACTTTCAATTAAATTTGTACACAGAAGACCAACTCTATACTAAGATTTCAATAATTTGCACACGTACACACACAAACTGAGAACTAGTTTTATAGTTAACTCTTGTAATACAACTCCTTAACTCCCTTCATGGGGAATTAGTGCACAGTGACTCCTGTTGTTAACTTAACAATTAACACTCTTATGTATGAGATCAGTGACCACCCGAGGCTCTTGACATGAGCTGCCAAGGCTATGGAAGCCTTTTCAGTCCATAAACTCTATCAGTATATGGACAAGGCCATAAGCAAAGTGGACGTTCTTTCTTCCCTTTAGAGAAAGTACATCCTCCTTTGATGGCCACTTCTTTCTGCTGGGGTCTCACTCACAGAGATCCTCCATGTAGAACATTTTTTGCCAGTGTCTTGGCTTTCCATGCCTGAAATGCCCTCATGGGCTTTTCAGCCAATTAATGTAGTCTTATCATATTTGTTTTAGAATAATATTTCCTCATCTATACACATGAAAGTCACAGAACAGAAACAAGCTAGGCCTAGTACTGTATATCCCCATATGAAATGCTGGGGTTTCAGTTCCAATACTTAAATACTCCAGTACATATATCATTCCACAGAAAGTGACACTTTTATAATATAAATGTTATTAAAGATAAAATAGAAGTCAGACTATAACCACTGTTTCTTTGTTGACTGCTTTTATGGTGTACTTTCTTCAAAGTAAAGTGCAACACAACCTTTTCTACATTAAAGAATGTTTTATAACAGCTTTTGCAGCAATGGGTTAAACACACTGGTGCTCAGGAGGCACAGGAGTGAAAGGTAGAATATTATAACGTACTGTAAACCCAGATAGAAAGGCTGACATTTGTAGGTGACTCTGCTCTCCTAGGTATGTAGCATCAGGTAGTAATGAATGCATGCTTATTAATTCCTTTGAACTGTACTGAATCAAACTAACATGAAGGAAGGAAGGAAAGAAAGAATTCAGGTAAGTTTAGGGCAGCCACAGTCTAAAGAATAAGATTCTGATATTCACAGTTACAATGGAAATATGAACTATATAAGAAAACTCTCTGGGGCCTTCAGCTTATAGCACCAGCATCCCAGTGGGCATTGGTTTGTATCCTAGCTGCTCCACTTCCGATCCAGCTCTCTGCTATGGTCTGGGAAAGCAGTAGAAGATGGCCCAAGTGCTTGGGCCCCTATTTCTGCATGGCAGACCAGAAGAAGTTCCTGTTCCTGGCTTTGGATAGCTCAGCTCTGGCTATTGTGGCTACTTGGGGAGTGAACCAGCAGATGGAAGACCTTTCTCTCTCTCTCCCGCTCTCTGTAACTCTACCTCTCAAATAAATAAATAAAAAAATTTTTTTTAAAGAAAATCCTCTGGATTCAAACCTTCACTCTATCACACAATCTAAATAGAAGATGATTGTTTGTACTGTTGTGCTGCAATTACTAGGGTGCTTGCAAAAATGAAGCAACGTGAGGGGTTACTATATGATTATATGTCACTTCATTCCCACCAGAACACTACTGAAGAAAGTGTAAGAAAAAAAATTCTAACCATCCTTTCCTTCTAAGACAGAAAAAAAAAATAGAAATACATGAATTATGAATGTATTTAGCCCCTTCTCTGTCTTTGTTCCCTTCCTGAGCATGACATTTCAGAGAGTAAAAAATCGCATCTCACTAATAAATAAACTGGCCAGTCATCATGACTAACATTTACTGAGCCCTTACTATATGTTAGGCACTATTTTAAGACCTTTACATTTATTAACTCATTTAATGTCCACAAGATAAAGATATTATTCTCACTCTGCATACAAATGAATAAACTGAGGCAGATGGGATGAGTAACTTCCCTAATATAGCACAGCCAGGGGCTGGCGCTGTGGCGCATCAGGTTAAAGCCCTAGCCTGCATGCCGGCATCCCATGTGGGCGCTGGTTCAAGTCCCAGCTGCTCCTCTTCCAATCCAGATCTTTGCTATGGCCTGGGAAAGCAGCAAAAAATGGCCTAACTACTTGGCTCCTGGCTTTGGATCAGCTCAGCTCTGCCTGCTGTGAGTCATTTGGGGAGTGAACCAGCAGAATGCAGGACTTCTCTCTCTCTGGCTCTACCTCTCTCTTTCAAATAAATAATTCTTTAAAAAAAAAAAAAGCATAGCTAGGACAGCATAACCAAAACTTAAACTTCAGACATGTGACTTTAAAGTCTAATTGTTTTAAAAAAGATTTGCTTATTTATTTGAGAGGCAGAGTTAGAGAGAGTGAAGGAGAGACAGAGAGAGAGATGGGACATCTGCTGATTCACTTGCCAAATGGAAATAACAGCTGAGGCTGGGTCAGACTAGAGCCAGGAGCCTGGAATTCCATCTGGGTCTCCCATGAAGGTACAGGGACCCAAGTACTTGGGCCATCTTTCACTGCTTTGCTAGGCACATTAGCAGGGAGCTGTATTGGAAGTGGAGCAGCTGGAACTTAAACCAGTGCCTATATGGGATGCTGGCAACACAGGCAGAGGTTTAACCAGCTGCATCACAGCTTCTACCCCCACCAAAGTCTAGGATCTTAACCACCACTTCCCAAATTTCTCTACTTGCTTGTATATATAGAACAAGACTTCCCATAGTTTAAAAACCTCTAAAGCTAGGCAGACTACAGCAATCATCTTACATAGTTTTACTATATACTGAAACACAATGATAGTGATTAAGTATATTACTAAAGAGTGCCAGGAAATATAAGAAACAGACTTATCCATAATAAATTAGCCTATTATTTTACTAACTTTTAAGCATGTCAGTTTGAAGTATACTGCCATTTGTAACTAATTATATCATTACCTAATGGATTATGTTTAAAAACTAAACAAAGATTACAACTAATTTTCAGGGGAATAATCTATAACTGTGGGTATATCTACACATATATGTCTAGGATATGAATGGCTTCTGAAAAGTGTGTCTAAAACCACAACAGGTATATAATAAACATCCAGTTATATGGAAGGGAGGATGGTAGAAAAGAAGAAAAGAGTTAAGAATCCCTACTTTATTGGCCGGTGCTGGCGCAGGGTTAAGCCGCCATCTGCAGTGCCGGTATCCCATATGGGTGCCAGTTCGAGTCACAGATGCTCCATTTCCGATCCAGCTCCCTGGTATTGCGCCTGGGAAAGCAGCAGAGGATGGCCCAAGTGTTTGGGTCCCTGCACTCACGTGGGAGATTCAGATGAAGCTCCTGACTTCCAACTGGCCCAGCTCTGGCCACTGCAGCCAGGTGGGGAGTGAACCAGTGGATGGAACATCTCTGTCTCCTTCTCTCTCTCTGTGACTCTGCCTTTCAAATAAATAAATAAATCTTAAAAAAAAAAAAAAAAAAAAAAAGGAATCCCTGCTTTAGATAAAGTACCTGCAGAAAACACACTGAATGAGAAGAAAATGTCACAAATATGGTTCAAAGATATTAAATTCTATTCATTTTAAGTTCTTCCTTCAGATACCTGTTCTTTATCTTCAAAATTTCTGAGGACTTTTGTTCTTGATACTCAGTGACAAAACATTCAAAAATGTCAGCAGTTGTCCGGAATCACTAAAAAGTTCTTCGTTTTTGTTTTAGTTTTTTTCATTTTATTTAAGTTATACAAGTTTCATATATTTCACATATACAAATTTAGGAGTATAGTAACACTCTCCCCCCATTCTTCCTCCTTAAAATGTCAGTTTTTAGAAAGCGCAAACACTGAGGCCAGCGCTGTGGCACAGTGGGTTAATGCACTGAAGTGCCAGCATCCCATATGGGCGCAGGTTCAAGTCCCAGCTGTTCCACTTCCGATCCAGCTCTCTGCTATAGCCTGAGAAAGCAGTCTTTGGGCCCCTGCACCCACGTGGGAGACCCAGAAGAAGCTCCTGGCTTCGGATTGGCACAGCACTGGCCATTGTGGCCAACTGGGTAGTGAACCAGTGGATGTAAGACCTCTCTCTTGGTCTCTCTCTCTCTCTGTGTAACTCTGATTTTCAAATAAATGAATAAAAATTGTAAAAAAAAAAGGGGGGGCGGACACTAATATATTTCAGTAAACTAATGAATTCACGTGATAATTCCTGTAATAGGCAGTTCTTTTAACAAAGTTCATGGATGAAAATGGTAAACTGTATAAGTAACTAAGTTCCCTTGATATGAATTAAGAGCCACTAAGAGATTTCTCTCTACGTACTGATCCATACAGCTCCCCCACCCACTGCCACCCCTAGTCTTTGGAGCTCATGATGTAAACTCGTTGCACAATTGCTTGGCCTTTATGCTTCCTGACATTTCAGCTTTAGTATGACATGACGTAAAGACTTGCTTGTAAATTCTGACTACTGACTTAATTCTTCTAATTAAATCAAGCTCACATCTTAAAAGCTTCAGAACTAGGAGTTATCTACAGTTCCTCTTTTAGAACTAATTAATAAAAAATATCTCTCAAAGTCAGGTCTCAAAAGCTGCAAGATAAACATCACAAGGAGTCCATAAAAGCTCAGCCACCACAATACAGCAGGGGGTTGTAAGAATTGAGATCCTGGATTAACAAAATAGAAAATGTAAGAGGTCAGGCTCAGTCCAGTATGTTTACAAATGGGTTTATTCACGATAGAGCACAAAAACATATCACTAATAAGCAAGAGGAAGGAATGTAACCATTAACAGAGACAGTGAAAGAGACTAAATGACAAAGGTTTCAACAGGCCTTTAATACTTGGTATCACAGCCAAATATCACTATTTTCCTGTCACTTTTGGACCAATTTCATCCTCTGTGTTCTATAAAATGTTAATCTACATGACAGAATTTAAGACCTTATCAAGCATCAGAGGGAATAATTTTTCAGGCAGCATCACAATTAATCAAAGTATCACCTGCAGTTGATTGTGAAGAAGTGCCAAGTCAAGCCCACGTGGCTGCTGCAACTGACCACAGTGGCAGTAATCATGACACAAAGGACTGTGCTGTGAGCTGGACTCTTTTAGGTTCACTCGAATGCTTAAAAACAAAATAAAAAAACAAGCTCAAATCCATGAGCTCTCAGCTCAAGTCACAGTCTAAGAACCAGAGGGTTTCCATGACAGCTCTGAAAGGAGTTCTCCATTTTTTTCACATAGTTAGTGTTGATACCGCTGGAACTTAGATATAAAGCTTAGCTGGGTGGTCTGCTGAATTAATAATAGTTGAATTCACAGCCTCACTAAATTCCTCATGTAAAAGTTAAGAAACTGGTATAAAATGGGATTCTCAAACTTGAAATGGAGACATCTGCTTGGACTCAAATGAAACCAATAATTCTAAATTCCTGTCCCTCTAAATCTCCCCTCCAAATGGAAGTAGTCTGCCCCCATCAACTGAGAAGATGAGCCTTGTCTTCCTCAGCCTGAAAGCCCTCTGATGACCTCACAGGAGACAGTGCCTTCAAAGGCAATGCCCACCCTCTTCAAGCCCACCACAGACATTCCCTGTTGCCACCAGACCCAGAAATAGGGTTGGAGCAGGGGCAGAAGGAAAAAACTTCCAAAACAAGTTAACAGTAAAACTGTGCTAATATGTATCTGAAGAAAACTGGAGAACATGTCAGGCAGTGTATTCTGAGTTTGCCAGACCAAGGGAGACTGGAATATAGCACTAGATGGAGCCAAATTTGTCAATATAAGCATACTTCCCAAATATTCTGTATTTAACGTTTGGAGACTCTGGGAAGCACCAATGCAAAACCATGGTGAAATCTTTAGGATTCTGGAGCACATCTGTGCCCTCTTCTGCAGCTGATTATTCTTTCTGGGAGGCAGTTCCTGGGCCTTAAGTTTCTAACCATGAAGCATCAGGTGACCATGAGGCCTGAACTTCTCATCACAGACCAGGTGTTATCGGAACTACCTAGTCATAAAACTGAGGATGGGGAGCCGAAATATGCCTCAAATGGAAATGGTATATAAGAGAATGAGGTCAGGAAGGTTTGGAACTAGAAGAAAAAAAACCTCAAGCCTGGTTAGCAGACAGATCTGCACAATCTGCTGATACCATCCGAAGGTGCATAGCCGAAGCACTACAGGTCCACTAAAGATCTAGTGAAAGGCAGTGATGAAGGGAAATGCTCCAGTGGGCAGAGCTTCAAGCAATGCATCTGGCTGTCTACATGTCTGGAATGAGAAATCGTTGGAAATACAAATCTATATTTCTTCATGGGCAATCAACAATGACTTAGCAAGATGGTCAGAGACTTGGAAGAAACAGGATTAGAAGTCTGGTGGGGGCCAGCGCTGTGGCACAGCGGGTAAAGCTGCCGCATGCAGTGCCGGCATCCCACATGGGCACCAGTTCGTGTCCTGGCTGCTCCACTTCCAATCCAGCTCTCTGATATGGCCTGGGAAGGCAGAAGATGGCCCACGACTTTGGGCCCCTGCACCAGCGTGGGAGACCCAGAGGAAGCTCCTGGATCCTGGCCGTGCAGTTCCAGCTATTGCGGCCAATTGGAAAGTGAATCAGCGGATGAAAGACCTCTCTCTCTCGCCTTTTCTCTGTGTAACTCTGCCTTTCAGAATAAATAAATAAATCTTAAAAAAAAAAAAAAAAAAAAAAAAGATTGGTGACAACTAAGTCTGAGGTACAGACCTCTCTGAATGGACACAGGTTGTGTCTTATGTGAGTAACGACCAAAGGGCATCCACTACAGGACTCTCGGTTATCAGGTGGACAAAATAACACACTCTGTAGATTTCCATTGCCATCCCCAGATATCCTATATTCGCTCATTGGGCTCATGCAAAAATTGGCAGAAATTGAAACTATACATGGGAACAATATGGACTTCTAATTACCAAGGCCACTACTGCTGAGTATCTAATATGCCCACAACAGAGACCAACAGAGAATCCTCGGGATGGCACCGTTCTCTGTGGACAACAGGCTGATTACGCCAACTTGTATCAAGGAGGAAACACACGAGTCCTTACAGCAATAGACTTATATTCTGGATATAGATTTCCCATTCCTGCTTGTAATACTTCTGCCAGCACTTACAATCACAGACCCACAGGATGCCTCATCTATCGATCATAATATTTCTCATAGCACAGTATCTGATGGAAGAATTGATACTGGGGCTGGCATTATAGCACAGCAGGTAAACCTACAACTGGTGATGCCAGCATCCCATATGCATGCCAGTTCTTGTTCTGGCTTCTCCACTTCCAATCCAGCTCCCTACTAATGCACCGGGGAAGGCAGTAGATGGCCCAAGTGCTTGGGCCCCTGCCACCCATGTGAGGGACCTGGCTCAAGCTCCTGGCTTCAGCCTGGCTTTTCCCAGGCCATTGCAGTCACTTGGGGAGTGAATCAGCAGATAGAAGATTGTGTGTGTTTGTGTGTGTGTCCCCTTCTCTCTACATAACTCTTTCAAACAAATCTTTAAAAAAAAATTTTTTATTAGAGCAAAAGAAGTACAGTAATAGGCACCTTTAAACACCATTGGTTTGAGACCTTGAAACCAAAGAAAGGAATGCCTCCACCAGGAAACACAAAACAATTCCAGTGAACGGAAGATGAGACCACCGTTGGATAATATGGGCTACTTATGCCACTGAACCAACAGGGCAAAGAGGTTAATCTGTAGGCAGAAGTGACTGATACCAATTACCAAGAAGAAACTGGGTTGCTTCTAAACCACGGAAGCAAGGAGCACTCAGTCTGGAATGATGCCCAATAGTAAAGGTTAATGGAAAACTACAGAAACAGTAACAAAAGCAGCATGCCTGTAGGCTTAGAGTTTTTGGGAAAGATCTGGGTCACTTTACCACATAAAAAACCCCCAACAAGCTAAGCTTCTGGCCAAAGCATGGGAAAGATGCAATGAGCTATGAAAGAACAGTCATTGAGATCAATTAGTCTGTGACCCATAACACAGATGAAGTCTGTGGTAGCTCTGTGTATTTTCTAATTGCTTGTTACGTCACCCCTGCAGGAGTTTAAATGGCAGAAGACTGTGGCGGGTTACAGATTTATTGCCTCTCAACTATAAATTCACCCTATTAGACTGCTCTGTGAAAACAGATCTGGAGCCTGTAAACAGTTTTCCCGTGTCAGCTGGCACCGAAGGCTTGTCAGTAGGACACTGGCGGGACGCTGCTGCCTGTTTCCAATGAACCCGCTCAGCAGCCTCCTGCACCACGCGCAGCCTCTCCTGCACCGGCTTCCCGGTGCCCTCTGGGGCCCACTTCTTGCAGCTGCCTGCACCACGCCTCCACCTTCGCCAACAACTTTGGAGCAAAAGCGCCTCTAGCTCCTGAAGAATGACCAGCTTTTCCAGCACCAGATTCCTACTGCACACCTGGGTTTCTCGAGGGCCCTCGGTGTACCATGGCCAGCAGCATTCCCCATATTCCAACACCCAGGCAGTTTGTGGCCCAGGGCCTCTAGGGAGACAGACTTCTGATGTTGGGCTTTGTTGCACTTCCAGAGAAGCAGATTTCCAACAGCAGCAACACCAGTGATTCCGCTACCCACCAGCAAGCTGTGGCAATGTCTTCTCCAGCAAGGTCTGGACCTACGCCCTGGGAAGACGGACTTTTTCTTCACTGGATGCTCTCTCACAAACAGGGTTAAGACTAGTCCTTGTATCTATTTTATTTCCATATTTAGAGTTCTCTTTATTCCTTTCTAAATAATCCCTCATTATTGTAATCCTGTTATAGTTAATAATTTCTCACATTCAACAATGTGGTTTCTTTTCCTGACTGAGTCGAGACCAACAATAAAAGGAACAAAGGATTCCAGATCTGGAGTAAGGAAGAAATTAGATGAGCATTAGTCATTTTTTCAAGTTGGGAAGCAAAGAAGTGCTCTGGTAACCAAAGTTATGACATTTTGAGAATCAAAAGAATGATTTTAGTGGAAATTCAGAATCAACAAAAATCCATGAGCCCACAGTACTTCAAAAAAGAGATACCCAGAATAAAAAACAAAAAAACTGAGTGACACTTGAGACAGCTTTACAAAGAATCTACATTTGGGGGCTGGCATTGTGGTATAACTGGTTAAGACACCTGCAATGTTGGCATCCCATATGGGCACTGGCTCAAATCCTGGCCACTCCACTTCCAACCCATCTTCCTGTTAATGCACCTGGGAAAAGCAGTGGAAGATGGCCCAAGTCCCCAAGTCCTTGGGCCCCTGCACCAACGCGGGAGACCCAGAAGAAACTCCTGGCTCCTGGCTTAGCCTGGCCCAGCCCTGGCTGTGCAGCCATTTGGGGAGTGTACCAGTGGATGGAAGATCTCTCTCTCTCTCTCTCCCTCTCTTTCTCTGCTTTTCAAATAAACCAAATAAATCTTTTTTAAAAATCCATATTTTGAAAATGGGAAATAAAAAACTTTTAAAAAAAATTAAAGGGGCCAGCGCCATGGCGCAGTAGGTTAGTTAATCCTCCACCTGTGGCGCCAGCATCCCATATGAGCGCCAGTTCTAGTCCCAGCTGCTCCTCTTCCAGTCAGCTCTCTGCTGTGGCCTGGGAAAGCAGTGGAGCACGGCCCAAGTCCTTGGGACCCTGCACCTGCATGGGAGACCCAGAAGAAGCTCCTGGCTCCTGGCTTCAGATCGGCCCAGCTCCAGCCATTGAGGCCACTTGGGGAGTGAACCAATGGAAGGAAGACCTTTCTTTCTGTCTCTGCCTCTCACTGTCTGTAGCTCTACCTCTCAACTAAATGAATAAAATCTTTAAAATAATTAAAAATCAATTGATATGTTCAAAGAATGACAGAAATAGAAAAACATCATTTTGTAAACTTTAATGGAATTAGTGATTAAGGTAATCATTAAGGTAATTAAAGATTATCAATTGGAATTTAAAACTAAAGGCTGATAAAAAATTGGACATTTGAAAAATAAAAAGCTACTATCACACAAATTATATTACAAAGAAGAAAAATTTTATAAATGGAGGGATCAAACCATCATAAACCTAATGCAGTAGTCAACCCTGAAAATGGAAATTCAATTGAAAAGCATGTATCTTCTGATAAGACAAAACATGACATACCTAGGATGAATGCTAATGTTTAACTTTTTTTTTTTTTTTAAGATTTATTTTATTTATTTGAAAGAGTTACAAAGAGAGGTAGAGACAGAGAGAGAGGTCTTCCATCTGCTGGTTCATTCTCCAGATGGACGCAATGGCCAGAGCTGTGCCGATCCGAAGCCAAAAGCCAGGAGCTTCTCCCAGGTATGCCACACTGATGCAGGGGCCCGAAGACTTGGGCCATCTTCTACTGCTATCCCAGGTCACAGCAGAGAGCTGGATCGGAAGAGGAGCAGTTGGGACTTGAACCGGCGCCCATATGGGATGCCGGCGCTTCAGGCCAAGGCTTTAACCCTCTGTGCCACAACGCCGGCCCCTAATGTTTTAACTTTTAAAAATCAATCTACAAAGTCCCTCTTTTTCTCAATCAGGATTCTGGGAAATTAAATCCTAAAGAAAATGATCTGAATAACTATTTTCTCAATTATTCTAAGAATGGTATATGCAGTACAGAGAATTCATTATATACTTGGATGCCTTGGGCATTAAACAAAGAGGCAATCAGAAAATCAAGAATGTATGATATTTTCTAAAACATCAGTTCCAATCTCTTCAACAAATCATGTCATTCTGAAAAAGGAAGAGGATGGGACCAGGGGCCAGGGGCCAGCATTGTGGTGCAGTGGCTTAAGCTGCTGCCTGCATACTGACATCCCATATGGGACATGCCATGTTAGAATGCTAGTTTACTCCTGGTTGCTCCATTCCTGAAACAGCTACCTGCTAATGCAACCAGGAAAGCAGCAGAAGATGGTCCAAGTATTTGGGCCCCAGCTACCCATGTGGGGGACCTGGTTGGAGTTTCAGGCTCCTGGCTTCAGCCTGAACGATCCCTGGCCTTTGAGGCCATTTAAGGAATGAACTAGTGGATGGAAGACCTCTTTCTCCCTCCCCACCCCTTGTCACTCTGCCTGTCAAATAAATAAATCTTAAAAAAAAGAAAAGAAAAGAGAAGAGAAGAAAAGAAAACCTGATATAAGGGATGGGCAATTGACACAGTGGGTAGGAGACTCGCATGCCACATAAGAGTGCCTTCCTTGTTCAAGTCCTGGCTCTGCTCTACATTCCAGCTTCCTAATACACACCCTGGGAGGTAGCAGGTGATGGTTCGGGTATTTGGGTCCCACCACCCATGTGGGAGACCTAGATGGAGTCATGCTCTCCTGGATTTGAGCTGGGAAAACACTGGCTGTTTCGGGTATTTAAGAAATGAATGCTGTGGCGCAGTGGGTTAATGCCCTGGCCTGAAGCGCGGCATCCCATGTGGGCACTAGTTCGAGACCCGGCTGCCCCACTTCCTGTCTAGCTCTCTGCTATGGCCCGGGATAGCAGTGGAGGATGGCCCAAGTCCTTGGGCCCCTGCACCCGCGTGGGAGACCCAGAGGAAGCTCCTGGCTTCGGATCGGTGCAGCTCCACCCGTTGCGGCCATCTGGGGGAGTGAACCAGCAGATGGAAGACCTCTCTCTCTCTCTACCTCTCCTCTTTCTGTGTAACTCTGACTTTCAAATAAATAAATAAATAAATCTTTAAAAAAATGAATCAGCTAGACAGGAGATCTCTGACTCCCTCTCTTTAAAAAAATAAATAGAAAAAGTTTATGGAAAATGGAATTAAAAGTTTATTTTAAAACAAAAACCTGATATAAGGCAAGGTACTTGACTAGATATTGATTTGGAAAAAACCATAGAAATGATTTTTTTAAGCCAACTGGGAAAATGTGAATATGGTCTGGGCACTTATTAGATGATACAAACATTTACTGAAATGTAAAGACATAGGTGGATGGCCCAAAAAGGCAGGATACAGGAGGGTAGGTTGAGTATAATCTCATTTGGGTTAAAAAAAAAAATCTGGAGCCGGTGCAGCGGCTCAATAGGCTAATCCTCCACCTTGAGGCGCCAGCACATCGGGTTCTAGTCCTGGTCGGGGCACCGGATTCTGTCCCGGTTGCCCCTCTTCCAGGCCAGCTCTCTGCTATGGCCTGGGAGTGCAGTGGAGGATGGCCCAAGTGCTTGGGCCCTGCACCCCATGGGAGACCAGGAGAAGCACCTGGCTCCGGCCTTCGGATCAGCATGGTGCGCTGGCCGCAGCGCACCAGCCGCGGTGGCCATTGGAGGGTGAACCAACGACAAAGGAAGACCTTTATCTCTGTCTCTCTCTCTCTCACTGTCTACTCTGCCTGTATATATAAAAAAAAAATCTGTACATATGTTCATAAAAAAATATGTTCACAGAGGATATGTATCACAAGGTTAACAACATGATCACCAGATGGTTTGAATATAATTTGTTTATTTAGATTTTCTAATTCTATATGATACTATTGTTTGAAAAAAATGATCAACTGAAAAATTAAACATACATTTAACTTAAAAGAATAATTTCACAATTAATTTCTAACATCAAACTGAACATAATTTTAACAAAACTATTTTTTAAACAAAAAATTTTATGATGTTACAGAAGTACTGAAACAAACCTCTAAAAATCATCTATTACAACCACATTACTGAGAAAAGTAAGCCAGACTGTAAGACCCAAAAATGGGTACAATCAATTTAATACCACCTGGGTCAGGAACCAATAGACTTCTTTAGCAAAGGGGTAGACAGTAAATAGTTCAGGCTTGGCAAGCCCTATAGTCTTTTGGAAACTACTCAATTCTGCTAAGGTAGTTCAAAATAACAGACATAGACAAAACATAAAAAATGGGTATAGCTGTGTTCCAATAAAACTTCACTGGCAAAAATGGGCAACCAACCTATAGACCATACATTCACCCAACCATCCGTGGTCTAAACGCAAGCCTGGGGAACCTTTTACCTGCCAAGGGACATTTGGCCATACAAAATTGTCAACTTAAAAATTAGCCTGCTATAAATTTATTGAATTTTGAGTCCTACCTGCAGATGCCTTGGCAGAATCAGAGCAAATGATTTGATAGGCCTTATGTGGCCTGGGGATTGGACATTCCCTACCCCTGGTCTAAAGCATTAAAAAATCCAACTAATTGAAAGGGACCAATCACATTTATTTCTTCAAAAAATAATGTGCTTTTAGCTAATGTATAGTTGTGATATTGCTGAAGGGTCAAGTAAAGTCTTCTATCACCTCAGTAACAAAATTTGAATTTGTCTTTAAGAGAGGATCTGTTCTTTAACAAAGTTAAGTTTATTCACACTTCCCTTCCATGGTTCTTCATCAAGAACAAGAGTTAGTAGCGTAAATTAGAAGAGCATGGAATACATAATTGGAAATTCAAATTCTAAATTACCTAACACATAATTCTAGAGTTTATTTCTCATTCATAAACTGGAGATAGTATCATTCTCAGAGGATTACACAGAAGCTCAAGAATAGTTGTTGGAAGTATTTTGTAATTGTAAAATGTTACATAGATGCCAAAGTATTACTATTACCACATTTTGCAAACTGAGCTATTTTACAATGTGATATTATGACATATATATTTTGGGTTTTTGTCTACGTTTCCTTGCTCATATCTTCTTTCGCAAGGCAGGCCATAGTCATAATACCTTCCTCATCCAGAGAGGTCACGCCTAACACCAGAGAAAGGAATGCTGAAGAATGTGAAGAGACGGGCCTGCCTGGATCTTCCCATCCAGTTTACCAGCATTCATGCCTACACAACAAGTCTCCATAAAAAGCCAAGAGGGGGACAGGCACCAGCGCTGTGGTGCAGTGGGTTAACGCCCTGGCCTGAAGCGCTGGCATCCCTTATGGGTGCCGGTTCAAGACCCGGCTGCTCCTCTTCGGATCCAGCTCTCTATACTATGGCCTGGGATAGCAGCATCCATGTGGGATACCTGGAAGAAGCTCCTGGCTTCTGGCTTCGGATAGGCACAGCTCCGGCCGTTGCGGCCATCTGGGGAATGAACCAGAAGATGGAAGATCTCTCTCTCTCTCTGCCTTTCCTTCTCTCTCTGTGTAACTCTGATTTTCAAGTAAATAAATTTAAAAAAAAAAAAAAAAAAAAAAAAGGCCGGGGACCAGCACTGTGGCATATCGAGTAAAGCAGTACCAGTTTGAGTTCCAGCTGCTCTACTTCCAACCCAGCTCCCTGCTAATGGCCTGGGAAAAGCAGCAAAAGATGCTCCAACTGCTTGGGTCCTGCACCCACGTGGGAGACCTCGAAGAAGCGCCTAACTCCTGGCTTCAGCCTGGCCCAATCCTGGTTACTGCGGCCATTTGGAGAGTGAATCAATGGATAGAAGATCTCTCTGTCTGTCTGTCTCTCTCTCTCTCTCTCTGTAACTCTTTCAAATAAGTAAAATAAATCTTAAAAAATAAAACCAAAAGGGCATCCAAACTTGTGGAGGTTCTTGGAGGGCAGTACCCGGAGCGGGCACAGAAGCTCCACACCTCTTCTTCCACACTTCACCCTGCGCACCTCTTCATCTGCATCATTCCAATATCCTTTATTATAAACCAGTAAACAGAAATGTTTCCTTGAGTTTTGCGAATCACTCAAATTAATCAACCCAAGAAGGGGTTATGGGAAGCAGGTTTACAGCCTGTCAGAAGTATAGGTAAAACAACGTAAAGCTTGCAACTGGCATCTAACATGTGTATGGTAGTCAGGGGTGTGAGAGAGGGAAGTGAGTATATGGTGGCAATCTTGGGGAATGAGCATCCAACCTATGGAATCTGATGCTGTTTCCAGGTAGACAGTGTCAGAATTAAAGTGACTTAAGGATGAAGAATTGCTTGCTTGCTGGCACAGAGAAATTCCCACACCTTTTAGGATCACAGAAGTCTTCTGTGAATTGTTGTGGAATTAAGGCAGAAAGAAAAATGCCTTTTTCTTTTTGACACACACAACCATGCAATTAGATTACAAAATAACCACCAAGCTTTCTGCCCCTAGGGCGCAACTAGATATTTCAAACTTACCAATAGAGATACTACTGTACTAGAGTAGAAGGCCAAATCTTCTATAATTTCTGTGCGCCGGTTAGCTCCGATTCGTAAGGAACGACTATGTACTTCTTCAGGTAATACTGTAAGGATCTCCAGCAAAAAAGGCAGAGAAGTTACATCATTGCTGTATCTGGAAAAGAAAATGGTCAAAATGGATCAGTTATTCACTAGAAAATACACAGCAACCACCAGAATAATTCATAGCAACAAAAACAGCATTCTGATGACTGTTAAGGGGGATAGAAAAAATACAGATTGATCATTTGGAAAGGTATGAAAAATCATCCAATCAACATTTCAAGTTGTATAATCTTTGACCCAGGAGTTTCACTTTTAGGACACCAGTATCCCACAAGCATCCCATTTTGGAGGGTCTGGTTTGAGTCCCAGCTCCTCTGCCTGAGCCAGCTCCCTACTGACGTGCACCCTTAGAAGTAGAACAAATAACTGGGTCCCTGCCATACACAAAGGAAGCCTGGATTGAGTTCCAGGCTCTTGGCTTTGACCTGGCCCAACCCTAGCTGTTGTGGACGTTTGGGGAGTGGGCCAGTGGATGAAAGAGCTATCTCAGTCTTCTGCCTTTCAAATAAAAGTAGAAAAAAAATTTTTAAAAAGGTTACAGTCATACAATGGAACATGAAGTGCACTATAATGAAATTTATATATGTCATAAAATGAAAAGACCATGATGTATTAAGTGAAAAAAGTAAATGAAACATTAAATGAACAAATGCACAAGTGTATGTATATTAGAACATATATGGGCTGGTGCTGTGGCTGACTAGGCTAATCCTCCACCTGTGGCGCTGGCACACCAAGTTCCAGCCCCGGTCAGGGCGCCGGATTCTGTCCCGGTTGCCCCTCTTCCAGGCCAGCTCTCTGCTGTGGCCCGGGAGTGCAGTGGAGGATGGCCCAAGTCCTTGGCCCTGCACCCCATGGGAGACCAGGAAAAGCACCTGGCTCCTGCCTTCGGATCAGCGCAGTGCGCCAGCCGCAGCAGCCATTGGGGGGTGAACCAACGGCAAAGGAAGACCTTACTCTCTGTCTCTCTCACTGTCCACTCTGCTTGTCAAAACAAACAAACAAACAAACAATCCATATATGTACTTATTTATTTTTATTTTTAAAATTCTTAAAGAACAGTCTAGGAGTATATAGCCAATCATGAATAGTGGTTGTTTATAAAACATAGGAGTAAGGAGAAAACATAGTGTTTACTATGTACTTTTTTTTTTTTTTTTTTTTTTTAGATTTATTTATTTGTTTGTTTGAAAGGCAGAGTTACAAAGAGGCAGAGCTCCACAATGGCTGGAGCTGGGCCAGGCCAAAGCCAGGAGCTTCTGCCAGGTCTCCCACGTGGATGCAGGGGTCCAAGGACTAGGACTTTCTTCTGCTGCTTTCTCAGGCACATTAGCAGGGAGCTGGATCAGAAATGGAACAGTCAGGACTCAAACCAGCACCCACATGGTGCTGCAAGTGGTGGCTTTACCTACTACACCACAGCGTCAGCCCCATTCATTTTTTGTTGTTGTTAGTTTTTTTTTTAACTTTTATTTAATAAATACAAATTTCGAAAGTACAACTTTTGGATTATAGCGGTTTTCCCCCCATAACCACCTTCCTACCTTCAAACCATTCCATCTCTTACTCCCTCTCCCATCCCATTCTTCATTAAGATTCATTTTTAATTATCTTTATACAGAAGATCAACTTTGTATATACTAAGTAAAGATTTCAACAGTTACACCCACACAGACACACAAAGTATAAAGTACTGTTTGAATACTAGTTTTACTGTTAATTCTCACTGTACAACACATTAAGGACAGGGATCCTACATGGGGAATAAGTGTACAGTGACTCCTGTTGTTGATTTAACAATTGACACTCTTATTTATGATGTTAGTAATCAACCGGGGCTCTTATCATCAGTTGCCAAGGCTATGGAAGCCTCCTGAGTTCACAAACTCTGACCTTACTTGGACAAGGTCATAATCAAAGTGAAAGTTCTCTCCTCCCTTCAGAGAAAGGTACCTCCTTCTTTGATGGCCCATTCTTTTCACTGGGATCCCACTCACAGAGATCTTTCATTTAGGTAATTTCTTTCTTTCTTTCTTTTCTTTCTTTCTTTTTTTTTTTTTTTTTTTTTTTTTGCCATAGTTTCTTGGCTTTCCATGCCTGAGAAACTCTCATGGGCTTTTTAGCCAGATCTGAATGCCTTAAGGGCTGACTCTGAGGCCAGAGTGTCAGCCCCATTCATTATCTACTTTGATTTTAATTCTTTGTAAAGTTTTTATTTAAAGATTTATTTATTTCAAAGAGTTGCAAAGAAAGAAGGAAAGACACACACACACATACAGAGAGGCAGGAAGGGGGAGGGGGAGAGGGAGAGGGAAAGGGAGAGGGAGAGTAAGAGATTGAACATCCATCCACTGGTTCACTCCCTAGATGGCCACCAATGGCCAGGGCTGGGCCAGGTCAAGCTAGGAGGCAAGAGCTTCATCCGGGTCTCCCACATGGGTGTAAGGGTCCAAGTACTTGAGCCATCTTCTGCTGCTTTTCCCAGGCCATTAGCAAAGAGCTGAACAGCTGGGACTCAAAACAGCACCCATATGGGATGCCAGCTTCACATACAGCTTTATCTGCTACACCACAATGCCAGCCCCTTGAAGTTTTTATTTACTAATTTGAGAAAGAGACAGAAACAGATAGATACAGAGAAAGAACTCTCATCCACTGGTTCACTCCCAAATGCCCACAACACCTAGGGCTGGGCTGGGCTGGGCCAAAGTCAGGAACCAGGAAATCAATCCTGGTTTCCCATTTGGGTGGCAGGAACCCAATTACTTGAGCTATCAAGACTGCCTCCATGGGTCTCTATTAGCAAGTCCTAGTGTCAGGAAAGAGAGCCAGGAACAAAATTCAGGCACTCTCTGATGTGGGACACAGGAGTCTTAGTCAGCATTTTAACTGCTCGGCTAAACACCCAGTGCCACGTTGTACTTTAAGTTTCCATGCTGGCCGGTGCCGTGGCTCAACAGGCTAATCCTCCACCTTGAGGCACCGGCACACCGGGTTCTAGTTCCATTTGGGGCACCGGATTCTGTCCCGGTTGCCCCTCTTCCAGGCCAGCTCTCTGCTATGGCCTGGGAGTGCAGTGGAGGATGGCCCAAGTGCTTGGGCCTTGCACCTGCATGGGAGACCAGGAAAAGCACCTGACTCCTGCCTTCGGATCAGTGCAATGCGCTGGTGGCGGCGGCTATTGGAGGGTGAACCAACGGCAAAAAAGGAAGACCTTTCTCTCTGTCTCTCTCTCACTGTCCACTCTGTCAAAAAAAAAAAAAAAAAAAAAAAGTATCCATGCTGTGAAAAGTTTTTTCAAGTTACGTATTTGCCTAAAAAAAATTATCTTAAAAAAATAAACTATCAGAAGCAGGAATTTGGCCTAGCGGTGGAGACTTAAACTAGAGTTCCCTGGGTTCGATTCCTGGCTCTCGCTCCTGACTCCAGCTTCCTGCTAATGCAGATCCTGGTAGGTACTGCTAATGAATAAGTAGATTATTTCCACGCAAGTGGAGGACCTGGATTTCATTACCCGATTTCAACCTTGGCCCTGGACAGCTGCTTTCCCAGACACATCAGCAGGGAGCTGGATCACAAGTGGAGCAGCCACGACAAGAACTGGCACCCATATGAGATTCCAGCATTAAGGTGATGGCTTAACTTGCTATGTCACAATCCCAGTCCTAGAATAATACTGTCCCCCTGACAGGAAGTATATTCATAACAACCTTTAATATAATTCTAAATACTATGAATATATTTTTTATAAAATTATTGATATTCCAGTTAGTGGGAATAAGCCACAAGGCAATAAAAGACTGTTCATTTAATTCGAGGAGTGAGTGTGTAAATTATGAAGCCTTTTTATATGCCACATGACATACATATCTGTAAAACTTAAATGATTTTCTCTAACAAATATTAAGAATATATACTAACAGTTTCGGGAAACAGTCAAATGTCTAACTACTGCCAACAAATTTCCCTGTGTAGGTTAGTGGTAATTCCAAATGCTGGTATACAGTCAGTACGAATTACTTACTTTTCCACCAATGTTTGTACACATCCCTTCCAGGAAGGCATCTGTAGGGCAAGGTCTGCTATTGCTAAAGCCAGCTGAATAAGAAAAGAGATTAAACAAATGAATAGAACAGATGAACAGAAATAGGGTTACCATCCATGTTAATTGGAAAGCAAAGAAATTAAATGTCTTCTAAACAATAGGGCAACTAGACTAATATCCTCCTCTTTCCCTCACCCCTACAACCATATATACATATGGTTTAGTATACATAACTCTTCTGGATTAGCTATAAATTGCTGGGAATAACCTTTAAAAATTAAAAAAAAAAAACAGCAATGACAAAAGATATCAGAAAGAATATAGATTTTTCTCCAGGAAATATCAATACTTAATTTTATTTGGCAACACCATAGACCTTCACAGACAGATACATTCTACTTTGCCAAAAGACCAGAGCTACCGACATTCAGATCCATTACTTAGTCCTCCAGTAATGGATCACCATTTCCTCCTCTTTATTTCTCATCTTTAAAAAGCCTTATGCAAAAGCTTCCTCTACCAGAGCACTTATATGCCAGGTGGAGAACACATATGAAAATGTACTCATAAAAACTTCCAGTTTTTCTTTCGAGTGTATTTTTTCTCTAAAAGGAAAAGGCTAGATGTTCTAGCTCATCATTTCACTCCTGAAGTTTTTACAGTCAACCAACCCAGGAAACATTCTTTAAAAAGGAAACTACACATACCTCTGCCCAGCATGATATAGAATTTTTACCATCTACAATTTTAACAGCAGAGGGCATATAACATGCCTTTCAAATGTACACTTACCTTTCCCATTTTGATATGTTAGTTTGAAACCAAATGAACTTGAAAATACAAAAGATTAAAATTTACACTTTCTATCCACTTACAATACAGTAATGTGTCTGTAATAAAGTTAACGTTACTTCATATGGCCCAGCAATATCAAGCAAAATAAACTTGATAAATCCAAATGGCTTACAAATTTCCCTAGGCAGAAGCACAGGATTTACCTGCGTTACAATGATAGGTGACAAGTCTTTCAAGTTCTGAATATGGGTTAGCAATGAGTCTCGTAAAGAGGCATGAGAGTCTGTAGGGAGCTCATAAAATGAGGTTTGAATCTTCATTTTCATAGTCTGTGCAGCAAAATAGCATGATTCCACATCCTGGCGGATCTGTAACAATTGGTCTGAAATTTCCCATGCATGAACCTGAAAGTTGATCAGACAAAGATGTCTTAAAAACTGCTTTCTCAATAATTTGAATTCTATATAACCGCAGCACATATAAATATAGATCAAAGTATAATGAAAGAAAAATATGGCAAACTAAAGGAACCATTAATTAAGCCAATACCTCAAACTGCACTGCTGTAGGCCCTGTTCAACAAAAATAGTCCCTAAAGTCTCTCTGAATCATTTTAAGATGGTATGAGGGCTATCACTTGAAGCAACAGATATAATCATGCTGATTAGAATCATTAACTATATAAAAGGAAAGTATTTAAAAAAATATTCCACAAGTTTCTAATAAACCTAAATGTCACTATATAAAAGTCTAACTAACCCTAATCTATAGGTTGGATGTTTCTTCTATTATTTATTAATAATAAACAAGCTTTGCTCATTCTGAGACTTGAATCTGGAAGCTGGTTTTAATATATACAACAAATAGGAAGTGTATTTCTTATTGGTCTTAGTAGGCCTAACTTTTCAATCTTTAGCTCCTGATAAAATAATAGAAAACTCTCTTGATTCAATGAATATTTCACATATTTCAATTACTTTATGATGTATCTATTTTAACCAAGTACCAAACACGCTACTAAAATAATTTTCATAGTATAAGCTAAACTTATCAATAGAAATGGTAAGAGCAAAAACATAGGATTTGGTCACTGAAAGCTATTACAAAAGGGAGTCCTATTTTAAAAGTAATCTTGGGGTCAAAATCACACAGTACACAATAAGCAACAAACTAATGGTTGATTAATTCAAATCAATTCTACACCAAACTGCCTCTTCATGGGAGAAGGTTAAAATGGACTAGCAACAACAACAAAAAGTCATTCTCAATTTAGGATTAGTCAATTGTGAAGACAGATCACACAGATTTTTCTAGGTTTTTTATGAAGATAAAGCATACTTCACAAGCACGTAATTATTCAAGATCTTTCCAAATAGCAAGTCAAGATATAAAAAGCAGGTAGAATAAATGGCCTATATGAGTTCCTAAAGTAATCTGAAAACAGCTTAAATTTTACTAACACAAATTTCATTTTTAATCAAATATTAAATTAGTAGACTGTAAACATTAACTTCCTTCTAGATATGGTGTATTTTGCTAATTTTTGTACTTTTTGTCCCTAGCATATTGCCTCAAAAACACTCAACAAATGTTTACTGAATCATTAAAATACCAACTTTCCTCCCTCAAGTAAAAAATTTTCCAGCCAGTTTTTAACCACTCATTATCTAACCAGTAACCGAAGCATATCTATAGTTCAATATGCTGTCACACAATGGTTTTTTTGCTCAAATTATTTTTAAATAATAAAATGATTCTATAAAAGCTCTGACAGAACAATTAGCAAAACTAAAGATAATGAACATTCACAATAAAACTGCATTATCCAGTCATCTCCAAGGGTATCTCTAAGAACCCCAAAACATAAGTGAATGAGAACAAAACAATGGTATCTGAAGGACTTGCTGTGGTTTCATCAGTAAAAGCAGAGGCCTCTGGGTATCTAACGGATTTAAAAGCAGTGGAACACCGAAAGAGCCATTAGGTAAACAATGTAAAGTAGAGGGGGGCAACGTGAGAACTGCAGTTGAAATAGAGTTTCTTCTTAAAAAAAAAATACATACATATATATATTTGAAAGGCAGTTAGAGAGAGAGAATGAGAGACAAGAGAGACAAATCTTCTATCTACTGGTTCACTCTCCCAAATGGCTGCAACAGCCAGGGCTGGGCCAGGAACCTGAACTACACTGAGGTCTCCCACATGGGTAGCAGGGGCCCAAGTACGCAGGCCATCATCCACTGTTTTCCCAGGCACATTAGCAGGGAGCTGGATTGGAAATGGAACAGCAGGATCTCAAATCGGTGGTCATATATGATGCCAGTATTGCAAGTGACAGCGTAACTCAGTGCGCCACAAACGCTGGCCGCTGCAAGTGCTTTTCCCCAATCAAAAAACAAATGAATAAAAGAAACCTACATGAGAACTGGAAATGGAACAATTTAGCCTCTATAAAACCTTCAAACTGATAAAGTCAGGAAAGGCCCCAAACTGAGGAGAAACTGCTATAAACACAGAAGAGGATAGAAGAAGCATAATGGAGATGGAGGAAGAAAAGAAGAGGGAAGCAAAGCTAGGAAAGCTCAGAAATCAAACCGCTAAATGTATGAACACTATCTGCAAAGAGAAAAAGAAACTCTACAAAGTTAGAAATATCATTAACCAAAGCCTTCTAAATGTTCGGAAAAAATAATTTCACACACACACACACAAAAATGATTGAGGCCAAATGTCATATATAGCTGGGGAGGAGGGATAATAAATAAAATAACATCCTATAAGCAAAGTAGGTCTGAAA
The DNA here is from genome assembly GCF_051225735.1 of Oryctolagus cuniculus. Classification (NCBI taxonomy): domain Eukaryota; kingdom Metazoa; phylum Chordata; class Mammalia; order Lagomorpha; family Leporidae; genus Oryctolagus; species Oryctolagus cuniculus. The sequence continues at coordinate 165,036,598 of NC_142869.1, forward strand.
ACTTAATATTTGAAAGCAAGCTTAAAGATACTATGAAAATGACACGAGAGATATGATAGAATTGGAAAAGAAAAGTTTACAACTTAGGTAAAAGAAATCAAGAAAAAAATCACAGCAGAGATTAAACTAGGAAGAATTTCACAAGTATGACTAAACATAAAATATATAATCTATGTTTGTTTTTAATATTTGACAGATACAGTTAGTGAGAGAGAAAGAGAGAAAGGTCTTCCTTCTGTTGGTTCACTCCCCAAATGGCCGCTACGGCCAGCGCTACACTGATCCGAAGCCAGGAGCCAGGTCTCCTCCTGGTCTCCCATGAGGGTGCAGGGGCCCAATCACTTGGGCCATCCTCCACTGCCCTCCGGGGCCACAGCAGAGAGCTGGACTGGAAGAGGGGCAACTGGGACTAGAATCCGGCGCCCATATGGGATGCCCGCGCCGCAGGCGGAGGATTAAGCAATTGAGCCTCAGCGCCGGCCCCAGGAAAGTTTTTTTTAATCATAAAAGAAATGAAGAAAAACAGGCCGGCGACACGGCTCACTAGGCTAATCCTCCACCTTGCGGCGCCGGCACACCAGGTTCTAGTCCCGGTTGGGGCTCCGGATTCTGTCCCGGTTGCCCCTCTTCCAGGCCAGCTCTCTGCTATGGCCCGGGAGTGCAGTGGAGGATGGCCCAAGTCCTTGGGCCCTGCACCCCATGGGAGACCAGGAGAAGCACCTGGCTCCTGCCATCGGATCAGCGCGGTGCGCCGGCCGCGGCGGCCATTGGAGGGTGAACCAACGGCAAAAAGGAAGACCTTTCTCTCTGTCTCTCTCTCTCTCACTGTCCACTCTGCCTGTAAAAAAAAAAAAAAAAAAAAAGAAGAAGAAGAAATGAAGAAAAACAAACATTCAAGATAAAGTGACAAATCTTGAAGATAAGTAGAGAGGATATAGATAATAGGAGTCTGTAAAGAAAATAAGAAAACATAGAAAAAGAACAATTATCAAGAACTACAATTCAACCATGAATATGTACGATTACTATGTGTCAATTAAAACTATTTTAACTGTAAAATTCTTATTTTCATCTCATTTGAAAGTCAGAGAGACAGAACCATATCCTCCATCTCTCCAAACAACCTACTGCAATAGCCACAACTTAGCCAGGCTGGCATCTAGATAAAATTAAGTAACTTACAAGAAAAGATATTTGCTTATCATATACTTTGACTTGAATACTTCATGGCAGAAGAAAAAGAATATGCTGAAAATATGCTAAAAAAGTTGACAAAGATTTTATATACAAACTAATGTTCAATTATTAAGGCCACAAACTCTTACATGCAAAAATTTAGAGATTATAATTCCCAGTAGTCCTTCCTAAACAACCTGCTAAAAACGAGAAAGAGACAGTTTCACAAAGCTGACTAGAGAAACTGAGGCATCAACATAAGAACTGGTGGTAAATATTAAACATGTAGTTTATAAATAGTTGTAAACTATTTCATAAACAAATACAACAAATATGTATTATAGAAATACAAATATAACAAAGAGCAATTGAGGATTAAAATAGCATTAGGATTAAAATAGTATGCAATGCTCATATGCTCTGCAGGTCTGAGGCTATTATTGCATGTTAATGTGAGAAGAGCAACAAAGTGATTAAGGGAGATTCTACTGCTGTCACCCTCTTTGTCCTTGACAACCTGGACGCTCAGCATGGAAGAAAGGAAACAGAGACTAATACAGAGGGGCTTGATGAAAAATTCTTTTTTTATTTTAATTTTTATTTGAAAGTCAAAGTTACACAGAGAGAGGAGAGGCAGAGAGAGAGAGAGAGAGAGAGAGAGAGAGAGAGAGAGGTCTTCCATCCGCTGGTTCACTCCCCAATTGGCTGCAGTGGCTGGAGCTGCGCTGATCCGTAGCCAGGAGCCAAGAGCTTCCTCTGGGTCTCCCACGCGGGTGCAGGGGCCCAAGGACTTGGGCCATCTTCCACTGCTTTCCCAGGCCACAGCAGAGAGCTGGATGGGAAGTAGAGCAGCCAGGTCCCAAACCGGTGCCCATATGGGATGCCCGCGCTTCAGGCCAGGGCATTAACCCGCTGTGCCACAGTACCAGCCCCAAGGAAAAAGTCTTGTAGTGCTGAATATCAATTAGAAATATCAATACAATACCCAGCCCAGCAACACTTTGTAGGCTTCATGTCCACACTATGTTCTTTAAAATCAATTTTGAACTGAGTGAAATCAGTGCTCCTTGAATAAACAGCTGATGTAAGGTCTGAACAGTAAACACACAAGGCAAGCCTGTGACACACCCTGTCGTCCTAGACAGCATGGCAGCTTTCTAGAACAGTTATTGCAAAATTACTCTGTCGTCAGCTGAAAGAGGCTCTCACTGGCCAAAGTCAGGACAATTTAGGATTCAGCAAAGGATTAAAGTATCACATACACTAAAATCCATGCGAATGCATAAAGGTAAGAAAAGCTGGCCACAAGACACATTAACCATTACGATAGACAAAAACTCAATATCTTACAAGAGAAGAATCTTTTATCCGATTTTCCTAACTAAACCATACCACTAAGTAACCAAACAGTAGGTGAGAAAAGTTTCTTTCTAGAAATACTGATTAGTAAAACAGAAATGACAGATTTACAGTATCATCATTTTGCAACCCACAATTAATGGATCTAAGTAAGCACTAAGAAACAACAGCTGAATACATCACCAAAAAGAAAAAGAAAAAAAGGGAGGGGTATATAAAAGACTGCCACAAATTCAATGCTAATCCTACACACCTGCATTGGAGACTAGAATCTATTTCTCTTCCCCCTGAACCTGGTTTGGCCTTAGTAACCTGCTTAACTGCTATACTATAGCAGAAATGACATTCCACGACTTTTAAGTTTAGGTCAGAAGAAGCTTTGGAGCACCTGCTTTGGTATCCTGAACAGTCCTCTGAGGAAAATCAATTACCTCCATCAAATGGATGCCTGATCATCCACAAAACCCTGGTTAAACCCTGACTACAAAGTTATGAGATAAAACTATTTTTAAGTCACATTTGCTGTACAAACCCTAAGGCCAGACAACCAGACCTAGAGAGAAAAAAAGATGTCAACTGTTAGGTTTTTAGAATTTTACATGTCACAATAACATGATGAGGCAGCCAGTTAAGGCAGAAAAGACTTTTACTGTAGAAAGTACAGCACGGTGGGGGAAAGGAAGGTTAAAGCCCACCTGGACAGCAGGCAGGATATCCGAAGGTGAGACTTTAGTGGGCCAGACCGGGCAATGGGCAGCAGCCTATATATGCTGCTTTACGGGAGGGCTCCATGCAGACGTGCAGAGACTCACGTCCAACTGCAATAGGTGGGTCTGAAAGTGCAGAAAGCCCCTAATTTACAATGTATGATCTTGTCAGTTTGGTATGTCCCAGGAGAGGCACTTGAAACAGCTGAAGCTTTGAACAATTGTCAGGTTTGAGATTAACTATTTGTGCACCATTTTACCATGGTTTTGGAATTAACTATTTGTGCCCCAACAGCCTAGCAAGTCCTAATAGTAATTACCTTTAAAGGAACAACAATTAGACTGATAGCTGCCTTCTCATTAGAAACAATGGGAACTAAAAATTTTACCTTCAAAGAACGGAAAGAAAATAATTGCCAGTGGTTACTTTGCATGCAGAGAAAATATCTTGCTAAAATGCAAGAAAATAGACTTTTTTTTTTTTTTTTTTTTTTGACAGGCAGAGTGGACAATGAGAGAGAGAGAAACAGAGAGAAAGGTCTTCTTTTTTCCGTTGGTTCACCCTCCAATGGCCGCTGCGGCTGGCGCATTGCGGCCGACACACCACGCTGATCTGAAGCCAGGAGCCAGGTGCTTCTCCTGGTCTCCCATGGGGTGCAGGGCCCAAGCACTTGGGCCATCCTCCACTGCACTCCCTGGCCACAGCAGAGAGCTGGCCTGGAAGAGGGGCAACCGGGACAGAATCCGGAGCCCCGACCGGGACTAGAACCTGGTGTGCTGGCGCCACAAGGCGGAGGATTAGCCTAGTGAGCCGCGGCGCCGGCCACAAAATAGACTTTTCAAGACATACCACCATTGCTATTCTCCCAAAAAGGGTCAATCTGCAATAGATGCACAAAGGAGAAAATCCTATAAATGGTGCTCTTCGATGAGAAGATAAACAATCGTGGATGGAAGCAGGGAAATCAGGAGCAAATAAAGAGCAAAGGAAAAGCTAGATATCTGGGTAAATGAATGCTGATTATATACAGCAAAAAACATCTTGTGTGATTTTTAAGATATATGAAGAATAAAAATAATCGAATTTTATATTCACCTAAGATGTACAAAGATGGACAGAACACCATTTTCTAAAAATATACTACAAAACACACTACAAATAAACTACAAAATAACTTTTCTTAAACACCTCAGAAAGCTGAGGTCCTCAGGCATCTGAGTAGACTGAAAGCTAAGGACAGAGCTCTCATGCAGACAGGAGGCAAGCAGGAGCCCACCTCCTGCAGAAGACATGCAGGGCACCAGGTAACCAGGTAGTAAAATATTCAGCAAATTGGTAAAGGCTTAGCGTGCGCTAGCATGAATATGCGGAATCCCTGGGATTCAGACACAAGGGAAGCTCAGGACCACCTGCAGGATCCTCTCTACAGATCTCCACTAGACCAAAGGATGTGGAGGGAGGGGTTGTGGTGGGTAAGGGTAGGGGAGGGCAGGAGACAACTGGAAACTGCCTTTGGTGGTATAGTCCTAGGGAAGAGAAGCAACCATAACAGCAGAAAAAGACAGAAACCCTCTGCTGGGCCCTTCCCTCCTACTGAACAAAAAGCGTTAAACTGTGGGGCAGGGATAGTAAACTATGTCACCCCCTCAAGGCACAGGTTAAGACCCACTGCTATTGCAGTAAGGGTAAAAGAAAAAAATACTCTGAGGGGGATAGGCAGAAAACAGTCTTGAGTCTGTGCTACTACCAAAACCACCAGAGGTCTATCACTAAGGGAAGGGCCCAAAAAAGCCTATTTTGCATAATAAGGCCTGCCAGATTCAAGGCACAGCAAAAATGGCACAGGAAATCCAGACCACTGAGAAAGCTCTGCCTATCACACAGCTGAAGACCAGCAGTTCCAGCAGGCCAACAGAGGGCGATCTGCTCCCACCAACCCCTCCCCGACAAAGCAACACAAATTCTAAATTAAACCTCCTGAAAGCCAGAAATAAGAAGAAAATTCTGGAGGCAAGCAAAAGGACACATTAAACACAGAGGAACAAATATGTTACAGCAGACTTCTTGTCACAAACCAGCATGCCAAAACACATATTAAAATGCAAAAACAAGGACCTGCACAGAGGGTTAACGCCCTGGCCTGAAGCGTCGGCATCCCATATGGGCGCTGGTTCTAGTCCTGGCTGCCCCTCTTCCGATCCAGCTCTCTGCTATGGCCTGGGAAAGCAGTAGAAGGTGGCACAAGTGCTTGGGCCCCTGCACTCATGTGGGAGACCTGGAAGAAGCTCCTGGCTCCTGGCTTCGGATTGGCACAGCTCCGGCCGTTGCGGCCATCTGGGGAGTGAACCAGTGGATGGAAGACTCTCTCTGTCCCTCTCTCTGTAACTCTATCTTTCAAATAAATAAAATAAATAAATAAAAAATAAATAAAATAAATAAATGAAATAAATAAATAATATTATTATATATAATATATAATATATAATATATTATTATATAAATATATAATAATGTAATATATAATATATAATAATAAATAATAAATAAATAAAAAATCTTAAACAAGTCAAATGAGAATTCTATAATCAATAAAATTACATATAATTACATACATTCTATAAAATGAAGGCACTCAATATGACAGATAACCCAATTTAAAAATGGGACAAAGGACTTGAATAGACATTTTACCAAAGAATGTATATGAATGGCCAATAGCATATGAAAAGATGCTCAACGTAATAAGCCATGAGGAAATGTAAATTAAAAACACAATGAGATATAACTTCATACCCACCAGGATGGCTATAATAAAAAAGACAGGTAATGACAAGTATTGGCAAGGATGTGAAAGAACAGGAACCTTCACATACTGCGGTGCAGTAAAATGGTGCAGCCATTTACATTTCCTGTGTCTGGAAAACAAGATGACGGAAGTTCCTTGAAAAGTTAAAAACAAGAGTCACCACATGACTCAGAAATTCCAGATACATGAATGTTCACTGCAGCATATTCGTAATAGCCAAAAAGTAGGAACAGTCCATCCAAATGTCCATTCACCAATGAATGGATAAAATGTGAGATATTTTCATACACAGAGTGAAATGTTATTCAATCATAAAAAGGGATGAAGTAATCATACGTGATACAACATGGATAAATCTAAAACGTACTAGGGGCCAGCGCTGTGGTATAGCAGATAAAGACACTGACTGCAATGCCAGGAACCCATATGGACACCAGTTTGCGTCCCGGCTGCTCCACTTCCAATCCAGCCCTCTGCCATGGCCTGGGAAAGCAAAAGATGGCCCAAGTCCTTGGGGCCTCTGCACCCACATGGGAGACCTGGAAAAAGCTCCCGTCTCCTGGTTTCGGATCGGCGCAGCTCCGGCTGTTGTGGCCAATTGGGGAATGAACCAGCAGATGGAAGATCTCTCTCTCTCTCTCTCTGTAACTCTGATTTTCAAATAAATAAATAAATCTTTTTTTTTTTTTTTTTGGACAGGCAGAGTGGACAGTGAGAGAGAGAGAGACAGAGAGAAATGTCTTCCTTGGCCGTTGGTTCACCCTCCAATGGCTGGTGCGCTGCGGCCGGCGCACCACGCTGATCCGAAGCCAGGAACCAGGTGCTTTTCCTGGTCTCCCATGCGGGTGCAGGGTCCAAGCACTTGGGCCATCCTCCACTGCACTCCTGGGCCACAGCAGAGAGCTGGCCTGGAAGAGGGGCAACCGGGACAGAATCTGGCGCCCCGACCGGGACTAGAACCCAGGGTGCCAGCGCTGCAAGCAGAGGATTAGCCTAGTGAGCTGTGGTGCCAGCCTTTTTTTTTTTTTAAAGATTTATTTTAGTTATTTGAAAGACAGAGTTACAGAAAGAAGTAGAGACAGAGAGAGAGGTCTTCCATCCACTGGTTCACTCATCAGATGGCTGCAACAGCCAGAGCTGCACCAATTCCAAGCCAGGAGCCAGGAGCTTCTTCCAAGTCTCCCATGTGGGTACAGGGACCCAAGAACTTGGGCCATCTTCCACTGCTTTCCCAGGCCATAGTAGAGAGCTGGATCAGAAGAGAAGCAGCCGGATCTTGAACTGGCACCCATATGGTTAAAGCCAGGGCTCTAACCCGCTGCGCCACAGTGCCAGCCCCGGACTGTATACTTTCAATGGATGAACTGGGTGTGCATTATATCCCACCTCTTTTTTTTATTTTTTTAAATAGGCAAAAGTAATCTATGTTGATGGAAGTCAGAATAGTGCTTTTTGGGGAGAGAGAAACAATTTACTGGGAAGACATTTGGAAACAAGTAATAGATGTCCCATGCCTAATATTATTAGCGATTACTTAAATGTCCACATAAGTAAAATACTACTGAGCTCTGACTTCTGACTTCAGCTTCCTGAAATTGCAGACCCTGAGAGGCAGCAGTGATGGCTCAAGTAATTGGATTCTTGTTACTCACATGGAAGACCTGGATTGCATTCCTGACTATAATCCCAGCCGCTACAGGCATTTGGAGAATGAAACAGCGGATGGGAACTTTTTCTCAGCCTCTCAAATAAATAAGTTGAATTTTTTAAAAAAAGGTTAAAAAAAAAAAACCTTACTTATATTTACATCTCCTAAAACGCATAAATAAATCCTTTGGCTATTATAGTATGTATGTGTATACACACACACACACACACACACACACTTGAATAAAGTAGACATTTATGAAGCAAAATGGTAAGACATGAGAATCTCCTAAGTGCTTAACTCCTCTTTGTTCTCCTAAACACTTAGCCCTTCCTTTTACTAGGTAGCCAAGATACCTACTGGATTGGACAAACCTATCAGAATAGAATTCAAAATGGTTAGAGAGAGAAAGGGCAACAGAGAGCAAGCAAATCAGTTCTGTACAAATAACACCAAGGTTCCAAGAAGAAGAAACATTTTTCAGAGTGCTTATTTGCAGATCTTCACTGGCCTTCCCAGGATGCAGCCTTGATTTTGTTTTGTTTTAAATATGTTTCTTTTGTTTTAGTGACAAAACAATGATCAATATTTTTCCAATATCTGCAGGTTTTAAAGTTTCAGAAAAATTTCAGCATTGGGAATCAAAAATGACAAAAATGGGTGAGGGGGGAAAAGACAGCATTGTGGCACAGCAGGTTAAGTGACCCCTTGTGACTCCAGCATCCCATATCAGAGTGCCAATTTGACTCCCCAGCTGCTTGGTGCCTGGGAAGGCAGCGAAGGATGGCCCAAGTACTTGGGTGCCTGCCACCCATGTGGAAGACCTAGATGGAGGAGCTGGCACCGTGGCACAGCGGGTTAACGCCCTGGCCTGAAGTACCGGCATCCCATATGGGCGCTGGTTCTAGTCCGGCTGCTCCTCTTCCCATCCAGCTCTCTGTTATGGCCTGAGAAAGCAGTAGAAAATGGCCCAAGTCCTTGGGCCCCTGCACCTGCATGGGAGACTTGGTAGAAGCTTCTGGCTCTTGGCTTGGGATTGGCGCAGCTCCAGCTGTTGTGGCCAACTGGGGAGTAAACCATCGGATGTTAGACCTCTCTCTTTCTCTCTCTCTCCTCTCTCTGTGTAACTCTGACTCTCAAGTAAAAAATAAATAAATCTTAAAAAAAAAGCCGGCGCCGTGGCTCAATAGGCTAATCCTCCACCTTGCGGCGCCGGCACACCGGGTTCTAGTCCCGGTTGGGGCGCCGGATTCTGTCCCGGTTGCCCCTCTTCCAGGCCAGCTCTCTGCTATGGCCAGGGAGTGCAGTGGAGGATGGCCCAGGTGCTTGGGCCCTGCACCCCATGGGAGACCAGGAAAAGCACCTGGCTCCTGGCTCCTGCCAGGATCAGCGCGGTGCGCCGGCTGCAGCGGCGGCCATTGGAGGGTGAACCAGCGGCAAAGGAAGACCTTTCTCTCTCTGTCTCTCTCTCTCACTGTCCACTCTGCCTGTCAAAAAAAAAAAAAAAAAAAAAAAAAAAAAAAAGATCTAGATGGAGTTTCTGGCTCCTGGCTTCAGCTTGGCCCAGGTCCAGGTCCAGGCCCAACCCATCAGTTGTGGCCATTTGGGGAGTGAATCAGCAGATGGAAGACCTCTGTCACACTGGTTTTCAAACAAATAAATAAATAGGGGCTGGTGCTGTGACACAGAAGGTTAAGCCTCTGCCTGCAGTTCTGGTATCCCATACTGATGCAGGTTTGAGTCCCATCTGATGGTTCAACTCCACAAATGCTTACAAAAGCTAAGTTGGGCCAGGCCAAAGCCAAGAGCCAGGAACTCAATCTAGTTCTCCCACATGGGTGGCAAGGATGTAACCACTTGAGCCATCACCTGCTGCCTTTCGGAGTGCACACATACTATCTGGAAAATGGAATCAGAAGTGGAGCCAAAACTTGATCCCTGTCCAATGTGAAATGTAGACATCTTAAAAACTAGGCCAAATGTTAGCCCCTTGAGTTTTGTGTGTGTGTGTGTGTGTATGTGTGTGTTTTTAACAAAAGTAAAGTATAAATGGTAGTTATATGTACTTCATAGGACAATTCTATGGTAAATAAGTTTTAGAAAAAATTCCTGGGGGCCGGCGCCACAGCTCACTTGTCTAATCCTCCGCCTGCGGCACTGGCACCCCAGGTTCTAGTCCCGGTTGGGGTGTTAGATTCTGTCCTGGTTGCTCCTCTTCTGGTCCACCCTCTGCTGTGGCCCAGGAGGGCAGTGGAGGATAGCCCAAGTACTTGGGCCCTGCACCCGAATGGGAGACCAGGAGGAAGCACCTGGCTCCTGGCTTCAGATCAGCGCAGCGTGCCGGCCGTAGCAGCCATTTGAGGGGTGAACCAATGGAAGGAAGACCCTTCTCTCTGTTTCTCTCTCTCACTGTCTAACTCTGCCTGTCAATATATATATAAATATATATATAGATATAAATATATATAAACTACCAGATGAAAGCTACCTCTCAGTCTCTCCCTCCCTCTCTCTGTCCTGCTGCCTTCCAAGTAAATAAATAAACTTTAAAAAAGAAAGAAAAATTCCCTTATACAAATGTAACAAGTGGAACCAAAAGGAAAAAAAAAGCTTTCTTCTAATTTCAAGAACCTTTATATTGATGCTGCCTCACTCTGGTCAAATGGGCCTCACTCTACAAATATTTGTCTTTTGAAAAAAATACTTAATATAAAATAACTTCTAAAGAAATTTGGCAAACCTGAGTATCGCAAGCTACTAAGAAAATTACCAATAAAAAATTTGATGGTACTGCCACTAATGAATGTTCAGAAGTCATAATTTACCATTGTATTTTAAATTCCAGGAGGGTTTAACAATTATTGACATCCAAAAATAACAAGTCCCTGAGTCACAAAGAAAATGCAACATAGGTGGGGTTTGAGACAGACGTTGAAATGCTACTTGGGATAACCGTAGCCTGTATCAGAGCTCCTGATTCAAGTCCCAGCTTTCAATCCAGCTTCCTACTAATGCATGTCGTGGGAGGCAGATGATGGCTCAAGTACTTATGTTTCTGTCACCCACGTGGACAACCTGGTTGGAGTTGTCCTGGCTTCTGGCTTCAGCCTGGCCCAGCCTTGACTATTACAGGCATCTGGGGAGTGAACCAGCAGATGGAAGATTTTATCCATCTGCCTCTCAGCCTATCTCCCTCTCTCTCTTTCAAATAACAAAAAAAAAAAAAAAAAAAAAAAAAAAAAAGGCAAGCAAATCCTGACACCCTGAATACTGTATTACATTGCTCACCATTCTTCATCTCTGATAAGCTGCAGAAAGAAGCGAGAAGGAAGAGAATAAGGAAGGAAAAGGATTCTTTACGAAGAGAGAATAAAGCACTTACACTTCATAGGACTTTCTAGCCACAGATGCCAGGTGCTACCCACTGAAATCCAGGCTTGGACTAAGCTCCACATTTCTGAAAGGGCCATCTCAACCGAAGCCTGGGCTCAGAGTCAGCAGGAGGAAGCTGCAGCTCCCACTAGCAGCACTTTTCAAAGAGGCTGCAACAAGAGAACATTTTCCATATAAGCATCTAATTCCAATCTCCCATTGCACAAAGCATTAGCAGAACAGGCCCTTTACATCAGTCTTTTCAAACAGCATTTCTACACCTCTGTGATGACTGTGAGGCCTAGCAATCCTTTCACAAGCACTCCAAGGCCTTCATTACCCTTCACAGCAGATCCCAAAAGTATCTGCCTTTCTCGTTTTTTCCTTTAATGGTGCATTGTTGTTCCAAGACTAACTTCTACACCAACATTTCTAAAACTGCCAAATCAACCAAAACCACTTGGTAGGCCCCCTCAACAATGCAAGCACTCACCCAGACTGGAGTCAAAGGACTTTTTTGCTGCCAAGAATTAGAAGCAAATTGAGACTGCTAGTTAATCCTACACAAAACCGTTTCAAATTGGGGCCAGCGTCGTGGCATAGCAGGTAAAGCTTTCGCCTGTGACACTGGCAAACCTTTGGGGCCCCTGCTACTCAAGTGGGAGACCCAGATAAAGCTCCTGGCTATGGCCTGGCTTACCCCTGGCCCTCTAAGGAGACGAACCAGCAGATAGAAGATCCGTGTGTGCGTGTGTGTGTGTGTGTGACTCTGTCTCTCCCTCTCTCTTTCTCTGTAACTTTTTCAAATAAATAAATAAATTTTTTAAAAATTTAAGGGAGCTGGTGCTGTGGTATAGTAGGTTAAGCTTCTGCCCCTAAGGCTGGCATCCCATATGGGCGCCAGTTTGAGTCATGGCTGCTCCTCTTCTAATCCAGCTCTCTGCTTTGGCCTGGGAAAGCAGTAGAAGATGGTCCAAGTCCTTGGACCCCTGCACCCAGAAGAAGCTCCTGGTTCCTGGCTTCAGATCTGCCCAGCTCTGGCCGTTGCAGCCATTTGGGGAGTGAACCAGAGGATGAAGACCCCTCTCTCTCTGTCTCTCCTTGTTCCTGTAATCTGCCTCTCAAATAAATAAATAAATCTTTAAAAAATTTTTCAAGAAAACGCTTCAAGTTAAGAAGAATTACTTAAAATAATTCCGGGAGGACTTAAGGGCTCTTGCAAATAAAAACTGAGGTTCTGGAAATGAAGATAATTAAATGAGACTTGAAAAGTAATACAGAAGTGTTGCATTGCTACATTTTCTAAGCATTTTAATCAGTGAATGATACACTGATTAAATGAAGACTTTCAAAGATATATAGTAGGAGCTAGTGTTGTGGCACAGTGGGTTAAACAACCACCTGTGTGACCGGCATCCCATATGAACACTGGTTTGAATCCCTGCTGTTCTATGTCTAATCCAGTTCCCTGCTAATGCACCTGGGAAAGCAGCAGAAGATGGCCCAGGTCCTTGGGCCCCTGCACCCCTGTGGGAGACGTGGATGGAGTTCCAGGCTCCTGGCTTCAGCCCCTGTCATTAGAGCCATTCGGGGAGTGAAGATTTCTCTCTCTGTGTCTCTCCCTTTCCATAACTCTGTCTTTCAGATAAGTAAATCTTTGGGGGGAAAAAATGAGAATTAATCATATCATAGAAAATCAACTTTGCTAAAAATTAGAAAGGAAATAAAAAGAAAAAAAATAAGCTGAAGAGCAAGTAAGACAACCATCACTACCTAAAAATATTTTTCAGTGTAACTTGTTTTGTAAGATGGCCTGAAATACAGAAGCCATGATGAAAGGAGACTTAGCTAATATCTTCACCACAGCAGTGATGTGGAAACAACTCCTACCTCCCAGGCCTTGTATACACAAATAACTTTTCTAGATGCAAAAAAGCAGATTTATGTTCTGAAGTTCCATTGCACAGTAAGGTGACTATGGAAAATGTACTGCACACTAGAAGACAGGACTTTCGGATGTTTTCACCATAAAGAAATGCTAAATGTTTTGAGATAAATATATCTACTCTAGACATTATGCAATGTATACATGTAGTAAAATGTCAAAAAGTACCCCATAAATATGTACAATTTTTATATGTGTATTAAAAAGCCTTTTTAGAGGCCAGCACTGTGGCACAGCAGATCAAGCTGCCGCCTGCGATGCCGGCACCCCATATGGACCCAGTTCGAGTCTCCACTGCTCCACTGCCGATCCAGTTCCCTGCTAACGTGCCTGGGAAAGCCACAGAAGATGGCCCAAGTGCTTGGGTTCCTGCACCAATGTCAGAGACCCAGAAGAACTCCTGGCTCCTGGCTTCAGCCTGGCCCAGTCCTCGCTGTTGTGGCTATTTAGGGAGTAAACCAGCAGATGGAAGACTGTTCTCTCCCCCTAATTCTGCCTTTCAAATAAATAAAATAAATCCTTTGTAAAAAATTTTTTAAGTTGTTTCAAAAAAATTCATTTATGGAGATAAGTTCAGGCTACTTAAAGGTTCACAGCCATCTCTATAGTAATCAAATTATCAAAAGGAAGAAAATTATCTCACTTGTAGGAGAAAGAAATCCTTAGTGATAATGTTATTTAAAACATCAAAGGCGGAGCTGGCACTGTGGAGCAGGGGGTTAAAGCCCTGGCCTGCAGCACCTGTAGCACTGACCTCCTACCTGGGCACCGGTTCAAGTTCTGGCTGCTCCCCTTCCTATCTTGCTCCCTGCTAATGCCACCTGGGAAAGCAGTAGAAAATGGGCCAAGTCCTTGGGCCCCTGAACCCATGTGGGAGACCTGGAAGAAGCTCCTGGCTCCTGGCTTTAGAAACACCCAGCTCTGGCTGTTGTAGCCATTTGGGGAGTGAACCAGCAGACAGAAGACCTGTCTCTGTCTCTACCTCCCTCTGTAACTCCGTCTTTGAAATAAATAAATCTTAAATTAAAAAAAAAAAATCACAGCCATTCATATTCTAAGAGAAAATATTCAGTTTCCAAATCAACTTCAGAAGATAGCAGGGCATCACTGTGTCCTGATTTCAAAAGAAATCAGTACAACCAAGTGACAGCACTGCACACGACGATCTCCTCAGTTGTTGACAAAATCCCAGTGTTTCTAGAACAGTGTTTTCAAACAACCATCTCATGATGAATGACCTCTGGCAAATGAATTTGAACTCAACTCTGACCGTGTCAGTCACACATACATTAGTGCTGAGATATCTTGCCCAAATTTTTCTTGAGAAGTGTAAGGAATCAGTTTCCAAATAAAACATTCTCAATCACTTATGTATGTGAATATTAATCTCACGGATGGCCCCTAAGAAAGATAAATTTGGATCTGTACAATCCATTTCAGCTAAGGTTGACTAAAGCTTTCATTCCCTGATAATCACTTCTCTGTGGCCTTACTAGGTACACTAGGAAGCCCTGCTTCAAAATTAGAAACGTCAAGCTTGAAATTATATCTTTTGATGCAAATGAAGAAACCACTGAAGGGCTTCCTCCTGAAAGTAAAAAATACTAGGCCGGCGCCGCGGCTCACTAGGCTAATCCTCCGCCTTCTGGCGCCAGCACACCAGGTTCTAGTCCGGGTCAGGGCACCGGATTCTGTCCCGGTTGCCCCTCTTCCAGGCCAGCTCTCTGCTGTGGCCAGGGAGTGCAGTGGAGGATGGCCCAAGTGCTTCGGCTCTGCACCGATGGGAGACCAGGATAAGCACCTGGCTCCTGCCTTCGAATCAGCGCGGTGCGCCGGCCGCGGCGGCCATTGGAGGGTGAACCAACGGCAAAGGAAGACCTTTCTCTCTCTCTCTCTCTCTCACTGTCCACTCTGCCTGTCAAAAAAATAAAAATAAAATACTAAAAGTGTATTTCCTTTCATGCCTGCTCTCTACTCCTGCCTTTCTGAGTGAGTTTTAGAACAATTCAAGACAAACTAGATGAGAATTTTACTGTATGTATTAAGCATATGCTAACACATGCTGAAGATACAAATTTTTCAAACTGACAGGAAAAAATGTAAGATGTGAGATTAAAGTGTTATAACACTTTAATGTGAGATTAAAGTATTAAGGAGTTGAAAAATAAACTCTGTATACTTACCTTAAAACCCATATTTTTAAAAATTTTTTTCCACTTTTTAAAAATTTTATTTAAGGACTATAACTTCATGCATTTACTATATACAAATTTGGAAACATGGTGATTCTGGAGGGAGGTAGGAGGGGAAGAATCACCATGTTCCCAAATTTGTTTATATTAAACGTATGAAGTTGTAGTTCTAAAACAAAAACAAAAAACAAAAAAAAACAAAACAAAACAAAACAAAACAAAAAAACCATATTTTCAAATTTAGTTCCAAATATATTCTCTTCCTTTGGGGATAACTTTTTAAGTGGTATTAACTATGGCTGAGACAAGAAAATACAAGGAGGGGCTAGTGCTGTGACGTGGTGAATGAGGCCACCACCTGCAGTGCCAGCATCCCATATGGGTGCCGGTTCAAGTCCCAGCTGCTCCACTTTTGATCCAGATCTCTGCTATGGGAAAGCAGTAGAAGATGGCCCAAGTGCTTGGGCCCCTGCACCCTCATGAGAGACCAGAAAGAAGCACCTGGCTCCTGGCTTCAGATAGGTGCAGCTCCGGCCATTGCAGCCAACTGGGGAGTGAACCAACAGAAGGAAGACCTCTCTCTTGTCTCTCCCTCTGTCTTCCATCTGCAGGTTCACTCCCCAATTGGCCACAACGGCCGGAGTTGTGCCGATCCAAAGCCAAGAGCCAGGAGCTTCTTCCAGGTATCCCACACACGTGCAGGGGTCCAAGGACTTGGACCATCTTCTACTGCTTTTCCAGGCCATAGCAGAGAGCTGGATCGAAAGTAGAGCAGCTAGGACTCAAACCAGCGCCCATATGGGATGCCAGCTCTGCAGGTGGCAGCTTTACCCACTTACATCACAACTCTGGCCCCTAAGAAAAACATTAACTCAATCCTTTCCTTTTTTTTTTTTTTTTTAAATTTATTTGACAGGTAGAGTTATAGACACTGAGAGAGAGAGGGACAGAGAGAAAGGTCTTCCTTCCATTGGTTCACTCCCCAAATGGCCCCAACAGCCGGTGCTGCGCCGATCCAAAGGCAGGAGCCAGGTGCTTCTCCCTGGTCTCCCATGTGGGTACAGGGGCCCAAGCACTTGGGCCATCCTCCACTGCCCTCCGGGGCCACAGCAGAGAGCTGGACAGGAAGAGGAGCAACCGGGATTAGAACCCAGCACCCATATGGGATGGCGGCGCCACAGGCGGAGGATTAACCAGTGAGTCACGACGCAGGCCCTAACTCAATCATTCAAGAGATTCTGGGGCTGGCTCCATGGCGCAATAGGTTAATCCTCCGCCTGCAGAGCCAGCATTCCATATGGGTGCTGGTTTGAGTCCCGGCTGTTCTTCTAATCCACCTCTCTGCTGTGGCCTGGGATAGCAGGAAGACCTTTCTCTCTGTCTCTCCCTCTCACTGTCATAACTCTACCTCTCAAATAAATAAACAAAAAAAAAGTGTATTTATTAAAAAAAAAAAAAAAGAGAGAGAGAGAGAGAGATTCTGCATGCCAAACAAAATTATCGCTTAGAATGAAAATGGCTCAAGTGCTTGGGTTCCTAGCTCCTGCCTGGCCCAGCCCTGGTCATTGCGGCCATGTGGGGAGTGAATCAGTGGATGGAAGATCTCTCTGTGTGTGTCTCTCCGTGTCTCTGTAATTCATTCATTCATTCATTCATTCTTTTTTTTTTTTCTTTTTTTTTTTTTTTGACAGGCAGAGTGGACAGTGAGAGACAGAGACAGAGAGAAAGGTCTTCCTTTTGCCTTTGGTTCACCCTCCAATGGCCACCGCGGCCAGCGTGCTGCGGCCGGCGCACTGAGCTAATCCAATGGCAGGAGCCAGGTACTTATCCTGGTCTCCCATGGTTGGGGTGCAGGGCCCAAGCACCTGGGCCATCCTCCACTGCACTCCCTGGCCACAGCAGAGAGCTGGCCTGGAAGAGGGGCAACCAGAACAGAATCCGGCACCCCGACCGGGACTAGAACCCGGTGTGCTGGCGCCACAAGGCGGAGGATTAGCCTAGTGAGCCGCGGCACCGGCCCTCTGTAATTCTTTCAAATAAATAAATAAATCTTAAAAAAATAAAATAAGGTTTCTCTCTGGGGTTTCATCTGTATGGCCATAAACACTAGTAATATTTAGTGCCATGGTGCAAACTAGGGATACGAGGGCAAGTAGCCTAAGTGACTTCAATTCCCTTTCAATTAAATTTTAAGTTCAACAGAGCTGGAGGCAGTACTGTGGCCTAGTGGGTTGAGCCTCCACCCGGAGCGCCAGCATCCCACACACGCTCTGGTTCATGTCCTGGCTACTCCTCTTCCAATCCAGCTCTCTGCTAATGCACCTGGGAGAGCAGTGGAAGATGGCTCCTGCATCCATGTAGGAGACCCAGAAAAGGCTCCTGGATCTGGATCGGCTCAGCTTGGGCAGTTGCAGCCATTTGGGGAGTGAATCAGTAGATAAAGATCTCTCTCTCCATCTCTCTCTCCGCCTCTCAAATAAGTAAATAATCTTTTTTAAAAAACGGTTAAAATGATAAAATTTATATTTTGACTATTTTACACAATAAAAAAATCTATAAAATCTACTTTCCATTTCCCCCATAAACATAAAAAATACTGTAAGAAATATAGTTTTGGAAAAAATATGCTATAATTTGGAAATATAGCAATGCCCTAATTATTGTTTTTAAAGAGTTATTTATTTACTTATTTGAAAGGCAGAGTTACAGAGAGGCAGAGGCAGAGAGAGACCTTCCATCTGCTGGTTCACCACTCAAATGGTCGCAAAGGCCGGAGCTGGGCTGATCCAAAGCCAGAAGCCAGGAGCTTCTTCCTGGTCTCTCACACGGGTGCAGGGGCCCAAGGACTTGGGCCATCTTCTACTGCTTTCCCAGGCCATAGCAGAGAGCTGGATCAGAAGTGGAACAGCAAGATCTCCAACTGGCGCCCATATGGGATTCCAGCAATGCAGGTGGCAGCTTTACCCGCTACGCCAAAGCACCAGCCCCAGTGCCCTAATTATTTTGTATCCTGTATCAAATCATCAACTCTAGTCCAAGGCCTGGTAAGACAAAACTAATCCAAATGTGAAGGAATGCCACCAGAAAACAGATTACCAAGCCAACAGAAAAACCTTCACAAATTCACTTCCTCAGGCTCTGATGCTACAAACACATGGAATATTCTATATTCTACTGTTCAATATTCAGAAAGAGAAGAGTAAAATAAGGAACTGATTTTAACTTTAATTTACTTTTCACTAATTTAAAAGATCATACCTGATTAATGGCTGCCATACTGCATGAGGCAACTAAATAACTGGTGAAAGGTCACTGGTTTTTATCATTAATTTGTAAATTCCCAGTTTCTATCAGTGCAAGACATCCAATATTCCTACATTCATTGAATAAGTCGTATAGAAACATTTTCTATTTTCTAGAAGGCTTTCCTTTCAAAAGCACGTTATGTTCTAAGGTTCATTTGACTGGAAGACGAAAACTAATAAGCACACACACACACACACACAAAATGCCTACATGTTCAGAAAAATCAAATCAACAATTAAAAATGCTGGAGAAAAACCCAAGATCCTTGATTGTAGGACCAAGAAATCAAGAAATTCAAAAAGGGAAAAGTACTAAGAAAGATGTTTGAAGTTGACGATCCAATGACAAACAATGATCTGTTTGATCTATTTAAGAAAAAGAAAATTCCTATAGACATGTGGTAAACCAAGTAGTCTACCACTTATTTAAAATACGGACTTAGAAGAACTGAATAGCATATTTCTTTATCTATAAAGAAATGGTCTTCTCTTCACTTTCTACACTGTCTACTAACTGTAGTTACTGGGGATGAACAAAGGAGGCTGTTTAGTGTTCAGAATAGGACACCTGCCATCAGATAAGGATTCCTTATTTTGAAAGGCAGAGAGGGAGGGAGAGAGAGAATGAATCATCATCTGCGGGTTACTCCCCAAATGGCTGCAATGGCTGGGGTATGGGCCAGGGTGAAGCCAGGGGTCTGGAACTCCATCAGGGTCTCCCATTTGGGTGCCAGGGCCCCAAGTACTTGGACTATCTTCCACTGACCTCCCAGGAGCATTACTAGGGAACTGGATCAGTAGAACAGTCAGGGCTCGAACCAGGGCTCATGTGGGATGCTGTCATCACAGGCAGTGGCTTAACCCACTGAGCTACAACATTGGCCTCCTGGGGCTGGCGCCGCGGCTCACTAGGCTAATCCTCCGCCTGTGGCACCAGCATCCCATATGGGCACCAGGTTCTAGTCCCAGTTGCTCCTCTTCCTGTCCAGCTCTCTGCTGTGGCCCCGGAGGGCAGTGGAGGATGGCCCAAGTGCTTCGGCCCCTGCACCCACATGGGAGACCAGGGAGAAGCACCTGGCTCCTGCCTTCGGATCGGCACAGTGCTGGCCATAGCGGCCATTTGGGGGGTAAGCCAAAGGAAGGAAGACCTTTCTCTCTGTCTCTCTCATTGTCTAACTCTATCTGTCAAATAAAAAAATTAAAAAAACAAAAAACAAAAAACGCTGGCCTCCCAAATAAGGATTCCTCTAAGATCTGTCTCAAAATAATTTTTTTTTTTGTGGAGGGAACATTTTGCCATTATCAAGGACATTTGTCAATCACATAAGACAAAATCACAGCTGTAGGTTTCCAAGAATTTTGCTGGAAAAAGCTTAGTAACTAATATGAATTCTTCAGAAAATGGCCATTTTATACAAATATTAGATAATGAGAAAAATGGTAAATCAAAGCATGGACTAACCCATACCCAAATTATATCTCTATACCAAGTCTACTCTGAGTAGATTATGAGAACTATACTAAAGGACTCTAAGATTAGTAAGGTAGGGATGGGAAAGAAGGAAAAATTTGGGCAAAATGTCTATTTTTAAAATCGGATTTGTAGCCGGCGCCGCGGCTCAATAGGCTAATCCTCCGCCTAGCGGCGCCGGCACACCGGGTTCTAGTCCTGGTCGGGGCGCCGGATTCTGTCCCGGTTGCCCCTCTTCCAGGCCAGCTCTCTGCTGTGGCCAGGGAGTGCAGTGGAGGATGGCCCAGGTGCTTGGGCCCTGCACCCCATGGGAGACCAGGAAAAGCACCTGGCTCCTGGCTCCTGCCATCGGATCAGCGCGGTGCACTGGCCGCAGCGCGCCGGCCGCGGCGGCCATTGGAGGGTGAACCAACGGCAAAGGAAGACCTTTCTCTCTGTCTCTCTCTCTCACTGTCCACTCTGCCTGTCAAAAAAAAAAAAAAAAAAAAAAAATCGGATTTGTAGTAAACCCAGAAAATTCTGTTCCTTACCAATGTCAAATGGAAAAAAAAAAAAAAAAAAAAAACTCTTTGCTTATTACTGTCCTAAGATTTTTGGTTTAAAATGCCACTGTGGGGCCAGCGCTGTGGCACAGCACGTGGGTACGCCATCTGCAGTGCTGGCATCCCATATGGGTGGCAGTTTGAGTCCCTGCTGCTCAACTTTCGATCCAGCTCTCTGCTATGGCTTGGGAAAGCAGTGGAAAATGACCCAAGATTTTGTGCTCCTGTACCTGCCTGGGAGACCTGGAAGAAGCTCCTGGCTCCTGGCTCCAGATCCTCCCAGCTCTGGCCACTGTAGCCATTTGAGGAGTTAACCAGTGGATGAAAGATTTCTCTCTCTTTGTCTGTCTCTGTCTCTGCTTCTCTCTGTATGCAGCTCTACCTCTCAAATAAAATCTTTCAAAAAAAAAAAAAAAGCCATTTAATGAGAACTTCACAAAGACTTACTGAGTCAAAAAGTTACTCTCCCCTTTATCACATCTAAAAAAAAAAAAAAAAGTTACTCTCCTTTTCTGTACCTGAGTAGTATAAAACGAGTTACCATCTCATATAGGTTTTTTTTTTCTTATTTTTATTTTTTATTTTTTGACAGGCAGAGTGGACAGTGAGAGAGAGAGAGACAGAGTTTAGAAAGGTCTTCCTTTACCGTTGGTTCACCCTCCAATGGCCGCTGTGGCCGGCCCACCACACTGATCCGAAGGCAGGAGCCAGGTGCTTCTCCTGGTCTCCCATGGGGTGCAGGGCCCAGGCACTTGGGCCATCCTCCACTGCACTCCCTGGCCACAGCAGAGAGCTGGCCTGGAAGAGGGGCAACCGGGACAGAATCCGGCACCCCGACTGGGACTAGAACCCGGTGTGCCAGCGCCACAGGCGGAGGATTAGCCTATTGAGCCACGGCGCCAGCCCTCATATAGGTTTAAAAAGGGGTGGCCAGGGCCGGCACTGTGGCACAGTGGGTAAAGCTGCTGCCTGCAGTGCCGGCACCCCATGTGGGCACGGTTCAAGTCCCAGCAGCTCCACTTGCAATCCAGCTCTCTGCTATGGCCTGGGATCACAGTACAAGATGGCCCAAGTCCTTGGGCCCCTGCAACACACATGGAAGACCTGTAAGAAGCTCCTGGCTCCTGGCTTCAGATTGGCGCAGCTCTGGCTGCTATAGCCATCTGGGGAGTGAACCAGCGGATGGAAGACCTCTCTGTCTCTACCTCTCTCTCTAACTCTAACTAAATAAAATAAATGTTTAGGCCAGCACCGCGGCTCAATAGGCTAATCTTCCACCTCGTGGCGCCGGCACACCAGGTTCTAGTCCCGGTTGGGGCGCCGGATTCTTTCCCGGTCGCCCCTCTTCCAGGCCATCTCTCTGCTGTGGCCTGGGAGTGCAGTGGAGGATGGCCCAAGTGCTTGGGCCCTGCACCCCATGGGAGACCAGGAGAAGCACCTGGCTCCTGCCTTCGGATCAGTGCGGTGTGCCGGCTGCGGCGCGCCAGCCGTGGCAGCCATTGGAGGGTGAACCAATGGCAAAAGGAAGACCTTTCTCTCTCTCTGTCTCTCTCTCTCACTATCCACTCTGCCTGTCAAAAAAAAAAAAAAAAAAAAAAAAAAAAGAAAAGAAAAGAAAAAAGAAAACAACACTCGGAAAGGGTAAAGCATAGAAGAGACAAATCAGGGCCTGCACTGTGGTGCAGCGGGTTAACGCCCTGGCCTGAAGTGCCAGCATCCCATATGGGAGCTGGTTCTAGTCCCGGATGCTCCTCTTCCAATCCAGCTCTCTGCTATGGCCTGGAACAGCAGTGGAAGATGGCCCACGTGCTTGGGCCCCTGAACCCACGTGGGAGACCGGGAGGAGCTCCTTCCTGGCTTCAGATTGGCGCAGCTCTGGTCATTGATGCCATTTGGAGAGTGAACCAGCGGAAGGAAGACCTTTCTCTCCATCTCTCATTCTCACTGTAACTCTACCTCTCAAATAAATAAAATCCTAAAAAAGAGAGACAAATCATAGAAACAGCAAAATTGGGCAAAGGTAGTACCCATCTCCTACCCCCTAAATTTGCTTACCAGAGATACACTACAGCTGGATGAATGCCAAGACTCAGAATAGAGGGCGTCTGAAGAAGCAGGCAAGCCATGGGATAAGCCAAAGGATCCAGGTCCCAGAGAAGAAGATAAGATGCACAGGGGAAGAGTTAATGGTCCATTTAAAAAAAAAAAAAAAAAAGTGACTAAAATAATACGCTTTGGACTCCAAACTGGATAAGGAGAGATATAAAGATAGAAAGACCTTATAAAGAAAAGGTAAGGAACAATCAATGGACAGAGATTTTGACAAAACTCAAGAGCTAATGTAGGGGGCTAGCACTGTGGCGTAGCAGGTAAAGCCACCGCCTGCAGTGCCAGCATCCCATATGGGTGCCGGTTCAAGCTCTGGGGGCTCCACTTCCAATCCAACTCTCTGCTATGGCCTGGGAAAGCAGTAGAAGATGGCCCCAGTGCTTGGGCCCCTGCACCTGCGTGGAAGACCCAGAAGAGGCTCTTGACTCCTGGCTTCGGATGGGCTCAGCTCTGGCTGTTGCAGCCATCTGGGCAGTGAACCAACAGATGGAAGACCTCTCTCTCTCTCTCTGTAACTCTGCTTTTCAAATAAATAAATAAATCTTTAAAAAAAAAAAAAAGCAACTAATGCAGGGTACTCACACATTAAAAACTGGTACAATACAAAGATAGCAAGGATGACTGCAAACTCTTTAAGTGCTTCGTATTTTTACATTTGCAGCAAAATAGATGGAACTGGAGGTGATTACGTTAAGTGAAATGAGCCAGACACAGACAAATATCACATGTTCTCACTGCAGAAGTTTAAAAACAGTCCATCTGAACACAGAATATTCATTTCCAGAGTTTGGGAAGGGTAGGAGGAAGGGGATCGAGGGAGGGTAGCTAACAGAGACCGAAACAAAGTCAGACAGAAGTAGTGAATTCTAGTATTCCACAGCACAGATACTTTATGAAGAAGTAGGAGAGAGCTCATAGGCTCCAAACATATAGAAAAGATAAGGAAATGGAAATGCTAAGTACCTGACTGACCAGTTTATGCTGTGTACATGTATAGAAATACGGTACCCCATAAAAATGTACCAAAATGACATGCTGATCAAACATTAAAAAAAAAAAAAGCTAGAGATTTTGTACACATCTGTTCACCCTTAGGTCTCTTCCAAAAATCTACTAAAAGCAGAGTAAAAACATTAAAAAAAAAAAAAGCAAAACCCACAAGGACAAAGACAATGCAAATAGATAAAATGTCAATAAAACTATGGTGAGTGGAAAGCTAATGTGTTAACTGTCCTAGCAGATCTGAGGTTGAAATCTACCTGAGGGAACAGGGAACTAGATAAGAATGGGAAAGTCAGGGGCAAACGGACTGGTGTGCCAAAACCCCAGGAAGGCTCAGAATTTTTTTTACTTATTTATTTTTCTCATCTACTTGAAGTGGGTAGGGGCAGTTGAAACAGAGAGAGATCTTCCTCCAGTCCACTGGTACGCTCCCCAAATGCCATCAACAGCCAGGCCAAAGCCAGCAGCCAGAAACTCCCATGTGAGTGACTGGGCCCAAACATTCGAGTCATCATCTACTGCTTCTCAGGATGCTTTAGCAGGAAGCTACATCAGACATGGAGTAGCTAGAACTTGAACCAGCATTTTGGTATAGGATGCAGGCATCCCAAGTGGTGGGTTAACCTGCTCACCACAAAGCCCACCTTAGCTCAAGGACTGGAAGCATCTGATTCACCTCAAGGCAGACCTACAAGCAGAAGAAAAACTAAAGGTATGATTTCAAACTCCATGTAAAAAACTGTTAGGACTCCTAGATTTTCTCCCTATCTCTGAGCAGCTCCCACATAACCAGAGACTCAAGGTTTACTCTGGAAAATTCAAGCAGGGAGACTACACTCTTGGACAACAGACTCAGCAAAGACCAGGAGTATTATACCAAACACACGACAGTAAATTAAAGCCTGCATACTCAGTGGCATTCTCTTTTCCATGGCCTCATTCCCCCAACTGGTTTTTTGGAATACTGGCAACCTAGTTGTTAATCTCTGGGCAGAAGACTAAAGAACTACTCTCAACATAAAAGTAGTTCAACAAAAAAAGGCCAACACAAAGAGAGAACGCATGAAGGTGCTCTATTCAATTATTCATCAAATAAAGAAAAAGATCATGGGATCCAAGAATCCGTGAGTCTAAGACAAGAAACAGGTAAAGGGAATTCCCCAGGATATGGTTAAATAAAGATCCCAGGACAACAATTATGCAACAGATCTGAACAAGGCCAGACTGCAAACAGGGAGATGGAGAATTCCTTCCACCAAGAAGGCGAACAGATTAACTTTTTGAACAAAGAGGATAGTTACACCACCGGTAAGAGATTCTTGAGCCAATACATGGAAAAATGGTGTGCTGAATTAGTGACCTGGAGGGCTAGTGACTTTTCAGTAATGATGAGACCCAGGGTCTAACTGAGTGACCAGATGGTTGAAGAAATGAAGAGGTAAAGGAGTCAACGTGCTGGACTGTCGTCTCGATGCAGACGCTGCTTCCAGAGGTGGCTGGGCGACTGGGCTCCATCTTCTCCACCCTCCTGTGCTGCGCTAGCTTACCAATAGGTCTCTCTGTTCTCTGGTTTGGCCAATGGGGAATCCCAGCAGATTAGAAGGAAGAGAATAAATTCAGGATATTCATTCTCAAGCCTCCTTCCTACAAGGTCACCTCAAGGTAGCCTGTCCCTTCACCCTAAAGGCACCATTCCTCTCAAGACAGCCAAAGCCATGCTTCTCTTCCCAGGTCAAGTAGCCACTCACTCTCCTATCCCTTCTGGCTTAGAGACAGCAGCAATTTAGCCACAGGCTACCACACTATTTCTTGTGGTACAATTATACACATATATACGTACATATATGTGTTATATGTGTGTCTATATATAATTAGTACCTTTTTAAAATAAACTCTCCTTGAATTACCCCGTCAAAAATGTCACCTGTTATTGTTGGGACCCTGAGTGTTAGCACTGATAATGATGATACATGGTTGTAACAGAGTAGTGGAAAGGAGAGAAAAGTGAAGAACAGTTAAATAACTGCTAATATACTTTATACCTAGGTTCCAGGAACTTTTCTAAACTCTTTGTAGATATTACCTCATTTAAAATCACAACTACCCTATATGGTAAGCAGAATTTTTGTCTAGTTCATCCCCAAATACCAATACCCAGCACAGTCACTAGGACATGCTAAGCACCCACGCACTGATTTAAATACACACAACCAGAGCAGACATTCAGCTTAGCAGATTAAGATGCCAGTGTGCCTGTGTCTACTTCCCAGCCCCAGCTCCTGACTCCAGCTTCCTGCTAATGTAGACCCTGGGCAGTGGTGCTGGCTTCCTGCCACCCGCACTGGAGACCTGGGTTGCACTCCAACTCCCAGTTTATGGTTCCTGACCATAACAGGCATTTGGAGAGCGAACAAGAGGATGTGAACACACACGTGCTTGCTCTCTCTGCCTCTCAAATAAATAAAAGAAAAAAATGTTTAACTGCATCTTGCAGTGGGTTAAGCCACCGCTTAGGCCACCCCATATTCCATGTGGGAGCGTCTGAGATCAAGGCCCACCTCAGCTTCCCATTCAGTTTCCTGCTAATGGGCCTAGAAGGCAGACAATGATCTAAGTACATGGACTTGGCTCCCTGCCACCCATGGGAGACTTGTTCGGGGTTCCTGACTCCTGACTTAGGACCGGCCTGGCCTTAGCTTTTGCAAATGCTTGAGGTTAGTAAACCAGTAGGCAGAAGATCTCTGTCATTCAAATAAATAATTTTTAATTGCATTTCTACCGAATGAGTACAGACTTTAAAGAAAAGAATAAGGATCAGCTTTGTGGCAGAATGGGTTGGGCCTCTGCCTGTGGTGGTGGCATCCTCTATGGGCGCCAGTTCAAGTCCTGGCTGCTCCACATCCGATCTAGCTACCTGATGCTGGCCTGGGAGAGCAGAAGATGGCCTAAGTGCTTGGGCTCCTGCACCCACATGCGAGACCTGGAGGAAGCTCCTGGCTCCTGGCTTTGGATCAGCCCAGCTCCAGCCACTGTGGCCATCTGGAGAGTAAACCAGTGGATGGAAGACCTCTCTCTCCCTCTGTCTGTAACTCTGTCACTCAAATAGAAAGAAAGAAAGAAGAAAAGAAGAAAAGAAGAAAAGAAGAAAAGAAGAAAAGAAGAGAAGGAAGGAAGGAAGGAAGGAAGGAAGGAAGGAAGGAAGGAAGGGAGAGAGAGAGAGAGAGAGAGAGAGAGAAAGAAAGAAAGAAAGAAAGAAAGAAAGAAAGAAAGAAAGAAAGAAAGAAAAGAAAAGAAAAGAAAGAAAACAACAATAAGGAAGTTTCAGAAGTTAAGAGTTGTCTCTTTTGGTTGGTACATCATTTCTCCCATTTACATTTTTGGAAACTATACAAAGATCGGGGAATTGTGACTCACCAATCACTGAACTAACTAAACGAGACCATATGTGAATGATTTTCTCCTGCAGTGGTCAGTGAGTCTACTCCCTTGTCTTCCCACAAGGTAAACAAGGTCGTGGGGGCCGACTTTTTTTTTCCAAGTGCAATATTCAAGTCAAAGTTGCACATTTTAAATATTTATTATGCACTTGGTGCCTAGAGGCTCATTTTAATAGGCCACAGCACTTTTAAGCACCAGTTATGAGTTAAATAAAAATAGAGAGGGGACAACTTAAAAATACGCTGAGTATAACATGCAAAAAAAAAAAAAAAAAGTAAAGGAGCTTTATCCATCTGTACAAGCCTCTTTAGTGTCCAAAGCATTTCACGATTCAGAAGGTAAATCGTACGTTTAAGATTTTAAGTCAGCAAGATCCCCACCTGTATGCTCCCACACAGAAATAAACTGCAGCAAAGGTGAGTGTGAAAATCAGGGAGCGCATCAAATAGCTGAGTCAAAGGCAGAACTACAAGGGACACACGACTAACGGGTGGAAACTAAACACCTCACTGCACGTTCAGATTTATGTGGAACAATCAACCAATTATACATAAACACCTGAAAGAGAAATGAAATTAGAGGTCGATAGGAAGCAAAATGAGAACTCCGAAGATGGCCTGCGATCAGAACCGGTACGCTTTTCTTTCTTTATGTTGCATTCGAAAGCAAAGGGGGAAACTCACGTGTGAAAGGCTACAGACACCCGAGAAGTTTCGAGAATACTAAGACTCAAACTGTAGTGCAAGACCCGCAAGGAACGGGGAGCCGCGAGTGAGGCTAGGACTGGGGAGGACCTGGCAGATGCCACACCTGGGCCCCCGGAGACCGCTACGACGCCCGTAAGTGGAAGACAGAAACACTGGAGTTGGGTTTGTCTAAGGGAGGCAAAACAGAAAAGGCACGGCCTACAAAGCAACAGAAAGCGCGCAGAACTTGAAGCGGGTTAGATCCTCGCCCCGAGCCAGAAGTACGGGACCCGCGACTCCGATTCTACGGGACGGGGAGAGGGCCAGTTCGCGACCGATCAGCTGCGACCGGGCTCCGAAAGGCGGCAGAGATGCAGCTCCGCAGCCCCACCCCGCGGCGCCAGCTCCTCCCCGAGGAGGACCTCACGAGGCCAACCGCCGGGCTCAGGTTCTCCCCTCGAGCCGAGGTCCCACCCCGACCCGGCCCCGCGGCACAGAACGGCCTCTCCGGGCCCCTCACCGAACGCTGCAGCTCCCCAAGCCAAAACGAGGCGCGCTCCTTGCCGCTGGGGTCTGGGTCGTGGTAAAGCGCCTGCACCGCCTGGTACACGAGCTGCAAGGTCGGCTTTGCTCCTTCCATGGTGCTGGCGGCAGTGGTGGCAGCGACGGCTCCGATTCTTCGCCCAAGGCTCCCCGGGTTGCTCCGCCTTCGCGCTTCCTCACTGTCTCGGCCACGGCCGCTCCCTGACTGGCGCCATCTCCTCCTCTTTGGCCGTTACCAGGGCAGAGGGGTTCCCTGTGGAAGCTGCCCCCTCGGAAACAGCAGTTAAGTCGTATTCAAGTTCCAGGCCTTTTTTTCCGGCCTTTCCACTCGACTGCAGACTTCCGAGTCCGGACGCTGGTGCTCGCCTCTTCACCTGCTGACTCGCCCTCAGAAGCCGATCTCAGCACGAGACACACACCACGCAGCGCGCCTAAGCCGCGCTCACCCGGACCGGAAGCGCCGCACCGACACCTTGGGCTCACTTCCGCCTGGTGCGCTACAAACGGCCTCCTTCCCGACACGCCTCCTCTTGTCTCCCCGCCCCCTCCCGGAAGTGGCCCCGCCGCGCCGGGAGCCGGGGAGAAGCGCTGAGGGCGAAGTAGTTCTCCGGGTTTCCCGGATTCGGCCGGCGCCTGAGGGGCGACGTGTGGCCCGTACCGGAGCCGCTTTCCTTTCCTGGGCGCTGGGTCTGAGGACTTTGCTGCCGTTCGGACTTCGCCACCCGTGTCCACAGAAAGCTGGCTGGCCCCCGTGGTCAGAGCGAGACAATTCAGCTACCCGTAGGCTGCCCGCTGTACTGGAGATCCAACTCTGACTGTTGAAGAGACACGCACGCTGCGATACAGCCCTAACATATGTGCCTCCTTGAAATAATTCCAGAATGCCGAGCGTCTCCATTCACCCGCTGCCCTTTCTACGAAGTCCTCGCACTCAAGAGTGTGACACGCTGCACTCCAGGATATTTGCATATATCTGTAGGATCGTTTTCACATTGCATACCCTTTCTGTGTATGCTTTTCTTCCCAAATCAGAGAATCGGTGGTTAAACAAGTCTCAGCTCACGAAAGAAAACAATATCGGAAGCTGTGCTGGGGAGAAATTTGAAACAAAAGGTAGCAGCGTGTTAAAGGGTTTCCCAACATTGTTGCTATTCCTTTGCAGTGATAAAGAGCGGCTACTAAGCGACACATGTTTACCATGTGTAAAACGCCCGAAGATCTCAGTTAATCCCAACAGC
The DNA here is from genome assembly GCF_051225735.1 of Oryctolagus cuniculus. NCBI lineage: Eukaryota > Metazoa > Chordata > Mammalia > Lagomorpha > Leporidae > Oryctolagus > Oryctolagus cuniculus. The sequence goes on from NC_142869.1 coordinate 165,066,138, forward strand.
GTTACAAGGTTCTCGAGTTAAAAGCGTGAGAATTTGAAGAATGAGAGGAACGTAACTTGCCCAAGGTTACAGTCGTTAAATGAAAGGATTTGAATCCAGAGCAGTCCCGCTGCAGAGTACAACCCCACCATCCTGGGTGTTCGTTTGCTTCTGGATTGTCACTGCCAGCACTGTGTAACTGCCTCCACCAAGATGAAACAGTGTCGCCCCAGAGTTGTATAACATCAGATTAAAAAAGCTTGATGTTTTAGCTAGCTAGTTCATTCATGAAAAAAAAAAAAAAAAAAAAAAAAAAAGCTCACCTTTGGTCCAGGCCCTTATGGCACTCGGTCTGGTTGCGAGGAAAGACAAGCACTTTAATACAGAATAAAAAGTTTTATAAATGTCTGCAATCCAACAAATGCTTAGCACCTCCTACCTTGTACCATATTTTCCAAAACATGGATTGTAGAACCCAAATGTAAGAGCTAAAACTACACAACTCTTAGAAAAAAAAAAAAAAAAAAAAAAAAAAAAAAAAAAAAAAACAGGAGTCCGTCTTCCTAATGTTGGGTTGGGCAATGGTTTCTTAGATATGCCACCAACAGCAACGTCAACAAATGAGAAAACAGATGAAAAGCCAAAAACTAAAAATATACGTCCGAGCAAAAAACATATATCAAGGGGCACTGTCAAGAAAGTGAAATGATTATCTGAAAATGAAGAAAATCTTTGAAAATGGTATCTATTGTTAGCGAGCACAGGGGGTCCGTGTGCTTGGGGTGACATCACATCATCAGCCACAAGCAGGAGGAAAGCTTCATTTACTTGTGCCAAGTAAGGGCGGCCATGAAAGGGTATAATTCCCTTTGAAAACTGTCTCCTGGAGAAGCTGTTGGCTAGTACTTTTAGAGCAAGGGTTAGAGTCTAAGATGCAGCAAAAGAAGAGGGAGAACGCCCCCTCCTGCTCATAAATGTGAGCCACATACATCTTTATCCATTGTATGTTCAGAAAACAGGGGCACTCTCCTCCCCAAGGCAGAGAATTTCCTATGCTGATGATAGTTCAGCTTAGGTCTCAAGATCTGGCTCAACCTTGCAGCTTTTTTGTTTTTTTGTTGTTGTTGCTGTTTATTTTTTGTATTTTTTTAACTGGGCCATTTTCATATTTTAATGTAAATTTTATGGCTTAAGAAATAGTTCTCTTGGTTGCACATGGGTAAGGCTGGTTGGTGGTATTCAGAAACATCACAGTAATGGTAGTATTCTCACTAACTTGTAGTCTTCGATAATGATCGTAAGTTACTCATATGAAACTGCTGTCCAAGAATAAGGCTGCATTTGTGCAGGCATCATTTTCAGGACTGTTGGCGACCTGGACCTATTTCCGCAAAATAGCCTTAGCTCCTTGTGTCACAAGGCCCAGGTCCCTCACTTTCACCTCCATGAGCATCTTTGGTAATAATACCCAGAGCTGCATATAATGGGGATGGTGGATTCTTTCTTACACCAAGTGCTGGCCAGCAAAAGGTGGCTGTCACTTTTGGATGTTCGTGGGCCTCCATGGAATGTAAACCCCTCGGCCTAATGAAGCTTTCATATTTAGGTGATTTTCTTGTAAATCCATCTCCATAAAGCAAACTTTAGTAACCACCCCTTTCCAGGCCTTCTTTTTTTCCCTTTCCTGTTCAAAAAAAAAAAAAAAAAAAAAAAACTTTTAATATTTCTGTTTCTCCCTGGACACAAACTTGAGGCAGAGGGACTTCCATTTTGCTGCTTTCTCTTTTCTGATTAATCCTACTGGAGAGTACGTTGGCTTGGGACTGTCCCTCTCTGTCCAGCGGACAGGCAGGCACTGCTCCACTGGGAGTCTTCGCATCACTTTTTAGTTCAGTATTTCTCTTCTCTCTGTATCGTATGGTAGAGCTTAGCCTGCAGGCAAACATCTTTTTTGTTGCCTTCTTTGAGCATTCATGAACCTCCTGACTTTTCTTTTTTCTCATAATAATCCAAACAATACCCATAGCACGTACAGTGTAATTCAGTATATTCATTTTGTGGCACAGTGATGGCCTTAAAGTCACCGCGTACCGCCTCCCAGGTGCAAAGTAACTTCCAACTTGGGGGCCTCAGAAACCCAGAAGCTCACAACTCTTGCAGCTTTAACTGCTCCTTTGTGATGGTCTGGCCCCTCTCTGAGCAAAATGTTGCAAGATAAGCTCTCCTGGAACAGTCTGAAAAATCAAGCCCAAGAGAGTTGAGAGTCTCCTCTCGTGTTCCAGTCCCCACACCACCTTTGCCTCAATCATACTCTTCATTGTATGATAAAGGAATAGTATCCAGAATATTAAAAACTCTAACTCAACAACAGTGGGGGAAAAAAACTTGTTTTTTTTTTTAATGAGCAAAGGATTTCAATAGACATTTCTACAAACTGATATTTGTATACAATACATGTGGAAAGATGATCAATGCCCTTGGTTATCAGCAAAGTGCTAATTAAAACTATGGTGGGATACTACTTCGAATTGCCTAAGATAGCCAACATTTTAAAAATAGATAAGTGTTGGCAAGAAATTGGGAAAATTAGAACTCTCATGTACTATAATGATATTGTGTAAGGTATAGCCATATTGGAAAACAGTGTGACAGGTCCTCAAAAAGTTAAAGATAGGGGCAGGCATTTAGCCTCGTGGTTAAGATGTCCACATCCTATATCAGAGTGCCCAGGTTTGGTGCCCAGTTCTAGCTGCTCTCTCCAGGGTCTTGTTGGTGTGGACCCTGAGAGGTGGAAGTGATGAAGGTCCTGCCACCCACACGGGAGACCTCAGTGGGCCAAAGAGGGCATTTGGGGAGTGAATCAGTGGATTGGGGCTCTTTCTGTCTCCTGATTTCTTAAAGTTAACCATGTAATTACCAAGTGAGCCAGCAATTCCACTCCTGAGCATATATCCATGAGAAGTGAATGTGTATGCAAACATTCATACATGAATATTCATTACAGCATTATCCATAATAGAAAGCAGAAACAACCCCATTATCCATCAATTGATAAATGGCTAAAGGGTGGCATGTCTACACTGTGATATGGTTTGAATAGCCCCCAAAGGTTAATTAGTTTGAGGCTTGATTCCCAGGGTGATGTTGAGAGATGATGTGGACTTCTGCAGTTGGGACTAGTGGGTGACCCTTAGGTCAACTGGAATGAGCCCTGAAAAGAGGTTAAGGCATTTCTCATGGGACGCGGTTAGTTCTCACAAGAGGATTGTGGCCCCACCCAGCCTCTTCTTGCCTCCTCACCGGTGATGTGATTGCTGCCTCCCATTTGTGCTCCTGCCATTGCCACGTGCCACTGTGTAAGGGAGCCATTACCCCTCAGTAGAACTGAGCCAATGCAGGCAACGTGCCCTTGCACCTCCAAAACTGTGAGCTAAATAGGCCTATTTTCTTTAAAAAGTTAATCTGTCTCAGGTGTTTGATTAAACAAACAAAAGCTAATACACATTATATGGCCATTAAAAGGAATTCAGTACTGATACATGCTACAACATAAATGACCGAGGGGGATTTCCTGGGTTTTTTAAAAAGACTTTTGAAAATGTGTTTATTTGAAAGTTGAGTTACAGAAAGAGAGGGAGAGAGAGAGAGAGAGATCTTCCATCTGCTGGTTCACTACCCAAATGATTGCAATGGCTAAGATTGGGCCAGGCCAAAGCCAGGAGCTCCTTCCAGGTCTTCCACATGGGTAGCAGAGGCCCAAATACTTGGGCCATCATCTGCTGCTTTTCCCGGGTCATTAACAGGGAGCTGGATGATAAATGGAATACCCAGGACTTGATGCCTTTATGGAATGCTAGCACACTAGGCCACAATGTGGGTCCCAGATGACAGTTTTTTAATTAATTGTTTTTATCTATTTGAAAGGCAGAGAGAGAGATTGAATTTCCATCTGCTGGTTCATTCCCCAAATGTCCACAACAGCTAGGGCTGAGCCAGGCCAAAGCCAAGAATCCAGTAGTCAATCCGGGTCTTGGCTAACTAGGCTAATCCTCTGCCTGCAGCGTTGGCACTCCGGGTCCTAGTCCTGGTTGGGGTGCCGGTTCTGTCCCGGTTGCTCCTCTTCCAGTCCAGCTCTCTGCTGTGGCCCGGGAGTGCAGTGGAGGATGGCCCAGTCCTTGGGCCCTGCACCCGCATGGGAGACCAGGAGGAAGCACCTGGCTCCTGGCTTCGGTTCAGCGCAGCGTGCCGGCTGTAGCAGCCATTTGCGGGGTGAACCAATGGAGGGAAGACCTTTCTCTCTCTCTCTCTCTCTCTCTCCCTCTCTCTCTCTCTCTCACTGTCTAACTCTGCCTGTCAAAAAAAAAAAAAAAATCCGGGTCTCAAGGATCCAATAGTTGAGCCATCACCTGCTGCCTCCCAGAGTGTACCTTAGCAGGAATGAATATCAGAAGCAAAGCAGGAACTTGAACTCAGGCACTCTAACATATGATGCAGGCATCCTAAGTAACATCTTTTTCTTTCTTTTTTTTTTTTAATTTTTAGAGATTTATTTTTAGAAGGCAGAGTGACAGAAATTTTCCATCTTCTGGTTCCCTCCCCCTAATGGTTGTAATTGGTGAGCTGGACCATGCCAAAGCCAGGAGCCAAGAACTCTATCCTGGTCTCCCACATGGGTGGCAGGGGTCCAAGTACTTGGGCCATCTTACGCTACCATCCCAGGTGCATTAGCAGGGAGCTGGATTAGAAGCGGAGCAGCCAAGACTCAAACTAGTGCTCTCTGATGTGGGATGCTGGTATCACAAGTGACAGCTTAACTCACTGCACCAAACACCAGTCCCCCAAGTGGCATCGTAACCACTATGCCAAATTCTCATATTTAAAACATTTTGCTCAGGGAAAGTGGCTAGACACACACACACAAAAGGCTACATTGTGTATGGTTTCAAGTATATGAGATGTTCAGAACAATCACTGTCTAACAAAGTCCATCAGTGGGTCCCCAGGGACATGGAGGCTGCTAATGGATAGTGGCTTTCTCTCTGTGGTGACAGAATGCTCGGGAATCAGATAGTAGTGATGGCCAGAAAACCCTGTGGATATACAAGAAACTTTTGGATAGGATGCTCGAGAAGGATGAATTTTATGGTATGTGAATTATATTTCAATAAAACTGATATTTTTAAAGTTCTGTGACTAGGAATTATGAAAATACCACATATGTATTCAGCCAATATTGGGGGTGAGGGGATAAAGGTGACACCCAATTCAGAAAGAAATGATTGGAAATACAATTTGGAGAAATTATATCAAAACTAAGACCAGATCGGGAAGGAAGCAGTTAGGCAAGAGCAAGCATTTCAAGTAGAAATGTGAAAGCCTGAACGCAAGAGGAAAAAAGGTATAATCCGAAGACTTGAAAGATGTCCAAACTGGCTGGAAGACAGAGCAAGAAGTGAGGCCAAACAGAATATCACTCATCTTTGTGTCCTCAAGCCATAACGTAACACACAGTGGGTACACAGCAAATGACTAAGTGACTTGTCTCTTAAACTCCTTTATCCTAGAAAAATCATTTTAGCTGCAACACGAAATGACTTTGGCAGGGGAGGTGGCAAGAACAGAAATAAGAACCTTGTAATAACCCTGGAGAAGAGAGATGGCAGCCGAGTGTAAAGTGTTGGCAGTAGGGATGGAGATAGAGAAGTAAGGTGAATTAGGAGTAAGAGTTTTGATATGCTGCTTGTTTGAGTTGTAGGGTATGAAGACAGGGAAGGGAACCCAGGCTTCTAAGACCGAGTAGAACCCAGAAGAAGAAACACCTACAGTCGTGGGAGGGGTAAACAACTGAAGATGCTGAGTTTAATCTTAGCCACGTTGAATACCGAGGCATCTACTAAACAGCCAAGGCCAGCAGACTGGAGCGTGTGTGGGGATGAAGCCCAGGAAAAGTCATCAGTTGGTGACTAAAGGCAAAGGAATGACTGAGATGAGCCAGGAGGCCAGTGGCCCAAGGCAGGGCTCTGTAGACAGATGTTACTGAAGTGACTGGCAGAGTAAGCAGAGTCACTTGCTAGATGCTGATACAAAGTTTAATGGGCCTAATCCCAGTCCTGACAAAAAGGGCCCACACTCCTTCCTCCCACAAGGAAATGAAGTATGTTTTTTTAAAGATGTATTTATTTATTTGAAAGGCAGAATTATAGAGAGAGACAGAGATCTTCCATTCACTGGCTCACTATCCAAATGGCTGCAATGGCCAGAGCTGGGCCAGGCTGAAGTCAGAAGCCAGGGACTCCATCCTGGTCTCCCATGTGGGAGGCAGGGACCTAGGGGCACTCCAGTATGGGGTACTGGCATCACAAGCGGCAGCTTATCTGCTGTGCCACAGTGCTGAGCCCTGAGATATATTTAACAAGAAGATAGCTTTTTCTGACAGAGACAAGGAGAGGATGAGTACTTAAACTCTCTAGTGGTAAGGTTACTGAAAGGTTGAAGGCTATACCTCAGTCCTCCAGCTCTCTGTAGGCACTGCAGTGTAGGTTTGGGATGGGCATTGTGCAGTGGAGTAAGCTGCTGCTTGGGACACCTACGCTGCCTGTAAGCGTGCTACTTCAAGTCCTGGCAACTGCACCTCTGATCAGCTTCCTGCTAATGCATCCTTGGAAGGAGAAGGTGATGGTGCAAGTGCTTGGACCCCTGCCACCTAACTGGGAGACCTGGATTGTGTTTGGGGCTCCTGGCTTCAATCTGGCCCAGCCCTATCTGCTACAGCTTTTGAGGAGTAAACCAGCAAATGGAGGGTCTCTCCCCACCCCACTCCCCGCTTTCAAGTGGATTAAAATAAATAAGAATTTTTTTTTAAAGTTTAGCTCTGGGACTGGCATTGTGACATAGTGAGTAAAGCTGCCGCCTGTGACACCAGCATTGCATATGGCATCAGTTCGAGTCCCAGCTGCTCCGCTTCCAATTCAGCTCCCTCCTAATGTGCTCCAGAAAGCAGCAGAAGATGGCCCAAGTGCTTGGGCCCCTGCACCCATGTGGGAGACCTGGAAGAAGTTCCTGGCTCCTGGCTTCAGTCTGGCCCAGCCCTGGCCATTGCAGCCATCTGGGGAGTGAACCAGTGGATGGAAGATCTCTCTCCTCCTTCCCTCTCTGTGACTCTGCCTTTCAAATAAACACAAATAAGTGTTTTTAAAAAGTTTAGATCTGCCAGGGGATGGCAGATGGCAGGGGATGGTGAACCTCAGGCTATGAATATAAGCACAGATTATGGCCCCAGAGTCTTCCTTAATTCTCTTCTCTTGCCCTCAACACACACACAGCCCTGCATCAGCTGCAACCCCGGCCTCGAGGGGAGCTGCTACATGGCAGGAAGGAGCTGCCAAGGCAGCATGGCAGAGGCCGGTGGTTTTACCCCAGCACCCATTCTTCTCCTGTTAGGATTGTTCAAACTCCTGAGAATCCCTTGAAGGATCTTTCTTCTTTCCTTAAACCAACTCAAATGGAGTTTTGTCACTGTCATCAAGAGCTTTGGTGCATTCTCTCTGCCGTATCATTCCGCTCAGGCTGCCATAATACAGGACCATCTGCAGAGTGGCTTCAACAACAGAAATCTGTTTCCTCGAAGTCCTGGAGGCTGGAAGGCCGGGTCCCAGCACTGTCACAGTCTGCAGGGAGGACTGTTTTCCTGACATGCAGAAGGCTACCTGCTTCCCGTGTGCTCACATACAAGGCCACGGTCCTATTGGCCTAGGGCCCTACAGCCTCGTGACATCATTTAATCCTCATTACCTCCACATACAGTCATCTTGGGGGCGAGAAGGCGTCAGCATGTACTGGGGGAGGGGGAACACAACGTAATCCATGGCTTCTGCCATTACCTCCAATGACCCTAGAATCAGATGGCATCAGACTTCTTCAGCACCCAGATAATAATGACAATATAGGGGCCGGCGCTGTGGCATGGTGGGTTAAGCAGCCACCTGCAAACACCGGCATCCCATATGGGTGCCATTTGAGTCCCAGCTGCTCCACTTCCAATCCAGCTCCCTGCTGATGGCCTGGGAAAGCAGTGGAAGATGGCCCAAGTGCTTGAGCCCCTGCACCCACATGGGAGACCCAGAAGAAGCTCCTGGCTCTTGACTTCAGATCAGCCCAGCTCCGGCCACTGCAGCCATTTGGAGAGTGAACCAACAAATGGAAGACCTGTCTCTCTGTCTCTCCCTCTCTCTGTCTGTAACTCTGCCTCTCAAATAAATAAATAAGTCTTTAAAAAAAAATAATGACATTATAGGCAAAGCCATGCTGACTGCCCCAGGGACACAGTTTAATGGTATACTTCACTTGAATATAATACCTTTCGATTTAGTGGCTCCCTGCCAGGAATAAGCATACTTTTCTCAGGCAATAAAAGGGTACTTACAGGATAAAAACATGTATGCGTAAGCATGTCTATCATTTCTTGTTTGGCAAAAGGCACAACATTTTTGAGGCCAACAAACTAGCAGAGAACCAGGAACCCCATGATGAGGTGCTGGGGCCTAAGAAGCCCAAAAAGGCAAGGCCGGTGTGAGTGCCAGCAGCCCTCATGGGGCAGAGGCCAGCTCCCAGCAGCTTGACACGCAGAAGGCAGGCCAGAGGACCTAAGCTTGGTGACACAGCAGAGGCGCCTCAGTTCTCGCCGCCCTCCTTCCCCCGGCCAGTCCTGGCATCCTTGTGCTGTCTGCTGGACGGAGCTCCCTGTGTGTGGCTGGGCGGAGAAGAGGCCCAGTGCCTCCAGCAGTCAGTGATGGGAGCGGGGGCCCAGCCAGCCCTTAGCCTCTTCCCCTTGCACACCCTGGCTTTCCTTCCTTCTTACACATGATTCTTACCCATGATTCTCAGGGTAGCTCCCTGTTAATGTGCCTGGGAAGGCAGCAGATGGTAGCCCAAATACTTGGGCCCCCATAAATTTTTTTAAATATTTATTTGTTTATTTATTTATTTTTGACAGGCATGTTAGACAGTAAGAGAGAGAGACAGAGATAAAAGTCTTCCTTCCGTCGGTTCACCCCCCAAATGGCCGCTGCGGCCAGCGCACAGCGCCGATCCAAAGCCAGGAGCCGGGGGTTCCTCCTGGTCTCCCATGCAGGTACAGGGCCCAAGCACTTGGGCCATCCTCCACTGCCTTCCCGGGCCACAGCAGAGAGCTGGCCTGGAAGAGGAGCAACCAGGACAGAATCTGGCACCCCAACCGGGACTAGAACCCGGGGTGCCGGTGCCACAGGTAGAGGATTAGCCTAGTGAGTCATGGCACTGGCCTATTTGTTTATTTGAAAGTCAGATTTAAATATAGAGAGAAGGAGAGGCAGAGAGAGAGAGAGTCTTCCATTCACTGGTTCACTCCTCAATTGGCCGCAATGGCCAGAGCTGCACTGATCTGAAGCCAGGAGCCAGGAGCTTTCTCTGGGTCTCCCAAATGGGTGCAGGGGTCCAAGGACTTGGGCCATCTTCTATCGCTTTCCCAGGCCACAGCAGAGAGTTGGATTGGAAGTGGAGCAGCTGAGACTTGAACGGCGTCCATATGGGATGCTGATACTGCAGGCAGCAGCTTTACCCACTCCACCACAGCGCAGGCCTCCCCCAGTAAATCTTTAAAAATAAATAAATAAAACATGAGGGATCTGGTGCTGTGGCATAGCAAGCAAAGCAGCTGCCTGTAGTGCCAGCATCCCATATGGGCACTGGTTTAACTCTCAGCTGCTCTACTTCCAATCTAGCTCCCTGCTAAAGCACCTGAGAAAGCAGTGGAGGATGGCCCAAGTGACTGAGTCCCTGCACCCACATGGGAGACCAGGAAAAAGTGCCTGGCTCCTGGCTTCAGCCTGGCCCAACTCTAGCTGTTGCAGCCATTTGGAGAGTGAACCAGCAGATGGAAGATTTCTCTCTCTGTCTCTCCCTCTCACTGTCTGTAACTCTACCTCTCAAATAAATAAGTGAAATTAAAAAAAAAAAGAGAGAGAGAGAGAGAGAAAGAGAGAGAGGGCTCTGTGAACCCCTGAAATTTGCAAGCAAAGAGAGGCTAACATCTGATGTGAGGGCAGACTTGCAGAGGACTGGACCCTTAAACCTGCAGAGTCTGCCACGAGCCCGAGTGAAACCGCAGTGGTTTCACTAGGAGTGGAAGCAGAATATTGTATCCCAACCGAGCATAACATACAGATGCAGATACAGCCACATGCTAACAATCGTTAAATACAGGGGATAAGTAAATGTGTCTACTGTAACATCCTCTCTGCTTTTCTGTATGTTCGAAATTCTCTTAATTAAATTAAAAAAACCCTCCAGACTGAAAACAAAATTTTGTCGGTGTTACTTATGAAAAGATGTTGGCCAGCACCGCGGCTCACTAGGCTAATCCGCCGCCTTGCAGCGCCGGCACACAGGTTCTAGTCCCGGTCGGGGCACCGGATTCTGTCCCGGTTGCCCCTCTTCCAGGCCAGCTCTCTGCTGTGGCCAGGGAGTGCAGTGGAGGATGGCCCAAGTGCTTGGGTCCTGCACCCGCATGGGAGACCAGGATAAGTACCTGGCTCCTGGCTTCAGATCAGCGTGGTGCGGCCAGCTGCAGCGCACCAGCCGCGGCGGCCATTGGAGGGTGAACCAACGGCAAAGGAAGACCTTTCTCTCTCTGTCTCTCTCTCTCATTGGCCACCCTGCCTGTCAAAAAAAAAAAAAAAAAAAAAAAAAAGATGTCTGAGAAATGTTGGAGACACAGATAATAACTCAGCAAGCAAAAATACTCATGGCTATGAGAATGTATCTATATGCCTACAGGCAAAGGGAAGAATACTCCGTGGGGGTTGCCCAGGGCACTTGGAGGCCCAGGAAAGTCCCTGGCTCCACCCAGGAAAATAAATTACCTGACTGGGAAAACCCGTTGGACTGTCCAAAAATGAAACTCAGCCGAACTCAACTACCGCTTTTCAAACTGCTGTCCTGAGCTACAGACAGTCTCTCACCGCCCCGCCCACTGCTCCCTGGCCTTGCACCCACTTCATCTGTCTTTCCTCGCTCCACCTGCCTCTGGTGAATTCTTCCGCTACCTGCAACACAGGTCCCTATCGATGGCTTCCCACAGGGTGGTGACCATGCCACCCTGCCCTCTTTCACTGTCTGAACCATGGACCCCTGGCCGACGGCGTGCCCGCTTGGAGGCTGTACTTGGCCAGGCCCAGCCTGCTCCAGTCCAGGGCACGCCCTGGGGGTGAGGGCTTCTGGTGGCTTTCGGTCCTCTAGCAGGTGGCCATTGCTGTGCTTCCTGGCAGGGCCACTCCCCAGTGCCATCTGAAGGCTAGAGGGGAAGAGATGGAGCCGCCTTGCCCGTGGGAAGAAAGACCCTACCCTTTCCCTGGGAACCACAGGTGGTACTGATCCCTGAAGCTAAGCATTGTGGACTCCTGCCTCCCCGGCGGGCCCAAAGCCGGATTTCGCTTTGCCACATCACTTGTGCCCCGGGAGCAGCAGTCCCCTACTCTCTGACTCACTTCCTCTTGGCTTTGGACTTGGATCCCAGCTCTTCCCGTTCTGGACGTCACCAGACCAGCTGACTTCCCACAGCTTCCGAGCAGTGAGTCCTGCTCCCTACCCCAACCGTCTTGACCAGCACTGTTGGCTTTTTTCTTCTTCTTTTTTCCCCCAAGAGTGTTGTGTTTACTTGAGAGGCAGAGTTATAGGAGGTAGGAGGACAGAGAGATCTTCCACACACTGGTTCACTCCCTAGATGGTCACAACAGCCAAGACTGGGCCAGGCCGAAGCCAGGAGCCAGGAGCTTCATCCAGGTCTTCCACATGGGTGCAGGGACCCAATCACTTGGGCCATCTTCCACTGCGTTCCCAGGTGCATTAGCAGGGAGCTGGGTTGTAAGTGGAGCAGCTGGGACTTGAACAAGTGCCTGTAGGAGTTGCTGGAGTCGCAGGTGGCAGCGACTTAACCCACGAAACCACAACACTGACACCAGTGACCCCTTCTTTATCCTCACCCAAAACCGCCCTTCTGGCACCAAGCCAGCAGCTCCACTGCCTCATCAGGGTCCATGCGCCCCTTCCTGAACCGGGTCAGGTACTGCTTTCCAGAGTCAACACCCAGCTCCTCCCATTCCCCTGACATTCGCCAAGTGGCAAATGGGGAAGTGGGGACCACCACAGCTGTGTCCCTTTTCCCAGGTCAGAGCTATCCCAGCAGAGACCCAACTTGGCTCTTTTAGCCAGGACCCTTCTTCTGACAAGACAAAAGATTTCCAGGGCCTCACTTCAGCCTTTGATTTGACCTAGCAGGAGAGCTATTGTCTTCACCACATGCTGCAGGCAGGAGGGAAAGGCCTCTAGCCCAGCAGTGGGCTGATAAGGGCCTCGCCCGCAACCCCCAGGACACACAGCCAGGCAGGCACGCAGTACCAGGTGCTGACCTCCATGGAGGTATCAGGCAGAGATTCCAGTGGGGAAGGCTGGAATTACGTGTTCTCGTGCTTATTTGGAAAAAAAAAAAAAAAAAAAAGTCTTCATAAAACCCATCAATTACAGCAAACCACGGGGGGTTACCCAGGGGCCAAGTGAAAACCCCACCCGATTTTGCACTGGACTGGCTGAGGCCGTGAGAAAATAGACCAAGTTAGATGTGAAAGTCAGGAGGGCCTTGTCATCCTGGCTGTCCATTTCATCACCTATGCCTACGAAAAAAAAAATCTTCAAAAATTAGATCAAGGACACAGCCTTCGAGGTCTGTAACAATCAGGAGATCAGGAGAACTGAAAGGGAGGAACGGGAGAGAGAGGGACAGGCGATGGGCCCAGTGCTGGTGGTGCCTTTGCTGGTTCCCTGTCCACACAGGGCAATCACTGGCTCCTGGACCAGTGCCCACCAGGGCACCTTCCACTGTCACCAACTGGGACACCGAGGCAGTGCTGCCGGACCCCACCTCCTGGACCCTGCCCAGTTGGTGAGCAGCAGGGACACGGGCAGGGGGACTGCCCTGCTCTCCTCTGTGCAACAGGGTCACGCCATAACCAAGGACCCCAACAGTAAGGTTATCCAGGAGAACAGTGACTTCCCCAGAATCTATCCCCTGACTACAAAGAACCCAACCAAGCAGAGGGGGCTGCTCCTCCCTCTCGACTGACGAGGCCCAGGGGCTAGGCTGGCTCCTGTGTTTCCCACCTCCATGGCTGAGCCTTGGATCACCTTGGATGTGGAAGGTAACAAAATACAATTCATAGTGGACACAGGGGCCACGTTCTCTGCCCTTACTACTGTCTCCAGACCCGCCCTTTGATCCTTCGTCTTCCTCACTGGCAGAGATGATCAGCCCAAGCCCGGCCACTTCGCCTCCCCCTTAGCGTGCACCGTAGGAGAGAATATCTTTACCCCTACCTTTCTTGTGCTGCCAAACTGCCTGCCTCTTTACTCGTAAGGGATATCATGACACAACCCCTTGTCTGAACCTCCCTGCCGTTTATTGACATTATTGGCCCCTAATGCCCAGGTCCCATCCAGGTTTAGCCCCTGTCCTCCAACAGGTCCGTCCAGAAGGATGGGACAGCGCCACCCCACAAAGCAATCATTGTCCACAGATCCCATTTATTACCCAGAAAATCCCAGTACCACCTAAAGCAGGAGACTTGAAGAGGCCTATAGCCCCTAATTGATAATTCCATGGCTGCTGGCTTACTGCATCCTGGCAACGCACTCATTTTAACAGTGAAGATATCAGACGGCACCTACCAGGTGGTGCAAGACCTGAGAGCCATCAGCAGGCAGAAACCCTCATATACTCTACTGTCCTACTCCATGCGCCCTCCTAGGACAGATCCCCTGTGTCACTTGCTGGTTTATTGTGTTAGATCTCAAGGTTGCTTTCTTCTATATTCCAGGGCACCCTGATTCCCAGTTCCCATCTGCCTTCAATGGCAGGACCTTTTCATCCCCAATCACACAGCAACTGACCCAGCTGATCCTCCCCCAGGGGTCCAGGATAGCCCACACTTCTTTAGCAAACCCTAGCTAAAGATCTGTCCACCCACCACCTCACCTAGGGTGCTGCATTCTTGCAATGTGTTCATAACTCGCCCAGGTGAAGGAATCTCAAACTCAAATACTACTAGGATACTACAAAAATTGGCTTCTGGTAGCTACAGTCTCCTTCTAAGACCCATACTCCTCCCAAAGGGCCCAGCTCCTGGGACTGATTCTTGCTCTTGGAACAAAGAGTCTCTCAGAAGTCAGCAAAGGGCTTATTTCAAAGATGAGAGCCCCCACAGTGAGACAGCAGCCATGCTCCTTCCTGGCCATGGCAAGCTTTTGCCAAACTTGGATACCCCAGTGTGGGCTTATAGCCTAACCCCTCTTTGAGGCTTTCTGGGGACCTGGAGAAGTTTCCTTGGAATGGAGCCCAGTAACAGAAGCAGCCATCAAAGTCCTCAAACAGGCTCTTACTATGGCTTCTACATTAGCCTTGTCAATCACAGGAAGCTTTTTTACTTGCATGTTTGTGAAAGAAAAAAAAAAAAAAAGGGCATCGCCCTCAGGGTTGTGGCTCAGGCTCGGACCCTTCCAACACCAGCCACATACTTCTCCATAATCTCAATTCAGGGGCACGAGGGTGGAGCCCCTGCCTTTGAGTGTTGGCATCCATGGCCCTTGTCATCAAAAGGCTTCAAAGCTGACCCTGGGAAAGGAATGACTGTTCACGTGTCCCACCTGGCTTTTTTTTTTTTTTTTTTTTTTTTTTACAGGCAGAGTGGACAGTGAGAGAGAGAGACAGAGAGAAAGGTCTTCCTTTGCCGTTGGTTCACCCTCCAATCAATGGCTGGTGCACCACGCTGATCCGAAGGCAGGAGCCAGGTGCTTCTCCTGGTCTCCCATGGGGTGCAGGGCCCAAGCACTTGGGCCATTCTCCACTGCCTTCCTGGGCCACAGCAGAGAGCTGGCCTAGAAGAGGGGCAACCAGGACAGAATCCGGCACTCCGACCGGGACTAGAACCCGGTGTGCCGGCGCCACAGGCGGAGGATTAGTCTAGTGAGCCGCGGCGCCGGCCTCCACCTGGCATCTTGAAGTCCAAAGCTTTCTGCTGGATCTCAAATAGAATTAACAAACACCAGATCTTTCTCTCACAAACTCCCGAGCTGAGCATTATGCCTTGCCAAGCCCTCAACCCTCCCACCTTCCTTCCAGACTCAAACCCAGAAACCTCATTCCTACACTTTAAAAAAATATATTTATTTGAAAGGTAGAGTTAGAGAGAGAGAAAGAGAGAGAGAGAGAGAGAGAGAGTGTCTTCCATCCACTGGTTCACTCCCCAGATAGCTACAATGGCCGGAGCTGGGCTGATCTGAAGCCAGGAGCCAGGAGCTTCTTCCAGGTCTCCCATGTGGGTGCAGGGGCCCAAGGACTTGGGCCATCTTCCACTGCTTTCCCAGGCCATAGCAGAGAGCTGGATCGGAAGTGGAATAGCCGAGACTCAAACCAGTGCCCGTATGGGATGCCAGCACTGCAGGTGGCGGCTTTACCCACTACACCACAGCATCGGCCCCTCCAACGCTCTTGCCTAGAAACCCTGGACCTACCCAGGTCACGTAAGCCAGATCGATCTCCAAGATACAACCCTCGCCAGCCCTGAGGCTGTTGTGCTCACAGACAACTACCTGTATGGCAGAGTTCGGCCGTCAGGATGTGCTACCTTCAGCCTTACCGACATTATTGAATCACGGTCACTTCCGGGAGGCACCACTTCAGCGCAAAAGGCTGAGCTCATTGCCCTCATGTGAGCGCTGCAATTAGGGACAGGCCCAGGAGTTAATGCCGGTACTGACCGGCTTATGCCTTCCGTGCGGTGCATGCTCACGCTGCTGCCACCTGGGGGCGCAGCGTCTCCAGACCACTCCCAAACTCTCCCCTCAAACACACCCCAGAAATTCTGGCACTGCGGTAGGCTCCCCTGCTCCCAGGTCACTGTTGGCCATTGCAAAACTCATGAGAGAGATGACAACAAGATCTGCCCTGCAAACAAGGCTGGCAACCAAGCCAGGACAGCCTCCACACTGCCCCCTTTGAGCGGCTCTGATTCCCAACTCGACACCTTCTCTCCTCCATACACCCAGCAAGAAGTCCAAACAGGCCTTTGAGAGAGACTCCACCCACACTCCGGGGGCTGGCTAAGGGAACCTTTGACAACCGTCTACTCCCAGGAACCACACAACGGAAATTCCTAAGCAGCCTCCACCAAGCTGCTCACCTGGGGGCTGAAACCCACCGGCTCTTGGTGGGACTTGTTTTTATCAGCAAGAGCAGAACCCAAACCCTTGGAGCTCTCTCCCAGGCAAGCCCCACGTGTTGTCACATAAAACCAGAGGGAACCCAGAAACCTCCCCTCTTCTGCAACTTATCCAAAGACAGGGGACCCTGCCCAGCGAAGCCTGCTGGGTGGACTTCACATAAACGCCTCTCTACTGCAGCTTAAATATCTTCTGGTCTTTGTGGACGCCTTCACCAGATGCTGGAGGCAGTCCCTATGAGGTCCAAAAAGGCCTCTGAGGTTCTGGCAGCCCTCCTTGACCACATCCTGCCATGCTTTGGGTCCCCTTAACGCCCCACAGACAATGGCCCGGCCTTCGTCTCGCAGAGAACGCAACAGGTGAGCAGAGCCCTCCAAGTCGATCACCATCTACGTGAGCCTGGTGCCCCCATCTTCAGGGAAGGTAGAAAGGCCCACTAGACCCTGAAGTCTCCTCGGCGAGTTAACGCAAGAGGGGCCGGCGCTGTGGCACAGGAAGTTGAGCCTCTGCCTGCGGTGCCGGCTTCCCATGTGGGCACTGGTTTGTGCCCCGTGATCCAGTTCCCTGCTGTGGCCTGGGGAAGCAGTGGAAGACGGCCCAAGTGCTTGCGCCCCTGTACCCGCGTGGGAGACCTGGAAAAAGCTCCTGGTTCCTGGCTTCCTCCAGCCTTTTGGGGAGTAATCCAGCAGATGGAAGACCCTGCCCTCTCTGTCTCTCCCTCTCTCTGTAACTCTGCTCTCACATAAATGGCCCACTTTTCTCCCCAGGCACTCCGAGCTCCCCAGTTACTGACACACAGCTCAGTCTGTGGAAGATTGTTTACCGGAGACCCTGGAAAACTCTTCCTGGCACAGAATGTCCAGTCCCTAGGGGATCTATCGAGGCCATCAACAGCTATCAAGACCAACATAGCCCAAGGCCCAATCCCCTGCCTCCCCAGGCCACACACACCCCCAGCTGGTGCCTAGGCACTTGGGTACACCTGTGTTCAAGTACAAGTACAAGACAAGAGGCCACTAGGACCTGTCCGGGCCAGACCCCATTGAGTCCTTCTGACAACACCAACAGCAGTAATGCTCCAAGGCTTCTCCCCATGGAGCCATACGTCTCGAATCAAGACCACCCCTCCCACTGAGGGAGCCCATCTGTAGGTTACGGTTGTGAACTTGGCTGGCAGTTCAGGTGAGACTTGGGCAGTGCTCATCCTAATGCCCAAAATTCTAGAATTTTGCAGCTTGTGTTCAGCAGTAGAAAATGACCCAAGTCCTTGGGCCCCTGCACCCACGTGGGAGATGTGGAAGAATCATCAGGCTCCTGGCTTCGGATCAGGCTTTGTCTTCATAACACTTTTCACTACTTATTGTGTGCTTGGCTACTTTCTGGCTACTCCCTCCATTGAATAAAGGTTCAGCGCAGACTTGGGGACTTTGTGTTGGAAGCTGCCCCTATCCTCAGGCTTTGAAAGATGTCTGGAATAAGGTAGGCACAAAATAAATATGTGTTGACTGCACCAAAAATAAATAATTTGACTGTTTACATTTTTAAAATTTGAGAGACAGAGCTCCCATCCATTGCTTTCCTCCTTAAGTGCCCACAGCAGCATGGCCTGGCCCAGAGCCAAAGCCAGGAGGCGGGAACTGAATCCAGGTCTCCCAAGGGGTGGCAGGAACCCAGTGGCTTGAGCTGTCACCTGCTGCCTCCCGAGGTCTGTGCTAGGAGGAAGTGGGACAGGAGCCGAGGCCAGCAATGGAACCCAGACACTCTGGTGTGTGATGTGGGCATCTTCACTGCTGGGCTAGACACCTGCTCCCACGATTATTTACACTTTTAGATTAAAAACAACAATTGGTTTGTTTTTTCAACCACTGATACTGTAAACTTGAAAACATCAGGACTGTCCAGGGCCGTTGTTGGCTGGACCTCGGAGGCTGTTAGCCAGAAGACTACACTGCCACAAGCGCTCCTGACACATCCGCCTCAGGGCACAGAACCAGACCAGCTGCTTCCAGCTGCATCAGCCTAAACCAGCACCCAGCAAGTCTCTTTTTCCTTGGTTGAATCCGCATTCAAGGCTCACGTGCTGAGATCAGCGCCTCCCCTTGGGCTCACCCCGCCTGGGGCCCGTCCAGCTCAGCATGGCTCTGGGCCCTTTGTCACAGGCAGCTTTCACCCACTTTCACTGATGATGGGAATTCAAACTGGTGGGCAGAGCTGGGAGGGGAGGATGGTGAACGAAGACAACCCTTTCTGGGGACTAATGAGAGCACAAACAAATCTTGGTTCATGGCCAAAAGGAACCTTGGGCAATCAGGACACACTGAGCAGATTTGACTGTTATTTCTTTTCTTTTCTTTTTTTTTTTAAGATTTATTTATTTGTAAGTCAGAGTTACAGAGAGAGAGAGAGAGAGATCTTCCATCCGATGGTTCACTCCCAAACTGGCCGCAATGGCCAGAGCTGTGTAGACCTGAAGCCAGGAGCCTCCTCCAGGTCTCCCACAAGGGTACAGGGGCCCAAGGACTTGGACCATCTTCTGCTGCTTTCCCAGGCCAGTGCAGAGAGCTGGATTGGACAAGGTGCAGTCGGGACACGAACCAGTGTCCACATGGGATGCCGGTGCCACAGGTGGAGGCTTAGCCAACTAGGCCACAGTGCTGGCCCCATTTTAAAGATTTTTTTTTAATTAATTAATTGAAAAGCAGAGTGACAGAGACAGAGGGAGAGAGAAACACACACACAGAGCCCTTCCCTCTGCTGGTTCACTCCCCAAATGGTCTCAACAGCCAGGGCTGGGCCAGGCTCAAGTCAGGAGCCTGAAACTCCATCCAGGTCTCCCACATGGGTGACAGGGGCTCAAGGGCTTTGGCCATCTCCTGCTGCCTTCCCAGGCATATCACCAGGGAGCTGGGTTGGAAATGGAGCAGCCAGGACAGGAACTGGCACTCTGATAGGGGAGCCGCAGGCGGTGGCTTCATCCACTGCACCACAACACCAGCCCCAGAGCACATTCTTATATGTTGAGGCTGATGAGTGAATGTTCTTCCCTCACCCACGCAAAAATCCCCGCTGGCTGTGGGGGAAAATAACTGGCTCCGTGCAGCACAGCAGAAAGAGGGCTGTGCTGAAAGCCAGACCACCTGCTGCCGACTCCAGGTAAGCAGCCACCTCCCAAAGCCAAATTCCCCTGCAGAGAGGCCACGAGCACCTGCCCACTCGCACACAAGGGAGACAACATGAACCTGCCCTGGGATCGGCTCCGTGTAAACAACCATAAGGCAATTAAACACAGTTTGATGAATACGACTCTAACTGTCACTTCCGATCTTCTCAGAATTTTAAGATTTATGTCACTTATTTGAGAGGCAGAGAGAGAGAGAGAAAGAGCGAGAGAGAGAGAGATTTATTCTCCACTGATTTATTCTCCAAATGCCTGCCACTGCCAAGGCTAAAATAGGAGCTGGAAACTCAATCCAGGTCTCCTTTGAAAAATTTTTTTTATTTTTTTTTAAAGGCAGAGGACAGTGAGAGAGAGACAAAGAGAAAGGTCTTCCTTTTTCTGTTGGTTTACCCCCCGATGGCCGCTGCGGCCAGCGTGCTGTGACCGGCGCACTGTGGCCAGTGTACCTCGCTGATCTGAAGGCAGGAGCCAGGTGCTTATCCTGGTCTCCCATGAGGGTGCAGGGCCCAAGCACCTGGGCCATCCTCCACTGCCTTCCCGGGCCACAGCAGAGAGCTGGACTGGAAGAGGAGCAACTGGGACAGAATCCGGTGCCCCGACTGGGACTAGAACCCGGTGTGCCAGCCCCGCAGGCGGAGGATTAGCCTAGTGAGCAGCAGCGCTGGCCTTAATTTTTATTTTATTTATTTGAAAGACAGAGATAGACAGAGATTTACATCTGCTGGCTCACTTCCCAAATGCCGACACTCGCTGGGGCTGGACGAGGCTGAGGCTCAGAGGAACTCAATCCAGGTCTCCCATGTGGGTGGCAGGAATCCAACAACGTGAGCCACTGCCGCCTTCCAGAGCGGGCATTAGCAGGAAGCTGAATCAGGAGTGGAGCTGAGACTCACCCAGGCGCTCCCATGTGGGATGTGGGAGTCCCAAGCGGTGTCTTACCTGCTAGGCCAAACATCACTATACTTTCAGTCTTCTTGACTTACTTAGAAAAAATTCACAGATTTTTACCAAAAACCAACAGCCTTTTGAAATACCAGAAAACCACACACTGTATTGAATGAGGTACCAGGGCATGAAACAAGCCAAAAGCTTTCAACAGCCGGGCACCTGTCAGCAGTCTCACGTTCCACACGGCCTGCATCTCCCTGCTCCCCGGTGCCTAGCAGCCAGCTCTTGCTTCCTGAAGAATTTAGGATTTCCCATCCATTTGTGACTTTCTCCTTCCTTGCCACTCAGCTTCTAGGCACTGAGGACCTGCTCTGATTCCACGTTGCTGGGTCTAGGATCAGGGCCTGTTTCCCTAAACAAACCCAAAGTCTTCATCATTGCCCTCCAGCCTTCTAGATCATTCTACAGCCATAGATGTTCCCATGTTCCTCTTCCTCCATTTCCCAGATATTTCACCTCACGGGACTGCAGCCTCCCTGCCCCACCCTCTTTGATGGCACTGACTCTCATCACAACTATCAAACCAGCTGCACATTAAAATCATTTGGGGGCAGGGACTATAAAAAATACCAAATGCCTGGGTACACCGCTAGACCAACTAAGTAGGAAACTATAGGTCTGGCTCTGGAGCTCCAGTCTAAGGGTGTGTGTATGTGTGTGTGTATATTTTAATGGAAGTACATTTTTTAAAAGATTTATTTATTTTTTAAAGACTTTACTTATTTACTTGAGAGGCAGAGTTACAGACAGTGAGAGGGAGAAATAGAGAGAAAGGTCTTCCTTCCATTGGTTCACTCCCCAAATGGCTGCAATGGCCGGAGCTGTGCCGATCTGAAGCCAGGAGCCAGGAGCCTCCTCCTGGTCTTCCATGCTGTGCAGGGGCCCAAGCACTTGGGCCATCTTCCACTGCTTTCCTAGGCCATGCAGGGAGCTGGATCAGAAGAGGAGCAGCCAGGACTCAAACCGGTGCCCATATGGGATGCTGGCACAGCAGGCAGAGGATTAACCTACTGCGCCACGGCGCCGGCCCCAAAGATTGATTTATTTATATGAAAGATACATTTATTTATAGAGTGACAGAGAGAGAGACAGAGAGAGAGAAAAAGAGATCTTCTGTTTGCTGGTTCATTCCCCAAATGCCTGCAATACCCAGATCTGTGCCAAGCCAAACCAGGATCCAGGAGCTTCATCTGGGTTTCCCACATGGGTATCAGGGGCCCAGCACTTGTGTCATCATCCACTACCTTCCCAGAATGCATTAGCAAGAAGCTGGATTGGAAGCAGAGTAGCCAGGTCTCAAAGTAGCATTCTGATAGATGCTTGTGCGTGATGGCGTTTAACCCGCTGGGCCACGAGACTCGCCCTTCAGTCTAGGTACGTTCAAGCTCCATGTGACTCGGGTGTGCAGCTGGGTTGATGGTCAGACCTTCATTCTGCTACAGAAGAGTTTCTTAGCACTCGGGCAGGGCAGTCTCCCGGTGCAGGTCTGACGCAGGCGCAGGCACAGCAACTGTCACTAACACACCCCAGTGGTGGTAACAACGAAAATGCACCCAACGTCTCCAAGTGCCTCTAGCTGAGAATCCCCTCAACTCTTCTCCCTTTGGGTACCCCCAAAGAGTGAACGCATCACGCCACACTCTTCAGTTCTTGAGTGACCAGTTGTCATGGATGGATCAAGGGGTCCCCCAGGACATGGGATGTGCAGGGCCAAATCCAGAAAGGAAAAAAAACAGTTAAAGAAGGTGCTGGTGTTGTGGTGTAGTGGGTTGGACTGCTGCCTGCAGTGCTGACATCCCGTGTGGGTGCCGCTTCAAGTCCTGGCTGCTCTAATTCCCTGCTCCACTTCCCATCCAGCTCTCTGCTGTGGCCTGGGAAAGCAGTGGAAGATGGCTCAAGTGCTTGGGCCCCTGTATCCATGTAGGAGACCTGGAAGAAGCTCCTGGCTTTGGCCTGGCCCAACGCTGGCTGTTATGCCCATCTGAGGAGTGAACCAGTGGATAGAAAATCTCTCTCTGTGTCTCCCTCTCTCTCTGTAAGTCTGCCTTTTAAATAAATAAATACATTTTAAAAGTTAGGAATTGTTGTTAGCCACTTGCTACCATGAAGATGAGAGTGAGAGCTTGGGGGGAGAAGCAGCAACCGTGTAGAAAGCCTGCTGTGTCCATGGAGGAAGAGCAGGGAGGAGGTGCAAACCTTCCTGGCTTCCGCACGGGGCTCCAGGCCAGTGACCCTCAGACTTGAGGGTGCGCTGCCTTCACCTAGTAGGCCAGCCAAAACACATGTTGCTGGGGCCAGCGCTGTGGTGCAGTGAGCTAAGCTGCCACCTGCAACTCTGGTATCGTATATTATAGTGCTGGTTCGAGTCCCAGCTGCTCCACTTCTAATCCAGCTCCCTGCTTATGCACCTGGGAAAGCAGCAGCGGATGGCCCAGATACTTGGGCCTTTACCACCCTTGTGGAAGACCCAGATGGAGTTTTGGCTCCTGGCTTTATCCTGAAGCAGCTCCAGCCATGGCAGCGATTGGGGGCATGAACGAGCAGATGGAAGATCCCTGTCTGTCTGCTTCTCTGCCTTACAAATAAATAAGTAAATCCTTAAATAAGAAATGCAGGGCCAGCGTTGTAGCATAGTGGGTAAGCTGCCACCATCCATATGGGAGTGCCAGTTCGAGTCCTGGCTGCTCTACTTCAATCCAGCTCCCTGCTTATACACCTGGGGAATCAGAGGGAGATGTCCCACCTACGTAGGAGACCCAGATGGACTTCCTGTCTCCTGGCTTTGGCCTGGCCTTTGTTGCCATCTGGGGAGTGAACAAGCAGATGGAATTACTCTCTCTCTCTCTATGACTTCGAAATAAATAAATAAATCTTAAAAAACAATCCAATCCCACCCCCACCCCCCCCAACGCATGGCTGTGTCCTACACTCAGAGTTCCTCGTGCAGTAGACCTGGGGTGTGGCCCACGGATTTTTTTTTTTTTTTTTTACAGGCAGAGTGGACAGTGAGAGAGAGAGAGACAGAGAGAAAGGTCTTCCTTTGCCATTGGTTCACCCTCCAATGGCCACCGTGGCCGGTGCGCTGCAGCCAGCGCACTGTGCTGATCCGAAGGCAGGAGCCAGGTGCTTCTCCTGGTCTCCCATGGGGTGCAGGGCCCAAGCACTTGGGCCATCCTCCACTGCCTTCCCGGGCCACAGCAGAGAGCTGGCCTGGAAGGGGGGCAATCGGGACAGAATCCAGCGCCCTGACTGGGACTAGAACCCGGTGTGCCGGCGCCGTGGCTCAATAGGCTAATCCTCGGCCTTGCGGCGGCCCCGGATTTGCTTTTCTAAGGAGTGCTCAGGTGGTGTAGATGCTGCGGGTGAGGGGCACCCTCTAAACACCCGTGCTCTGGGCCAGAGTTCCAGGGCCTTCAGGGACCCAGCAGGCCCAAGCCTTGCCCCTGGGCTACAGGAGTCTGTATCTTTCTAATAAATCCTTCCTTTTCCATCCCAAACAGCTTAACTGAGATCTAATCCACATACCGTACCATTTACCCACTGCAAGTGCACCGTCCAGTGGTTTCAGTATATTCGCAGACACAACCACGGGCAAGTTCAGGACATCTTCATCGCCACGCTGTGCCCTCTCGCTGTCACTCTTCCCCCCGCCCTCCTCTCCCCCACCCAGTCACGAACAACCATGAACCTACTTGCTGTCTGCACAGATCTCCCTGTTAGACACACATCAGGTGGACGGACTCATACAGGAAGTTATCTTTTCTGATGTGATTCTTTGAGTGGGCCTCGGCACGGTGGTTAAAATGCTGCTTAGCACACTCTCATCTCTTATCATAGTGCTGCATTCCAGCCCTGGCTCTGCTCCCAGTTCCAGCTTCCTGCTGCTCTGAGCATCCTGGGGGGGCGGGGGGCAGCAGTGATGGCGCGGGCATTTGGTCCCTGCCCTCCCCGTGGGAGACCTGATGGAGTTCTGACTCCAGGTTCAGCCTGGCCCAGCTCCAGCTGTTGTGGGCATCTGGGGGGTGACCCAGGAGATGGAAGATATCTATTTCTTGCTCTTTCTCTGCTTTCCAAATAAAATAAGTACATACATTTTAAAAATAATCAACCACACTATTAAAAAAAAAAAAAGATTCATCCGCCTTGTAGCATGAATTCATTCTTCCTTCCTATTTAGATCCTTTGCCCAGTTTTAATAGGGTTATCTTTTTATTATTTTTATTAGAGTTTTATGTATTCTAGATACAAATCCCTTATCAGAGATATGATTTGGAAGCATGTTCTCCCATTCTGTACACTCTTTTTTCACTTTCTTTTTACAATATTTATTTATTTGCTTGAAAGACACAGAGGTCTGCTTCATTCTCCCGGATGGCTGCAATGGTAGGGCTGGGCCAGGCCAAAACCAGACGCCAGGAACTCCTTCTGGGTCTCTTCTACGGGTGGCAGGAATCCAAGAACTTGAGCCATCACCTGCTGACTTGCAAGGTGCACATTAGCAGGAAGCCGGATTGGACGCAGAGGAGCTGGGACTTGAACCCAGCCACCCAGATACAGGATGCAAATGTTCCAAGTCACGTCCTAACCACCATACCAAACGCCCTCTCAAAAAGCCCCATGAGCCTCTTTTTATTCTACTTGTCCTGAAAGAGTGCTTTTTAAGCTTTCTACCAAATAAATGTTTATAAAGGCAGAATAGAGAAAAATGTTCAGCTTATGATTCTGTGAAAGAATTTTGAAGGGCTATGTTTTATCTTAAAAATCACACAAACTTTATCTTCAAGATAATCACATTTCTTTTAATACTAAGATTTCCTTTTTTCTAAAACATGTGGCTTTTAACCACATGATCAAGCAATTCCACTTTTGAATATAAAGGAGTATTTCAAAACAGCCATGGAAAAATAGAATTAAAAGACAAGTTTGTTTTGGTATAACAAAAATTTGAAATCATGCAAGTTTTCTCCTTTTTTTTTTGACAGGCAGAGTGGACAGTGAGAGAGAGAGAGACAGAGAGAAAGGTCTTCCTTTTGCCGTTGGTTCACTCTCCAATGGCTGCCGCGGCCGGCACGCTGCGGCTGGCGCACCGCGCTGATCCAATGGCAGAAGCCAGGTGCTTCTCCTGGTCTCCCATGGGGTGCAGGGCCCAAGCACTTGGGCCATCCTCCTCTGCACTCCCAGGCCACAGCAGAGAGCTGGCCTGGAAGAGGGGCAACCGGGACAGAATCCGGCACCCCAACCGGGACTAGAACCCGGTGTGCCGGCGCCGCAAGGCGGAGGATTAGCCTAGTGAGCCGCGGCGCCGGCCGCAAGTTTTCTCCTAATACACATCTCCATGAAGTTTTTGAAGAACTCTTAAATATCCAAAAGACCTGAAAACAGGATTTTTAAAAAAGATTTATTTTATTTATTTGAAAGGCAGAGTTATAGATAAAGAAAGGACAGAGAGAGAGAGAGACAGAGAGAGAGAGAGAGAGAGAGGTATTCCATCCACTGGTTCACTCCCGAAATGGTCGCAACAGGTGGGGCTGGACCAGGCCAAAGCCAGGAGCCTGAAGTTCCATCCAGGTCTCCCACATGGATCCAGGGGCCCAAGCACTTGGACATCTTCTGGTGCTCTCTCAGGCACAGTAGCAGGGAACTGAATCGGAAGTAGAGAAGCCACCCATGTGGGATGCCAGCACGGCAGGTGGTAGCTTAACCTGCTATGCCACAGTACAGCCCCCAAAACAGGATCTTAAAGAGGTATTCACACACCCACGTTCATAGCAACACTTCATAACAGTGCAGATGCAGGGGCAGCCCAAGCATCAGTTAGCAGACAAACACCACCCATCACGTGACAACATGGACATGAACCTGGAAGACATTATGCTAAATGAAATAAGCCAGTCCCCAGAAGACAAATACCGCATGACTGCACTTCCATGAGCTATCTAGAGGATTCCAGTTCACAAACACAGAAAGCAGAGTGGTGGCTGTGGAGGGCCGAAGCGGGCGGGTGGAAATGGAGAGCTCTTAGGGGCTGGCGGCACCGCACTATGAATCTACTGAACACCACAGTCAGGATGCTTAGAAATGGGGAAGAGGAGGGCCAGCATCGTGGTGTAGTGGGTTAAACCACCATTTGCAGCGTCAGCATCCCATATGGGTGCTGGTTCGAATCCCAACTGCTCCACTTCTGATCTAGCTCCCAGCTAATGGGCTGGGAAAAGCAGTAGAAGACAGCCCAAGTGCTTGGGTCCCTGCCACATGGGAGGTCCAGATGAAGCTCCTGGCTCTGGTCTGGCCCAGTTCCAGCTGTTGTGGCCATCTGGGGAGTGAACCAGGTGATGGAAGATCTCTCTCTCTCTCTCTATCTTTCCCACTGTCTCCATAACTCTTTCAAATAAAAATAATCTTAAAAAAAAAAAAGAAGAAAGAAATGGGAAAGATGGTAGGTTTTATGGCATGCATTTTTTTTTTCCACAGTAAAAAGTAATTTAGAATTTTTTTAAAAAGTGTAAAACAGCCTTTTTATTTGGTCAAAGATGCAGTTGGCATGTGGGTTCAGCTAAGCATACCCCACCTCCTTGGCTGATTTATGGACATGCTCGCATGGCCCCTGTTTAATTACCCGCAGTGACTGGTGTGCTCAGAGGATCAGCCTGGTCCACAGGCCAGCAATAACGGGAAGCCGAGATGGGGAGGGATGCCCTGACTCTCAGTGTGTTCCTGCGCAGGCCTGTGGGGCTTTCCGGGTCACTGCCTGTGGTTCCCAGGATTAGGATGAATTTGAACAGCTCCCTCCACCAAGAGCAGGCCCAGGTAGCCATGAACAAACTTCCAGAGCTGCTTCCAGGCAATTCTGCTCATGGCGTCACAGTCTGTGAATTCAAAATAAATAGAAAGCACACTTGTACTATTTGATGTTATTTATTTTCTCTAGATCAGCTTCTTTCCACTGAAGGATTGATAACGTGCCTGTTACAGTCACCTCCGTTTTCTCATTTTTAGAAGGAGGTCTTATGGGGGCTATGAATGAACTGTTAAGGAAACACAAATTGTGGGGAGCAACTCAGACTATACTGTTACTGGAATTAAGACTTATTCTATGCATCTGCTCTCCCACTGTGGGGAGCAACTCGGACTATATTGTTACTGGAATTAAGACTTATTCTATGCATCTGCTCTCCCACAATATGGCGCTGGGAGAGGAGAAAACAGCTTCTACGCAGCTGCCTCCAGTTCAACCAATAAACTGTAGGACCTACTCCTGATTGGAGGAGAGCAGCGTACTCGGCGTGTGGGCAGCCGAGTTAGGATTGGCGGAGGAGGACTATAAAGGAGGAGAGAAACGGCATGCACCAGGAACATCTAAGGGGAACATCTGAGGGAACACCTGTGCAGCCCCCCAGAGAGCCGGCCGGCGGTGTGCCGCTCCCCTGCGGAAGTGGGGAATGTGGCCAGGGGGAACTGCCCTTCCACGGAGGTGGAAGGGATAGTAGCCAACCCGGGAAGAACCAGCAGCAAACCCGGGAAGGGCCGAGCAGATGAAACAACAGCCCAGGGTCCTGTGTCGTTCCTCCACGAAGACGGGGAGCGACATAATGGTGCCGTGACTCGGATAGGAAACCTAGCTCGGATAGGAAACTTAGGAGGGAAGAAATGACTCGGATTAGGAAACCTAGGACGGATATGAAACTTAGGAGGGAAGAAACGGGAAGAACTGGGAAATTACCGGAGAGAGAGACTAGCAAACAGCCTAGGGAAAAGCCGGACGAAAAGGGTGCCGGAAGAAGCTATTGAAAGCCTAGGCATAGACTCAGATACGGACTACGGGGGGAAGCTGGGAGAAATCTCTAAGGTTGAAAGCGAAAGTGAAAGCTAGAACAAATAGACTCAGATACGGACTACGGGGGGAAGCTGGGAGAAATCTCTTAGGTCGAAAGCGAAAGTGAAAAGCTAGAACAAACAGACTCGGATGCGGACTGTGGGGAGAGGCCAGGAGAAATGAGGGAGGAGTATTGTTGGAGGAAAGCTTGGGGAAACATACCGGGTAGAGAAAAATGTTAGGGAAATTGAAGCCGCGGGGGGCAGGCCGAGGCGGATACGAAAGCCACTTTGGGATTCTCAAGTTAGCCCGGGAATGGGGGGCGAAAAGTTGAAACCAGAAGCTGAAACGTAAGCCAGATTGGGATCCGTCTGATTAGCCCGGGGAGCAAAGGACGGGAAGCCAAATCGTGGGGCGGAGACGTATGCTGGGTTGAATTCGCCAGGCTAGCCCGGGGAACTTAGATTGAATGCTAGTGGCGGACACGTAAGCTACGCTGTGTTACTCGCGGAAGCCGCCGCGTGCAGAGAGAGCACGGGGCGTGAATAGATAGGGAACGGGGCTGGCGCGAGGCCGTGGTGCAGACGCGAGGGGCGTGGAGACCGCGGAGCGCACGAGGCCAGGCCGCGCAGAGCCGAGCCGCGCAGATGAGAGAGGCTGAAGCGGCTCAGAGCCGGCGAGGCGCTGAGAAGCAGCCTCGGGGCGGGGCGAGGTGCCGGGAAGCTGCGCGGAGCCGTGAAGCTGCTGGCAGGGCGAGGCGCCGGGAAGCTGCGGGGATAAGAGAAACAGAAGCTTAGAAGTAAGATGAGAGAAATAGGAATGCTGGAAGATAGAAGTAAAATGGGAGAAATAGGAATGCCCGGAGATAGAGAAATAGAGAAATAGAGAGGCCTCCCTACAACATGGCAATGAGAAAGCTTGGATTCGGTCTGCCTGATTAAGTGAGGCGATGAGCACCTGGGCGGCTAGCAGCTTATGCGCCGCAGGTCACCGAAGACAGGCACGAATTAACATCAGTAAGGCTTCCCCACAATGCAACAATTAGGAGGCTTGGATTCGGTCTGCCTGATTTAAGGCGGTAAGCACCAGCAAGCAGCTCGACCAAAGCATGAGCTGCAGGTCACCGAAGATAGGCACAAACCAACACTAATAAGTCTCCCCCACAATACGGCAATGAGAAGGCTTGGATTCGGTTTGCCTGATAGGTTTTGTAAGCCCCTGCGGGCAGAGCAGAGCATGCGCTGCAGGGCACCGAACACAGGCATGCATCAGCGCCTAAAAACCTCCTCACAATGGCGAGAGGACCCGGATTCGGTTTCCTGATTGATAGGACTTGTAAGAGCCTGTGGCAACTCTAGCAAGTAGAGCAGAGTGTGTGCCGCGGGACACCGAAGACAGGCGCGTATCAACGCCAAAAAATAAAAAGAAAGGGGGATCTGTGGGGAGCAACTCGGACTATACTGTTACTGGAATTAAGACTTATTCTATGCATCTGCTCTCCCACTGTGGGGAGCAACTCGGACTATATTGTTACTGGAATTAAGACTTATTCTATGCATCTGCTCTCCCACAATATGGCGCTGGGAGAGGAGAAAACAGCTTCTACGCAGCTGCCTCCAGTTCAACCAATAAACTGTAGGACCTACTCCTGATTGGAGGAGAGCAGCGTACTCGGCGTGTGGGCAGCCGAGTTAGGATTGGCGGAGGAGGACTATAAAGGAGGAGAGAAACGGCATGCACCAGGAACATCTATGGGGAACATCTAGCTGAAGGAACACCTGTGCAGCCCCCGAGAGAACCGGCCGGCGGTGTGCCTCTCCCCTGCGGAAGTGGGGAATGTGGCCAGGGGGAACTGCCCTTCCACGGAGGTGGAAGGGATAGTAGCCAACCCGGGAAGAACCAGCAGCAAACCCGGGAAGGGCCGAGCAGACAAAAGAACAGCGCAGGGTCCTGTGTCGTTCCTCCACGAAGAGGGGGAGCGACATAATGGTGCCGTGACTCGGATGTGAAGCCTAGGCAGGGTTTAGTGTTGCTCCTCCATGAAGAGGGGGAGCGACATAATGGTGCCGTGACTCGGATATGAAGCCTAGGCAGGGCTTAGTGTCGTTCCTCCACGAAGAGGGGGAGCGACAACAAATGACTGATAAATGTAAGATGATGTTAAGCCTCATCAGTAGTCAATGAAATGCAAATCAAAAGAGCAGTAACACTGCATGTCTCAGCTACCATATTGGAAGAGATTTACCTATGGAGAAAGATTTTTTTTTAAAGATGTATCTCTTTTATTTGAAATGGAGTTACAGTAAGAGAGGGAGAGACTGAAAGAGATCTTCCATCCACTGGTTCACCTCCCAAGTGGCTACAATGACTGGGGCTGGGCCAGGAGCCTGAAATTCCATTCGCATTTCCCACATGGGTGCAGAGGCCCAAGGACTTGGCCCAGCTTCTGCTACCTTCCCAGGTGCATCAGCAAGGAGCTGGATTGGAAGTGAAGCAGCTGAGACTTGAATTGGTGCCCATATGGGATGCCGGCATTGCAGGCAGTGGCCCAACCCACTGTGCTGCAATGTCAGCTCCTGGAGAAAGATTTATCTATGTTCTCAAGCTTGCAGCAAAAGGCTGTAGTTCTAAATGGTGTTCTAGCAATATATACCAACATTCTGAATGTCTGTAACCTCTGTCCCATGAAGTACATTCCTAGGACTTCATTCCACTAGATAATCTGACAAGTGAGCAATGTGCACACAAGACTATCTGACAATATCTTGCCTACATGAATTACAAATGGAAGCAGAGCTGCTTTCAGGAAGCACTGTGGTGCAATGGGTTAAGCCTACCAGCCAGCGCGCTGCGTCTTCCCAGGTGTCACACTGCTCGCTGATTCTGCCTCCACACCAGACTGGATTGAACATGTTTCTTGCAGATTTCACTGAACTTCAACATTTTTCTCTGCCAAAGACTGTTAAGAGAATGAAATGATAAAGTACACCTGGGAGATACTGTTTACAAACCACTTATCCGATAAAGAACTCCCACAATTCAGCAGTAACGAATGGACAGGGCGGGCGCTGTGGCACAGCAGGTCAAACCTCCCCTGGAGATGCCCCGCCTACAGCCCTAATCCGAGTGCTAATTCAAGAAGCAGATATGATGGCCACCACCTTCGGTCAGGAGATGGCCCTCCAGGTGGAGGTGCGCATAGCAGAGCGATGATTTACAGCTCGAAGGCTAAACCTGGAGTCCACCAGGAGAGCATAGAGACCAGGGCACAGCAGGTTAAATCGCCACTTGGGACGCCCACAGCCCGTACTTGAGTGTCTGATTCAAGTCCTAGTTACTCTGCTTTTCATCCAGCACCTTGCTAACGTGCCTGCGAAGCAGCGGGTGATGGCCCAAGTACTTGAGTCCCAGCCATCCATGTGGCAGAGCCAGAAGGAGTCCCTGGCTCCTGGCTTAAGGCCTGGCCCAGTCTAGATGGTTGTGGGCATTTGGAGAGTGAACCAGTGCTTGGAAGATATCTCCCTCTGCCTCTCCTTCTCCTTCTCTTTGTCACCCGACTTTTCAAATAAATAGATATTTAACAAAGAAGAATATGGAGATCTGGACTTCAATGGGAAAACTTTCACTCACTTCTAAATTTATCCCAGGCTTCAGTTGTGAATGTAGTTTTTAATTCATTTTTATTTTTTTTTTTTAATTTTTTGACAGGCAGAGTGGACAGTGAGAGAGAGACAGGAAGAAAGGTCTTCCTTTTTCCATGGGTTCACCCCTCAATGGCCGCTGCGGCTGACGCACCGCACTGATCCGAAACCAGGAGCCAGGTGCTTCTCCTGGTCTCCCCATGCGGGTACAGGGCCCGAGCACTTGGGCCATCCTCCACTGCCCTCCCAGGCCACAGCAGAGAGCTGGCCTGGAAGAGGAGCAACCGGGACAGAATCCAGCGCCCAGACCGGGACTAGAACCCGGTGTGCTGGCGCCGCAGGCGGAGGATTAACCTAGTGAGCCGTGGTGCCAGCCGTGTTTTTGTTTTTGTTTTTAAAAAGCCCGGTGCATTGGATGTTTTCACATCACAGAACCGCTGCAGATGTCCTGAGGTGTCATCATGCTCACTGCTACCGGAAAAGAGTGGTGGTTATTAAGCTGCCACCAGAACAGATTTAATGCATTAGCACAAAAATGCACGTTTACTTAACTAACTATATTACAAAATAATTGGCTTTCTTTATAATCCTATGTGTTTTCTTTTTTAGAATATTTATTTCCATCTACTTGAGAGGCAGAGTGATAGAGAAAGGGGGAGATTCCACCTACTGGTTCACGCCCCCAAATGCCTGCAGCATCTGGGGCTAGGACAGGCCTCTGGGGAGGGTGATGGGTGTCAAAGGCAGACTACATGAAGCAGAGGGGGGAGAGAGAGAGAGAGAGAGGGAGAGAGGGAGAGAGGGAGAGAGGGAGGGAGAGAGGGAGGGAGAGAGAGGGAGAGAGGGAGAGACAGAGGGAGGGAAAGAGAGAAGGAGAGACACAGGGAGAGAGGGAGAGAGGGAGGGAAAGGGAGAGAGGGGAGAGAGGGAGATAAAGAGAGAGGGAGAGAGAGGGAGGGAGGGAAAGAGAGAGGGAGAGAGGGAGGGAAAGGGAGAGAGGGAGAGAGGGAAAGAAGGGGAGAGAGGGAGGGAGGGAAAGAGAGAGGGGGAGAGGGGGAGAGAGGAAGAGAGGGGGAGAGGGAGAGAGGGAGGGAAAGAGAGAGGGAGAGACAGAGGGAGAGAGGGAGGGAGGGAAAGAGAGAGGGAGAGAGGGGAGAGAGGGAGGGAGGGAAAGAGAGAGGGAGAGAGGGAGGGAGAGAGAGGGAGAGAGGGAGGGAGGGAGAGGGAGAGAGGGAGAGACAGAGGGAGGGAAAGAGAGAAGGAGAGACAGAGGGAGAGAGGGAGGGAAAGGGAGAGAGGGAGATAAAGAGAGAGGGAGAGAGAGGGAGAGAGGGAGGGAGGGAAAGAGAGAGGGAGGGAGGGAAAGAGAGAGGGAGAGAGGGAGGGAAAGGGAGAGAGGGAGAGAGGGGGAGAGGGAAAGAAGGGGAGAGAGGGAGGGAGGGAAAGAGAGAGGGAGAGACAGAGGGAGAGATAGGGAGAGGGAGGGAGGGAAAGAGAGAGGGGGAGAGAGGAAGAGAGGGGGAGAGGGAGAGAGGGAGGGAAAGAGAGAGGGAGAGACAGAGGGAGAGAGGGGGAGAGAGGGAGGGAGGGAGGGAAAGAGAGAGGGAGAGAGGGGAGAGAGGGAGGGAGGGAAAGAGAGAGGGAGAGAGGGGAGAGAGGGAGGGAGGGAAAGAGAGAGGGAGAGAGGGAGGGAGAGAGAGGGAGAGAGGGAGGGAGGGAGAGGGAGAGACAGAGGGAGGGAAAGAGAGAAGGAGAGACAGAGGGAGAGAGGGAGAGAGGGAGGGAAAGGGAGAGAGGGGAGAGAGGGAGATAAAGAGAGAGGGAGAGAGAGGGAGAGAGGGAGGGAGGGAAAGAGAGAGGGAGAGAGGGAAGGAAAGGGAGAGAGGGAGAGAGGGGGAGAGGGAAAGAAGGGGAGAGAGGGAGGGAGGGAAAGAGAGAGGGAGAGACAGAGGGAGAGAGGGGGAGAGAGGGAGGGAGGGAAAGAGAGACGGAGAGAGGGAGGGAGGGAGAGAGTGAGGGAGAGAGGGAAAGAGGGAGGGAGGGAGAGAGTGAGAGAGGGAGGGAGAGAGGGAGAGAGGGAGGGAGGGAGAGAGGGAGGGAAAGGGAGAGAGGGAGAGAGGGGGAGGAGGGAGATAAAGAGAGGCCCGGCCCAGGCTTTCTCTGGGCCAGCCAAAACTGGGAGCCAGGAACTCAGTCTAATTTTTTCATATGTGTGGTACAAAACCAACCACTCAGGCCATTATTTCTGCCTTCTGGGGTCTGCATTAGCAGGAAACTGAAATCGGGATCCAGAGGTGAGTTTCAGTCCCAGGCACTCTTGTAAGGGAGGTGGTCGTCTTAGCTGCCGCCTTAACCCCTAAGTCAAATGCCTGCCCAAGTTAGTTTTTAATCCCCAAATCTGCAAATTTGTTCATCAACAAGTGAATGGAGAGACAAACTGTAGGGTATTCATGCAACACTATTCCATAAAATGAGCCACCTGTTTTGGGTTACAACTTTATTGAGATATAATTCAAATACCTATAATTTAGTCATGTAAAATGTACAATTAAGTGGTTTTTTGATTTTGAAAATTTACTGGAAAGGCAGAAAGACAAAAAGAAAATACCCATCCACCGGTTCACTCCCCAAATACCTGCAACAGGTCTCTCTGCCTTTCAAAATAAAAATGAAAAATAAATAAATTTAAAAATTTAAAAAAGAAATTACCAACTGTTTCCCAAAGTAGATTCACCATTTTCCCTTTCTTCCAACAGTGTGCAAGAGTTTGAGTTTCTCCACACTCGTCAACACTTGGCACCATTGGTTTCTTTCTTATTTTATTTTCTACAGAGTTACTCTTTATTTATTTGAAAGGCAAAGTTACAGACAGAGAGAGAGGTCTTCCATCCAGTGGTTCACTCCCCAAATGGTGACATTGGCTAGGGGTGGGCCAGGCCAAAGCCAGGGGCCAGGAACTTTATCTGGATCCCCTACGTGGGTGTCAGGGACCCAGCCACTTGAGCCATGTTCTGCTGCCTTCCCAGGCTCGTGAACTGGGAGCTGGACCCGAAGTGGAGCAGCAGGGATGCTGGGATGGGATGTGGCGTCTGAGGAGGCTTAACCAGCTGCACCACAACTCTAGCTCCAAGTCTTCCTAATTAGATACGTAAGCAAGTATGCAGTGCTAGTATCTCATTGTGAATTAATATGTATTTCCTTAGTGTGTAATTATGTTCTGCATGCTTTCATGAGCTTTTTTTCTACCCGTATATCTTTTTTTTGGTGAACTATTTAGATATTTTGCCTACCTAGAAATTTTTAAAAATATATATATATATTTTAGGGGGGCTGGTGCTGTGGCACAGCAAGTTAAAGCCACAGCCT
Organism: Oryctolagus cuniculus; assembly: GCF_051225735.1. Lineage (NCBI taxonomy): Eukaryota > Metazoa > Chordata > Mammalia > Lagomorpha > Leporidae > Oryctolagus > Oryctolagus cuniculus. The sequence goes on from NC_142869.1 coordinate 165,101,368, forward strand.
GCAGCACTGGCGTCCCGTATGGGGGCCGGTTCAGGTCCTGGCTACTCCACTTCCGATCTAGCTCCCTGCAAATGCGCCTGGGAAAGCAGTAAAGGATGGTCCAAGTGCTTGGGCCCCTGCATCCTCATGGGAGACATGGAGGAAGCTCCTGGCTCCTGGCTTCTGATGGTGCAGCTCCGGCCATTGTGGTCATTTGGGAAGTAAACCAACAGGTGGAAGACCTCACTCTCTCTCTCTCTCTCTATGTCTCTAACTCTGCCTTTTTTTTTTTTTTAATTTGACAGGTAGAGTTATAGACAGTGAGAGCGAGAGACAGAGAAAAGTCTTCCTTCCGTTGGTTCACCCCCCCAAATGGCCGCTATGGCCGGCACGCTGCCCAAATCTGAAGCCAGGAGCCAGGTGCTTCCTCTTGGTCTCCCATGCGGGTGCAGGGCCCAAGCACTTGGGCCATCCTCCACTGCCTTCCCGGGCCACAGCAGAGAGCTGGACTGGACGAGGAGCAACCGGGACTAGAACCCGGCACCCATATGGGATACCAGTGCCACAGGCGGAGGATTAACCAAGTGAGCCATGGCGCCGACCCCTCTAACTCTGCCTTTTAAATAAATAAAACAAATCTAAAAAAAAAAAAAAAAAAAAAAAAAAAAAAAACCACCATCAACAACAACAGCAACAAATGTAGGTGGTTGTTTTTCAAAAAAATATAAATTTATATTTCTTTTGAGACACAGAGACAGCCAGCCAAAGCTCCCACTCACCGGTTCACTTTCCAAGTGCCTACACTGCCTGGGGCTCGGATGGGCCAAAGCCAGGATCTAGGAGCTCCATCTGGGTCGCCCACGTGAGTGTCAGGAACCCAACAACTCAGACCATCACCTGCTGCCTCCAGGGTTAGCAGGGAGCACGGACCCAGGCACTCCGGTGTGGGATGTGGGCCTCTTAACTGGATCAGAACTGCTATGCCAACTGCTCACACTGCCTGCTTTTTAAGAGAACTAGGCTGTTCCTATTTGGTTTTCAAAGCTTTTCCATATCTGGACATTCCCTTTATCAGATAGGCGCCTTGCAAATATTTTCTCCCAGTCTATGGCTTGTTTGCCTTCTCAAAGTGTCTTCTCAGGAACAGAAGTTTTTAATGTAAAAGAAAAAAAGAGATTTATTTCTTTATGTATTTGAAAGCTGAGTGGCAGAGAAAGAGAGAGAGAGAGTCTTCCATCTACTGGTTCCTTCCCTAAATGCCCTCAACAGCCAAGGCTGGGCCAGTTTAAAGCCAGAAGCCAAGAAATCCATCCAGGTCTCCCACGTGGGTAAGTGGCAAGAACCCAAGTCCTTGGGCCATCATCTGGTTCCCCCCTCCCCGCAACTCCAGGTACGTTAGCTGGAAGCCGGATCAGAAGTGCAGCAGCCAGAACACAAACCAGCACTCTGATACGGGATACATGTGTCCCAAGCAGAGGCTTAACCTGATACACCACAATGCCCACTCTAAATTTTTAATTTTGATCAAGTTCAAGTTATCAAAATGTTTGTATTGATTGTGCTATTGGTGTTATATCTAAGAAATATTGTCTAATCCAATGTTACAAAGATTTTTCTCCTAAGTTTTCTTCTAGAAGTTTTATAGTTTTAGATTTTACATGTAGATCTATTTTTTATTTTGACTTAATTTTTTTATATGGCATGAGGTGTGAAGTTCATTTTTTTAACTATGGCTATTCAACTGTTCCAGCCTCCGTTTTTGAAACTATTTATTATAAATTATTTTGTTTTCTTTTTTTCAAGATTTATTTATTTATTTGAAAGTCAGAGTTACAGAGGTAGAAAGAAACAGAGAGAGAGGTCCTCTATCCGCTGGTTCACTTCCCAAATGGCTGCAATGGCTGGAGCTGCACTGATCTGAAGCCAGGAGCCAGGAGCTTCCTTAGAGACCCAAGGACTTGGGCCATCTTCCACTGCCTCCCCAGGCCATAACAGAGAACTGGATTGGAAGTGGAGCAGCCAGGTCTCGAACTGGCACCCATATGGAATGGCAGCACTACAGATGGCGGCTTTACCTGCTACACCACAGTGCTGGTCCCTTGTATGTTTTCTAAATGCCAATGGTTCTTTTTCCAAAACCAGGTGTGTGTGTGAATTTTCTTTTCTTTTTTTTTTTTTTTGGACAGGCAGAGTGGACAGTGAGAGAGAGAGAGAGAGAGAGAGAGAAAGGTCTTCCTTCTTTGCCGTTGGTTCACTCTCCAATGGCCACCGCGGCCAGTGCACCGCGCTGATCCAATGGCAGGAGCCAGGAGCCAGGTACTTATCCTGGTCTCCCATGGGGTGCAGGGCCCAAGCACCTGGGCCATCCTCCACTGCACTCCCGGGCCACAGCAGAGAGCTGGCCTGGAAGAGGGGCAACCGGGACAGAATCCGGCGCCCTGACCGGGACTAGAACCCGGTGTGCCGGCGCCACTAGGCGGAGGATTAGCCTAGTGAGCCGCGGCGCTGGCCTGAATTTTCTATTCAGTTCCATTGACTTATCTATCTTGATGTCAATAGCAGATTATCTCGATGACTACTGTTTTCTAAGAAGTCTTCAAATCAGGTAGTGCTGGCCCTGCAACTTTGTTATTCTCTTTCCAAGTTGTCTGAGCTATTCTAGGACTTCTGCATTCTCATGTGAATTTAAAGTCAACTGCTACAGAAAAGCAGAGGTGGCAATGCAGCAGCCAATGCAGCACCCAGCCCTGGGAGCAGTCTGCCCACGGCTCACGCTCTAGCTTTTTCCTTTGTTTTGACCTTGGACAAGTTCCCCTACCTCTGCACAACTCCGGTTCGCATCCATAATGCTGAGCCAGGACTACCAATCTCAGGGTGTGATGAGGCTTAAGGGAAATGTGCATAGAACGCCAAGAGACTGAAAATAGAGACAGACACCAGCCAGACCGTAAATGACAAAAGGACTCAGCCACCACCCCTACAGCAACCTGTCCAGGAAGCCAACCCACACAACCTGTGTCCAAGAGCCAGGACTTGACCGAGTCACTGAGTCTGAGTGCTTCCAACTCAGGACCGCACAGCGAAAGCCAGATGCGCTCCCCCTCCCAGACACACACACCCCGGCCCAAAGCCGATCCCAGAGGATGCTCTGTTTCCAGCAGGTCCCCCGGGGCGCTTCCCCAGGCCGGCAGCCTCCAGTCGGGGTTTGCCATGACGCTTTCTCAGAATTGCTTTGTCAGATGAAGTTTTACACAGAATCCCAATATATAAACCGGATCAAAGCGGCCCTCCGGGGGCTCGCAGCATTTAAGTGGGCACTACCGGTGGAACTCCGCCGCGATCTCTATGGTACAGGGTGGAAAGGACAGGCGTCGGTTACAGACAGGTTTGTTTTTCTTAAAGCTGACGCACATCCGAAGTTGTAAATGCTACCAGTTTTTTGTGTGTTTGCTTTAAACAGATCTCAGGGCGGTGTTGTGGCACAGCGGGTTAAGCCACCGCTTGCGATGCCAACATCCCATATCAGAGCACGGGTTCGAGTCCTGAGTCCTGGCTAACCCACTTCCGATGCTGCTCCCTGCCAACGTGCCTCGGAAGGCAGCGGAAGATGGCCCCGGCACTTGGGCCGCTGCCACCTACACAGGAAACCCAGATGGAATTCCCAGCATCTGGTTTCAGCCTGGCCTGGCCTGGTCCAGTCCAAGCTAGAGGGTCGTTTGGTGAGTGATGATGGAAGATCTGCCTCTCTCTCTCTCTCTCTCTCACTCTGCCTTTCATATAAACAAATACATCTTAAGTGATATCCTTGCAATCAACTATCTGCAGAAACTCCACAGCACCTGATCAGAGCTCTTGGGCACTCAGAACAAGAAGTAAAACATGTGCGGGTGTGAGGTCAGGGCTGAGCGTCTTAAAGTCCTTGCTAGACAACCTTGAGCAAGTTCCTTGACCTCTGACCTCTGACCTTTGTTTCTTCCTGTGCAAACCAGGAGGCTGAAATAAACAGGAGCTTCTAGAAGTTAGTACATACCACGAGCCTGCTTAAAAATACAAGTTTCTACGCCCCCCCCGCCAGGGATTCTTGCCCAAGAAGTCCAGGGTGGGCCGGGAACCCCATGCTGTCCTTGGTGCTGGTGACGCGAGCAGGATTTGGGAAGCCCAGGAGTCAGGGGCCCCTAGGTCGCTGTGGCTGTGACGTGTGTGAAGATGCGGCTCCGGGGCTTGGATGCAGGGAAAGTGGACATTGCTCACCGGCAGGGGAAACGCGGCTGTGCACAGCCCGGGTTTGGAAGCCCCTCGGCCTCATGCAGACAGCCGGGGATCTGGCGCCGGCCCCCAGGCCCCTTCTTTGCAGAGGAGATGCACACCTTGCGGCCCAGGGCCACAGGGACAAGCGGGCTACTTTTCCCATCCCCACGCCTCACAGCACACGACAGGGACAGTGCCACGTGCGAACCGCCTCCCTGCCCACCTGCCCACAGCTCAAGTGCTGTCCAGCCGGGCCTCAAAGCCGGACCGGAAGCCTCCGGCGCTCAGCTCCACGCAGGGTCGCCCTCTAGCGGCGGAGAGCGGCGACAAGAACAGACCCCGGCGGGAGGCAGAAGGAAAGTAGCTGTCATTGGAGAACACTACATTGCTGTTTTTATTTTTTATTTATTTATTTTTTTTGCACGTTTACCGTTCTCATCTGCCTCCCTAAGCCAGACCTCACAGCTATCCTTTCTCTCTTTATTTACAGCATTTAAAAAAGATTTCTTTATTTGAAAGGCAGAGTTCTAGAGAGAGGGAGACACATAGGGAGATCTTCCATCCACTGGTTCACTCCCCAGATGACTGCAAGCCAGGAGCCCAGGCTCTATCAGGGTCTCCCACGTGGGTGGGACGGGCCCGCGCACTTGGGCCACGCTCCTCTGCATTAGCAGGGAGCCGGAGTAGAAGTGGATCAGCCAGGACTTGAACCAGCCACTGAAACGGGATGCTGGCTGGTGTTGCAGGCAGTGACTTAACCTGCTGCACCAGAAAGCTGGCCCTCTTGCCCTCAGTTAAAAATAAAAGAAAGAAGAAAGAAAAGGGGCCAGCACTGTGGTGTGGTGGGTAAAGCCATGGCCACCATGTGGCGCTGACATCCCCTATGGGCACTGGTTCAAGTTCAGACTGTTCCATTTCTGATCCAGCTCCCTGCTGATGTGCCTGGGAAAGCAGCCGGTGCAACCCAGGCTGTTGTGGCCACCTGGGGAGTGAACCAGTGGATTGAAGATTTATTTTCTCTTTCCCTCCCTCCCCCTCCCCCTTTCTGATGGAAGATTCTCCCCCCCCCACACACACACACTCTCAAAGGAAGGATGAAAGGAAAGGAGGAGGGAGGGGAACTTACAGTTCAGGAGGTGTTTGCACAAGTCTCATCTCAGGTCCACCTCACTCCTTGTCACGCAGCAGGAGAAGGAAAACTCTGAGAACCAACAGCACCCGCAGACGCCTCTCTAGGAGGTCTGACCACAGCCTTGGTCTCAGGCTCCAGGACCAGTTACCTTGGAGCGGACATCACAGCCTTGACCTGGAAGGGCCTTTAGCATTGTTCTGCTCTTTGGTCACAAACAGAGCTTTAAATGCGCCTGGGCGTGGCCACAGAAGAGGAGAAGACAAAGCGTGAGAACGGAGCAGCACAATTATTTTCTAGTTTCACCAACTTTAAAGGAGTTATAACTAAAATAGGAAAGCGATAGGGCCCGCTGCTGTGGCATAGTGGATTAAGCCACCGCTTCCAGTGCCAGCATCCCATATGAGCACCAGTTCAAGTCCCAGCTGCTCCACTTCCGATCCAGCTCCCTTCTAATGGCCTGGGAAAGCAGTAGCAGATGGCCCAAGTGCTTGGGCCCCTGCACTGATGTGGGAGCCCCAGAAGAAGCTTCTGGCTCCTGGCTTTGGCCTGGCTCATTTGGGCCTTTTGGGGAGTGACCCAGCAAATGGAAGACAGCTGTCTTTCCCTATCTCTTTCTGGAACTCTACCTTTCAAACAAATAAAATAAAAAAAAAAATAGGAAAGCACACAAATCATAAATGTTCAGCTTAAATAATTCTCATAAACTGAGCCACTCGTACCACCAGCACCCAGACCTAGGAATAGACAGGATCAGCGTCTTCACGTGCCTGTCACGTTCCCCACCACCACCTGCCCCCGGGGCTCAGCACCCACCATCTAACTGCTATTCTGATTTCTGATGCCTGCTGTGGTTTGCAAGTGTTCCCCAAAAGTTCACGTGTTGGAAACTTAATCCTCAAGTTCACTTGCTAACAGCGTTTGGAGGTGGGCCTTTAGGAGGTCATGGGGAGATGGGTCGTGGGAATGGGGTCCCATGATGGCAACAGTGGCATTCCTGTGTCGTCTTGTGCTGTACTCCACCATGCTACCAACACAGCAAGACGACCTCACAGGTGCCCAGCAGATCCGCAGGTTCCATGCTCTCGGACAACCAAAGCCAGGAGCCAGGAACTCCATCTGGGCCTCCCATGTGGTACCTGGGCCATCTTCTGTTGCTTTCCCAGGTGCATTAGCAGGGAGCCAGGCTGGAAATAGAGCATCCAGGGATTGAACTAGGACTCAGATACGGGCTGCCCAGGTGGCAAGCTGGTGTCCCAGTGCTGGTCCCAGTCTCAGAGGTTTGTTATAGCAACAGAAAAAGGACTAAGCCAATAGCATAGATTACTTTTGTCTGCTTTTAAATTTCACCTAGAAGAAATCAAATAGTGGCCGGCGCCGCGGCTCACTAGGCTAATCCTCCGCCTAGCGGCGCCGGCACACCGGGTTCTAGTCCCGGTCGGGGCGCCGGATTCTGTCCCGGTTGCCCCTCTTCCAGGCCAGCTCTCTGCTGTGGCCAGGGAGTGCAGTGGAGGATGGCCCAGGTGCTTGGGCCCTGCACCCCATGGGAGACCAGGAAAAGCACCTGGCTCCTGGCTCCTGCCATCGGATCAGCGTGGTGCGCCGGCCGCAGCGCGCCGACCGCGGCGGCCATTGGAGGGTGAACCAACGGCAAAGGAAGACCCTTCTCTCTGTCTCTCTCTCTCACTGTCCACTCTGCCTGTCAAAAAAAAAAAAAAAAAAAGAAAAAAAGAAATCAAATAGTATGTACTCACATATATGACTTTTGCTAAACATTGTGAAATTAATCTAAATTATTACATCTTATTTTTTTTTCTTACTGCAGCAGTAGGCTGTTGTAGAAATACACCACAATTTATCCACTTTACTGTTGGTAGACTCGGGAGTATTTTCAGTTTGGGAATATTATTAGAGTGCTTTTTTGAACATTCTTGTATGTAGCCTCTGGGAAATATATGTACCCTTTAAAAAAAAAAGATCTATTGATTTATTTGAAAGGCAGAGTAACAGACAGAGGGGAAGAGATAGAGATAGACTTCCACCTGCTGGTTCACTCCCCAAATGACCACAACAGCTGAGGCTAGGCCAGGCTGAAGCCAGGAGTGACATCCAGTGGGCGGCCAGGGCCCAAGTGCTTGGGTCATTTTCCCAAGGTGTGTTAGCAGGGAGCTGGATCGGAAGTGGAGCAGCCAGGACCGAGACAAGCACTCTGACATGCGATGCCAGAACGGCAAGTGGCAGCCTAACCCACCGTGCCACAGTGCTTGCCTGTACCTGTTTTGGGGGGCTTTACAACTTGGAGTAGAATTGTTGGGTCATAGAATTGCTGAATGAAATCTACCAGCTTTCCAAAGTATTGTACTAATTTTAATTCCATCAGCAATTTATGAGAGTGTCCGGTGTTCCGTGTTCTGGACAACATCCAGCATGTTACTTCTTGTGTTAGCTGTATTACCTTGTACCTTGTAGCTTTAATTTCCATTTCCCAGGGGACAGGAGCTCCTTCTCATGAGCTTATCCGCCATTTGGCTCGGCTATCCTCTTTGGTCAAGTGCTTTTAGGCAAACCATTTAAAGCCCAAATTTACACACCGGCAGATGACCAGCGCATTGTGAAGCACTCAGTTTAATCCCCACTAGCAAGTTCTATTTGTAGGCTGCACTGAGTTGTGGTATTTCCGTGGTCTCCCTGGGCTTGATGTAGGGGAGCGGGCGTTTAATTTTCATCCCAGGTCTTTGTCATGCACAAAGATAGGAACTCTTAGTGCTGACACACATGAAGTAAATCTCACTTAAAAGGTGTGAAAGCAAACACACACACCCACACACACACGTGAGCAAGGGCTGCCCCCCACACAGACATCCGTCAAGAGTGCACAGTAGGCCTAGAAGCAGAAGAGGGTGGACCAGGAGAAACCGGGAGAGCTCCCGGCCTCTCCTCCAACCGTGGTCTTGGAGGAAGAGAGAGAAAGCACCTCCCAGAACCTCTTTTTGGGAGCTGGGGGGTGCATGTCTCGCCACACCTAAGTCCCCTGGGAGCTTTAAGGTACCTCTGTAAAATCCCACGTGGAGCTCAACAGCACGGAGTATTTCCCCTCTTTGGGCCTGGATGAGACAGAGGCATCCTGGGAAAGCGCATGTTCTGATTGACAAGTGGGAGGTGGAATTAAGTGGGGCAGGCTCTACCTAGCTGCCTGCCTATACCGTCTCAGGCTAGCAGGTGCTGAAATGTTCAAGGTGGAAGTTATGCCTATTTTAGGGTGGAGGGGGCAATCCAAGGGAGCTCGTGACAAGTGCAGAGTCGAGGGCAGAGCCAAAATTCTCCATCAGGGTTTACAGTTTCTGGCCAAGGGCTCACTCATTCCAGTATGGGGTTCTCAGCGTGTCTAATCGCTCCACCTCCTTACAACAAATATTCTGTATCACTTCTCTAAAAGACAATATATTGCCTCTGTGGTATAAAGGAGAAACTGAAGGGTGGTAACTGACAAGGAACAATTGCTATAGTTACAAATAAAATAATAATCAGTAGCAGTGCACAGTCCTCCCAAGGGAACTGAGGGGTCCTGGCTCCGGGACCCTCTTAGACTCACAGATCTGTGGATGCTGCAGTCCCCCGTGAAAGATGGAGGAATATTTGCATATGCAGTCCTCCCCTAGCCTGTCAGCGTCTCTAAATGGCAAACGTCACCTCCCACGCCGTGCGAACGCAGTGTAAAAGTGATGCGTTTAGGGAATAATGCCTCGGAAGTCGGCACATGCTTCTCCGACGTGGGACCTGCAGATCCAGAGGGCTGGCCACGGTTATAAATAAAATAATAGGTGCTGGATACGACTGCACTCGGACGTATAAAGAAATATCAGGTATTTGCCCCCAAATATAGACTCGCTATCAATCCAGTGGGGCCAGTGATGGGGCGCAGTGGGTAAAGCCGCTTCTTTCCGTGTAGGCATCCCAACTGAGCGCTGGTTTGAGATCTGGCTGCTCCGCTTCCCATCCAGCTCCCTGCTAATGGCGTGGGAAAAGCAGCAGAACACAGCCCAAGTATTTGGGCTCCTGCCTTCCGTCTGGGAGAGCTGGATGGAGTTCCAGGATCCTGGCTTCAGCCTGGTGCAGCCCTGGCCATTGTAGTCATTTGGGGAGTGAACCAGCAAAGCGAAGCTATCTCTCTCACCCTCACCCTCCCTCTCTCTCTCTTTCTCTCTGTAATTCTACCTTTCATATAAAGAAATTATCTTTAAAAAAAGATTACAACAGGGGCCAGTGCTGTAGTGCTGTGGGTTAAAGCCCTGGCATGAAGTGCCAGCATCCCATGTGGGCACCGGTTCTAGTTCTGGCTGCTCCTCTTCCGATCCAGCTCTCTGCTATGGCCTGGGAAAGCAGTAGAAGATGGCCCAAGTGCTTGGGCCCCTGTACCCACGTGGGAGACCCAGAGGAAGCTCCTGGCTCTTGGCATTGGATCAGCGCAGCTCCAGCTGTTGCGGTCATCTGGGGAGTGAACCAGCAGTGAACCCCTCTCTCTCTTTGTCTCTACCTCTCTCTGTAACTCTTTCAAATAAATAAATAAATCTTAAAAAAAATTACAACAATGACAAACACAGACAAATGCCAGAAGTTGTACTGACAACTACTGCCACACATTGTTGTCACTGACGCGATTCTCCAAATTGGTGAACAAGTCTGGGTGAAATCCTGAACAAAACAATGGACGACTGTCTTCACACTTACATGGTGATTGTATTCTAAGGAAATTAACTGTGTTTCCAAGCTATATAAAAATATTTTGTGCCTATACAAAGAATCTTTGAAAAGTTCATGGAAAATAGTTATTTTGAAAAAAAATCTGTACATGGATTTAAATTTAATAAAATTTAATAAAAACTTATCTTTTATTTCAATTTTCCACACATGTTTTGCTGCCCTTTGTATATGAAAGGGAGTTGGGTTTTAGACTCAGATAATTACGGTCAGTCAGTCTCAGATCTACATGAGCAACATGAGGACACATTCAAAGGTTGGCGGGATTTAGGACAATGATGCATTTTGCAGGATTTGTCACATTCAAAGCAGGACACCTTCGTTCACTGCAGTCCTGGCCCCAAGCCTCCTGGAGGAGGTCACATCCTTCCATCACGGTGACAGCCCTAACTCCTTGGAGCAGTACTGTCCCAACTCATACAACTACACTACACATACCGCATCAAGGTTCCTGCCTAAGATATGGAACGTGGCCAAAAAGCTGGGCTCTACAGTGGGAAAGAATTGGACTCACTACCCAGCCATTCACTATGTGCAAGACCGCAAACAAGTCAGCCAACACCTCTGAGCCTTAGTGTCTCCAGCTGTGGGGTTGGCCCCTGCATCTCACAGCAACAACTCTTACTACGCCTCACTCCACCTGTGCCAAGCCATGTGGCAAGAGCCTCCATCCTCACAGTCCACCACCAACCCCCCAGCCCATGCATCTTCCTGCCCTGCCCCAGGTTGGCAGTGATTCGCAAGGTTGACCAGTTACTTACACCACAATAGTGCTTTTTTTTTTTTTTTAAAGATTTATTTATCAGAAAGGCAGAGTTACAGAGAGATCTTTCTTCTTCTTTTTTAAGATTTTATTTATTTATTTAAGAGGTAGAGTTAAAGACAGTGAGAGGGAGAGAGAGAGAAAGGTCTTCCTTCCATTGGTTCACTCCCCAAATGGCCACAACGGCCAGAGCTGTGCCAATCTGAAGCCAGGAGCCAAGTGCTTTTTCCTGGTCTCCCATGCAGTGCAAGGGTCCAAGCACTTGGGCCATCTTCCACTGCTTTCCCAGGCCACAACAGAGAGCTGGGTTGGAAGAGGAGCATCCGGGACTAGAACTGGCACCTATATGGGATGCCGGTACTGCAGGCAGAGGATTAACCTACTGTGCCACAGTGCCAACCCCACAGAGAAATCTTTCTTCTGTGCTGGTTCATCCCCCAGATGGCCACAACAACCAAGGCTGGGCCAAGCCAAAGCCAAGAGCCTGGAGCCTGGAGCCTGGAACTCCATCATCTGGGTCTCCCATTTGGGTGGCAGGGGCCCAAGCACTTGGACCATCATCATCTGCTGCTTTCCCAGGTACATTAGCAGGGAGCAGCCAAGACTCGAACTGGTGCCCATATGGAATGCTGGTATCATAGGCAGTGGCTTAACTCACTGCATCACAATGCCAGCCCCTTGATCTTCCCATTCTTTGTTGAGAAATACATTCAGGAGTAGATAGCACGGAAGATATTAGTATAAATCATCAGAAAAATAATGTCAAAATATTACTGAAAGCCCGGTCCCTGTCCCCTGTGCTAAGCTAAAATAATGACAGGGTTTTGGGTGAGGAAAGGAAACATTGAAATCTGCCAACAGATGAAAGGGTGGCCCATGTCATGGGCTCAAGAACTGTGGCTCTGCTGGATGAGGCTGCTCAAGGACTTTTAAAGAGGACTGCCTGGAAGGAGGCGCTGGTATGGCAAAATCACTCAGAGCCACAGGCCTCTGGTGTCAGGCGCCAAGGCTTGTTTCGTCACCACAGTCCTTGAGATTCACAGCTGGTGAGACAAGATGGGGCCTGCCCAAGTCCTACTGCTCAGCAAAAGAAGTTGAGATAAGAGGGGCTGGCACTGTGGCTCAGTAGGTTAAGCCAACACCTGAGGCACTGGCATCTCATATGGACACCGGTTCTTGTCCCACGTCTGCTCCACTTCCGATCCAGCTCTCTGTTACGGCCTGGGAAACCCGTGGAAGATGGCCCAACTCCTTGGACCCCTGCACCCACATGGGAGACCTGGAAGAAGCTCTTGGCTTCAGATCGGCCCAGCTCTGGCCGTTACGGACATATGGGGAGTGAACCAGCAAATGGAAGACCTGTCTCTCCCTCTCTTTGTAATCCTACATCTCAAATAAATTTTTAAAAAATCTTAAAGAGAGAGATAAGGAAGGAGGGCATGATTCCTCCGGACATGGGTGAGCAGGAAGCCATCAGGCCCTGCATCAGCTCCCTGGCTTTACATTTAAACAGTGAAAGTTGTTTGCTTTCGTCATTTCATATGTGGCAGGTGGGTTAACGCCCTGGCCTGGGGTGCCGGATTCCCATATGGGCTCCAGTTCTGGTCCCGGCTGCTCCTCTTCTGATCCAGCTCTCTGCTGTGGCCTGGGATGGCAGTGGAGGATGGCCCAAGTCCTTGGGCCCCTGCGCCCGCCTAGGGGAACTGGAGGAGGCTCCTGGCTCCTGGCTTCGTTTGGCACGGCTCCGGTCGTTGCGGCCATCTGCGGGGTGGGCCAGCAGATGCAGGGCCTCTCTGTCTCTACCTCTCTCTCTGTCTCTACCTCTCTCTCAGTCTCTACCTCTCTCTGTAACTCTGTCTTTCAAATAAATAAATATTTTTTAAAAAAGGATGCATATCTATTAATGCCTGGTTAAAAAACAGTCCTTAAGGGCAGGCATTTGACGTAGTGATTAAGACACTTAAGTCCTCCCTTGGAGTACCTGGGTTTAAATCCTAGCTCTGCTTCTGATTCCAGCTTCCTGCTAGTGTAGACCCTGAGAGGCGGCAGTGATGGCTCACTTGCCATCCACACAGGGTTGAATTCCTGACTCTTGGCTTTGGCCTGGCCTAGACCTGGACATAGTGGGCATTTGGGGAGTGAACCAGAAGTGGGAGCTCTCCCTATCTGTCTGTCTATCTGCTTCAATAATAATAATAATAATAATAATAATTTCAAATCTAAAGCCATTTAGGAAATACTTGCTAAGGTATTAGCTATCAAAAATTGCATCATTTGACATTTTTCCAAGTCCAAATGCATACCTCATCATGGCCACATTCTTGGTAAACAGGTAAACACCTTCCCACTGGGATCCCAACTGCAGATCTTTTCTTTTCTTTCTTTCTTTTTTTTTTTTTTTTTTTTTTTTTTTTTTTTTTTTTGACAGGCAGAGTGGACAGTGAGAGAGAGAGAGAGAGAGAGAGAGAAAGGTCTTCCTTTTCCATTGGTGCACCGCCCCCCCCCCCCCAATGGCCGCTGCGGCCAGCACACCCGCTGATCCAAAGCCAGGAGCCAGGTGCTTCTCCTGGTCTCCCATGGTGTGCAGGGTCCAAGCACCTGGGCCATCCTCCACTGCCCTCCCAGGCCACAGCAGACAGCCAGACTGGAAGAGGAGCAACCGGGACAGAATCCAGCGCCCCAACCGGGACTAGAATGTGTGGCGCCGGCGCCGCAGGTAGAGGATTAGCCTAGTGAGCTGCGGCACCGGCCTCCAA